>NC_136926.1:78486008-79686008 GCF_949752795.1 Hyperoodon ampullatus
TAAAAAACCTAAGCCATGAATGGACATTTTCCCAAAGAGGACACGCAGATGGCCAACAGCCATGTGAAAATATGCTCCACATCACTAATCATCAGGGAAATGCAAATCAAAACCACCATGAGATATCACCTCACACCTGTCAGAATGGCTATCATCAAAAAGAACACAAATAACAAGTGATGGCTAGGATGTGGAGAAAAGGGAACCCTCCTACACTGTTGGTGGGAATGTAAACTGGTGCAGCCTCTGTGGAAAATAGTATGGAGGTTTCTCAAAAAACTAAAAATAGAGCTACCATATGACTCCTGAGTATATATCCTCCAAAACCCAAAAACACTCATTCAAAAAGTTACATGCACCCCAATGTTCACAGCAGCACTATTTACAATAGCCAAGACATGGAAGCAACCTAAGTGTCCATCAACAGATGAATGGATAAAGAAGTTGTGGTATATATTACAATGACATACTACTCAGCCATAAAAAAGAATGAAATTTTACAATTTGCAGCAATATGGATGGACTTGGGGAGTATTATGGTAAGTGACATAAGTCAGACAGCAAAAGATAAATACCATATGATATCACTTATATGTGGAATCTAAAAATACAACAACCTAGTGAATAAAACACAAAAGAAGCAGACTCACAGATATAGAGAACAAACTAGTGGTTACCACTGGGGAGAGGGAATGTGGCAGAAGCAATAAAGGCTAGGGGATTAAGAGGTACAAACTATAATGTATAGAATAATCCACAGGAATATATTGTACAACATGGGGAATATAGTCAATATTTTATAATAACTATAAATGGAGTATAAACTTTAAAACTTGTGAATCACTATATTGTACACCTGTAACTTATATAATACTGTGCATCAACTATACTTCAATTAAGAAAAAAAAAAAAGACCCTAAGCCAGAGTCAACATGCTGTAATAAGAGAAAGTAAAACTTAAGAACAACCAATCAAAAATGATAAACCAGGCTTTCCCAAATAAGGCAACCTCTTAAGCTGTAGCCAATCAGATAATTACTCTGCTTTGCTTCAGCATCATTCCTATAAAAACTTTGCCCCTAGCTCCTCTCAGAGTGCTCCTAACCACCTTTGGTTGGTGCTGCCTGATTCGAATCCATGTATGCTCAAATAAAATCTTGAAAATTTTCATGCTCCTCAGTTTACTTTTTAACATTACAAACACAGCATCGCTCCTGAAATTCAATCAAGGGATGATTCATAAGCTTGGTTTTGAAGTAAATAAGTCAAAGTTGAAGCCAATTATGAACAAATCTATGCAAGATATAATCAAAGTGATGCTATGAAAACAAGAGCTATAACATTATTTAGAATATTTCAATACTCTGCACTGAGAGGGAAATGGCTGTGAAAATTTTTTATTAATTTCCAGATGTTCACTGATCATCATATGGCAAAGCATGTCATACCTGCATATTTTAAAACTCTGGAGACATCCTTATCTAAACTGTTAGAAAATCTACTAAGTAGATAATTTCACTAGGTTCAGAGCTGTTACTTTAAAATTATATATTCACAAAATCCACAAAAACAATAGACATCAGGGAAGAAAAAAGGAAGTATACTAGTCAAAAAAATTAAGCAATTATTATCGTGATAATGAAATAATAAAAATAAGTAAATAATAAAACTAATTATCAATATTAACTCAGATTCAGACCTTACCTTGTTCATATCAAAGCATTAAAATTTGTTTTTCAAAATTAGTGAACAATATTTAATCACACTGTCCATTTTGGAAAATATTATTGATAAAATTGGATCATTAATATATGAAATAAAATAATTTAAATTATTTTTCTAGAATCTTATTCTCCTTTTCTTAAAAATTCCATGTTTATATATGCATTTAATGTATATGCTATGTTGGTACAATATTACTTATAAGAACGATATTTTATAATTTTCAAGACATGACAACTGATACTTTATTACTGTTATTATTATGATTGGTTGAAAGACTTGCATAGCTTTATGATCTTGGCAGATTTTCAAATGTTCTCTCTTTCAACTATGTTTATCAAAGGAATAAATAATATAGTGAATAAAACACTTAAGAAAGCATAGCTATAATTTGAAGGAATAACTAATTTCTTGTTTTGCTTCAATTTGGGATTCTGTCCAGTCAAAGAGACATGGTAAAGCTTTCACTTGTATCAATAAGTTTATTATATTTCAAGATTCCCATTTTCCTCCCTCCAAACATAGTAGAAATTAATTAGCATATTTTAAATTTTCTTGATGCTACCATTTTTTTCATTTATACCAAATTAATTAGTTTAGAATATATTAGGCATTCTTAGCATATTGGGACTTGAATACCGTTGAGATAGTTGAAAATATTATATTGTGCATATTTGAAATTAGGAAATCTGCTACCAAATTGGAAAATGTTTGGCCAAATAATAGAGGTCCTCTCATCATGGGAAGAATTGTTTCGTTATGTGTTTTGTTTTTCTTTTCAGAAGACAGAATGATAATGAATAATTTAATAGCTATTAAAATACTATTGACTCCTTGACTTAGCTTAAACCATTCTCATTTCAAGAGTTTCTTTTGCTATTCTGTACTCTTAGCTCTATTTCAGGCTAAAAGTAAGCTTCTGATATTAAGTTTTGTGATAAAGCTCACAGTATGGACAAGCTTAATTTTCCCTTTGTTCTTTCCTATATAATATCTCTGCTCCTAAAAGCAACCCTTAGAATAACTGGGGAATAAAATCTTCCTTGTTCAACCTCCCTAGGGTGACAGCTAGTGGACCATTTGTGCCACCAATCTATGGACTGTATCATGACACACTGGATAATCAAATGTTTAAACATTTAAATAACAAAGCAGTGATTCTCATTATTTTGATACATTCTTCAGGCTATTTCAGGATTTGTCCAGAAAGGTCAGACTTGTGACCTGGTGCCAGGGCAGCCTGTTTCCCAGGTGCAGAGGCATCTCAGAAAGCCACAAGCTCCCTTTTGGTAAACGGTATGTCTATTTCTGCCCAGATACTTTTCCCTCCTCAGAGAAATGAAATTAACTAGGGCCACTCTTTCTCTCAGCCTGATGACAGTAAGAATTAAACTACCTTCCTCCAGAGAGCACTGATTCTATGGGAAATCTTTCTCACTCTATGTGTGCTGTCATCTAATTCAATTAAACCTATTGCTTTTCACCTTTTAGCTTTAATGAAATGTTACCCATCACCTCTCTCCATACCATAGTAGCTACAGCCTTGGGTATTTCAAGCGCTCTTCACTTCACACTGGGGCTTACCTCCAAGAGCTCCTGGATTCAGGCAGAGGACTTTGGTCCTTTGGTTATTCACTCTTCCGTAGTCCAGTTGGCTTGCGTCTAACCCTCCAGCTGTACTGGAAATGAAGAATAATAAGAAAAATTATATTTCAGTAGAGCTAAAATTAAAATATTGATTGCTGTCTAATTTATGTGTGAGCACAGATCCATCTTTTTATTTCATTACAAGTCCAAAAGATTCACGTTGACTCTATTCTTCACATACACTTCATGCTGTATTTCTCTTAAATGCAAAACTTAAGTGCTTTGCACTTCCCATCAAC
Source organism: Hyperoodon ampullatus (assembly GCF_949752795.1). Lineage (NCBI taxonomy): Eukaryota > Metazoa > Chordata > Mammalia > Artiodactyla > Ziphiidae > Hyperoodon > Hyperoodon ampullatus. The sequence goes on from NC_136926.1 coordinate 78,489,617, forward strand.
ATCCTTGAAGGACACTCCTGAGAATAAACACACCGGTGCTTTACTTTGTTTATTAATTCCCTTCTTCTGAAGGGAGCTAAACCATATGTCATCCATACTGCATAAGCACTACTTTATTTGCAAACCTTTATGAGATTTTCACTTAATAAACCTTGACACATTTTGCAGTCGGTGATATTAATAGCCACACAAGAGCAACTTCAGTGGGTCTTTTTTGATGGAACAGTAACTCCCACTCCAGGCTTGGTGACACCCCGGAGTGTCCTTAATTATCACGCGGGCTCTTGTGAAATTCTAAAGTGACTCTCAGAAGAAAATTAAATTTAATTAGCTTTAATTTTGAAAAATACACCCTGTACAACATTTTCCATGGCCGAAATGTCCACATTCAAGCACGGGTTATCATATTGCTGATATCATATCCCTGGGATGCAGTTTCACTCCATGAACATGGTTTGAGCACCTACTCTGTGCAATGTCCTGAGTCAGCCTCAGTGAATTTTTGAAGATGCATTACAAATAGTCACTGCTATTGAGAACTTAACCTCTTAACCTCTTATGGGGACAGAAGCATATAAAGAACAAGGTAAACCATGAGAAATTCAATTTGCTAAATACAAAGTTTTGCTATGGGAGTGCTGAGGAAGGAACAATTAATTTTGATGGAATATGTCAAATAAGACCTTGAGGAGAAAGTCAAATAGCATCAAGGCTTTGAAAAGTAAACACGACGCTAGTGAGTTGATAATGGAGGGGAGATACTGTGGAAAGAGCGTCTTTTGCTCCTAAATGAGCAAAAGCAAAGACCCAGAGAGGAGCAGGTATGAGGGAGAATCCTGTGAGAATATAATGATTTTGAATCATTTAAAAATAGGTGTGTGGAAGGCTCGCTTGCCGGGGCCGCCCGAAAGCTTCTTCAGTGCGGGCGCTGGGGCCGCCATCTTAGATGGCGGGAGTAAGACGAGAAGGAACATGAGAAGCGAAGGCTTCCCTGCCGCTCTTCTTGGGCCCCGAAGAGGGCCAGCTGGCCGGGGCTTTGGGGTGTGTGCCCTGAAGTGCGGAGACGAGAGCGACGATGGGAGGGCTGCCCGGGGCCCCTTCCTCTAGGCTGGGGACGCACCGAATGTGACCACCTCCCGCTCCCTCACCCGCCGCTGGCAGGAGGAGCAGACCAGACGCCACTGCCGGACGACTGGACAAAGGCGGCCGGGCTCCCTCAGGTACATCAGAAATACATCTACACGTGGAACAACTCCTACAGAACACCTACTGAACGCTGGCAGAAGACCTCAGACCTCCCAAAAGGCAAGAAAGTCCCCACGTACCTGGGTAGGGCAAAAGGAAAAAGAATAAACAGAGACAAAAGGATAGGGACGGGACCTGCACCAGTGGGAGGGAGCTGTGAAGGAGGAAAGGTTTCCACACACTAGAAGCCCCTTCGCGGGCGGAGACGGCGGGTGGTGGAGAGGGGAAGCTCCGGAGCCACGGAGGAGAGCACAGCCACAGGGGTGCGGAGGGCAAAGCGGAGAGATTCCCGCACAGAGGGTCGGTGCCGACCGGCACTCACCAGCCCGAGAGGCTTGTCTGCTCACCTGCCGGGGCGGGCGGGGCTGGGAGCTGAGGCTCGGGCTTCGGTCGGAGCGCAGGGAGAGGCCTGGGGCTGGCGGCGTGAACACAGCCTGAAGGGGTTAGTGCGCCATGGCTGGCCGGGAGGGAGTCCGGGAAAACTCTGGAGCTGCCAAAGAGTCAAGAGACTTTTTCTTCCCGCTTTGTTTCCTGGTGCGTGAGGAGAGGGGACTAAGAGCACTGCTTAAAGGAGCTCCAGACGCGAGCCGCGACTAAAAGCGCGGACCCCAGAGACGGGCATGAGACGCTAAGGCTGCTGCTGCCACCACCAAGAAGCCTGTGTGCGAGCACAGGTCACTGTCCACGCCCCCCTTCCGGAGAGCCTGTGCAGCCCGCCACTGCCGGCGTCCCGGAATCCAGAGACGGCTTCCCCGCGAGAGCGCACGGCACGTCTCACGCTGGTGCGCGCAACGTCACGCCGCCTCTGACGCGGCAGGCTCGCCCCGCCTCCGTGCTCCTCCCTCTCCCCTGGCCTGAGTGAGCCGGAGTCCCCGAAGCGGCTGCTCCTTTAACCCCGTCCGGTCTGAGCGAAGAACAGACGCCCTCAGGTGACCTACACGCAGAGGCGGGGCCAAATCCAAAGCTGAACCCCGGGAACTGTGCAAACAAAGAAGAGAAAGGGAAATCTCTCCCTTTGCAGCCTCAGAAGCAGCGGATTAAAGCTCCACAATCAACTTGATGTACCCTGCATCTGTGGAATACATGAATAGACAACGAATCATCCCAAATTGAGAAGGTGGACTTTGAGAGCAAGATTTATGATTTTTTCCCCTTTTCCTCTTTTTGTGAGTGTGTATGTGTATGCGTCTGTGTGAGATTTTGTCTGTATAGCTTTGCTTTCACCATTTGTCCTAGGGTTCTACCCATCCGTTTTTTTGTTTGTTTTTAAAATTTTTTTCTAAATAATTATTTCTTATTTTAATAACTATTTTATTTTATCTTACTTTATTTTATATTTTCTTCTTTCTTTCTTTCCTTGCTTCCCTCCTTCCTTCTTTCCTTCCTCCCTCCCTCCCACCCTCCTTTCTTTCTTGCTTGCTTTCTTGCTTTCTACTTTTTCTCAATTTTATGCTGAGCCGTGTGGATGAAACGCTCTTGGTGCTGCAGCCAGGAGTCAGTGCTGTGCCTCTGAGGTGGGAGAGCCAACTTCAGGACACTGGTCCACAAGAGACCTCCCAGCTCCACGTAATATCAAATGGTGAAAGTCTCCGAGAGATCTCCATCTCAACACCAACACCCAGCTTCACTCAACGACCAGCAAGCTACAGTGCTGGACACCCTATGCCAAACAACTAGCAAGACAGGAACACAACCCCACCCATTAGCAGAGAGGCAGCCTAAAATCATAATAAGTCCACAGACACCCCAAAACACACCACCAGACGTGGACCTGCCCACCTGAATGACAAGATCCAGCCTCATCCACCAGAACACAGGCACTAGTCCCCTCCACCAGGAAGCCTACACAACCCACTGAAAAAACCTTAGCCACTGGGAACAGACACCAAAAACAACGGGAACTACGAACCTGCAGCTTGCAAAAAGGAGACCCCAAACAGTAAGATAAGCAAAATGAGAAGACAGAAAAACACACAACAGATGAAGGAGCAAGATAAAAACCCACCAGACCTAACAAATGAAGAGGTAATAGGCAGTCTACCTGGAAAAGAATTCAGAATAATGATAGTAAAGTTGATCCAAAATCTTGGAAATAGAATAGAGAAAATGCAAGAAACATTTAACAAGGACCTAGAAGAACTAAAGATGAAACATGCAATGATGAACAACACAATAAATGAAATTAAAAATACTCTAGATGGGATCAATAGCAGAATAACTGAGGCAGAAGAACGGATAAGTGACCTGGAAGATAAAATAGTGGAAATAACTACTGCAGAGCAGAATAAAGAAAAAAGAATGAAAAGAACTGAGGACAGTCTCAGAGACCTCTGGGACAACATTAAATGCACCAACATGCGAATTATAGGGGTTCCAGAAGAAGAAGAGAAAAAGAAAGGGACTGAGAAAATATTTGAAGAGATTATAGTTGAAAACTTCCCTAATATGGGAAAGGAAATAGTTAATCAAGTCCAGGAAGCACAGAGTCCCATACAGAATAAATCCAAGTAGAAATACGGCAAGACACATATTAATCAAACTGTCAAAAATTAAATACAAAGAAAACATATTAAAAGCAGCAAGGGAAAAACAACAAATAAAATACAAGGGAATCCCCATAAGGTTAACAGCTGATCTTTCAGCAGAAACTCTGCAAGCCAGAAGGGACTGGCAGGACATATTTAAAGTAATGAAGGAGAAAAACCTACAACAAGGATTACTCTACCCAGCAAGGATCTCATTCAGATTTGATGGAGAAATTAAAACGTTTACAGACAAGCAAAAGCGGAGAGAGTTCCGCACCATCAAACCAGCTTTACAACAAATGCTAAAGGAACTTCTCTAGGCAAGAAACACAACAGAAGGAAAAGACCTACAATAACGAACCCCAAAAAATTAAGAAAATGGGAATAGGAATATAGATATCGATAATTACCTTAAATGTAAATGGACTAAATGCTCCCACCAAAAGACACAGATTGCCTGAATGGATACAAAAACAACACCCATATATATGCTGTCTACAAGAGACCCACTTCAGACCTAGAGACACATACAGATTGAAAGTAAGGAGATGGAAAAAGATATTCCATGCAAATGGAAACCAAAAGAAAGCTGGAGTAGCAGTTCTCATATCAGACAAAATAGACTTTAAAATAAAGACTACTACAAGAGACAAAGAAGGACACTACATAATGATCAAGGGATCGATCCAAGAAGAAGATATAACAATTGTAAATATTTATGCACCCAACATAGGAGCACCTCAATACATAAGGCAAATACTAACAGCCATAAAAGGGGAAATCAACAGTAACACAATCATAGTAGGGGACTTTAACACCCCACTTTCACCAATGGACAGATCATCCACAATGAAAATAAATAAGGAAACACAAGCTTTAAATGATACATTAAACAAGATGGACTTAATTGATATTTATAGGACATTCCATCCAAAAACAACAGAATACACATTTTTCTCAAGTGCTCATGGAACATTCTCCAGGATAGATCATATCTTGGGTCACAAATCAAGCCTTGGTAAATTTAAGAAAATTGAAATCGTATCAACTATCTTTTCCAACCACAACGCCGTGAGACTAGATATCAATTACAGGAAAAGAGCTGTAAAAAATACAAATACATGGAGGCTAAACAATACACTACTTAATAACGAATTGATCACTGAAGAAATCAAAGAGGAAATAAAAAAATACCTAGAAACAAATGACAATGAATCCACAAAGACCCAAAACCTATGGGATGCAGCAAAAGCAGTTCTAAGAGGGAAGTTTATAGCAATACAATCCTACCTTAATCCTACCTTAAATAATACTGTTCTCACTATGGAGAACACTATGGAGGTTCGTTCAAAAACTACAAATAGAACTACCATATGACCCAGCAATCCCACTACTGGGCATATACCCTGAGAAAACCATAATTCAAAAACAGTCATGTACCAAAATGTTCATTGCAGCTCTATTTACAATAGCCCAGAGAGGGAAACAACCTACGTGTCCATCATCAGATGAATGGATAAAGAAGATGTGGCACATATATACAATGGAATATTACTCAGACATAAAAAGAAACAAATTTGAGCTATTTGTAATGAGGTGGATGGACCTAGAGTCTGTCATACAGAATGAAGTAAGTCAGAAAGAGAAAGACAAATACCGTATGCTAACACATATATATGGAATTTAAGAAAAAAAAATGTCATGAAGAACCTAGGGGTAAGACAGGAATAAAGACACAGACCTACTAGAGAATGGAGTTGAGGATATGGGGAGGGGGAAGGGTAGGCTGTGACAAAGCGAGAGAGTGGCATGGACATATATACACTACCAAACGTAAAACAGATAGCTAGTGGGAAGCAACTGCATAGCACAGGGAGATCAGCTCGGTGCTTTGTGACCACCTAGAGGGAGGGTGGGAGGGAGGGAGACACAAGAGGTAAGAGATATGGGGACATATGTATATGTATAACTGATTCACTTTGTTATAAAGCAGAAACTAACACACCATTGTAAAGCAATTATACTCCAATAAAGATGTAAAAAATAAATAAATAAATAAAGATTAGTTGGAAAACATAAAAAAAAATTTTATCTTTTAAAATGAATATAAACCCTGCATACAATAATTCACAATCAAATATATTTCTTCCTTCCACCACTTATCTTTAGCCAAAATTCAACTAGATTGTAGATGTTCTGAAATGTGGGCATGATTTCTTGAGGCCTGTGTTAGTAAGTGGTGGTATCAATATATGTTGATGTTATTAAGCATATTATTATTATATTAATCTTTAAAAATGTGTCCTGAGCATCTGCCATATGTATGGCATCATATCAGGAGCTATTTATGTTATTTTTTATTTTTTAAATTGAAATATAGTTGATTTACAATGTTGTGTTAGTTTCAGGTGTATGGCAAAGTGAGTCAGTTTTTTTGTGTGTGTGTGTGTGTGTATATATATATGTTGATTAGTTAGCAGTCGAATGGAAACAAGTTTGGGTTCAATAGCGTCAATCAATTATTAATAGTTAGAGTTGTGAATCAATGGTAAGTAGAATCTCATAAAGTAATGTCTGCAGCTGTAATATGCACAGAGCATAAAGAGTCAACAGCAGAGGTTTTGGAGCAGGGATTCTTCTAGTTTTCTCATTGGGGAATTAGCCTTAATTACCTGAATATAAAATTCAACTCCAATGTCTCATAATTTTAAGCTGTGTATAGTTATATAGGCAATCTCACATTTTTACCCATGACTTGCCCATATCACTGGGATGACCATCCCATGTGGCTGGTTTCTACATATTTGGATATTTCTCTCTTAGTCAGTTTGTGGTGTTACTCTCATGCAACCCAGCCTCCGACTTAATCCCAGAATGGGATGGGTCCCTGAAGCTTCCTCCCAATTGATTTTTGTGTAACTCCAGCTTTGGTTCCATCAGGCCTGTCTTTATGCTCTAAATCACAGTTGGTATATTACATCCTGAGAACCAAATCCAGCCAGCTGCCTGTTTGTATAAATAATGTTTTATGGGAAGACAACTATTTCTGTTTGTCTGTGTGTTGTCTATGGCAGAGTTGACTAGTTAACAACAGAGACAGTGTGCCCCACAATGTGACCCATTTTCTACCTGGCAATTTACAGAACATGTTTGCTGTAAACCACATCTCACTGCACGGTCCAGAAATTCTTTTCTATTTCTCACTCCAGACTGTCATCCATTGCTAATGCTTCGAAATGCCCAGGAAACTTTTGTTGATATTGTGAAATAAGGAATGTATATAAATGCGACTTATCACCTTCATCCATCATTGTATTTATTGTCCCTCTCTTTCCTTCCAACCCACATCGTAAAATAAGCAGTAAGAACTTGAATGCAGCTGGATTCCCATCGCCCTGAGGTTCATTGGAGGGTAGATCTCATGTATGAAGATGAATTTGTTAGTCTAAGTAGTAGAGCCCAGTGCATTTTCCAATATTTTCATAATTACAAGTGTCAGTTCAATTCTACAGTGTTATTTGCATAATTTAATAACAGGCAAAATTCCCACATTAAACTCTTAGGTATATATTGGTACACTTCTGTAGTAAATCTTACTTTAGAATCTAACAAAGCCTTTAGTAATTTTTTTTTTATAAATTTGTTTTATTTATTTTATTTTTGGCTGTGTTGGGTCTTTGTTGCTGCGTGCAGGCTTTCTCTAGTTGTGGCGAGCAGGGGCTACTCATCAATGTGGTGCGTGGGCTTCTCATTGCAGTGGCTTCTCTTGTTGCAGAGCATGGGCTCTAGGCGCACAGGCTTCAGTAGTTGTGGCACGAGGGCTCAATAGTTGTGGCTCATGGGCTTAGTTGCTCTGCACCATGTGGGATCCTCCCAGACCAGGGCTCAAACCCGTGTCCCCTTCATTGGCAGGCGGATTCTTAACCACTGTGCCACCAGGAAAGTCCTAGTAATATATTTTTCAAAATGCGTGTGTGTCCATAACCAGATGTATTTTAACAAATCTGTTTCAGTGTCTTAATGAAACTATCTTATAAGGTCACTATGAGTACTTAATGAGACAAAAATGTATTGATATAAAATACATTTTACAAAATATATATGTCAAACATTGTTCTAGTAGTTTACCTGTTTTGTACGTGAGATATTCTGTCTCTGTTGCAACTAAGTCAGTAACTCTCTGCCTTGGGCAGTGAGAGGTACATGGAAGCCCCCTCTTTAGCTGCTCTGAACTGTGCTTAGAAAGATTGCCAGCAGTTTCCTCTTAAAGTCGTGCAAGTTGTTCTGCATCCCCAATTCCCACTACAATAAGATATAGTAATTTATGACATGGCCTCATTGACACAATCCAAATAACCTGTTACCATCAGAGATTAACACTCTAGAAATAATCCAGAATACTGCTGTGAGATTTCTGCTACTGCTGCTTTGGAATACTAACTGTAAATGCCAGCATCCTTCTGAAAAGTCAAGTCGTATATTTTTATACTAATGTGGTTGTATATTCTTTCTTCAGCACCTCAATCCTCTTCCACCCCTTACCAAAGATTATCAGTTTACTCAGTAGGATGTGATGACTGTGAGTGAGACATTAAACCTAAAATCAAGAAACGCTCTTTAAGAAGAATACTGTTCTCCCTCTGCTCAATATAAACTTAGTTGATACTTCAGGCTCTCTTTGGAGTTTCATGCTGATCTTGGATCACCATATTCAATTAGGTCAGTGTATTAAAAATAACCATTTGCCTTTGGGATTTAAAAACAGACCAGCACTTTAGTGCCAACACTGCAGTATAATGCAGGATAATGATATTGAAGGATCCGATACCCTTTCCAATGAAAATCAACTCCCTTCTCCACATGTTGTTCTACAGAAGGGGAGGCTGCTTCTTCATAAGTCAAAGTGTGGGCCGAACCATTTGCAGGCTCTAGAAGCAGGTTGCCTGGGCTCAGATGAGGTGTGACTTTGGACGGGACCTTCCCCTCTCTGTGCCTCCATTTACTATCTCTAAGTGGATGAGAGGACGTCCTTCATTCTTTGCTTGTCATAAAGATGACATGAGCTAACCCGTGATGTCCTCATTCAGTGTCTGGCACCCAGCATTCAACTTCAACTATTATTTTCATTGGTGGTGTTGTTATTCCTGTTCTTACACTTAAGACCTGTGTGTTCTTGGATCTCCTAAGTTTTGATTACTTTATTTCCATAATAGGAAAAATACACTTGCTCTCCTAAGTTTTGGATCTCCTAAGTTTTGATTACTTTACTTGGATCTCCTAAGTTTTGATTACTTTACTTCCATAATAGGAAAAATACACTTGCTTTTCAACAATTATGTTGAACAATGACATATATGTTTGATGTGAACTTCAGCTGTCTCACTGTAGAGCAAACAGTCATGTGTGAACAAACAGCACCCTCACAATTTAATTTAGGATTTTGGAAAGTGGTTGGAGAGACTTGGATGCTCCCAGGGAAAGAAAGTCATCCCCATTATGTTTATTCTGTCCTAAGAAAGAATAAATACTTCTCTTAGTAGAGAAATAGTGTTCCTTTTGTGTTTACAACAAGCTCAACACCACTGGGAGCAATGTTAATTTGAAATAAAGTGACTGTTGACTTGAAAACTAAAACTGCCACTAATATTCTAAAATAATTTCAGAGGTTTCTATGAAAATGCCTAATTATGTTTTTTTCTAAGTAACTTTGTTTACATGTAATAAAAACACTAACAAAGTCTTACTGGGAGAAAATTATGGGCTTCTCCATTTGTCAATCATTGTCTCTGTGTTTCTCCCTTATTACAAATTTAACATTTACTCATCATGAGCTTTTTTCAAAAGTGGTGTGTTTCAATTCAAAATCTTTGAACTAGTTAAATTTGAAGGTTGGTACACGCACATATGTGTGTATATATATTTGGGTATTTATGCAAACTCATATTTTTGCTACCAAGTTTCTTTTTTGCCTTTATTCTTGTGCTTTTCTGGCAGCAGAGAAAGAAGATAAAAAGCAAAGGAATGTTACCGCCGTGCATATTAGCTTTACTTTGCAAATAGCAATAATAATTAAGCAATCAATGTAATGGTTGTTACTACATTGCTATTGCTTCACTCTTCCCCACTTCACTCTTTCTGTTCTAGGCATATTGGTCTTCCCGTGCTAATCCATCTCACCAGCCTCTTCATGCCTCAGAGCTTTCTTACAAAGGTTTCCTCTCATCAGCCCACACTTTCCCAAGCCCCATCTGTCTCTCCCTTGTATAAGTTATTCATCCTTCATTAGAGAAGATTTCACAGGTCCCCTTTTACAAGACCCTCCCCTATGGCCCAACACACAGGCTAGTTTTCTTAGATCTTTTCACAGGAATAGTTACATATTATTTGTGTCACTTTTTTGTTAATGCAGGGAATACATATTTGTTAACTGGATATATTATTCATTAAGGAAATGTCTCTTAACTATCTTGGCCCAGGACCACCCCCATCACTTCTGTTCACATTCCAATGAGCAGGAATTGTGAGCCTAGACCCAGGCAGATGCAAGGGAGCAAAGACTATGAGCTATAGCTCCTATTTGGGCAGCCCCTTCTCACCCACTGTTCTCTTATGGAAACAACAGTGAATTATTGGAGGACAGGAACACTGGACAGCAGTTTACCAATGACCAAGGAGAGTAAAACTTAAAAGAAGTTGCGTGTGATAGAATTACTGCTGAATAACATAAAATTAACTTAATATTATCAACAACTAAAATTAGGTCTTAGATTTGTATTGGGCTTTTGCTTTTCAAATAGATTTGCCATTCTTCACCACTTTCCATCTTCTTTAAAACAAGGAAGATGATTTCCAGAAAGATTAACAACGAATCCAAGATCATTTGGCTTCTAAGATACAGATCAGTACTTGAACTGTAAGATTCCAGTGCAATTGTTACTACTTTCCTAATATCTCTCTCAAAAGGAATTCAATTAACCTTTTTTTCTAAAATGATTAGTCACCCTTCTATACCTTGAGCATTCTGAGGTTCTTCTCTACGACAGAATAACACAAGAGGGATGAGGATCTAGAGCATATGACTCCGTTGAGTCTAGGACAGAGGCAAGTCCTACCTGCAAATTCTAAAGCAAATGCAGAGAAGTAATGTTTATTTTTTTAAAAAGCATACATTAGTAGTAGTTATATCTGTGCACTGGAAAACTGAGAATCAGAAAGTTTAAGAATCTAGTTCAAGATCACACAGTTAAATGAGGAAGTTGGAATTCATATCCAGGATTTTCTGATTATGAATTCAACAGAGTTCTCATTATACCCAAAAGTGGGGGACTTATTACCCCATATACATAGGACAGATGTTCCTTTTTAAAATGTTTATAACTTTTCATTTTCACTTAAGAATGGCATTTAAGCATAGAATCCCTTAGATTACATGTTCAGCTCAGACTGAAAGATCTGAAAAAGGAAAAACAACTAGACTCAGTAGAAATTTACATCTTCTTCCTGGCTCTATTCTTGATAAGTATTGGACAAATGGAATCACTGTAGTTCCGTGAAAGATTTTAGAGGAGTGGGAGAAAGAGATTCTCATTTTATGTTAAGGATCGTAATGCTAGATATTCATAGACAGGTAGCAGAAGTCTACTTGTATAATAAACTTAGTCACCAAAGAAATTAAGTTAAATTAGCTACAGTTTAAATGAAGATATTTAGAATGTATAAGCAGCAAGCATGAGCAAAAATGTTACCAAAATCATGAGCAATCTTACCTCCTCTTTTAAGAACTGTAAGAAAGATAAATTATGCGGGCATTGGGTTTGCAGATTCCCTAGACAAGGAAATCTACACAAGTTTCTAAAGTTAATTTTACTAAATACTTAGGAACTCTGGAGTTGTTCTATGAGACACAGTGACATTTCTATTGGATCTTTTTGCAAATTCTCAATAATTAAAGGGAGTTTGACTCTGGAACATTCACATCTGGCACACACATCAAAGGTTAGAAACACAGGAACTCCTTCATTTCATATCAGACAATGGGAATTTATCAATATTAATTGAAAATGACAAGAATACAGCTGTACCAAACAATTCCTATGACTAACTAAGATCCAGGGAAGAAAATGACTTTCTCAAATATTTTTTTATGATTGATTAGAATTTCATTTTAAACCATGATAGTATTTGCCTAAGAATTCGGAGATCTCTAACCTACTTAGTCTCAGTTTCTTCATCTTTAATGGAAACACTTGCCGTGAATTATCTGGGTAACTGGAAATTACATGGAAGGCACAAACTTTAACCAATTAGAAAGTCTGAGAGCGTATTGTAGTATTCACTGAGCCACTGGCACCTAACGTGATATGAAAATGGGCAGAACATTTTATTTCTCACATTCAAAAATGCATTTTCTTTTTAAGACTATTTTTTAGAGTAGTGTTAGGTTTGCAACAAAATTGAAAAGAAAGTACGAAGATTTTCCCTATATATTCTACCCCCGCACATGCATAGCCTCCGCCATTATCAACATCAGTCACCAGAATGGCATATTTTTTATGAAGGATGAACCTACGTTGACACATCTTTTTTTTTTTTTTTTTTTACGTGGGCCTCTCACTGTTGTGGCCTCTCCCCTTGTGGAGCACAGGCTCCGGATGCACAGGCTCAGCAGCCATGGCTCACGGGCCCAGCCACTCCGCGGCATGTGGGATCTTCCCGGACCGGGGCACGAACCCGTGTCCCCTGCATCGGCAGGCGGACTCTCAACCACTGCACCACCAGGGAAGCCCTACATTGACACATCTTAATCACCCAAAGTTCATAGTTTATCTTAGGATTCACTCTTTGGGGTGTACATTCTATAGGTTGACAAAAGTATAATGATATATATCCATCATTATAATATCACACAGAGCATCTTACTACCTTAAAAATCCAGTGTGCTTTGCCTGTTTTTCTCTTCTCTCCACGCTTGGCAACCACAGATCATTTTAATGTCTCCATAGTTTTGCCTTTTCCAGAATTTCATAAAGTTGAAATCACACAGCATGTAGACCTTGCAAATTGACTTTTTTCACACAGTAATGTGCACCTAAATTTTTTCCATATGTTTTCATGGCTTGATAGCTGACTTTTTTTTTTCTTTTTTTTTTACATCTTGATTGGAGTATAATTGCTTTACAATGGTGTGTTAGTTTCTGCTTTATAACAAAGTGAATCAGTTATACATATACATGTGTTCCCATATCTCTTCCCTCTTGCATCTCCCTCCCTCCCACCCTCCCTATCCCACCCCTCTAGGTGGTCACAAAGCACCGAGCTGATCTCCCTGTGCTAACACATATATATGGAATCTAAGAAAAAAAAATGTCATGAAGAAACTAGGGGTAAGACAGGAATAAAGACACAGACCTACTAGAGAATGGACTTGAGGATATGGGGAGGGGGAAGGGTAAGCTGACTTCTTTTTAATACTGAATAATATTTCATGGTCTGGATGTACCACAATTTATTTCTCCATTCACCTACCGAAGGACATCTGGTTGTTTCCAACTTTTGGCAGTTATGAATTAAACTGCTGTAAACATCTATGTACATGTTTTTGTGTGGACATAAGTTTTCAACTCCTTTGGGTAAATACCAAGGAGCATGATTGCTGGATAATATGATAAGAGTAGGTTTAGTTTTGTAAGAAACTGCCAAACTATTTTCCTAAATGGCTGAACCATTTGCCCTCCCACCAGTAATGAATGAAAGTTCCTGTTGCTCCCCATTCTTGTCAGCATTTGGTGTTGTCAGTTTTCCAGATTTTAGCCCTCCTAATAGGTGTGTAGAAATAAGTCATTGTTTTAATTTGCATTTCCCTGATGACATATGATGTGGAGCATGCTTATTTGCCATCCGTGTATCATCTTTGGTGAAGTGTCCTTGGCCCATTTTTTATTCAGGTTGTTTATTTTCTTACTATAGAGTTTTAAGCGTTCTTTGTATATTTTGGGTAACAATCCTTTATCAAATGTGTCTTCTGCAAATATTTTCTACCAGAAAATATCTTCTAATTATCTTGGTATTACCATTTGAAGAGCAGAATTTCTAATTTTAATAAAGTCCAGCTTATCAATTCCTTCATGAATCATGTCTTTGGCATTGTATCTAAAAAGGTATCACCTGAATGGATAAAGAAGATGTGGCACATATATACAATGGAATATTACTCAGCCATAAAAAGAAACGAAATTGAGTTATTTGTAGTGAGGTGGATGGACCTAGAGTCTGTCATACAGAGTGAAGTAAGTCAGAAAGAGAAAAACAAATACCGTATGCTAACACATATGTATGGAATCTAAAACAAAAAAAAAAAGGTCATGAAGAACCTAGGGGCAAGACAGGAATAAAGACACAGACCTGCTAGAGAATGGACTTGAGGACATGGGGAGGGGGAAGGGTAAGCTGGGACAAAGTGAGAGAGTAGCATGGACATATATACACTACCAAATGTAAAATAGATAGCTAGTGGGAAGCAGCCGCATAGCACAGGGAGATCAGCTCAGTGCTTTGTGACCACCTAGAGGGGTGGGACAGGGAGTGTGGGAGGGAGGGAGATGCAAGAGGGAAGAGATATGGGGATATATGTATATGTATAACTGATCCACTTTGTTATAAAGCAGAAACTAACACACCATTGTAAAGCAATTATACTCCAATAAAGATGTTAAAATAAAATAAAAAGGCATCACCATATCCAAGTTCATTTAGGTTTTCTCCTATGTTGCATGCTGCAGATTTCTTTTAATCACTACTTACTTATTTTAATGATTTCCAAACCATAAACTACAGGGATTGAATTAGATGACTTCTATGGCACCTTGCTTTATGTGTTTTAAATGACCATGACTAAATTTCAAAATATTCATTTCCTATGAGAAACTCAATATGATATTATGGTTCTTCTCGTATAATCAACAAAAAATAACCTGGTTTAAAAGATAAAAATAATATTTAAATGATAGAAGTTCAGAGAGTCAAGGTGATAGATTGTAAACGTGCCCACACCAAGATGACTCTGTTCCTAAAGTTATTACTCTGCTTGAGATACAAAGCCCTGGAAAAAAAAGTAACAGATGGGATTTTTTTGAGTGTGCCACAGTTCACTCTTTGGTTAGGAAAATGAAAAACATCTTACTAATCTTCACGTGTGAGATAAAAAATTTATAGGAAGGTATTTCCTCAAATGACAATGAATATGTTAATTTAAAAAGGATTACAAATTCTAGGTAATATATCATGTGTCTACTATACTCATAATGACACTGTTGTTTGTATATTAGTTTTCCATGGCTGTGTAACAAATTACCTCAAATGTAACAGCTGGAAACAACATTTATTTGTTATCTCAAAGTTCTGTAGGTCAGAAACCTGGTCAGGTTCAGCTGGGCTCTCTGATTAGAATCTTACAAGGCCAAAATCATTAAAAAAAAGTTCTTCCATCCCTTCTCTTCAAATTCTACCAATATTTCAGGGTGCTTTCAAGTACCACCATGAAATTTTGGCAGCTTTTCTCATTGTCTCTGGTATCTTTCTTCTAAGCAAATACATAATACATAGTTTGTATTACGCAAAATTGGATAGTATTAATACTTTTTCTCGTTCTCAAGTTTTGGCACATTTTAAAACTGTGCCAAACTAGACCACGAGCTATCACAGAGTGTTTATTTCATGAATACCTTATGTCACTCACAGCATCAACCAAAGTTTTAAATACACAGCAGATAGTGCTTATTAATTTTCCCTACATATGAACACTCCAATGTAGAATACAATGTCAAAATAAAAATTATCAAAATGGAATAATTTCCATTAAACCTGGGATAGTCCCCTTGTTTTACATTCAAGGAAGCAGTTCCTTTTTGAAAACGCTTTGTCATTTACTTTTTCATACTGTCTTACTCCTGTCTGTTGCTGCTTTTTGTCCATACAAATTTTTCCAATTGGTGACAAGGTGAAATCTATAACCAGAAGGTTAACAATTGTAGGCATATGAAAAAGGATTGATTATGAAAGGCAAAACAAAATTGCAGAAAATTCAACATCATACAAAAATATCATGTGGATTCCTCACCACTAGCTTTTTGTGCCCCCAGTAGATATATTTTGGAACAATTTGGTTGGCTTAATAAGAGCTCTGGCACTAACTAAAAGGTTTTCAACCTTCAGGGTTTAGCATCTGAACATCCTCTTCAGGTGCCAGATTGGGCTGCCCTGGAGTTGATGGGGATTTGATGAATTTGTATGTATGTACATCATGGATAGATGGAGAGGCAGGGCCTGGAAGCAGGCAAAGCCACTGAGAAAGAGAATTGTTGGGAAACAGAATCCAAATGTACTGTAATATGACAAAAGTCAGTAGACCCAGAGCCAGCCCATTAAGGAGCAAGGTTTGAGCCATCAAGTTGAGACATCTGGCCAATTTACCTTGGCCACTGATGGCGAAATAAAGGCAGGCCATCCTGGATTCAACAATAATTGGGATGGCTTTTCAAAGCTCCCTGACATTTCCATTTCAAGAATATACCAGAATGTTTCTATGTTTGATGTCTACTTTTCTTTTAATTTTAATCAATTCTAATAGTAGGGTTATATATTTTAATGGCATTTCTTCCTGAATATAGAGGTCATCTATCAAAGAGAAAATGACACTGACTTTCCCCTTACACAATATTTGGAATAAGCTAAGATGGCCGTATCTAAAAATCTTTTCTAGTAAAACAATTGGAACTTCCTCCACATAAGGACTTTTTAAATTCAAACAGAAAGTACAATGGATAAATACAAGGTGAGTCTCTAACTTGTGCTTACTGCGAATATTCCAACTCTGGTTAGTTTGTGTTCCCAGAGGAATGATTTGTGCCCATCAGGGGTTGTATTGTGAAGTGTTAAAAAGAGTCCTGACATGTTATCTCGTGGCTGAGGACCTCAACCTTGGATGCTAGAAAAGTCACAGCTTGTGTTTACGGATTTTTTATAAGTGTGAATTCTATGATCACATTTGGAAAGGGGAAAGTACAAATAATTGTGAATGCCTACTTTTAGGATATACTCTTTTTAGTGTGTGAATTAGAGACAGCTTTGCAATGGTCAATGAGCAAAGCAAAACGATTCTTTTCATTCCTAAGCTGGGTTAAATTTTTGATTTGTAATCAATATAAATCTGTTGAGTTAATAATGATAAAGCATACTACTTCTTTCAATAGGTAAAAACAAAGAAGCCAATGAAATATAATTTTTAGCTTCTGGTATAATAGCTTTGGAGATAGATAAACTGGTCTCAGGAGAGCCTCCTTCTGATAGAAAGAAGACATTAGAGGGTCAGATATCCTAAATAGTCTGAGTCCAAGTGATTGATCAGGGATGTTGGAAGGTTGTAATTTGGATCTTTTTGGGGGATGAAGCTGTGAGAACCAACTTCATTTCTTCACTTTGTTTCCAGGCATAGGAACTAGAGTCCAGTTAGAGATATAAACTGTTGTTTGTCTTGAGCCACATCATTTCTAGGGGATAAATGCTTTCCTGGGAGTAGAGGCAGGAGAGGTAGTTGACAGTCTTCTCTTCATACAGTGCATCAAATCAATAGGTCCATTTCCTTAGCAATAGAGCAGGCTTTCTGTGTGTGTGTTTGTGGGTGATGGGCAGAAAGTCTGTCTGATAAGCATTTCTGATCTTTCTCAATCCCTACATCTAACTAAGGAGTCACTCTACAGGAAAATCCCTGACTTCTATTCAATAGAGTGCATGGATCTTCCTTAGCACAGCAGATGAATATACCAATGAACCCTCACACACAGGCAAGTCAGATCCAGAATCAACTCATTGCCCTCAGCTTTATGCTCAGGGAGGTTCTGTAGGGTTCTGTTCTAGATGCCACCTGGGCTGCTTCATTTTGCTCACCCCCAGTGTGCAAAGCCGGTCCTTACGATTGAACTCCTGCCATGTTTATTGAGAATTCTCCACTCTCTCTACTGGAACTGAAATCTTTTTATTTTTTTTCTAGCTTATTTCATAGAACACTGATTCCTTAGTTAAGGAAAAAAAGAAAAATCGTTTGCTTTGTTTTGTTTATGCTGTCAGAAATTGTGCCAAGAGATTTTTGCATTTATTATCTCATCGAGTCCCAAAAACAATGCTAAGATGCAAATATTATTACTGTCATTTTGTAGACAAACAGGTGTGGACTATTTAACAATTTCCCCAAAATCACTGGCTGCTTTAAATTTGAAAAGAAGAAGACAACTTGGTAATCACCTGAGTTCCCAAAGGATCGTCATCTCTGAGTTAGCTTGAATTTAGATCACAACGGGTTATACAACTGGTACATCATTATGGATTCTAATAATAATAATAATAATACATTTTATAGGAAGGTGATCTCAATTTAGGCACCTGAACCTATGTATCTCTGGATGTGAGAATATTTTCTCATACTTTGTGATAAAAGTAATATTTATCTTATCACTTTATCAACATTATTTTTTCATTTTAGATTGTTTTAATAATTCTCCCTTTGACTTTTGCATTAGTCAAAACAGTGTTGCAAATAATTGAATTCCAACTTAAGCTAGCTTAAGCAAATAATAGTAACAATTACAACAATAATAAATATAAAGGGGAATAATTTATCTGACAAATCAAAGTATAATGTGAGCAAAACTAAGTCTGGTTGTTAATTCAATAGCCAGTCCTTTTCCTGTCTCCATGTCTCAGTACTACTAGCCTCCACTTAGCTTCCACTGAGGTCGTTTCAACCCCACAGCACAACGTCATCCATCAGCCCCAGTCACTTATTTCTCCATTTAAAGGAAGTTGTCTGGAAATCAAAAGTCTTACCAATAGTCTTACCTTATAATTCTTGTAGAAAATATTCAAATAGTTCTCGAATTGGGAGAGCTTGAATAATGAGCCTATTCCTGAACCAGTCAGGCTGGCTTGTAACAGTGGAAAGGGTCGGGCCATTTAGACCATTTGAAATGGGTTTTAAGCAGAAAATTACAAGATACATTTGTTCTGTTACCAAAAGAAAGAAAACATTGATGTTGGACGGGCAAAATTAAGTATTGTCTACAACACGTTTTTATATTTAAATGGAGACCAAGAAATATAAGAATAAGTTAAAAATTAGGACAGTTTTTGCTTTCAACTAGGTAGATTAGAAGTATTTTATATTCTCATTAAATTACTAAGTATTCTCTTTGGATTTTTTCCAGTAATATTTTTGAATAAATAATTGGGATATACAGACACTTTCTTGTCTTACAATGGTGTTATGTCCCAATAAACCCATTGTAAGTTGAAAACACCTTAAGTTGAAAATGCATTTGATACACCTGACCCGCCAAACATCATTGCTTAGCCTAGCTTACCTTAAATATAATCAGAACACTTCCATTAGCCTATAGTTGAGTAAAATCATCTAACACAAAGCCTAATTTATAATAAAGTATTGAATATCTCGTGTAATTGAGTACTGTTGGTGAAAAACAGAATGGTTTTCTTGGTACAGAACAGTAGTAAGTGTATTGATTGTGCCTTGTGATCTGGCTGATATAGAGAACTGCGCTGCCCAGCATCATAAGAGAGGATCATGCCATACATCCCTAGCCCAGGGAAAAGATTAAAATTTAAAATTTGAAGTTCAGTTTCTACTGAATGTCTATCACTTTTGCACCACTGTGAAGTTGAAAAATCATTAAGTCAAACCATGGTAATTGGGGACCATCTGTATGTGAATTTTCTTTTCATAATTGTGAATTAGCTTACATGAAAATTTTACAGTGATATAAAACTTCATTTAATTTACTTTATAATAACTTATCTTTATGAAAAATTAGTGGGATTATCATAAAAAAGGCTGCATTCAGGCTCGATCACTTTCCAATGATAGAAACAACATTTTCTTTCTATCTCAAAGCTTTGACCCTAAAATGAACCACAGGAAAAATACTAATCTTACTAATTCAGAACCTCAAAGAGAAAAATATAAAATCCAAATTAAATAAAAATACCAATTTTTGAGCCATCCCATTGTGCTCTGTATAAAAGAATCCAGCCTCTTTTGGGGAAAATGTAGTTTCTAAACTCTATCTCCAACTTGTAAAATTACTTGTTAATTTTCATATTTTACAATTGCAATCTAATAGTTTGGGGAAGGAGGTATTTGTCCTTCTTTTGATGTGTCCACAGCATCTTGTGTAGTCATTTATCAGTGCACTTCATTAAAAAATTAATTCAAAAAATATCAGTGGAGGACCTAGTAGATTTAAGTAATGATTGGCCCTGTGTGAGAGCATTTAATCACATTTTATTGTAAATTTTTAAATTTCTAAATCTATAATTTTAAGAAATAATAACAAAATATCCATAATCAGGTTATTGTATTGCTTTCTTAATTTTTCTCCTAATATAAATTTTATCAAGTTAATCTACTCTCTGTGTAAGAATGCTTACACAAAAGTAATCTTGGTTTGCAGATTTTCCCATGAGATTCAGAGCTAAAAGCTGATTCTTCATGAAATTTGGAGTTGGTACTACTTTTATGTTTTGGAGTTAGGAGTAGTTAAATTCTCAAACCTCACACCTGTATCCTAAAAAGAAAAACCACAGTAATCAGAATACAACGGATCCCAGGATCCTCATACATGGGTTTTATTATATTAACCTTTATTTCTCACTATTTAACAAAACAGTTCTTCTATTTCAAGCATTTATAATTTTTCTTTTTTCTTTTATAAATGCCCCCAATACTACAAATGTCCCCAATTCCTACACAACAATCTAGAAACTGCTGGACTCTCTTCTGTCCCATGGTTGTAAGAGAAGCATTTGTCACACATTTGGGCTTCAGTGGTGCATTCCTAATATCGTAGGATGATTCTAGCCATTACTGGTGACAAAAATTTCAATGTTCATTCATCCATTCCTGGTATTCATTATGTGATTTAATTCTTCACAATTCATTCAAAACACTATAAATTACCAGTTTCATTTTAAGAAACTATATTTTAAATTGTATTATTTATTTTCAATGGTTTTATATGCAAGATTGACTCTGGCATATTCAGCAATTCATCTCTCCTCTCCTGACACTGGAGGATCTTATAATCTTCCGTTTTCTGAAAAACTGTATATTCTTTTATAAATAGACAATCCTTATTCTGATTACTTATAAAATGAATTTGACTTGAAGGTCAGTATAACAGACATTGAACAGAAGTGCTAGAATAAAAGGAAGAAGAAGGTGGGAACTCAGACCATAAGGACAGAGAGTCCAAGGTATCCCAGCCCTTTGTATACGAAAAGAACTGTCTGATTTTCTGGCCAATTTTTACACTTCTCTTTTATAGACTTAATGTTTCAAAAGCCTCCTGCTGTGATTATACATTAAAAAGCTGAGCTAATAATGCTGTCCTTAGGGTTGTTGGAGAATATGAATTTGTTAAGTTATTCATAAACGTTCAACATTGTTATGCAAATAGTATATACAGTGTAGAAGTGTATCATATGAAAGAAAATAATGTAAAATCACTTTAAGCATCACAAATAAAATTCTTCTTGACATTGTTGAAAGTTTCCAAAATTCAATATTATTTATTCTTTCCTATAAAATCAATTTCTGCCAGTAAGAGCTCAATACAATTGCAAAATAATATCAAACAGCTTTCAAAAGGATATAAAAGTCACATGTATTAACAAAAATAAATACCAACTTTAATTATAACTCTGCATGACATAGCTCAGAGATGAACACAGGGATAGTTAGGCATTTTAGAGGAAGGTTATCAGGTTATAGAGTCTCCCTACAGCACTATGGCAATGTCTCTTTCCTCATTTTCTCTTTCACTGTCTCCCTCTCTCACTGCTTGGTTGTCCCTTCTGGAAAGAGGAAAGCTCTTCATTCCCCCACAACAATACCACCAACAAAGTGCCATCCATATGCTAGATATTTGAAGGAGGAGGCCTCTAAATCTTCTAACCTATGTAAAAAGAGCCCTGTCAGTCTAGAATCACCAACCAATTTCTGCAAATAAAGAGTTTATCTGGAAAAGCACTTTTGGTATCAAATCTCCAGGTATTAATAAAAAGTCACTCTGGTCGGCCTAGTACTGTTGTGTATGCCTTTCTCAGTCTCCCCAAGAAAGGCTGAGGCAGGGCAAGTCTTAGAATTAAAGACTTAATCAATCTCTCTGACCAGAACTATGACTCACAAGAGCCTGGAAATTGTGGTACTCTTGAGCGATTTGGACAAGTCAGCATTTATCTCTGGTTTTCAGTTTGCTTATTAATAAATGACAGTTTAAGTTCAATGATAAAGCACTTATAGCCCTAAGATTTTTTTGAATCTACCTTCTCTCTTCTCTGTTATTATATTAGAAAGTTTTCTGTTTTCTGTTTATTTCCAAATGTGTATTGACTCAAGTTTCCATGTGCTATTATAGTGGCACTACAATGCAATTTAGTGAAACTGTATCAGTTTATACAAGCAAAATAATAGTCACTAAGAATTTGCTAAGAATTGTTTGAGTATAGATTGCCATCCATATTTTCATGGCAATTGGAGCCCTGCATTGTGGGGTATAAGGAGTGGAAGCTGGGGTAGATTGTATATTGTGGTAGGTAGGTGAAATCCATATAAACATTTTCTCTTGTTAAGTCACTTTTTTGATTTTTGGTTTTAGGGAAAAATTTTTTCAGAACTTTGGTTTTTATGTCATTCGCAAATAATGTCACATTTCTCAATGACTTTCGAAATTCGAAGAAGTTTGTTTGCATTCAGCAGTAGCATGGAAATAATTTCAAATCAACTTTGGGACAGCGATAGCAAAATGTTTTGAAGTCGAGCATGGAGAATCATGTCTTATGCCATCTGTTGACAAAATGGAACTCTGCAGCCTGGAAGGCTCCTGAATAAACCTAAGGAGTGTATTAGTGCCAGAAGCTAATGTAGTGAGGAGAAAAACAGCAACAGCACAGCAACAACAGAAAGCCATGGGGTGTCCTCATAAAGAAGCAAACAAAAGAAAGATCAAGAAGTGCAAGCCCAGAGCTTAGATGTTTATTTGCACACATCTGCTTACTGAACACATTCCAATTTAATTATATAGCCAAATTACCATCCCCTTACAGAACTATTGTCATGGTTTTCAGATTCTTCCAAGTATCAATTTCAGTGTAACTCCCTATGTGTTTCAAAACAATGCCTGGACATTTTCCTGTCTGCAATTATGTAACATCTGAGGATAAAGGCATTTTTTTCTTATCTAATCAAATTTTTCATGTTAATTCCCTTAAAAAGTACCTGCATTTGTGTACATATCTGCCTGGTCACTTGTCTCCATATCTTACTGAGACGTTTAAAAAAATAAGTAAGTACATTTTCATAGAAGTATTAGAGATATAGAATATGCATTTCCTTTTTTTCAACTTAAATGAGCTAAGATTTCTGCTTATACAATAAATGACAAACTTTAAACAAAAACTAATTCACTGAATATGATTGCCATCAGTTCTAGAAGCATGACGAAAAGGTTTTTTTTTTTTTCAAAAATATCAATGTTACAGAAGCTTTTGTCCAAAAAGTAAATTTCCACTGAATCTTATGCCAACAGGAAAGGTTAAGGAATTATCTAACCCAGTGCTTTTCAGTGAAAATCTGTTTTCTGGAGTGAGATGGATTTACTTATAACAATTATTGAAGTTTTAAATATATGCCTATAAATGTGACTGCCTTTAGAGAAAGTAAGGATTTTATCTCTATCAAAGATGCTTATATATTATTTGGTAGACTGATTGG
Source organism: Hyperoodon ampullatus (assembly GCF_949752795.1). NCBI lineage: Eukaryota > Metazoa > Chordata > Mammalia > Artiodactyla > Ziphiidae > Hyperoodon > Hyperoodon ampullatus. The sequence continues at coordinate 78,513,224 of NC_136926.1, forward strand.
TGGAACATAGGTATACAAACTGAGAAATAGTACAGAGACTATAGACAACTGACAAAACTAATTTAGTAAACTGGCCACCCATTTATTTATTCAACAAACATTTATTAAATGTGTTCTTTGTGCCAAGGAATATACAAGATGATTTTTACATCCATTATTAAATTAAGTTTATACACCAGTCCTTTAAGGCAAATCCTTCTTCCCGATGTAGACAACTGACTCAATATTTTGTTTTTCTAATTCTTAATTGTTTGATTGTGTTATATGAGTACTATCCTGATTTCCTTTTCAGGAGTCTCTCAAATAAGATATAAAAACAAAACCAAAAAGTCAAGTGGCAGTAGTAATTGACTATGAAGGTTTTACATTCCACTGAGATTATAAGAATTTGAATTTGCATTGGCAAGAAGAGATCCAGATTGTGTGTGTCCTGAAGTTTATATAATTTTTGGTATTTCTAATCTTGATTAACTTCAGAGTATATCCGTTATTCCTTGGCTTACTCAGAAACACACTGTTCCCAAACATCATAACCTGAAAAGAAACAAACATGATTTTAAGTCTTTTAAAAGGTAGATTAGGTCTGATTCAGATCTGGACAAGGCTTAGGTTATTGCAAAGACTACATGGTACCCTGGGGTGCTGGGGAAAACAGCCAATGAACCCAGGCAGAAGCCCATCCATTTGGCAAATATGAGGTTTCTCTAGTGGAGACAGCTGCTCTCCTGCCCTTCCGGCTGAAATCTACTGGAAAAAAAGTCCCTACAGATGAAAAGGAGGACAGAAAACGTTGGTGATATAGGGGAAATCCAACAAAGTAAGGACCTACAACCAAGAGAAAAGCAGTTTATAACAACCTGTTTAGAAAATTGGGCCCAGATCTCCTCAGGGAAATGCCAGTTGCCTTTTCTTCTTTCAAATGTATTTACTACTCTTTTCCACCTAGTTTTTTAAAGTATTTAACCATGAGCTATCTTTCAATAACACAGGGTAAGAAGGAAAGCTTTTTTTGCATTGATTCAATCATGGATAATTGTTCAGAAAGCAGCAAGTCCTTTGGAAGAGAAAGAGCATCGCTCATTGATCAGCATAGCAGTTCACTTCATCAGCATTCATATAAGAGCCAGCATCCATAAAAATTTCTCTGAAGAGTTTATTGTAGAAGCAATCAGTAATTTGAGCAAATAAGTGAATGAATACCTAAACTCTATAATATCCATGTTATGGTCTTGTCTGTATGACTAGGTGATTCTGAAAAGGGTAAAAATTATTTTTGGTTGTCTAGAACTAGGTTACTAGCCAGAAAAAAATTAAGTATCTGGTCAAAAAAGATTTTTAGAGACTTCAGTGAGAGGAAGGTTCTCTGTACTAGGACAGGCAGAGAAGTGATGTTTTCTGGAGAGAAAAACAGAGACATAAAGAAACAATAAACAAAAAGCCATAGCATAGCAGATCTACGTTTGATTCCCAGTAGTGCTTGACCAAGGATTCCGCCACATCTGAAAATGTCTTGATGACATATGTTGCAAACAGACCAGAAATCTATTAGTATGAAAGATCTAGGACTCTTCCGTGAACAATTCGTCCCAAGAAAAGAAGTTCTTGAAATTCCTGTAATTAGAGTGATTACAGAGATCTCAGCCCACTCTTCTCTTTCTAGTGACATGATAGGATCGCATGTTTGTGACTTCCTTTGCCAGTGATATGCGAGTGGAAGCAATGTCTGTTGGTCCCTGGGGCAGTGGGGCAGGGGTGGGGGGGCGTGTAAAAGCCAGTATGCAACTTGCCACAATTCCCCATAACACCTCAACCACTGTGGAGGCATATGTTAGAGGAAGGCTCTCAGCTCCATGGTGAACACGTGCACCAGTCACCTTGCTGGGAAGCGCTGGATGAGCCTTGTGAGCGAGCATAATCTTGGAGCCACTGTATCAGAAAAAGGCTTTGAGAAATCTGTGTGAAAAACCCCTTTGCTGATCCCTGCGGAGGCTTTGAGAACAGAAGCATCAGGGGCGGCATCACTATGGGGGGGGGGGGGGGCAGGAACAGATAGGGAAGTCCCAGTAAAGGTAGGAACATGGGAGACATCCCTTTTAAGCTTCTAAAAATATTAGCGTGGACTTTACATAGGGCCAGATGTGCCTTAATTTCAGCATGTAAGAATTGCACATATTGACTAATAATGTGTTTACTCTCTCTCTCCAGGGGACTGGGTTGTCTGGGAAAGCCTGGTTAATAGGTCCTAATTTCAATGACTGCCTCACATACTTCTGCTCTAATGTGTATGCTTATACCCCTTTCTTCTTCTTGTAGCTATGATCATGCCAGAAACCATAACATTATTCATAGGGTTTTGAATCTTCTCTGGTAAAGATAGGGGTATGTTTGATGTATTTTGGTCACCTTGATGACAACATAATAATGCAAGTTTAAATACTTAATTACAAAAAACAATTCATGAAATAAGAGTAGAACGATGTAAATGGATTCAGCTGAAATGTGCCTCAAATTTGAGCCTCCCAAAATAATAATATAGCACTGTTGACTTGAAATTTCAGAAGTTTGCCTCAGTCTTTGAAAGCTTCTATACACTGCGTGTTTCAGAAGAGATGAGAGGCAAAATAAAATAATCATGAATTAGCACAGCTTAACAGAGCTTTCTATGAGCCATTACACATATGTAATCAAAACCTTTTTAGTTCATCATATAATTCTGCTTAAAAAAGTGATCTAGTTGAACACCATGTAGTTTAATCATTTTATTATAATTTATTAATACTTTAAATAAAATGTCTTTTCAATTAAATAGTTCCAAGTGTTTGATTCTCCAAATTGTTCAAAATAATTTTTTCTCATCTCCTACTAAATTAAATTTATTCTCTTAGGAGCTAAAGAGATTTTGGATCCACCTTTATATTCAAGTTGAAGATATCTCAGTGGAGGAAAACACCCTTTAGCTCTGCCTAAAACCTTGAGTTCTTCTTACTTGTTGTGCCCCCTCCCCACCAGTGATTGTTTTCCTGTTGCATTAGTGCAAAGTGCCCCTTAATAGTTTGAGGAATTGCACATGCTGCTATGGAAATATAGTGTGCACACTGAAGCAACCTGTCAATAAACTTCTTGAAAAGTCTTTTGATTTCTGTTTCTGTACAAACCCAGCGTCAATAATGCTGTTCACTCTTCCCATGAGAGATCTGTTGCTATGAGGAATATCTAGGAACCTTAGCCCTCACATGATAAGTACAAATGGTAAATTTCATGAGGTTTCTCATATCTTAAAAGAATGCAGTATAATAGAAAACATTATTAGGTTTCATTGTAAAACCCTGGGAACATAGGCAAGCCAGCCTGGAGGCAAGCAGAAATGAGCAGCAACAAAGTTAGAGAAACACAGCAGAAGCCCTGATCAAACTTTACCTGAAGCCTGATATATATCTCTCCATATTTCAGTTTGATGGGCCAATAAACCTGCTTTTCCTGAGTTGGGTCTTTTGTTACTTGCAACTGAAAGTGTGCTAACCCATGCATTCAAATATTAATTTTTTAATGCTTTTATTCATGTGTAAACTCAATAAATTTTGAGTAATTAATGATTAAATGACATTAATTTATATTTCCACAAATTCTATATATATGCAATGACAGCTTGCAGATCAAAAATTCCATTAATCACACAAGTAGTGTAATGTATCAAACAGTCATGTTGACATTTTTGCTTGAATGACTTTTTAGTGAATTTAGTAGACATAATAATGACATAGAAGTATAAAATTAAGCTTTTATTTTAGCTAATTTAATAACCTGACCAAAAACCAACAAAAGGGGTAAAGTCATGAAGAGATAATTACCATAGAAATGCTTATTAAAATAATGATGGTTTGGAGTAGCTTTTTAAATTCTCCCAAAATACGTATATTTGACTGTGATATAGACACTAAGCATCACGTTACACAGCAGTCTGGGACATAAATTGGCACTAACCTTCCACAGAACAAATTGAAAAGTGGTGTCAAAAATACTAAGAAATGTATTTTTTTGTTCATTGATTTGACTTCTAAAATTTTTCCTAAGGAAATAATTTACTACTGTCCAAAGATATATACAAATATGATAACATAACTGTTACTTTTATGATAGCAGACATTATATATAAGCATATCCCAAATTAGGATTTAGCTTGAATAAATAATTTACAAACTGAAGAAGTTTCTTATATCTGGGGCAGAGTGTCTGATAGTGAAAATAGGACAAAGCTGGGAAACTGACTAGAATCTAGCTGGAAAGTTTTGTCTGCTCACTGTGGAGCTGAGACTTATCCAAAGGGCAAAGTTGAGCTGTTGCAGGGAGTTAATCAGAGGACTGACATGACCATATGTGCATTTTTTTTTTTCAACTCACTCTAGCCCTAGGCAGGAGAATGAATGGAAGGCTATAGATTTGTCAATGGACAAAGCTGTCAGGGGGAGAAAAAAGCCATCCCATTTAAAAATATATTTTTATAACCATTTGACTATTTTAAAGTAATCATTTGTTGAGCATATACTATGTGTCAGACACAGTGGGATACTAACATAAACAACTGAAGACCTCCCATGTCAAAATGTGCTTTGATTGAAATAATTTATTTCAACTGTCCCTGTAACTCTCAAGGCAAAGATGATGGAAGTGCAGCTATATTTGGACAAGTTTTATTCAACTATTTTTTTCTTCTTTTTTTAGAGACGGGGTCTCGCTATGTTGCCCAGGCTGGAGTGCAGTGGCTATTCACAGGCGCGATCCCACTACTGATCAGCACGGGAGTTTTGACCTGCTCCGTTTCCAACCTGGGCCGGTTCACCCCTCCTTAGGCAACCTGGTGGTCCCCCGCTCCTGGGAGGTCACCATATTGATGCTGAACTTAGTGCGGACACCCGATCGGCATAGCGCACTACAGCCCAGAACTCCTGGGCTCAAGCGATCCTCCTGCCTCAGCCTCCCGAGTAGCTGGAACTACAGACGCGCGCCACCGCGCCCGGCTCAACTATTTTTTTAATGTTTCAGGGAACAATCTATGCTATATGATACGCAAACAATAAAGGTTTGGTATCTATGAAAGTAAATTTGTATTGTAATCATCTAAACGTTTCAAAAAAGTAATTTGTTCTGTTTATAGTTGTATGACTGTATTGCATTAGGTATAAATAGTAGGAGACCATTGCAGACATGATACATTTGGATGGATTCTAAAATGTATCTTCTGGGTTACAGCAATAATGAGTTGTGTAGACGTAAAAATTAAAAATAAAAAAGGAGGAAAGGAAGGAAGGAAGGGAGGGAAAGAAGGAGGGAAGGAGGGAGAAAAGAAAGAAGGAAGGATGGAAAGAAAAAATATTGGTCTCAAACCTGATAGCCACAATTGATATATGGAAATATGGTACTTAAGAATCATAGTTTTGGATTCTTCTTCATTCCATTAGAGAATACTCTTCAGCTCTTCTTGTGTAGCAGAATCATCCTTCAGATACTTTTCAGTTGGAACAGAAAGAAGCACCAGAGAGAAGATTGGTATTAGGAATGAATATGACTAGTTTCAGTGGACAGGTGGCCAATTATTATGTGTGGCTTTTACCATTGGAAGGAAACTACTCAGTTAATGGGTGATGTCATTTCTTAGAAACCTAAGCATTTCTTTTGCTTTTTTCCCTTATTGCTTATGCTCTTAAACATATTTAATCATTTCTACATGAGCATTTACTGTGCAGAAACTGTCTAAGTGAGACATACTAAGGAAATTCCTGTAATTATTATGACTTTTTACCCACAGCATTAAATGCAACCTAACTTCTATGGATGCATCTGGATAATTTTCACACCAAAGAAATGAAAGGTGGTAGATCACTATATCTACTCTTGCTCAGTTTTCTAGAAGGCTGACGAATCTCAAGATTAATAAATTAGAAAGATATTTTCAAAATTGAGCTCTTGGGTCTTAAAAGTGAACTTCCCCTGTACTTTTTTCCTTGTACTGGGTAGCTCGGTTTTCCGGGGATTAGCAATGGCTAGTCAGCAGGTCTCTTTCGGAGTAACTGGGCCAGCTACTACTTATCTGGGATCAAGATCCCACATCCCAGACATTGAATTCAACCAAAAATTCACATCACTTCTTAAGGTGGGTTAAGACTGAGGTGGAGGAAAAGCTGGCCATTAAAAGGACATGCACAAACTTCGAACTTCAGGAGTAAATTGTACAATATTAACTACCATAGTTAACTTGGAAACTTAAAAGGTGATTATGACGGTTCCAAATCAGTACAGCTTTTGCTGATATTAAAATATTCCCTTTGGGATATATGATGTGTCCCAGTAGTTCAAATTCAGGTCTTAAGAACATTAATTTCCTTGAGTTTTTATAGAGGTTGTAGGGTCAGGAAGTAACCAGGATATTTCAGAACAGGGAGTATATGAATATATCTCCCAGATTTAAAACCACACCGTAATATTCCATTTGAGATTGTTGGAGAGGGCTTTTATGAAGCTGAAGTGTTTAACCCATTAGCTGACTGCTTGAATCTTGTCTGATAGCATTTCACTTAAGCATTTTCATATATAAAATATTGCATAATAGTGAAAGTTGACTAATAAACTTATTTCAAATTTTGCTGAGCCTAGACCATTTTTGTTTGAGACACTGATTATTTAAACAGGGTCAGGACTTGAACAAAGAAACAAAAGATAAATCATCACTGACATCAAATTTAGAAACATAGATAGCTAAAGAGAGAGAGAGAGAGAGAGAGAGAGAGAGATAAATAAGTAGATAATCTTCCAAACAGAAGATATGGTGCCCAGCTCTTTTCTCTTTTCAAGACCTTTTCTCTGCTCTCATGACCTGGTTTTATCCCCTGATGCCTTTCTTGCTGACTCTCCTTTTACAAGTACACCTTACTCATAAATATTAGTTGACTATCACAGCACAGTTCTAGATGCTAAGGATATAACTACTAAAAAAAAAGCACACACACAAGGTTTCTGACATTATGCTACTTATATTATATGGATAGACAGACAACAAAGAATAACTAAGCAAGCACATACATGAAATAAAATTGGTAAGTGATGACAATTATATAAAAAAGTAAAAGAGGGCAAATGACCCAAGAATTACCCTGTGATAGGGGAGAGGACAAATGGTTTTATAATGTAGGGGTCACATGACATGCTTTTTCTTCCTTTTTTTCTTTTTTTCGTTTCATCTTTTGTGTTGGGTTGGTCTTCACTGTGCTTAGTATAATACTTTTTATGTCTTATGTATTCAAGAAAGAGCTATTAAATAATATATGTAATCAGCTCACTAAATGCATGTTTTCATGTTCTCACTATTTTATTTTTATCAACTTCCTGAGCAGACCTGGCGTTCAAAGAAGGGTAAGCTTTACTATATATTATGTTCACTGGTTGAACGAAAATACTACGAAGGCTTTTTTTTCCCACATAGCCCAAATAAAGGAGTAAATGATGAAAAGTCAATTTAAGACAAAAGAAGATATTACAAACTGTACTACGACAGAGGAAATATTCCCTAAATGAGCTTAGCATTTGGGAACAGTCTTGAGTTGATGCATTTACTGTCTAAAGTTATACCTCAATATCGGCTGGAGGGTGTGGATGTTCTACTCAAGAAGAAGTTAGCACAGATATCCAAAAACGTGACCATAGCACAGATATGTAGAAACGTAAAAGAACATTTACATTTCTACAAAAACAATTCCTGCATTTTAAATCGGCATAAAGTTTCTAATCCACCACAACCTAAGGGTTATTTTGTTTGTTCATTACATCTATTCTACAGTAACATACTAGCTGGGAGGGAACAGATTAGTTTCCTATGTAGGCAATACCAAAGCCCTTGCTCTGAAACACCATGCCAACTCATCCCAGCCCTTCCAAACCACCGGTCCTCTCCTCTCCTCCTAGCAATAGGTTCAACAACATCTCCCTGACGCCATAAGTCTGGCCCATAAAAAAGACCATTTGTTGAAGAGTTTGTACTCTGATGGCAGACAGCCTGTGTTCAGTAATCATCGCTTCTGTGACCCTAAGTTGCTTAGACATACATCTATCAGTTTCTTCATTTATATGACCTAAATAGCAGCAGTACCTAACATCGGGGTGTTGTGAAGATTAAATTAGCTCATACAGGGCTTGGAACAATGCTTGACACAAAAAATAAAAATGTTCCATATACATAAGTTATTATTATAATTATCATGTTTATTTACTGGGCTTCTAGCAGGCTTATTGTATTTTAGTTCTCAATTTAGTCAGAACTCAGGTGGAGGAAATTGGAGCATTGTCAGACACTGATATTTGGAGCCAGGAATGGACCAGGAAAGTTGGGAAATAAGACAATATGTAAAAATTAGGCCTCAAACACACAACGAGAAGCTTTTAGTAGAGCTTGGGAACAGGGGGAGTGTGTGATCAAAGATATTGACCTTGGCCCTGTGGAGACATACTGTGGCATAGAGTGCAGCTGTACATAATGTGGGTGGAAAATATTACACAGACTAAATTTTCAACCATAGTATGGAATGACCTGCCGTGCACATGATCTGTGCGTTGTTATAGATGGTCAGGGCCAGCAAGTCGACTGGCTACCAGGAGTGCCAGGGAGATACCTACAGTCTCCTTAAGGTGCCAGCAGGATTGTCCAGATTTTTTTTCCTAGGGAGGCCATACCTCTTGTTTCCATAGGTTTCATGAATAAAATCAGTGGGTTAGAAGAAAAACAGGGATTTCAGGAAGAAGATGCTTCCTTTCTATTCCCGATGCCTCCTCAGGGAGAGAGGTCCAAATTGCCTCTCACCCGGCCAGCATGCTGGCAGGTAAAACATCTTGTTTCTGCAAATTTTACAGAATTCTAGACTCCATTGCTTCAGCCTCCATTGGCTTTCTGGTAAATGTGGGAAAAATAAATTGGATGTGCTTGTCTTAGTTCTGATTCTCCTCTTGAGGAGAAAGCCTAAGCTTCAAGAACTAGAGTTCTCTGTTTTTAACATTCTAGTAGTCCCCATCCCTGTCTCTACAACCCCCTTGCCCATGCATGCACATACACACAAGGGGAGGCAAATGCAGCCCATCGTGTCCATGACTAGGTAAATAGTCTACTAATTCTGGAGTTGAGATTCTACATTGATATGGACTTCACATTAGGTTACATATTCACATTTAACAGTTTTTAATAAATAGGTTGATACCTGGGCCTCCAATCTGCCTTACTTTTGATTTAATTTCTCAGTATGTGCCAACAGTGAGAAAGAGAATGTATTTGCAATCTGATCTGCAACCACGATTTCCCCATTTAAGTTAACACAGTGAAGAGCCTCTTGAATACATTAAACCAGTTACTCCTTGGACTTTATTTATAATCATTTGTCAGGGGGTAAATATAAATTAAAACCACCATGAGATACCACTACACACCTATTAGAATGGTCAAATTAAAAAGATCGATCATACCAAGTGTTGGAGAGAAAATGAAGAACTGATACTCTCATAAACTATTGGAATGTAAACTGGTAGAACCACTTTAGAAAAGTCTTGTCAGTTTCTTATTATAAAATAATGCAGTTAATAAATGACCCAACAGTTCCATTTTTTGGTATTTACTCAAGAGAAATAAAGATGTATGTCCACAAAAAAAAAGAAAGAAAAAGAACAACACCTCTGTCAGAATATCAAGTTTCTCACGTTTCTTATCATGACCTTCATTTATTACAGAGGCTTTCTCTTTAACTGTGGAAAGGCTCTCCCTTGATTGCTTCAAAACAATATTCTGAGAAACATCAGCTATCGACCAACATGACAACTCTCTCATTATAGGGATCTGTCCTGTATCCAATCACTTACGAGTTAATTTACATTAAAAAAAAAACACACTCCATAGCAGAACATACAATATTTTAGGAGACAGATGATTCTGTACCTAGAGAAATAAAATGTTGGCTTTTCAAATTTGTCTCTGAGCCAGCCCTCTCACAGACACCTGGCTGAGCTCTGTGGGAAAAATTGTTGAAATAAGTAAAAATGAAAGAGATTTTGACTAAAATCTTTGTAAACTTTCCAAGACAAACAGGTATGTGTTAGTGTCTGATTGCCAAAATACTAAGGGAAGATGACCAACTTTTTTGAGTCACTTTTAGATAGAACACGGCGAGATTTTGAACAGAGGGAAATGCAAGTGAGAGGCACTAGTATTCAACAGAGAGAATGCAGCTACTCAGAGGATATCACTCAGCTGTGGTGATGACTGGATGGGCAGTTCGAGACTTCTGGAAATAGATATGAGTACTCACCATTGGGGGCAAGAGGGTATGGCAAGAGGGAGAGGTAGAAACTATTAAATATCTCATGGTCAATGAACAAGAATTTCTTACACATACAATACACTTATTGGGGATTGCATTAACAATAGGATGTGAGAATACGCAATTGGAGACTAGAGTCAGCAAATATACAGACCGTTATAGTTTATTGTGTAATAGACAGTTACAGATGTTGCTGATCCTTAAAAACTGGTGCTTCCTTTCAGGGGAAGAGGCCTTCAGAATATTTTTTCTGCCTAAAGCCAGAGCTTAAATTCTTCTATTAAATGTTCTCTCTCCTGAGAAATATTCTCTCAGTCTGGATATTATGTCTATTAGAGTCTTCAGAAAATTAGAGAAAACTAATTACAGGATAATGATGCCCTGAGAAGAACTGAAACCCTTCCATGTCCAGGAGGTCAAGACCTGATTTCTTCAATAAACTCTAAGCTCTCTACATCCCCAAAGCAAAACATTTGCCTAAAATATAATGGGTTCTTAAGACATAACTGTTGATTGGTAAATAAATGTAGGTCATCAAGTTATTTCTAAATTTACCCTTCAATTTCTTCTTATTCATAATGTATACATAGAATTCTTAATTTAAACTATGGATGAATGTTTAAATTGGAATATAATTATGTGTCATTTTAGTTAACTGAAGAGACCCTATTGAATGACTCACATACTCAAGGACGAAATATTCAAAAATAGGTTCTAACTTCAGATAAATTGTGAATTAGAGATACTTTTTCTTTTCAGATAGCAATGACTAATTGCTCTTTTTTCTTTTTTTTGGCCATTAAGGAAATATTTTCTATATGTTGCACTTTATGCTTGTCCTTTTTGACATTCTTTTAATGCTGATAAAATTAAAAGGTATCTTAGTAGTAATTATGAGCTTATAATGGCTTAAGATATCAATTCGCCTGCATAGAATATTTTCAACTTATTAAGAAACACCATAAAAGAAAGACAAAGCCTTAAGTGATAAAATAATTGAAGTCATAAGTGTATTACAACTGAGGTAAACACATAGCCCAACATCTCCTAAATAGAAGAGTTTGTCTTCTACTTGCTTATTACTACATTCTGGAAACAATATTTAAATAGGCAATATTTTGCAGGTCTAAGAGTGTCCTGTAGTCATCAGTGGGAACCCACACATATATTTCACAATAATTGAGTCCTAAATGCTTTAACAATGGCAGATAACCATGAGAATTCTTGGGCCTCTCCTGGGTTAGGTATGGCATCTTTAGAAAACACTCGCATAATATTAACAAATTGTCTTGGCTTGATAGAGATTTGTAGAAAAGTCTTTATCTCTGGCGTGATAAAAATAGTTTACTATCTTTTCATTTATTTCAAAAAGTTTTACAAAGGCCGAAGGTTTCGAGTGTCTGTGATCAGAATGGAACTAAACAAACATCAACTTGTGGCACTCTCTTTTGTTCCCAGTTTTAATGAGTCATCTGACTACTCTGGAATAGTTTCATTAAGGTATTTTTCCTTAAGGTTTTACAAATCTTAAATTCCTTAAAATGAAAAACTGTGGCACCTCAAGAATTAACAAAATGATGCTTATTGCTTCCCCTGAAACATGACCTAACAAGTGTGAAACATAAATAACAGATTGATAAAATGAAGGCTTCACAATACCATTAGATCCAGCTTTCAACACATACATTTAGTTGTACTATGGGAAAAAAATGATTATATAGGAATATAATCTATGCTATGGTAACTCAAATATTAAAATATCTTCCAATAAATGGTCAGTAATGATGACAGTGATTATGAACCAGTGTTTTATAAAATGTTATGTTGCTGCCCATCAAGAGTTTCAAAGTGTTTTACTAGATGATATATTGATGATGAAGTTAAGCTATATCTTGTGTCTACATTGGCAAGAATTTGAAATGACACTTGTGTTCAAAAGGCAATAAACCTCAGAGAGAACAGAAAGAAACATGCCCACATTCCTCAGTATATTTGTATATTTCCAGTGTTTTTCTTGCATCAAATGACTTTCCCTTTTTTATTTTTCCTCCATGAAAGATATGTGATAAATATAATAGCTCTGAAAAATTCGTGTATGAGGAATACTAATAGGAATAAATGTTTCCCTGGAGAGGTACAGAGCACACAGAAAGATTCCAGTTACTCTTTCTTTATTTACATGGTGTTATGCTTTTGCTTATAATATTTGAATTTTCTAATCATAGTTATACTGTTTGAAAATATTTTTATGTGCTTTTTATCCAAATCAACAAGAAAGTATTATTCATAGACCTAAGAAGGACCCCAAAATACATATTCAGGTTGATTGTTAATGTTTTTACTCCTTTTACCAAACTGTCCATTGCAACATTAGTCATGAGGCCTAAAATGGGATTATTTCTCTAAAAAATATTGTCATACATAATGACCAAGAACATACATTATATTTAACATAGATTTTAAGTCATTTGATCTCAAGTAGGCAAAAGGAAAGAAACCTACAAAGAGGTAAAGTCTGTGGGCTCTGTAGATAAATCCAACAGAGTCTTGGGGGAAAAATAAGGCGACCTTTATCCACTGCCTGATTTTGGCCAGATTTGTCATGGCTGTGCATATATTTAAGCTATTTTAAAGATGCTGTTTCTTATCAAAAATATTTTCTAAAAACAGCAGGGAAAATATTAGTAGTTATAAAGTTATATGAGCTGGATATCTCTTTGACCATCTGTGTTATCTATTGTACGTGTGACTCTTTGCATACCCATCTTATATTTTCATAATTGGCCCTCTAATCTAAATACAAAATGATCACCCACGAATGCCAGCTTGACTGGGATGAGAATTACAAGCATATGTACAGTACCTCGGGTATTATTGTCAGAACACTACAAAATATGTTTGTGACTCTTATACATAATTACACCCTGGACTCATTATAGCTAGAAATAACGCAGTCTTTTATTCAAGTCAGGATGACTCTGGACCCAGTGTAAATATTGCTCAGCCATATTGTCATACAGAACACAGATGACACTGCTAAAAGTTGTTTGGGAACAGTCACAGCTAAATTGGCAGATTCAATAGCATAGGAGAACTGAATCCCAATGCTGGGTTGAGAAAGAAAAATGCGCTTAGTGACTTTACCTGGTTAGTGACAAGACTCATCAAAATGTATTCCTATTTTTCTTTCCACATACAGGGACAGTTCCTTTGCAGCTGTGAAATATGTTGGTACTATTTATTTCAGTGATATGATATAGTAAATATTTGGTTTTAAGAATGAATTTGCTTATAGTTGTGGTTGGTCAGGATAGAATGGGACACTAAAGAGATGGAGACTTTTTTTCTATCATCTTAATCATCTACAGTTGCCAATTTCAAAGTGCTCGACAATGTTAAGTTACTGACTTTGCTGATAAGATAGAGTCCCCTATGACCCCATCTCGATTATGATCTGTTTCTACTTTATATTTATTTGTTGTGACTTTGTTTTAATTAAGATCTTCTCATGATTGACCCATCCTTATCCTTACCTTCTTATTTCACATGCTATCTCCTCAAGCATGGCTTTCCTGATGTTCTTTTTAAAATTCCTTGGGCAAATCACCAGCCCCTAGTATTTCACATTGTTCATTCTCTTTACATAATTTATCATAATCTATTTATTTAAATTATTGTTTTAGTCTTTCCACAATATAAAGCAAGTTCTTTGTATCAGTATAAGAGAAGGGATCCTTTTTGTTTTGATCACAACTATATTCCCAAGACCTAGCATGGGGCTGGGCATACAATGATTGTTCAAAAAATACTGCTAAATGGATAAATGAATAAATAACAAACATTTAAAGACCATTAACCCTAAACAACTGGATTGACGTTATTGCTGCTATGGTGATAGTGTATTTATCCTTAGTAGGCTGGCTCTAAGTAAATCATATATCACTGGCTCTACACATTTAAAATGATTTGGGAACATTTACAAAACTGAATATTGTTGCTGTGTTCAAAATTGTTTTATTGTCTGGAACCAGACAATGACATTAAAAAAAAAAATTGGGGGGAGGCTTCCCTGGTGGCACAGTGGTTAAGAATCAGCCTGCCAATGCAGGGGCCACACGTTCGAGCCCTGGTCCGGGAATATCCCACATACGTGGAGCAACTAAGCTTGTGCGTCACAACTACTGGGCCTGCACTCTAGAGCCTTTGAACCACAACTACTGAAGCCTGTGCGCCTAGAGCCTGTGCCCTGAAACAAGAGAAGCCACTGCAGTGAGAAGCCCACGCACTGCAACAAAGAGCAGCCCCCGCTCGCCACAACTAGAGAAAGCCTGCATGCAGCAACGAAGACACAACGCAGCCCAAAATAAATTTAAAAAAAATTTTTTTCTTGACTTACCTTTAATTTTATCCTTGTTGTAATTCAAGGAATATTTCCTGGCTTCTTTTTCTTACCTGAAAAAAGGGGGTTGGGGAGTTTGATACTAGTTCAGCTTCATGATCAATTTCCTCATGGTATTTAATTTTATTCTTATGTCTGCAATATTGTGGTTCTTGCTAATCTTCATATCCATAGCCCCAGGAGACAATTCATTTGATCGATCGCTTTTGATTGCTCTTGGATCTGATTATTAGATAAATGATAATGATATTAATGTCTCAAATGAAATATTTTTTCTCAAATGTCAGATACCTCTTCCTATTCTTATAGATTATCTCTCAGTAGTATCATAGAGGCAACTTTATTTTTTTAAAACCTACCTTATAAAATAAATACTGAAATGATACAATCATGAAAAATTAGAGCTGAAAGAGATCCTAGTCATTTGGACTGCTTTTCAGATGAGGAAATGAAGGTCCAGTGATATTTAATAAATTGCTCAAAGTCACAGAGATAGGTACTAGAAAATCCAGGGCATCCTGTTCTTTCCATTAAAACTTTACTCTGGTTGCATATTATTACTTTAAGTGATGTCTCTCCTATGGAGTGTTATTTATTCTATTAAGAGAGAAGTACACAAACAAGACAGAATCTAGTAACATTTCTGCAAATGTGTCTTCCTCTTTTGTGTTTTATGACTTTGCACATGATGCTTGGATTGCTTGCTCTATCTTGAGGATTCAGAGCTCTTTTATCAACCGTGCAAAGCCCTGTTCAAACATGACCATTGTATTGGGAGGTCCCTTAGAGTTAATACTGCTTAGGATGGATGTATTTTTCATATACCTTCCAGATACTATCATTACAGCAAGTATTACCTATAATTTCTTATGCACAATGGTCTAAACATCTTTAAATATGTTAGTTTATATTTATAGAGCAGAAGCAGCATCTGTTACAACACTGCATCTCCTCCTAGTGTTTAGCAAAATTACAGAAAATTGCAAAAAATTACAGAAAAAAGAGCAGACTTGTGGAAGAGATTCTGAAGCAGCCCTATTCCTGTCTCCCTCTAATCCTACTCATTTATTCAGTGCAGTTAGATTTTCCCCTGTATTTGAATGAAAACTTAGGCATGTTCCACGAGTCCCCTTGGCAAACTCTTGTAATAAAATATTCTACAGCCATTTTACATCACAGAACACAGTCTCAATTCAGTAACTTTAAACCTAAGTGTCCATCGACAGATGAATGGATAAAGAAGATGTGGCACATATATACAATGGAATATTACTCAGCCATAAAAAGAAATGAAATTGAGTTATTTGTAGTGAGGTGGATGGACCTAGAGTCTGTCATACAGAGTGAAATAAATCAGAAAGAGAAAAACAAATACCATATGCTAACACGTATATTTGGAATCTAAAAAAAAGATGGTTCTGATGAAACTAGGGGCAGGACAGGAATAAAGACACAGACAGAGAGAATGGACTTGGCGGACATGGGGAGGGGGAAGGATAAGCTGCGATGAAGTGAGAGAGTGGTATGGACATATATACACTACCAAATGTAAAATAGATAGCTAGTGGGAAGCAGCCGCATAGCACAGGGAGATCAGCTCGGTGCTTTGTGACCATCTAGAGGGGTGGGATAGGGAGGGTGGGAGGGAGGCACAAGAAGGAGGGGATATGGGGATATATGTATATGTATAGCTGATTCACTTTGTTATACAGCAGAAACTAAAACAACATTGTAAAGTAATTATACTCCAATAAAGATGTTAAAAATCAATAATAAATAAAATGGATACACAAAGTTAGTCAGAAATAGATTCAGAAATAGATTGCTCCAAGATCAAAAAATGATAAGCAATATCCACATAAATTATATAAATATGAAAGGTCAGTTTCCTATTTTATTTTAGATCCCAATCATATGAGCAGTTATTAAAAATATGGCTGTGCGTTTTAGGACAACAGTAATAGGAATCCTTCACTTTCAAAGACCAAATGATAAAGAACATGGTGAAAAATAGAAATCACCTTTAAAAAAAACACACATGATAAGCTACCGTTTTCCAATAAGGAGTTGTTCCTTAGATGAACAGAAGACAAAAAAATAGACTTAAATTCTTATAGTTATATCTAGTTAATGGATCATTTCACTAGATAAAATGCTTTTGACAGTCAATGCAGTGCTCTGTTTATAAATCAATACTTATCCTTAATTTTGTAATTTCCCATTTTATTCTCCATAGGCAAGCAAATATTTGACTTTGCAGCATCAAATATTTTCTCTTTTGAATGCTCTTTGCTATCAAAATTCATTATGTACTTACCAAATATATTTTGTCACCTGAGCACTCTCCTTTGAGTAATTTCAAGCGGGAAGATAGTGCATTGATTCTATATAGAAATTGCAAATTTCAACATAATGCATCTGGTCAGAAAGATTCTCTAGGGAAATAAAAGAAAATAGCAATTGTTTCAAAATAATCCTCAAGGCTTGACCAGATGCCATTTGAAAGATTGAAGAGGTCCCTGTATTTGACCAAGTAGTAAATAAACTTTGCAACTATTTGACACATTATCCTTTCATATATCTACTTTAAAAAAGCTAATATTTATGCTTGTATGAAAAGAGTGGGGCTCCATATTAGAAATATTTGGGAGTTGCTGAGTTCATCCTAAAATTGGGGACTGTTGTATGCAACTGAGGAAAAAAATTGTATTAAAGTCTTCCATTTGCATACGCATACTTTCAATTTTTCATTTAAGGCCTCTACATCACTGATATATTGGTTAAATATATCAGAGGCAGATAATCCTAACACATAGAAACACATATTTCTAAAAACGACAACTCCTAGTTCACATAACTTTTTGCTTTTGCTCACTTCAAATACTGAGTACATCAAAAAATGTTCTCAATCACTAATCCATCTATTTGTTTCAATATTTATTTAATATTTCTTTGTTTTGCTCAAACGGACATGATGAAAGCTATCAAATATCTTACTGAAGTCTGAATTCTACATCTATGTTAATTTCATCATCTGCCTATCATAAGGCCTGCTCATAAACATATTTTGGCTTCTAGTGAGCGTGAATTTCTTTTCTAAGTCATTCAGAAGCCATCAGCTATTACTTTGTTCTAGGATCATGACATTCTTGTGATGTCATTCTTACTGGTATTATTGGGTGAATTCATCTACTTTGCCTGTTTTTAACTTCTGTGTCTGTTTTTGGTACTGCTATGATTTACTAGATGCTTCTGAAAAGAAGGATGGATTGGCGAGGGAATAGATTTTTCAGTCTTAGAATATATAACCTTTATATGTATGTATACAGACTGATCTTGATCCTTTTGATATTTCAAATAAGCCCTATTTAAGCTCTTTGGTATCTTAATTAAAACATCTAGGCACCCTATATTACCTATACTTCATTTTAAAACAATAGAGAAAATATTTTTCACCTTCTCCCCTTTCAGATATATTCACTCATTGCTCTACCGCTTGAAAATGTAGAGGCCAAGTTCTTTTACAGAGATTATCCTAATGCAATTATCTAGAAAGAGAAACAAAGAAAATCCGTTAAGTGCATGTAGGGCTATCAGAAGACACATGCCTGAGACTGGTATTTCCACCTTGCTTACATTCTGCAATTTGGTTAGTCTATACCAGGAGGTCAGTAGTGCTCACTTTGGCAGTTCATATTTACAATTAACTATAATAGAGGTAAGCATATTTTATCTCCCATTCTGTTTTCCAAAAATCAGACAACTTTAATAGTGCTTCTGTGGATACATTTTAATTAGCAGAAACAACAGTTTTACTTTTATGTTATCTAATTGGCAGAAAAAAAAATGAACTGATTAAATGGTAGATCTAAAAAGAATATCCTTATTTTTTCAGGGAAGATACGGAAGATTAAAGTGAATTATCCAATGACAAATTTCTAGGATTCAGCAACTATCAAGTCAATATTTGACAAAATTTGACAAGTCAGTTAGTTGACAGCTAACAACTCCTAATGTTGGATTGTATCCTATACAGACAGGTCTCAGGTTGGAATGGAAAGAAAAAGTCTGATTATTTGGCTCCCTTTTACAATAGAAAAACAGTAAAGGGCTTCCCTGGTGGTGCAGTGGTTAGGAATCTGCCTGCCAATGCAGGGGACACGGTTTCAAGGCCTGGTCTGGGAAGATCCCACATGCCACGGAGCAATAAGCCCGTGAGCCACAACTACTGAGCCTGCGCGTCTGGAGCCTGTGCTCTGCAACAGGAGAGGCCGCGACAGTGAGAGGTCCGCGTACCGCAATGAAGAGTGGCCCCTGCTCGCCGCAACTGGAGAAAGCCCTTGCACAGAAACGAAGACCCAACACAGCCAAAAATAAATACAAATTAATTAATTAATTTAAAAAAAAAGGTCCACATAAAAAAAATCTATAAAAAATTAAAAAAAAAAGAAAAACAGTAAACAGTGAGGGTTTGGTTAACACCTTGTTCTTTTAGGCACTCAAATTCCTTATTTAAAACTAAAAATTTATAGCTCTCCAATGGTTAAAAATGCTTTATTTAAAATTTAATCATGCGTTCTCTTATATTGCTTTTTTTCTAATAAATTTGTACTGGGTCATATTTTCTGTCATATTTAATTCATTTCTAAATACTTGAAAAATTTTAAATAAAGATATTAAGATATAAACTAGTGTCTACAGCTGTTCTCTATCCCAAACCTCTTTCCTAAGTTCTAAGTTTTATATTTGACTTACCAGTGGCCATTTCCGCCTGGATGTCCCCCAGTGCCCACAAATTCAACATGTTCAAAATTAAAGTGCCTATCCTCTCTCCAAAACAAGTTACTTTCCTCTATTACCATGTCACAATTGTATACCATCACCGAGCCTGTCATTGATGGCAGAAAATTTTCAACATTATCACCTACCTGATAAAATCTCATTTGCTATTTATTTTACTTCCTTTTATCTCTCTTCCTCTTCTCCTTTCCTCCTTTGTTCTGATTCTTATATTTTTCACCTAGAGTGTTGTAATAACTCCTAATTGTCACCTTGCCTTCATCCTGTACTACTTCAATTCATTCTTCACAACTAAACACAAATATTTTGCCTCAAAGACAAACCTGATTATGCAGTTCTGTTTTCAGAGACTTTATTTAAAATGTCAACATCTTTCATAGAATAAATACGCTTTGATCTGTACCTTCCCTTCCCTTATAGTTTTAACTCCCCTTTACATCCTGATCCCCATCACATTCTAGACAAAGAAAAACTGTAATTATATAAGATCCCCGAAGAACAACCTCTCATTTTTCACAAAGGCAATTTCCCTATCAGCATTTTAACTCTCTGTCCATCCCTCTTTATTTTTCAAATGCTTTATTTGGTCTTCCATTTCCATTCTCGAAAACACTTGGTACATAGATCTATTATTACATGTTTCACATTTTATTGAAAATATTTGCTTATCTTTTATCTCCCTGGCAAGGCTGTGGGCTCCCAATAGCAGTCTCTTGAACCTAATTGCTAGATAATCCCAGTGAGTGGCAAGGGCCTTGCAAAGAGTGGACCCTCGATGAATGCCTGCCCAGTTAAAATTATTTTCTCTCATCCTCTGAATATTTGGATGCATTTTGGAAATCATTAGTACATCAAGGAAGTATATCTCACCAGACCTATAAGTCTTTTAAATAGGTCAATAACATTTCCTATAAAATTAGTCAGTTTACACATACGCACATGCATGCACACTAATGCACAGGGAAAATCAAACTCAGTAACTTCAAGCAATATATCTTAATCTTCCTTATATTTCAATCTTCAGTACTACATTATAGCCACACTTGCTTCCAGAAGGAATTGTATACCCTTTCAGTGCATCAGGAAAAGAAATTTCACATAGGTGATTGTAAACCAAAACTCTTAATTCAAAATTATCCAACAGTTTTTTCCCATATTCTCTGTTTTATCCTTGCACAATTTTATTCCCTGCATGCTTTTTACAAACTTAAGGAAGGATTAACATTTTGCTATGATATGCTCCTTTTTTTCTCCCTTGGTGGATAATTAAAAGTTGCCTGTAGCTCTGGCAGCTTGTGTTTGAAATCACTTCCATTGAGCAAAAGATTTTGTCACATAGGACCTGTTACTGATTTAGAGACCTCCAAGAAATATGCCAAATTGACCAAAAGTGGTTTTGTAAGGTCAGCAGATGACATGTATACCTAAGTATTACTGATAGAGTAAGGTCCTAACATGGTATTTTCAGTAAGAATACAGTACTCCTCTCCAAATCTGGCATCAGTCTCAAGTTGTAGTTGTTTGTGATTATCAGATGCTCTAGGGTACTTTCTAAAGAGATGGACACTTAAGCAAGCTGTAGTCACCAATTTTTAATGGCTATTGTGTTTGACCTGCTATTTATCTCCCAGGTTGTTTCAGCTGTGTGCATTATTCCTCTGCCATACATTTTAAAAAAGTCCTTACTCCTGTCCTTTAGTGAGCCTAAAAAAATAAAATGTCCATGCCCGGCTCTGGCTGAAAAGAGTAGTATTATGTACACTTGGACATCCAGACCTGGTCCCTGTTGACTGTCTTTAATGTAGTGAAGATTATATTTAAAGAAAACATAACTAAATACATTCAAATATGACAAATTGGGTTGAGTTTACAGGAATTAGGGCTAAACAGAGCTTTCACATTTTCAAATATGAAGGTGTTTACATTTAAACTGTGACTGTATTTACATTTAAACAAAAAAGATTTTATTTTTATCCACTTTTTTTGTTTAAATAATCCAGTTAGCAGTCTATAGAAAAATACATTAAAACATAAAGTGTATATACATACACAATATATGCAAATATATACACAGATGTATATGCACATGTATTTATATAAATATATTATAAAATAATGAAGATAAAATGAACTGTAGAAACTTAGAATAAAATTCTCATATAAACCTACCACCCCAAAATGCTGGAAATATTTTCTTTCAAATATTTTATCCATTCTGTTTGCTACTGTTATGTTGATCTTTTTCTTTGAATTATAGACACATTAAATAATTTATATCAAATGTATACACATTTTCATATTATGTTTTCATTTTCATACACTATTGAAAATTACTAAATTATCATTTAGTGTTGTATAATTCTAAATAATACACTATAATTTATTTAGTGCACTTGAGAATGTTTTTATTTTATAAATAATACTGAATGATCATTGTTATACTGTATATGAATTCTTACCTGAAAGTTTATCTAAAATTGACCTTTGCCATGGAATTACTGGATCAATGTAACCTAAAATGTTTAAAATTCTACAGACATATTGAAAAAGTATTTTTCTAAACACTGTACATTATACCTATTTCTTTCCATTTATAAGAATAACTTCGGGTTGACACTCAGCTACTCGGAGCAAAATTTTTTCTTTTTCTTTTTTAGTTTCTTTTTCCATCTTTGTTTATTTATGTTTTGAAAACTGATCCTTTATTACTGATTAAGTGAACATTTTTTATTGCTTGCAAAGTAGAGCATTTTGAAATGCTGGTAAGCTATTTGCATTTCCCACTTTGCGAAATATCTTTACTTATATGCTTTGAGTTTACTGCTTTTAAAAATATTTTCTGAGTTCCAAGCTCCACTCAGAAATAAGAAAAGTATTGACCTATGATTTCTTCCAGTCTTGAATGGCTTTATTTTTACACTTAAACTTTATTCATTCATATATTATTTAGGTCAACGATGTGAGTTGAAAAGAAATTTTTCCCAACAGCTGAATTTTCATGGAATTTATATATATTTCTGGCTTATCCATTCTTTTCCAGAGCTGTTACTTATGGTTCATGTTATCGTTAGATTAATCATATTTTATAAAATCTACCAGGGTACTTCTACTCATTCTCATTTTAATGGAAAATTTACTAAACCTAAAATATAATTTATCAAGAATTAAAACCATTATGGTGACCCATATTTTTATCCAAGAACAGTGTATATCCCTCAATGTATTCAATTCTACCTTTAAATCATATAGTAGTTTTTTTGGTTTACTACACTGGTCCCATATTTGTGTTTAAGAATATTCTTCAAGTTTATACAGAGTTGCTATTGTGATGAGGAGATTGCATTAGTTGTAAAAAAGAGAGAGAGAGAGAGAGAGCGATGCCAACCCTGACTGATTTAAGAATAAAAAGGATTCATTGAAATGATATGGGTGATTCACAGGATTTTCTGGGATGTTGGTGAACTGGGCTGAGATAACAGGAGCAGGATCTGCTAGGAATTAGTCATGATTCAAGGCAAAACATCAGCACAAAAACAGTTTGGTAAGAACATATAGCCACTGTCATTAATATCTGGATGCCCATGGGGTACTGCTGTTGCCACCGGCACAGGTGTATGAAGTTAGGCATGCCTCGTATGCACACCTGTGTCACAGCTGCTATTTGTCTCCCATAGGCTCTATCTATCACAACGATTCATAGAGTAACTTCCAAATACAAAAATGGGTTTTTGTATTTGGAATACAAAAAGGGGTTTCAGATTCAAGATACTTTTATTTTAATCCACTCAGAATGTCTTGAATAAGTCTTCTGTTTTTGTGGTGGGAATTGTAGGACTTTTGTCCATTGTCCATATATTTCACTTCTAGTCTGTTTATGATCAATTAACTACTTTAATATCCTTATGGGCCAATCTATTTTGATTAACCCTCAGTCTTTGTTGCTTAATACCTTTATAATCACCGGCCTCTGTCAATTAAGTTCTGCTACTTGGCCTTTGTCATTCTAGGGTCACATTATATTCAGTGAAATCTATGGACATATCACTAAACTCCTCCCCTGACATGTTAGTTAGCTATTGCTGCATAACAACTTATCCTAAAACTTAGTGGTTTAAAAAAACATGTATTATTTCACACAGTTTTTGTGGATCAAGAATTCAGGAGCAGCTTAGCTGGGTGGTTCTAGTTTGGGGAACCCCAGGATATTATGCTCAGGTTTTCAACTGAGGTTGTTGTCTTCTGAAGATTTGAATAGGGCTGGAGGATCTACTTCCAAGTTGGCTAACTTACACCCCTATCGAGTTAGTGATGATTATTGGCAGGAGGTTTAAGTTCATCACCAAGTTGATATCTCCATAAGCTGATTGAACGTCTTCATGGCCTCTACCAGCTAATTTGCCAGGATCACAGGGGAAAGTTGCAGTGTCTTTTATAATCTATCCTTATAAATCAAACCCTATCATTTCTGCAACATCCAATTGAATTAAAAGGTCAGCCCAATTCAGTGTGTGACAAAACTGCAGGGTGTCAGGAATATTAGGAAATGAGAATCACTGAGGGTCATTCTGGAGTCTGGCTGCCATACCTGACTACAGAAGACAGAGGTTCTAGTAATTTTAAGGATGCTAGTGATCATTAACCAATGTACTTCTCAAAGCAATGATGAATAAATTATCTTCTGTTCTAACTTAAGGGGTACAATCATTCAGTGAGTAAGTAACCTCTTATGATTAATAAAACACTACAGTATTCTTATATCCCTGTTCTATTTCTTCTTCTATATCAAAGGTGAAAAACTACAGCCCAACTCATATTTTTGTATGAACTCTGAACTAGGAATGAATTTTATATTTTAGAGAATTTTTTTAAAAAAGGAAAAATAAGAAGAGTATGTGTCAGAGACTTGATACAGTCTACAAAGTTTAAAATATTTACTATCTATCTTTTCATAAAAATAGTCCCTTGTTCTATATAGTACCAAAAAACCTGTGGTATTTCAACTTATTTAGCATAGAACACCACAAGTCCAAGATTCAGTAGGTTAACCAGGCAAGAAAGTAGAATTTCTCCTAGTAATTCTATGTATCCTATAGAATCCAAAACTTCCAATAAATTCTTTCATAGTAATAAAATCTTCATAATGTTAAAATCATCCCAAACTAAATTTATCTTCCCACCTTTGTATAACATTTTTCAAATAGATTTCACAATATTCCTCACATTTATGCTGATATAAATTTACAAATTCACTTTGTATCTAAGCCTTCTCCTCTTGGGTTTAACCAAGACTTGACCTGGGGACAAAATAAAAATACTGATATTTGTTAAACATGATCAGATTTGGCATTTCTTAAAAATGAGCAAACAAACAAACAAACAAACAAAAAACTACCTCAGACAAAGTCATTACAGATTCCTTAAGCAAAATAGCCTGACTCATTGGATTGGATTGTAAGGGAAGCTCAGTGGAATATGCAGGTTTATGGTTCTTAGAAAAATCTGGTCCTCCTAAATATCTAATTACAGCTTTGACAATCCCACACTCATCCATTTCCTGTCCTCATTTTCATATGAAATCTATAAACATCGTGAATTTACTGTGTTATAATTCAACCATCTGAAGTATCCATCTTTTTATCAGACCCTCTGTTACATCAACACTTTGGCTTCAAGAGATAGAAAACTATTTTGAGGTAGTCTCAGTTGTTCTCTGTTCTAAACAATGCCTTGCATTATACTTCTACTTGCCATATTTTGTTATTTAAGCTCTCCAGCAGAGTTAGAAGAAGACTTTTCCCCAAATGAACGTATTCATTTTGCCCTACATTGTAGGGAATAGTAGCACACATTGATCTGCCAAAGTCTTGCGGTTAATAGACACTGCATACCAGGTGACAGGTGATAGTTCAATGACTACATTAACACTGATATTAACAGCTACAGGATTATCAGTGCTCCTTTCTCTAATACTGAACAAGTTCTTACTTCATATAAACATAAGTTTGATAATCAAACTCCCAGTTGGTTTCCATTTCTTTGAGGGTTGTCTGTAAATACCTTTGGCCTAAATTTTCATATTTGTCAGCATTTTGGGGGAAGATTGTAGGATCCACTGTAGTAAGAGTAGATATTGCATGACCCATGAAATCATTGAAAATCCTGGGGCAAAGGCTTTAGGCTGAACTTTCAGGATTAACTTCATGAACCACATGCAGAACAGTCATGACAAAGTAGATGCTGACCTTGGAGCCATGTTATTTCAGCCACAACTCGAATCAATAAAATGAATCTATTTCTTCATATGGCTCAATTCTGAATCAGAATCTCATGCCTAACTGGCAGAACCAGCCATATATTTTTAATCTAACATCCTATGAAGCTCAGATATATAATTTCTGTGTATTTAACCTTGAAAAGGTAAGTTTCATGGTGTCATAAATTATCAAAATGTAGAAAATGTGTTCAAAGTTTTGGGTAAACCAAATGGCATATGACCACTACATGACCCATTCCCTCTCTTGTGCTCACTCTCTCAGTTATATGTTTCTGATATTATCGTATTTACTTAATATATTTTGAAGCCATGAAATTTGCTTGGTGTTTATATTATCTATATGAAATTATTTTCCTATGTAATATTTGTATTTGATTATGCCTTGCTATTAATACTGCCTTCACTATTTTCTTTCATTTGTGCTTATCTAATATAATTTTTATTTTCATTTTATATTTATACTTGATGGATCAATTTTAAAAAATGTCTCATAAACATGAAGTCACTTAATGTTTATGTTTAATCCAATCTGGGAGTCATTTTAGCAAGTTTTTCTCCTAAGTGGAGATTTCATTTATACTCTACATCATTAATTTAAATTCCTTCAAAATTTAATCTGTTAGTTGCTACATCCATCAAGATTTTAATTCAGAAATCTTATTTTTCCTCCCCATTGAATACTTTCAAAATCAGATTGTCCCTCTTCATGACATGTTGCTTTGGTTTCATAGAAGCAGCAAGCATCCTCTTAAAAGTTCTTGAAAACACAAAGTCATTTTTCAAAAATTGTGTTTCCCTTCTTGCAGTAAGTCTATTACAGAAAAGTCATTGTGTCAAAATTTGAAGGAATTGGACACTCACCTTACTTTGCACTGAAGAATTCCTTCATATTTCTCTATTTTTTGCCCTTTTTATTTTATTAGGTGATACAAAGAGAATTTAACACACTAAACTGGTTACATATATGAAAGAGATGAGAAAATATCCAGTGTTTAGGAAGACAACCCAGAAAAAAACAGTAGCAGAAAGCACTATCATCCAGCATTGAAAGGAGTGAGCAGGTGTCACAGGTCCTGGAGCACCGCTGAAGCCACAGAAAAGACATGACCCTGATAGAAATGCCACTTGAAAGGGGGGAGAGAGATGCTCCAGTTCTCCTTTCCTCCTGCTCCCCATCCTCTTTCTATGCTTCTTTTCAGCCAAAACAAGTGAAAGTAAGTGACACAAGAGCCTAAGAAAAGCAGCCTGAAAGATTTGTCTTTCCTTTTATAAAGAAGAAGAGAAGAGAGAAGGAGAAGAAAAGATAGAGAGTAAACAGAACCAAATAGGTGTTATCCACCTATGTTGCTAGTCAGCAACATTCTCATTCATCTCTGAACTTCAATTTATCATACAAAGCTTTATGCTCCCACCTAATCAGAGGCAAATTTCTGTCTTTAAAATGAAGACACTTTCATTCTCTTTATAACAAGAAGAGTCTCAAAGTCTCAACAATTATGAGTTTTTTACCCTGGTAATGACAAAATACTTTTAGAGTTCTAAATATTCAATCATGGACAACTCTAAAAACTAAACCGAATATTAAAAATATTTGCTTGAAGGCAAATATTTTTGCCTTCAAACAGGGCAGCACAAACTAAAGGGGTCTAGACATCAGATAAAAGGGAGATGGAAAAATGAGAACCTGAAGTCAGCACTACTTTCCCTCTCAAGGCATTTGGTAATTCTCAAGAGAACTGAGGGGCTGAATATGTGAGAAGAGCTTCCAGCCATCTCATGAGGCTGGAGGGTCAATAACTCCACCGAGTAGTAAAAACGCTACATAATACCTAAAGTTTCAATTGGTTTTTCTAAAGGAAATAGCAGGAAAAAACAATAGTCAGTCCTCACAAATAACCATAATAGAGGAATCTCTGTGTGGATAAGGTTATCTGACACCCCCTAACTGCCTGCCAGAAACAGAAAAAAAAGGCCTCTGGAGAAAAGTAGTGAAGTGCAGAGCTACAAATTGTCTCTAAAATATTTCATCCACAATGCCTAGCAGCCAATCAAAATTACCAATATGCCATGAGAGAAAATTAAATGATGAGAGAGAGAGAGAGAAAGGGAAATAGAAACATACCTTTAGGAGATCCAGATATTGGAGTTAATAGATATAAGTTTTAAATTAAATGTATAAATAGATTATAAAGATTAGATATCTAATAAATAATAAAAGAATATCTAATGGAAAAAATAATTGGGAAAATGGGAAATGAAAAAAGTTACAATGTAATTAAGGTTAAAGTAAATAAGTTCAACAGCATTTTAGATTTAACAGAAGAAAGTTTTAGTGAACTGGAAGGTAAGGAAAAAAATATTAAGTCTTATACATGGAGGAAAAAAAAGATAAAGATTGTAAGCTAATAGTATAAGAGACCTGTAAGAAAAGTTGAAAAGTTTGAATATAAGTGTAATTAGAGTCCCAGATTGAAACATAGAGGCAGAGTAAGGAATGAAAAGCCAAAGAACAGTTAAATATCTGACAAAATCTAAATGATATTGTTGTTTAATATAATTTCTTGTGAAGTTAAAAAATATATATATATATAATGTATAAAGAATTAAAATGTATGACAACCATAGCAAAACAAACCAGAGGGGTAGGTGGATTTAGAGTAGTCTAAGACTTTATATTGTCTAGATAGTGATGAAAGTATGGGTTATTATGACATTAAGTAAGTAAAGGATTTATATTACAATCCCTAAGGTCACCACTAAAAGAATAATAAGAGTGTTCACTAACAAGCTAATAGAGGATAAAAATGGAATATTTTTTTAATTCAAAAAAAGACAAAAAGCATATAAGACAGAACATAGAATAGGTGGATAAATAAAAAACAAAGAGTAAGATAATATATTTAAACCCAAATAGATCAATAATTATATTAAATATAAATAGACTAAATACACCCATTAAAAAATAGTGCTTGTTGGATCGGGAAAAAACAACCATATATAGGCTTTTTTTTAAAGCAGATATAAATACTTGAATGTAAAGATACAGAATATTGTCAGTAAAAGGGTGTAAAAATATAGAGCATAGATAGCATAGTAACCAAAGAAAACCTGGCGTTCTACACTGATGTTGGACTAATTAAATTCAAGGCAACAATTATTACTAGAAATAATGACAGACATATTACAATGATTAAAAAGTCAAACTGGCAGGAAGGTTTGAAAGATTTGAAACAAGACTTACAAACTTATCCCAAATAACCTGTATAGAAGGCTGTACCCAATAATCACAAAATGCACATTTTCTTCAAATATACATAGACTCTTTACAAATTTGGATAATATGCTGGGCCATAAACACACAACAAGAAATTGCAAAGAATTACAATGAGAGAAGAGCCTTTTCAACAAATGGTGCTGGGACAACTGGATATCCACATGCAAAAGAATGCATTTGGAACCATATCTCAAATCACACACAAAAATTAACTCAAAATGCATGATAGACCATAAAACCGTAAGACTCTTAGATGACCTAAGAGAATTGAAAACATAAGTCCACAATAAAACTTATACACAAATGTTCACAGTAGCATTATTCATTCAGTAGCTAAAAAGTAGAAACAACCCAAATGTCCATCAACTGATGAGTGGATAAATAAAATGTGGAATATGCATACAATACAATATTATTCAGTCATAAAAAAAGAATGAAGTAGTGACATGCTACAACATGGATGATCCTTGGAAACATCATGTTAAGTGAAAGAAACAAGTCACAAAAGACCACATATCGTATGATTCCATTTATATGAAATGTCCAGAATAGGCAAATTTATAGAGACAGAAAGTGGAAAAGTAGTTAGGGTTGGAGGAGGAAGGAAGGAGGAGGAAGTAATGAGGAGTGACTGCCAATTGGTACAGTGTTTCTTGTTTTTATCAGGGGACACACACACACATAAATGTTCTAAAATTAGACTGTGATGATGGTTTTACAACCCTGTAAACATACATATGCTTTAAATGACTTGTATGCTTTATTTATTTTAACATCTTTATTGGAGTATAATTGCTTTACAATGGTGTGTTAGTTTCTGCTGTAAAACAAAGTGAATCAGCTATACATATACATATATCCCCATATCTCCTTCCTCTTGTGTCTCCCTCCCATCCTCCCTATCCCTTTGTGAATTGAATGGTATGTGAATTATATCTCAATAAAATATTTTTAAGTAAAACAAAGAAATCACACAGAATTAAAATCATAAAATATATTTTGATCCCAGTAGAATTAAACAAAAAAATCAATAAGAAATATACAACTGGAAAATCTTCAAGTGTTTCTGAATTAAGCAATATACAGTTGACCTTTGAACAACGTGGGGGTTAATCCTTGACTATAAGGCGACTCTTCATGTTCGTGGTTCCTCCACATTCATGGATTCAACCAACCATGGATCATGCAGTACTGTGGTATTTACTATTGAAAAAAATCCACATATAAGTGGACCCACGCAGTTCAAATCCACATTGTTCAAGGGTCAACTGTACTTCCAAATAATCCACAAGTTAACAAAAAATTAACTATGAAAATTAGAAAAGAATTTTGAACTAATTGATTAAAAAACCAAGACACAACTTACAATTCTCCTAGTGTGTCTTTTCAGAAGCTTGATAAATATGTTTTCATTTACTTCCTTTATCATTTGAGCTTCATCAAATCTACTGTGTCTTAAGGCCTAATTGACATGGGGCTTTTCACGTTGCCTAGACCTAAGGCAGAGCCTTCTCTTTCTCTAGGTCCCACTGAAAACTAGGAGCTTTACGGATTATTGGGTAAAAGTTTCCAGGGAATGCACGCAAATTTATAGGTGTTGGCTCTACAATCTGGGGAGCCCCACAGCCCCATATTTGGTCAGCATTAGTGTAGGATGAGATACCTCGTCTCATTTTAGGGGTGATACACTGACACGCCAAAGACCATCTGCTCCCTAAATCCTTTCTTAAAATGGCAGGGCCTTGAATTTTGTAGTTTTATTCTCCCTCTGGGCGAACATATGTTTAACCAGTACATCTGGGGTGTTTCCCCTTTCTGCTCACCAAGGACAATCCATAAGGAGGAGCAAATTATGCTCTGTGGGATCTCTACAGGACCAAAGTTTGGGGGACTTTAACAGTAACAGGGAAGTTGGCATATTCCTGAGGGAGGATGGTGAAATCATAATATTATTTCTCCAAGCTGAAAGCAAACTGCTCTGATCATCCTTGATGATTGGTATGGGGAAAAAATGCATTTTGCAGGTCAATAGGGGTGTATTAAAGCAAAACGTGTTAATGTTTGTAACAAAGATACCATGTCTCTTACAGCAGCTGCAATTGGAGTGACTCTAATTATATTTACAAAAATCCACACTGATTTTCAAGATGCATCTGATTTTTCTGACAGCCAAATGGGAAAATTAAAGTAGTTGTGATAGGAATAGTATCTGTCTTCAAGTCTTTGATGGCAGCATTAACAAACCACGATTCTCTGAGGGGTGCGACATTCTTTATTTCTTACTGCAGTGATAAAGAAATTCAGTTTCATGGGTTTTCGCTTGGCCTTTCCTACTTTGCTGACCCTCACACCTTGGGTAAGAGAGCCACTGTGAGTGGAATTTCTGCCAATTTCTGATTATGTACATTGCAGCTGGTCCCAGCTGGAGATGGATTCGGATCAAATCTGCATGGATTACCTGAGTTTCATAATTCTTTTCTCTTTTTCTGACACTTGAATCAAAGTGGCATGTTAGTTTCTTAGGAATTGCATCAACTCAGAGCCAATATAAAATCTTTAAATTCTGAGTATGTCTTCTGTCTCGGTGTCTGCTTGTCATATTAGATTGCCTCTGGTCTTTTTGGAGAAAGCCTGGAGAAAGATTTAAGTATATTCTCAAGAAAGGTCCCTCCTCGGCAGGAATGTACAGTGGGGAAAGGACAGCCTCTTCAATAAGTGGTGCTGGGAAAACTGGACAGGGACATGTAAAAGTATGAGATTAGATCACTCCCTAACACCATACACAAAAATAAGCTCAAAATGGATTAAAGACCTAAATGTAAGGCCAGAAACTATCAAACTCTTAGAGGAAAACATAGGTAGAACACTCTATGACATAAATCACAGCAAGATCCTTTTGGACCCACCTCCTAGAGAAATGGAACTAAAAACAAAGATAAACAAATGGGACCTAATGAAACTTCAAAGCTTTTGCACAGCAAAGGAAACCATAAACAAGACCAAAAGACAACCCTAAGAATGGGAGAAAATATTTGCAAATGAAGCAACTGACAAAGGATTAATCTCCAAAATTTATAAGCAGCTCATGCAGCTCAATAGCAAAAAAACAAACAACCCAATCCAAAAATGGGCAGAAGACTTAAATAGACATTTCTCCAAAGAAGATATACAGACTGCCAACAAACACATG
Organism: Hyperoodon ampullatus; assembly: GCF_949752795.1. Taxonomy (NCBI): domain Eukaryota; kingdom Metazoa; phylum Chordata; class Mammalia; order Artiodactyla; family Ziphiidae; genus Hyperoodon; species Hyperoodon ampullatus. The sequence continues at coordinate 78,545,507 of NC_136926.1, forward strand.
AAAGAATGCTCAACATCATTAATCATTAGAGAAATGCAAATCAAAACTACAATGAGATATCATCTCACACCAGTCAGAATGGCCATCATCAAGAAATCTAGAAACAATAAATGCTGGAGAGGGTGTGGAGAAAAGGGAACACTCTTGCACTGCTGGTGGGAATGTGAATTGGTACAGCCACTATGGAGAACAGTATGGAGGTTCCTTAAAAAACTAAAAATAGAACTACCATATGACCCAGCAATACCACTACTAGGCATATACCCTGAGAAAACCATAATTCAAAGAGACATGTACCAAAATGTTCATTGCAGTTCTATTCACAAGAGCCCGGAGAGGGAAACAACCTAAGTGTCCATCATCGGATGAATGGATAAAGAAGATGTGGCACATATATACAAGGGAATATTACTCAGCCATAAAAAGAAATGAAACTGAGCTATTTGTAATGAGGTGGATAGACCTAGAGTCTGTCATACAGAGTGAAGTAAGTCAGAAAGAGAAAGACAAATACCGTATGCTAACACATATATATGGAATTGAAGAAAAAAAAATGTCATGAAGAACTTAGGGGTAAAACAGGAATAGAGACACAGACCTACTGGGGGTGGGCTTGGGGATATGGGGGGGTGGGCTGTGACGGGGCGGGGGAGAGGCATGGACGTGTATACACTGCCGGGCGTGGGGTGGATGGATGGTGGGGGGTGGCCGCGTGGCGCGGGGGCATCGGCTCGGTGCTTTGTGACCGCCTGGAGGGGTGGGATGGGGAGGGTGGGAGGGAGGGAGACGCAGGAGGGAGGGGATGTGGGAACAGATGTATATGTATGACTGATTCACTTTGTTGTAAAGCAGAGACTAATAAAAAAAATAAAAATAAAAAAATAAAAAAGAAAGGTCCCTCCCCAAGGGACTCAGCCTGTTTTCTAATCAAGGAGCTTTCGATATGTGATGGAGTGACTAATGGTCTAGTTTGGGGTTTTCCCAGGATATGCAACATTCAGTGCTAAAGCCATGACCCGGGATGGTCAGTCGTCCTTGTGTGAATTGGCTCTGGTTTGGGAACTGGGAGATTGTAACATACTTTTGTGATGACGCAAATTGGATTTCTGTTCGCCAAACCTAGGTCTTAACCTAGTGTATAGATTTAGTAATACATCTATAGGCTGCACATCCATTTTATTCTTAGGGACTTCGAGTTCAGTTAACGATCACCATAAAATTATGTGTGGGTCAAAACCTTTTGATTACCACTGTGGCCCTGCTGCCTGTTATGGCCATTGAACTTACGTGTCTCCAGCACTGAAACCCCAGTGTTCCACTCTCCAGGATCCCATTATGACCATTGAAATCAAGGACCTCAATTCTACAACCCAAATACACTTTGATCCCTCGTTTAGGGATGACGGTCACCACAGAGCTTTTCAAAAATACTGGTATTCTCCTCACAAGTGCATTTATCAATTCCTTTGTAAATGAACGTCTTCTAAGCACTCTCAGGATGCATTGCTGAGGGAGAGTGAGGGAGCTGCTCTTCTCAAAGCCATGTCAGCATTATTCTCTCCCTACGACTTGAATGACTTCCTCTGTATTATGCCAAAGAAGGTCCAGCATTTCTGACCTCATTAATGTAAGCTACTGAGTGCAGATTTCAAGCTCCAACTGAACAAACAGATCAAATTCCAACTTCTCTAACCAGCACTTAAATTCAGAATGAAAGTTAGTGCAACGTTATAGTGTATTTAGCTTCAACCAAAATTAAATTTTGTCCCTTTTGGGAGACTCTTTGTTTAAATTTATTTTATTTTTTATTTATTTTTGGCTGTGTTGGGTCTTTGTTGCTGCGCACAGGCTCTCTCTAGTTGCGGCGAGCGGGGGCTACTCTACATTGCGGTGCGCGGGCTTCTCATTACAGTGGCTTCTCTTGTGGCCGAGCATGGGCTCTAGGCATGTGGGCTTCAGTAGTTGTGGCTCGCGGGCTCTAGAGTGCAGGCTCAGTAGTTGTGGCGCACGGGCTTCGTTGCTCTGCACCATGTGGGATCTTCCCGGACCAGGGCTCGAAACCGTGTCCCCTGCGTTGGCAGGCAGATTCTCAACCACTGCGCCATCAGGAAAGTCCTTGGGAGACTCTTTGAATCCATTACTATGATTTTCTCCAGGTATGTATAGACAAAAATTAACAATATTTCAAGATTCCTTTGCTGTGTGTGCCATATCCTCCTGGAGGAAACCTATACACTTCCTGGAACATCTTGGGAAATAACTACTGTTATTGGCCTGGAGGCAGTTAGAGCTTACAGGGTAGGCTTAAAAAGACCACGCGTGCACAAACTGGGTCAGGTGACAAAATTAAGTATTATCTATTTAAGGGAAGGCCACTTTTTTGTCAGTGAAATTGGAGCTGATTCTGTTGGCAAGAACGATGAGGGAAATGTAGTGGTTCAAGGTTCTCAGCATTGTCCAAGTGCACACAAATGTCCCCTTCCCAAATCTCAGGGTCCCACTACTTCTGCACAAATGCCTTAAACTTAAGCAGTAATGTCTCAACCTTAACTAAGGGAATGATGATGCTGTGCATTCAGCTTGTGCTTTATTTATGTTCCTGCACACTTAAATTTTGTTCTAATTCTAAGCCATGTTTTCCCTGCAGCTATGGAATATGATACATTTTTTAAGGTTATCCTAGAAGTTCTTTAATACCCCAAGGCTGCTTTTACCTGAGAGTTTGTTGACATGAGTGTAGTATTTTTTTGTCAACTCTTCTTCTGTCTTTAGAAGTGGGAATCACCCCCTTCTGTGTTTGGCATTATCCTTGTTACCATAAGAGTTGCATATAAGAGCAACTTGATTTTCTAAAGCCTTGACATTGACCGGCCCTTCATTTCCAGCATCTACAGATGACGATTTAAGTAGAAATGATGTCACTGCGTGCCACAAATTACCATTATCCTATTTGCCATCTGCAAGAGCATCATGACTGTGCTCATATTCTAATAGGGGATAAGCTCAGTGTGAAAAATCCCATCATGAGAGGTATGTTTCTGGGATCACTGCTGATTAAAAAAACTATAATAATCAGTATCAAACCAGGAAATACATACCTTTCTGAATATTTTAGATCAAAAAAATTTAATGCAGGAAATTAGTAACAAAAGCTATAGAAGTAGCTGAGAAGATGATTACAGGACAGTGAGGCAACATAGATTAGCTATAGTCGGTTATTAGAACTACAAGTGGCCTGGAGAAATAGACAAATCAAGGAGGCAATGACACCAGAGCCAAAGAGCTTTGTCAAAGGCTCACCAGGCAGCACGTGAAAGTATGGCAGACCTGTTCCATTGGTGTTTGAGCCATATGTACGTAGCCATTGCTGGAAACACCACTCAGAAAAAGGAGAAAAATATCCTGGCTTCTCCCTTCTTTCTACCCTCTAATCTCTCTTCAATACCTATTTTTAGCCAAAAGCCAGCTGACAAAGAGTCAGGGCTCAGCCTTTCTGTCATCCAGAACTCTATATGAGAAGAGTGGTGAACAACTATGAGGGCAAAGCTTAGTGTTGGCTCAGTGGGACATGTAGTGGTGAAGGAAGGAAGGAATGGAAGAAAAGAAAAGGGGAATAAGCCTGGAGTTGTGGTGATGCTGGGGGAGAGGAGCTGACGAAGGTAATTTGATACCAATAGTAGTATGGATCCAGAGTGAAGGGGGTCACAGTTATCTCAATTATGGATCACATGCCCAGAGAAAGAAGGTCACCATGAAATTTTCCCTCTTTAGACCTCTACTGAAAAAGGCACATCTCTGGGCCTGCAAACGGCCATGTCTCTCTCTGATTAATACGGCAGATAAGACATATCTAAGAGAAGATGTAGGGCATTGTATGGCTCTGTGTGAATCTCTAATGTTAAAGCTGCATTGAGAGTGAAGATGCAGAACTGAGAACAGTCAGATGATACCCAAGCCATTTCACACCTCAGCCCAGCTCAGGATTTGTTGGTGTGGGAGTTCCAGGACAAAGTCCCATGTTCAGGATATTTTCCTCTTCCAGAAGGCACTAGCATGTGTTTTGCAAAAAACAGCTCTCAGTGACCACACCCACCCCCCAAAGAAAGAGAGAAATCATCCATTTATGCTGTTTGTAATATCAGCAACATTTGGGAAAGAAGAGGTTGATATCATTTCTTATGCTGCAATTTTGCAAGAGTTTAGAGCCTTGTTTTTGAACCTAAATTTAGGTTCTTATTTTTAATGTGAATAATTCCTTTGTGACATATCCTAAACTGTTCCTATATAGTTTATGCCTTATACTCAAAATAACATATGGGATGTCATCTGTTAGTTCTGAAAAGTTTGACATTAATGAGTGCAAAATAGCAAGGGAAAGTTATATATCTTAAGATCAAAACCATGAAAAAACTCAACATGTGCATGTAAAAAAAATGTCTTGGGTAGAAATACATCCAAAAAATAACTTTGGAAATCACTGGGGATTTAGACTCTTTTGATGATTCTGTTTATTTTCCTCTTATTCCATGATAAACATGTGATATTATAGTGTTATGTATAGATTTTATTCTTTATAAAACTAAATATTTGAGTCACCAGCTTTCAATTTTGACTGTATTTTCCAGATAACAAGTTGCTTCACGGTCACTGCTTAATAATTTTGTAAAATTTTATATAACAACTCTTTAAACTAGTATTAACCAAAATATGAAATCAAAATACATTATTATAAAACTATTGTGCATTTCTACAGTCTAAAACTTGATAGTGTTTGTAAATGAACTGCAGAAAAACATCATTTGGAAGAGAATAATCAAGTCTGGATCTCCAAGTGCTGCTTCTATTTTTAAAGTTGTTGATCTGATGACATTAACTGAATTTGCCACAAGAACTTATATAAAAAATGATAATAAGTTTATGAACCAATAAATCTTTGAATAAAGTTGTGATATCTTTGGTGCATTGGTATAATGTTCTGCAACTTGTTTTCGTTTGGTTTGTAGGTTAAGAATCTCCTATACTTACGATATTGATCATGGCGTTAACATCTAAGAACTTGCCCTAATTTTTATTGTTTATCAGGTTGCCATTCTTCTGTTCTGGTCAATGAAAAACATCACTAAAATGAATCCTGCAATTGGTATTCCGAAGATCACACAGATCAAGCAGTAAATAAGAAGCTAAGACAGATAAATGCCAATTGCCATCTTCTGCTTTCCTCCCGAATTTCCTCCCCCAGGGGAATAGGTAGCCTGGAGGATTTTCATTAATTTCAAAACTGCTAGCGTGAATCTAGCTCACACTGGGACGGTGGAAGTTTTTACTTTCTAATGACACATGTCGGGCTCTGTGAAATGACGGGGTGCCTCGGTTGAGCTGGGAAAGCATGGAAGTCTGTTTCACCAGAGCCCTAAGTTCCAAGAGAGAAGTTAAAGACTGCGTCAAAAATAAATAATTCCTTTATACTCAGAGGTGATTTCTTTTAGTCAGGTTAGTCATACTACCAGATCAATGTACAAAATGTCCACTTTTATAACTTAAGCTTTGATCCATCGGGGAACCCGGAGTGTTGATTTCTGATAATGTGAATCTGGCACTTTTTCTGAAAATAAAGTGCACTTAGCAATGCAAATTCTTACTAGACAAGGACCACATCGGTGTTCCACATACAGTGGTCTCAAATGTAAATAAAAGCATGGGATGCCTGAACTACCACACTGTACTGACCTTTTGTACTAATTCCAACAGACAGTATATTAGTTTTCATCTCAGAGTCACTCAGCTGACTGAGCAACAGATCAAAGACTTACTCTCTTGAGGTTAAAACACTAGTGTTTAGGGTTGCTCCTTTATGACCCTGAGTAAATCAATTAACTTTTCTGCCCCAGTTTCAATCATGTGTAACAGAAGTTGAAGCAACATTCTGACTCTACCTATAATATCTTGTTCAAGAATCACACACCGACATAGTCAAAAAAAAAAAAAACAAAAACAGCCATTTAAGCAGCATTTGTTTTAAGTAGCACTTGTTTTAAGTTATTACTGAGTTTTTATCCCAGGTGTTTAAAAGATAATGCTGCAAATGAAATCCCCCAAGAACAACCCATGCTCATACTCAATGTGGCATTAACAGAGGAGAAAATGAGAGCATTTGCTACATAAAAGGCACAATGGCTTTTGTCAATTCCTTCAAATTCCACATAGAATTGCATTGATCAAGGGAAAGGCTGAGAAGCGTTAGAAATCCTATTCTGAAGGGAAACCAAGTCCCATTCTCCCAGGACCCGCCACTTCACATTTGAGTTTGATGAAATGTTTTTACTGAACGCATGCTGTGATCACTTCGGGTTTTATTGAATGGTCATGCTAAGGTAGGCTGGAGCTGCTGAGGACACAGGGCTTGTCCACATTAGCTTCAAAGCATCAGAGACAAGCCTGCTTGAGACTAAAGTTTAAAGGCATCTTCCTTTGAAGATGCCACTGTTCGTTTTCTTATATCCATATATATAATGCATTTGTTTTCCTTTATGAGCTTTCAGAATGTGTCATTATTCCCTGCTGTCTGCTTTGGGCCTGCCACGGCATCTGGAGTGAGAGCTCTTGACAGCTTACATTAGCATCATTAGGGGTCCGATAATGTGCTTTCTCACTGGGGCACTGTCAAGGTTTTATCCTCAGTTTGTAGTTTCAACTTCTGTGATTTGTGTAGTCCTGCCATCAGCAGAGAAGTAGCAGTTTGAAAGACAAGAACAAAGAAAAGCCTCGGGATTGAAATAGGTAACATCAGATTTACTCTCAAATGTATCATGGTCTGGATTATAGAACACCTGGTGATTTCTCAATCTAAAATTTTTTAACAAAGTTATCAATTTCTAATGTTACTTCTGAGATTTAGATATAATATGGATTTCATTTTCTCTTGACTAAAGAATGAAAAATGTCACAGGATTAAAAAAAAACTCATATATAAAATGAGTGCAAAATGGAATGCTATTTATACAACTAACGAAAAATTAGATTAAGCGAGAAAGCTGTATTTTCTAAAATATCTTTTTGGTTGAAATAGTATTATTAATTATTAGGTCTTCTGCTGAAAAATATTTAAAGACAATTACAATTCTCAATTTAACAGTTTTCATAGTACATTTCTCCCCGATAAACTTTTGTTTAATTTGCAAAATCTGGGTGCATGCTAATGAACCCATAATTAGCATACTCGAGTGGGTAAATTATTGCTCTAACTGACTTGGTTTTTACTGTTAAATTTGATATTTTTCCTAACCACTGCAAAACCATATATATATATATATTAATATATATACATGGATATACGAATCTGTTTTACAAGTGAGTAAGGAAGATCTATAGTGTACGGAAAGGTATGCTGCAAAGAAATGAGACAGGGCCCCAGGTTCTGCTTCTAGAAACATAACTAACTAGTTGTGGGACCTGGAAAAACTTACTATGCATAACTGGTCCTACTTGTTTGCTCCTGTAACAGGGACCAGATTATCTGTACAATAGCTTTCGATTAAAAGCTACATAAATTCTATAAATTAAAATTAAAATAATATGTTCTTTAGATTTCATCAAGTTTTATAGCAAATTTCTAAGAATGCAGGAACTTCAATATTTGGATTTTATTTCTGGTATTCACAGATTGAAGAGCTTCGTTTAATATCCTACTCTATAGGTATTTACTTAGTGTGTGTAAAATAGAAAAAAATATTTCACAACTAGGCACAATATTTGAATACTTATGCAAATTTCTGTATCAGTATTTATTTAGAAATAATCACTTCACTTTAACTTAGTAACTATTGGTAGAGCACATACATTGATTGAGCCAGTCACTGTGGTAAAGAATGTGATTCGAAGATGAATAAACATAGTCTTTCAAGATTCTCTAGGTACGACAGGGGAAATTGATAAATAAAAATAATAGTAACAGAAATGCGTACAAAATGTGTAACTACCACCACTTCTCACAGCCTGCTTGTTGCAACAAGCCACCATCACCTCCTGCTGGATTATGCCATAGCTCCTTAATAGATCTATCTACAATCACTCTTGCCCACTGTCTATTGTAAAGAAATCAGCAAGAAGGAATTTGTCAAAAACATTCAGCTCACAGCATTAATCTGCTCAAAACCCAACAGTGCCTCCCCATTCTCTTGGAGTGAAACCAAAGTCATCACAAGGGCCTGGCTGCAGGATTCTACATATGGCCCCTACATCCCCTTGACCAAATGCCTTACCCTCCTCCTTCCTCAGTCCAAGGACACAGGCCACACCCTAGACCCTAGAACACACCAGATACATTCCAGACTCAATGAATGAATTTGGGAATGAGTTTGGGAGTGTTCCTCCCTCTGTGATATTTTGGAAGAGTTTGAGAAGGATAGGTGTTAGCTCTTCTATAAATGTTTGATAGAATTCGTCTGTGAAGCCACCTGGTCCTGGGCTTTTGTTTGTTGGAAGATTTTTAATCACAGTTTCAATTTTAGTGCTTGTGATTGGTTTGTTTATATTTTCTATTTTTTCCTGGTTCAGTCTCAGAAAGTTGTGCTTTACTAAGAATTTGTCCATTTCTTCCAGGTTGTCCAATTTGTTGGCATAGAGTTGCTTGTAGTAATCTCTCATGATCCTTTGTATTTCTGCAGTGTCAGTTGTTACTTCTCCTTTTTCATTTCTAATTCTATTGATTTGAGTCTTCTCCCTTTTTTTCTTGATGAGTCTGGCTAATGGTTTTTCAATTTTGTTTATCTTCTCAAAGAACCAGCTTTTAGTTTTATTGATCTTTGCTATCGTTTCCTTCATTTCTTTTTCATTTATTTCTGATCTGATCTTTATGATTTCTTTCCTTCTGCTAACTTGGGGTTTTTGTGTTCTTCTTTCTTTAATTGCTATAGGTGCAAGGTTAGGTTGTTTGAGATGTTTCCTGTTTCTTAAGGTAGGATTGTATTGCTATAAACTTCCCTCTTAGAACTGCTTTTGCTGCATCCCAAAAGTTTTGGGTCGTCGTGTCTCCATTGTCATTTGTTTCTAGGTATTTTTTTATTTCCTCTTTGATTTCTTCAGTGATCAATTCGTTATTAAGTAGTGTATTGTTTAGCCTCCATGTGTTTGTATTTTTTTACAGATCTTTTCCTGTAATTGATACCTAGTCTCATAGCATTGTGGTCAGAAAAGATACTTGATACGATTTCAATTTTCTTAAACTTACCAAGGCTTGATTTGTGACCCAAGATATGATCTATCCTGGAGAATGTTCCATGAGCACTTGAGAAAAATGTGTATTCTGTTGTTTTTGGATGGAATGTCCTACAAATATCAATTAAGTCCATCTTATTTAATATATCATTTAAAGCTTGTGTTTCCTTATTTATTTTCATTTTGGATGATCTGTCTATTGGTGAAAGTGGGGTGTTAAAGTCCCCTACTATGATTGTGTTACTGTCGATTTCTCCTTTTATGGCTGTTAGTATTTGCCTTATGTATTGAGGTGCTCCTATGTTGGGTGCATAAATATTTACAATTGTTATATCTTCTTCTTGGATCGATCCCTTGATTGTTATGTAGTGTCCTTCTTTGTCTCTTGGAATAGTCTTTATTTTAAAGTCTATTTTGTCTGATATGAGAATTGTTACTCCAGCTTTCTTTTGATTTCCATTTGCATGGAATATCTTTTTCCATCCCCTCACTGGCAGTCTGTATGTGTCCCTAGGTCTGAAGTGGGTCTCTTGTAGACAGCATATATATGGGTCTTGTTTTTGTATCCATTCAGCCAGTCTGTGCCTTTTGGTGGGAGCATTTAATCCATATACATTTAAGGTAATTATCGATATGTATATTCCTATTCCCATTTTCTTAATTGTTTTGGGTTCGTTATTGTAGGTCTTTTCCTTCTCTTGTGTTTCTTGCCTAGAGAAGTTCCTTTAGCATTTGTTGTAAAGCTGGTTTGGTGGTGCTGAACTCTCTCAGCTTTTGCTTGTCTGTAAACGTTTTAATTTCTCCATCAAATCTGAATGAGATCCTTGCTGGGTAGAGTAATCTTGGTTGTAGGTTTTTCTCCTTCATCACTTTAAATATGTCCTGCTAGTCCCTTCTGGCTTGCAGAGTTTCTGCTGAAAGATTAGCTGTTAACCTTATGGGGATTCCCTTGTGTGGTATTTGTTGTTTTTCCCCTGCTGCTTTTAATATGTTTTCTTTGTATTTAATTTTTGATAGTTTGATTAATATATGTCTTGGAGTGTTTCTCTTTGGATTTATCCCGTATGGGACTGTCTGTGCTTCCTGGACTTGCTTAACTACTTCCTTTCCCATACTGGAGAAGTTTTCCACTATAATCTCTTCAAATATTTTCCCAGTCCCTTTGTTTTTCTCTTCTTCTTCTGGGACCCCTATAATTTGAATGTTGGTGCATTTTTTTTTTTTTTTTTTTTTTTTGCTGTACACGGACCTCTCACTGTTGTGGCCTCCCCCATTGCGGAGTACAGGCTCCGGACGCACAGGCCCAGTGGCCATGGCTCACAGGCCCAGCCTCTCCGCGGCATGTGGGATCTTCCCAGGCCGGGGCACGAACCCGTATCCCCTGCATCGGCAGGCGGACTCTCAACCACTGCGCCACCAGGGAAGCCCGAATGTTGGTGCATTTAATGTTGTTCCAGACGTCTCTGAGACTGTCCTCAGTTCTTTTCATTCTTTTTTCTTTATTCTGCTCTGCAGTAGTTATTTCCACTATTTTATCTTCCAGGTCACTTATCCGTTCTTCTGCCTCAGTTATTCTGCTATTGATCCCTTCTAGAGTTTTTTAAATTTCATTTATTGTGTTGCTCATCATTGTTCATTTGCTCTTTAGTTCTTCTAGGTCCTTGTTAAATGTTTCTTGCATTTTCTCTATTTCCAAGATTTTGGATCATCTTTACTATCATTATTCTGAATTCTTTTTCATGTAGACTGCCTATTTACTCTTCATTTGTTAGGTCTGGTGTGTTTTTATCTTGCTCCTTCATCTGCTCTGTGTTTTTCTGTCTTCTCATTTTGCTTATCTTACTGTTTGGGGTCTCCTTTTTGCAAGCTGCAGGTTCGTAGTTCCTGTTGTTTTTGGTGTCTGTCCCCAGTGGCTAAAGTTGGTTCAGTGGATTTGTAGGCTTCCTGGTGGAAGGGACTAGTGCCTGTAATCTGGTGGATGAGGCTGGATCTTGTCATTCAGGTGGGCAGGTCCACGTCTGGTGGAGTGTTTTGGGGTGTCTGTGGCCTTATTATGATTTTAGGCAGCCTCTCTGCTAATGGGTGGGGTTGTGTTCCTGTCTTGCTAGTTGTTTGGCATAAGGTGCCCAGCACTGTAGTTTGCTGGTCATTGAGTGAAACTGGGTCTTGGGTTGAGATGGAGATCTCTGGGAGAGTTTCACCGTTTGATATTATGTGGAGCTGGGAGGTCTCTTGTTGGCCAGTGTCCTGAAGTTGGCTCTCCCACCTCAGAGGCACAGCACTGACTCCTGGCTTGAGCACGAAAAGCCTTTCATCCACACGGCTCAGAATAAAAAGGAGAAAAAATAGAAAGAAAGAAAGAGGATAAAATAAGATAAAATAAAATAAAGTTATTAAAATAAAAAATATTATTAAGAAAAAAATTTTTTTTTAAGTAAAAAAAAAAAGAAAGGACGGAGAGAACCCTAGGACAAATGGTGAAAGCAAAGCTATACAGACAAAATCTCACACAGAAGCATACACATACACCCTCACAAAAAGAGGAAAAGGGGAAAAAAAAATATATCTTGCTCCCAAAGTCCACCTCCTCAATTTGGGATGATTCGTTATCTATTCATGTATTCCACAGATGCAGGTACATCAAGTTGATTCTGGAGATTTAATCCGCTGCTTCTGAGGCTGCTGGGAGAGATCTCCCTTTCTCTTCTTTGTTCGCACAGCTCCCGGGGTTCAGCTTTGGATTTGGCCCCGCCTCTGCGTGTAGGTCGCCTGAGGGCGTCTGTTCTTCTCTCAGACAGGACGGGGTTAAAGGAGCCGCTAATTCGGGGGCTCCGGCTCACTCAGGCCTGGGGGAAGGGAGGGGCACGGATGCGGGGCGAGCCTGCGGTGGCGGAGGCCGTGACGTTGCACCAGTCTGAGGCGCGCCGTGCGTTCTCCCGGGGAAGCTGTCCCCGGATCACAGGACCCTGGCAGTGGCGGGCTGTACAGGCTCCCAGGAGGGGAGGTGTGGAGAGTGACCTGTGCTCGCACACAGGCTTCTTGGTGGCGGCAGCAGCAGCCTTAGCGTCTCATGCCCGTCTCTGGGATCCGCGCTTTTAGCAGCGGCTCACGCCCGTCTCTGCAGCTCCTTTAAGCGGCGCTCTGAATCCCCTCTCCCCACGCACCAGGAAACAAAGAGGCAAGAAAAAGTCTCTTGCCTCTTCGGTAGCTCCAGACTTTTCCCCGGACGCCCTCCCGGCTAGCCGTGGCGCACTAACCCCTTCAGGCTGTGTTCACGCTGCCAACCCCAGGCCTCTCCCTGCGCTCCGACTGAAACCCGATACCCGAGCCTCAGCTCCCAGCCCCGCCCGCCCCGGCGGGCGAACAGACAAGCCTCTCGGGCTGGTGAGTGCCGGTCGGCACCGACCCTCTGTGCAGGAATCTCTCCGCTTTGCCCTCCGCACCCCTGTGGCTGCGCTCTCCTCCGCGGCTCCGAAGCTTACCCCCTCCACCACCCGCCGTCTCCGCCCGCGAAGGGGCTTCTAGTGTGTGGAAACCTTTCCTCCTTCACAGCTCCCTCCCACTGGTGCGGGTCCCGGCCCTATTCTTTTGTCTCTGTTTATTCTTTTTTCTTTTGCCTTACCCAGGTACGTGGGGAGTTTCTTGCCTTTTGGGAGGTCTGAGGTCTTCTGCCAGCGTTCAGTAGGTGTTCTGTAGGAGCAGTTCCACGTGTAGATGCATTTCTGATGTATCTGTGGGGAGGAAGGTGATCTCCGCCTCTAACTCTTCCGCCATCTTTCTCAACTCCCGGAAGTGGCAGTTTTAATGTGGATGTTGAAAAAGGAATAAATAAGCAACATTTAAAAGTTATTTTTAAAAGAACTCTGTTTCTTTTACGTTACCTAAGAGCCATAGTATAATATCAAATTCATGTTTAAAAGTTTGGGCAGAAGTGAAATCGAAATTTTATTACATTTAGGAAGTACTTGATTCAAATGCTACTAGTTAATATTTTAATTCTCTAATAATGATATTTCTTATGTTCATTACAATTACATTACATATTAGAAAATAAAAAGTTACACAAAATGAGACGTAAAACTCCCATGTTGTTAATACTTTGGACTATATTTATGTTGTACTATATACAATATTCACTTGTACTATGTATGTATTCAATAATATAATATTTATATTGTACTGTGAGGCAATTGATATTTGGATCATAATATCCTGAAGTTTAAACTCAGTGGAGTGAGCTGATAGAAACAAAACATATACAATGCTCCAAAGCAGATCCCCTGATGAGAAACTTAATTAAAATCTTAGGAAATTTCAGTAGGAAACAAGGGTAATGATGATTATATATTATTTATAATGCCAGAAACCAAATAATCATTATTTCTCCATTTTGAAATAAAGATAGAAAATAGGAAAGAAATTTATTGTTTGATTCCAAAGTTTCCATTTATATAGCATAAGTACATTTGAAAAACAGGTATAAATTTCTGCATTGCTTTTCATTTTAACACAGTGATGAAGATCCAGGACATCTGAATGATTTTAAATAATACACTTTTTAAAATATTTATTAAAATTAAGAGAAACTGAGCTTATTAATAAGCATGTTAACAATAATTCAAGAAGTTAAGGAAAGGTATTTTGAATTTTACTTGCAATCAGTTTCTCCATAATAATAATATTTATACTTATTTAATGCACTGTATATCTCCCCAAAAGATTATTTTCAAATAGCAGATTCTCACATTTACAAACTTATACATTTTCTCTATCAATACAACAGAAACATAACATCTTTAAGAAATTCTGTTTCACTTTTATATCATGTGATTTATAAATTTTATATAATACCTATTGAATTTATTGTCAATGAGAAGCATGATAAAATTCAATTACAATTTAGCATCTAAACAAACAAAATTAAGTATCCTATTTGTAAAATCATTCATATCAGTTCTAAAAAAACAGCTTTGAGACATTTTGATAGCAATAGTATCTTAGTAAATAAAACTTAAAAATTACAGATATACAAGATTTACTGTGGTTCTTTTCCCCACTATCTCTGGTGATTAATATTTGTAACCAAAAATCATAAAATTTCTAAATCAACCCTTCCCATCCCCAGGAAAAGAATCCAAGATTGAATAATCTACATTTGAATTTCACTTCATCACACAGGAATTGTGAGTTAGAAGCAAGTGTTAAAGAAAAGAATGCTTTAAAAGAATTATTTACAAATTATATAAAGCGTTCTTTTATTGTATTACACTGTTTCACTTGAAGAGCACATTTAAATAATATAAAATAATGTAAATAGAATAATATAATTTTTCTGTTTTGAATCATAGTTTTTCTATATATAGTCAACTTTTAATCTATTAATCTGGTTATCTAAGAAATGCTTACAAGTTCATAGATTGACAGGACGAGACAATTGGAAATAATCTCTTATTTTTTCCCTCCCACAACTCCATCCAACAAAATCAAATCAGAATATACATTAATGACAAAGCTATATGAAATGTATCTTATTATTCTATTTCAATAAAGGAAAAAGTCTGAGCTATTAAAATCAATGATTTTTCTCTGAAATCTTATTTCTGAGAGAGATTTTAACATATTCTTCTTTAAAGCAGTGAGATTAAGTTTATCACAGAGGACCAATTATTTACAAAATGTTCTTAAACAGTTTTATGGTGGCATATTTATTAAAGGAAACATTGGGAATCATTTCTTTAAATCAATGGAATAACTTAGGTATATAGTAAACAATATTAAGAAACCAATTATTTTTTAAAGCAAACTAATATTTTTTCTACTTGTATAATTATAGCCATGGACCTTAACCTAAGAAACCTAACGTACCATTTATAACAAAGTTTTTAATATACGCACACTGAAAAAATATCCATAGGAAACAAACAACAAAGTTACACCATAATATTAAAAGAAGTAACCATCAAGATTTAGCTGTAAAGTGAGGAAGAAAAATTATAATAAAATAATATCTTCCACCATGTAAATTCTCACACATGCCAGACTAGAAGATAAAAAAATGCCAAGTTTTTTTTGTAGAATCATGGTGTAGAAACAACTACAAATGGATGCACACAGGGGTGTCCTACAGGGATGCAAATGCCGACAGTGACATCAGCTACACTGATGATGGAGCTTCCTCAAAAACTGAACAATTCCACACTGTATTTCTGGAATATCCAGTGTATAGTAAAATGCTATAAAACAGTACAGAACTTGGTGTTCATTTGTAGAATAGAATTAAGATCTAAATAAAACAAGTTTGTCATTTCCATGAATGGTTGAGAGGCCAATCGAAATCTGTATGAGACACTGAAAAATATTTTGTTATGCTTAACTGTCCTAATTTGCATCCATCAGTGAGGAGCCCAGCCCCCGATTACAGTAACAACTAAAACAACCCCACAAGTTGAAGGAAAAAACAAACAGGGAACCACTAAGTTTTTGGATTAACTACCAGTTAAGAATTTTAATTTATATTACATAAGTTGATGGACGGACATTTTAGTTAGACAAAATGTCAGGGCAATCAAATGCAATAAAGAGTTTAAAACTGTTCACAATTGCTGAAAATAATTACACTGTTTTCGTTTGCTACCAGTTGACCTAGCTTTTGTTTATTATTTTTCTTCTTAACAATTTCCCTCTCTCTCTCTCTTTCTCCATACATAATTACAAACACAAACATACATGAGATTGTAAATTATATAATATATATATAATACATATAATATAGTATATGTGTCCAAAAAGCTTTAAAATTCCAAGTAAACATCTATATTTTTATTTCAAGAACAGCTAATATTACCCCTTCTGTCTTAGATATATTCTAATTCTTCAATTCTTATGTATTTCAAATAAACTGAAAGTTATTAGCAAATCTCATGTTCTTTCTAAATTTTTTGACCACTCTGGAAATTTCAGTTTGCTGGATTCAGACTTACCTGTGAAACCTGGTGTTGGAAATGTACAAATGACAACCCTAAGTGTGTGTTTGCCTTATCTTAGATTCCTAAGCACACCCTGTAATACAGACTTAATTTATCACTTCCTGATGTATATACAGTGTGTAATGAGACTAAAGATCAAAAAGGTCATTGTTGTCTTTTTTCCTGTACAACCTAACTTCTGGAGTTCAATCTTTAGACTACATCATTGTTAGTATTTTCTGTTCCAAAAGTCAAATTTTTTACAACTTAAATGATTATATTACATATATTATTTGGGTAGCTAATCATTTATAATCTCTGAAAACTGATTTATCTTCCTTAACAGAAGTTAAGACATTCTCTAGAGGCTTTTCTAATTCTATTGGCCAGGGTTAAGTGTCACAGGCAACATGATACATCCATTTTGAGTGAAGAACTAATTAAGGCTGATTCCAGAGCAGATGTACCGACTTCTACATTATATCTTATGACATTACCCTTTGACTTTTTTCAAGACAAGGACTGTATCTTTTCTTTGTATCCCTAGTGGCCAGTAATATGCAAAATGGCTATCACATAGCAGATGCTGGATTTGTTAAATTCTTTTTGGTTGAAGGAGAATTACAAAGCACAGTGATGCACAACTAATATATAGATAGAACATTTCCTGGAGCTGTAGCCTTTGATATGATTGCCTTGACAAACATTAAAAGTGATAGTTTTTCCAATCAAAAGTATGAATCATAACATTGCTATTTGGTAATGGCTCCATCAGCTGAATGAAATGTTATTGATTATTCAGTATGATTTGATGACCACAGTTTCTCTATTTCCAGTAATCAGGTAATTGTAGCAAAGGAATCATCTTTGAATTATATATCTCACTTTTTGTGGATCCCCTTTGGCTCCAGAACTGCCTGTATGACTTCTGCATGCATCTTAAATTTCTTCCATTTTGATACATTACAAAAGAAACCAAAACATCTAATTGATTAGGCTAAATGAAGAAAAGTTAAGTAGAAAGTGTTTTAACATATTTGTAACAAGAATAGAGCTGTTATGCAAAACATACTTGATTCTGAGCCAAGAAAATTACAGTGCATAATGTTTCTTGACTTGTTATGATTTGGACCTTCAATCAAAAGTTGGTATCTTGGCATCAGAACATGAGAATAGTGTCCTCAACATGTCTCCACATAGATTGAAAATGACTTCACAGAGATGAGTGGTCAGAAACAAATGGAATGAAACTTGATATGAAGGGAAAAATAATTCAGTTACAAGATGGAAAGCTATTGCTTATAGAAATATGTCAGAAAAAGATGGAGAGGTCAAAAGCTGCCTTTATTACAAACTGTAAAAAATTAGATAATTTATTAACAGTTCTTCAAAAATACTACTCTGTTGATGATGATAAAGCCTAAACTACCAACAGATTGGTGGTACTAATTTCTTCTTGTCAATTAAATTGAAATGGCAAAATAATCAGATATCTAAAGCAATAAACTCTCACTTATGTATGGGCAATATGGATTAATGATGAAAATTAAAAGAGTACTGGAATCTCATCCTTTTAAAGGTCTGCAAAATGTTACCCTAAAAATCCCATCTGTGTAGTAATTTTGGATAAAGCTTTTCTCAATTTCCTTTTAAAATATGTAAGAGGTATCAAAGAAGAAAATCACAGCCCCACAGAAAAAGAAAGTAATTAAGCTAAAAACAAGAATCTGGAAAGAATAGACACTGATAAATTTTTAAAAAATAGTTCAATTGAAGTAAACCTATGTAGGCATAGCTTTCATGGCATAAGCATAAGCTGATTTCATTTTATGAAAATGAGTTTATCTTAAAAAGGTGAACTAATATTTTCTACTTCTCCCAAAGTCTGACTTATGATTCAGAGACCCAGAATTTCTAGAACAAAGGAACTGGGCTGCTGTTCTTCCAAAACCATGATTTTCCCACCGTAACTGCACAAAAGTGAGAATGTCTTGCAAGCAGTTGTTCTCAAATAAGGTTTCTTGTCTGAACCACTGAATGCAGCAAGCTATGGGAGTGACTGTTTCCTCAGTTGTACCAACAATAGTACAGAGCTATTGACAGTCTACATTCACAGGAGAGAACTAACCTCCTTATCGTCAATGGATACCTTAGGTCATCAGAAATTTATTCTCTAGCAGCACTAGTTGAGAATGGATCTCCCAGGTTAGGATCTAAGTATCAGTACTACCTAGGGGTTGCTTTTTGATGCATCCAGCGATGCATCCCTTCTTCCTATGTTTCACATCATCCCAAACCATGTTTCCAAGTATATGAAGAGAATGAAAACCTTACGAAACAGATGGCAGGAACACAGAAAGTGTATTGAGGTCCTGGACAAAAAGAACCTTCCCATAAAGCATGATGTGGAACTGACAGAAAGAACTCCAGTGTCAGTGCATGATGAGAATTGATATTTTTAAAGTAATCAATCAGAATCCATTAAATCAGAATAAGATGCTGGGAAAAAAAGAGACCACTTAGCTAAAACGACTGCAACCTGTGATTGCCTATTTGAATATGCCTATTATACTGAAAGCTGTTTGCAATAGTCTACCTTATATTTACATGTATGAGGTCTGGCTACCACAGAAGTACTCAGTCTGTTAGACAAATAATGTGTGTGTATAAGTCTTGCTATGTTTGAAACAAATAAAAACAAACAAAATTCATAATTTTAAGTACAAAGACAATAACAAATCCAGAAGAATTGATAGGTAAATACAAGCACTATTTTAAGGTTAATATAACGGGAAAAACTCTGCAAAGTATAATTCAATAAAAAAGAAAATAAAAGAACTTCACACTTAAGCAATTTAAAAAGTGATATCCTCAGATTAAAAAGGCAAAAAAAGTTAAAAGTCGTTATTATGTTGAAGTTTATACTAATAAATTTTAAACCTGGAAAAATGAAAATAAATTCCATGAATATATAAATGACTAAAGTTCACTTACCCAGTATAAATCAGAATATAACAATATTCTTATATATTATGCTCTTCTATGTATCAATCTTTCATAATTTAATGCTAGAATGCCTCTTAAATCTTATAGAAATAGGTAATCACCCTGCTTTTTAGGCTGATCGAAGCACAGAAAATGATAAACGTTTCAAATTTATTTATATATTCCAGCATTTGCCTGATATTCCAAAGTGTAAAATATAGGAGAAAAATATATGAACAAACCTTAACACTGAGTATTGGCATGTAGGAAAATGGGTGCTTTGATAAAAGACTGTGGAGAATAAATTAGGATAAGATTTTTGGAGGGCAAATTAGAGATTTCAAAGGAAATATAGCACAGAAGTGGTCATGGATATATTAAAACAGCTAACTATAATCACCAAACGTTATCTATAAGAACAAAATAATATAAGCAATAAAATATGGAATAATTTGACATTTGTTAATTGAATTTTTACCATCTAAGTAAGCAAAAGCATACAGCTAACAAAGTTTCAGTTGAAGGAAAATTTGATAATATGAAAATATGAAGAAATGTTTCAACATATTTCATTAAGTGGAAAAGGAATTTTCACAGTTATATATAAATATTTAATTTTTGTTAAAAAAAAATCCACATGCATTAAGTAGAAACTAGACACCAAAAATGTCAGTAATTATCATAACTGAGAGTTTAATTATAGGTGGTTCTTATTTCTTCACTTTGTCCTTTTTTTAAAAAATTCTGAAAATTTTATAATAAATATGCATTGTATAGTAATAAAAATATTAACAAAAAATAAATAAAAACAGAAGTGTCAATCCTTAAATATAGCTTCATAGGTTTCTTGAGAATATTTCATGATAAAAGCTATTCTTGGCAATTATTTTCCTTAAGGCATTTGACTCTAGTCCATCTGGATTTTTTTTTTTTTTTTTTTTACAATTTGATTCTGTTCAATATTTTCAAGCAAATATATTTTCCTACCCTATTATTAGAGATTACTTCATTGACCAAAAAAATTTCTTAGCAGAGGTTTACAAACATGTAAGTTATTAGATAGACTTGGGGTGCTTTCTAAAAATTCAGACTTCTAAGCCTCTCTCCTGAAAATTGAGATTCATTTGCTGTAGTCTGTGACGTGGGCATCTGTATTTATAATCAGAGCTCTAGGAGATCCTGATTACCAGTCATGTATGGAAAACAATTGTCTTGAGAAAATAAATCTGTAGACTGATTTCATAGATGTCTTCAAATATATGCGGTGCTAATCTAACAAAGAGCCTCATTAATTCATCAGTGGGAATTAAAAATAGAAATATGTATATATCACACTGTCAGGGACTTAAGTGAGATATAATGAGAAATGCCTTGACAGCAAGGTTTGCTAAATCTTGGGATGAATTTCTTCTGAAATTCTCAGAAAAAATATTGTTTGTTTTCCATCTGGCATAGTTAGGTATAGCCTAACTATGGTTAGGTGAGCCACTAAAGATGAAGGAAAGGGAACAATTAGAAGATCCATCAGGAGAGTTTGCTTAACAGTATCTGCCTGGCAGCAGAAGCCTCCTTTGCTTTCCCAGTTTTGCTTAGGTGTCACTTATGTCTCTGCTGGCAACAAGAATAAAGCACGATTGACAGACTACATTATTGAAAAACAGAAAGTGAAAAATACAAATCATAAGAAAAACAAGGACATGAAAAATGAACAGTGCCATATTGGTTCTTCCACATTATTTATATATGGCATCAAATTCAGCAAGGTAGATGGTCTGAAAATTCTTGTGAGATTTGATAAAATCATTATAATATTTACGACCATATACTGAGCACAGTATTTTGTATTAAGAATTATGCTTAATTTTTGCTCTAGTAAAATTGTCTAATTCTTACACCAAAACTGTGAGGCAGGTTTTTTTTATATCTCTCATTTTAAACATAAGGAAAATGCAGCTAAGAACAAAACTTGTTTATGGGTTACAAAGTTTGAACTTGTAGAACTTTGGCTCAGAACCAGATAAGTCTAACTCAACCCACTGGACACCATGACTTAATAGCTCTCCACATTAAAATTATTAGTCATTATTTATCCAACCAAGTTTTTAGAGGACCTGTAAGGTACAAGGCATGATTTATGACTGTGAATTTATGGACAGAAGAATACTACAACTCCAGCTTGCTCCTTCTCTGTCTGGTCTGGATTCTAAGTAATCATTTAATTCACACAACAGCCCAATGAGGTAAATGTTTTATTATTCCAGTTTTGCAATTGCAAAACAATAAGCAGAGATTGAAAACATTCTCCATATCACACAGCTATAAATGATGTGATCCTTGCTCTCAAGGGAACATATAAATAGGAACATATATAAAACACATATCCAAATAATTATACTAAACACCAAATACTAAATGCTGAACACATTATTTGCTCCTTGGATCATACAATATGTACCATTATTATACTTCCTGTGTTGAAATTTAACTGTGGGTATTATTCATTAGAAAAGATGAATATTTACATAGTACCAAGAAAATAGTAGGTGTGAACCTTTGGTTCATAATAATGATAATAAGAAAAAATTTTTATCGGAAACTGTAGGAGACTACATAACTGATCAGTTATGCGATTTCAATAACTTTAAAAACTGCCAGAAACACTTTTCAACTGATTAATTTCAAGCTTATTTTTAAATTTTTGTTTTTAAAATGGAGGTAGTAAATCATGATGTTCATCTCAAAAATCATTTTTTGCTTTCTTTTTTTCCCTTCATTTTGTTTATAGTTTTGGACACAAGCTAAACGTCCGCAGGAGACTTCAGAAAGGTCTTAAGAAATGTAAATGTATCTCAAAGAATTAACAATAATTACAATCTTTAACCATTGTTATTTCCCATAGCAGTCATTCCTTAATGACTTCTCCTAACTATATAAATGTTTCACAATTTTTGACTGTCATAAAAGCTTATGTTTAGATAGGTAACAACATAATGTAATAGCAAATAATTGCTCATTTTAATATACAATGCATGGATAGGTAACAACATAATGTAATAGCAAATAACTGCTCTTTTTAAGATACAATGCATGACAAGAAAATTTAATACAAGGAATCTGCCACTTATGATGGTGCAGGATCAAATTTTTAGTCTCACTTGAGAGTTTTCTTAACCTAATTAAGTAGCAAAAGAAGGAGGAGGAAGTGGAGGAAAAATAAGTGTTTTAGGATCCTGATTAAAAAATTGCATATCCTCTAGTTTCTGTTATTAGTAAAGAAAAGTTGTTTCACATGGCATAATAGATGAATGGTCAAGAAGTTAAGTTCAACTAACCCACTTTAATGTCATTTTATTTAAAATAATTTCATACTTAAAGTGATATTTTGATTTCTGATGTCATGTTTTCATTTTTCCAATAGAAGAGTTCCCTATTTCTTCACGCTTGAAAGCAAGCTTGCATTTCTGCAAGTAAAGAATAAAAAGGAGTTTTTGCAGATTCTGACTCCAGATAGAGTGAGTGCATGTGACCAGTTGTTTTAGTAAACCATTATTTTATGTCTGTTTAAGAGCATATGAAAGTCAATTACATGATTAGAGAATAGTGAATAACCCACTCAGAATGAATGGATATGGGCATGAAATTGTTAGAATTTTTATATTGAGCCCCTGGATAATAATAATATTTGCAATTAAAAATGATTTAAGAGATGATCTAAAAAGTGGAAACAGCTCAAGGTCACACACATACGGGAAGAGCTTGGACCGCAATCCAGACTTTTCTTCTAGTTGTCAAGTGAATCTTTAAAATTAACCTTCTCTTTTTTTTCTTAAAGGATATATATTATTGTATTGTACATCTAGTCTTTTCCTAATGCCTATGAAATAGAACAATTTTAATCAATTCTTGTTCTAAAATTATAAATGTCTTCTTAGATTTTCTTTTTCTTTTTCTTTTTTCTTTTTTTTTTTTTTACGGTACGTGGGCCTCTCACTGTTGTGGCCTCTCCCGTTGCGGAGCACAGGCTCTGGACGCGCAGGCTCAGCGGCCATGGCTCACGGGCCCAGCAGCTCCGTGGCATGTGGGATCTTCCCGGACCGGGGCACGAACCCGTGTCCCCTGCATCGGCAGTCGGACTGTCAACCACTGCGCCGCCAGGGAAGCCCTTCTTCTTCTTTTTTTTTTAATCATCTTTATTGGAGTATAATTGCTTTACATTGTTGTGTTAGTTCCTGCTGTATAAAAAAGTGAATCAGCTATACGTATACTTATATCCCCATATCCCCTCCCTCTAGCGTCTCCCTCCCACCTTCCCTATACTACCCCTCTAGGTGGTCACAAAGCACCAAGCTGATCTCCCTGTGCTATGCAGCTGCTTCCCACTAGCTATCTATTTTACATTTGGTAGTGTGTATATGTCAATGCCACTCTCTCACTTCGTCCCCGCTTACTTTTCTTTCATTATTTATGGTCATAGAAAAAGAGAAACAGACTTAGGGCACCCCACATTGTTGATTATACCTTAATATTTTATGTTTCTTTAGACTCTAGATTGGAAGAAAAGGGTATAGGGGAGACTTTGGAAAGCTAAGCATGTAGAAAGTGCAATTTAATATTCAGATTTAACAGTTATACAAAATAACTTAATAAAATAAACATATGTGTTCTTTCTACATAATCAGTTTGGAATGACATTTTCTAAAATATTTTCTGATTAGATAATTTTTGTGTTCTTGGCATTCCTGGGTTAATAGTTATTCTAAAATATGTTTCTTCTAAATGTAAGCCTGTGGTTTGGTAGGAGAGAAAAAAGTTTTCTCTTCCTTATTGCAATAGTTTTGAGCAAATTCTTCCTTAACTGTTTAACTTTGTTCAATGCAATTTTCCTTTGACACAATCAAAGAGAAAAATTTGGAATTCTGCTTCTGAAGAGTTTAATATAATCAGGTTTACCTTCATGACCATAATAAAGCTAAACTGAATTTGGGTTTTGCAGATGAAGCCTGGTCCTGTTCTCTATGGTCTCTATAGAGCTGTAAAATTAAATTGATAGAAGTAGAAACAATTTTAATAATAATAATGCTTTAAAATTAATCATATAAGTAATTTAAATAAGGGACAATGTGCTATTTAGCAATTAAGTAAACTTTTAAGTGTGTTAAACATTTAGTAAGTGCATAGTATTTACTTAGTAGGGAGGTAACTTCAGTTTCAATCCAAATCTTACTGGAAAAGTAAATCTCTAGAAGCATCAATTCGACATCTTCCTCAGTTACTATTAATGGAAATTCCTTGATGAAAAGGAGAAATAAAACTTTATCAGGGGAAATATTTAAAACCCTGAACATAAGTAATGCTGCTGCTAAAACTGAAGTGGATCATTAAACCTCGATGCACACAATCTTCCTTCATTTAGTCGTGAGAGATGTCTCAGAATTTAATATTTTCATTTCTGAATTTGTCCTTCTATCTCTTGGCAAAGTTTAAGAAACAGTTTATAAAATGCTTATGACTAAAGTTAGAATAATTGTTTTTATGTGTGAGATTTTTAAGTAAATAATAAAAGTTCTTAATAACTCTTTTACATCAGGGTTATGGAGGAAAACTATGTTGCCCCAAGACTAGAAGAGAAAGATTTAAAATGTATGAAGGGGCTTCCCTGGTGGCTCAGTGGTTGAGAGTCCGCGTGTCAATGCAGGGGACACGCGTTCGTGCCCTGGTCCAGGAGGATCCCACGTGCCGCGGAGCGGCTGGGCCCGTGAGCCATGGTCGCTGAGCCTGCGCGACCGGAGCCTGTGCTCTGCAACGGGAGAGGCCACGGCAGTGAGAGGCCCGCGTACCGCAAAAAAAAAAAAAAAAAAAAAAAAAATATATATATATATATATATATGTATGTATATAAATATAAAGAAAAGCATGAGAGTTAGAATTGGACTATGTAAATTAAGATGCATTTGAATGAAGAGCAGAAGCAGAGTAGTTTGAAATTGCAATTTTGACAAATATAGATTTTGTAATTAGGTGTTGATTTGTTTAATTTAAAAAATAATTGAAAATTTGCTAAAGTTTGTGGATGATAGATACCATTTTCCAAAAGTTCTATTTGCTTTTCAGTTATAGCAGAGGTTCTCAGTCTCGGTCCTATTGGCATTTGGCTCCAAATAATTCTTTGTGTGCTCGGGACAGTGTTGGGGAGAGTGTACATCATGAGACGTTTAGCATTATCTCTGTCCTCTATCCATTAGATCCCTTTAATACCTTTAACTGGAATTGACTTCTTCATTTCTATTTTTACAAATATCTGGTTTTATTTTTATCTTAAAATATTATATTTTATGTGTCTAATTATATACATAGATGGTTTACTCCATGAAATTGCAAGGTACCTGAAGTTAGAGAATTTTAATTTCCATCATTGAATCCTTCATATGTTTAAGCCTTAGATGTTCATATGATAGCCATAAGCTACGTATTACTATTAAATACTTGAATTGTAGCCAGTCTGAATTGAGAGGTGCTCTCAATATCAAAGTTTTAATTTCATTATATATATATTACATTGATTACAGGCTTAAATCTTAATATTTAAGGTATATGGTATTAAATGAAATATATATTACTAAATTACTTTCACTTATTTCATTTTATTCTTCCATATAATATACTAAAACATTTTACTTTACATATGTGGCTTATTTTATATTTCTATTGTACAGCACTGGTCTAGTTTTAAGTAACTGCTAAATAACTATTAGACAGAATGTCAACCATATGGAAAATATTTATTTTGACTTTTAATTTTATTTATAGATTGTTCTATCATAACCTTTTAAAAGTTTAATAACCATATGTCTGCATGTGAAAAAAGTAAGTGTGTGTCTGTATTTTAAATGAATATGCCCACAATAAATTTTAGCAACGGGGTAATTTATGATCATATTATGACCCTGTAATAACAACTTCTTGTATGACCTTCTGCTACATTTAATAGTTTATTTACCAAACAAATAATAATGTTCCTATTTTGTGCTTATATGGTAGACAAACATGATTTTATAACAGTATATTACTAGAATCAGGTTTGACTATTTTATGAAGTTTACCTCAAAGATGAGATGATTTCAAAATCACCAAAATTGCACCTCTGCATCTCCCCGCCATCTCTCCAATCTACAGGTTGATATTATAAATTCTATAATGTGCTATTTCTTTAGGACTTTTGATCCTAGTGGTGGCATATGATGAAGACTTGCCTTGTCTTTGCTGGCTTTGAAGATGGAGGAAGGAAGACATGAGCTAAGGAAGGCAGGTGTCCTCTAACAACTGGAAAAGGCAGGAAAACGGATTCTCCCCTAGAGTCTCCAGAAAGGAATGCATCCCTGCTGACACCTTGATTTCAGCCCTGTGAGACCCTTGTTGGAATTCTGCCCAACAGAACTGTAAGATAGTATATTGGTGTTTTAAGCCACGAGTCTGTGGTAATTTATGGCAGCAATAGAAAACTAATACAGATAGTATTCTATATTAACTTCACTCTTTGTTCACCCAAATGCATAGAATCTATTTCATCTATTTCAAATTGCGGATGAATAGGCAGAAGTGGGGATGGCACAGTTTTTTTCCTAGACAATTGTTACTGTTCATAAAACAGGTGGAAATTATCTCAGCCTTTTATCTCTTGTGCATGTTACACGCTCAAATTCCGAAGCTTTGTAAAACTTTGATTAATGGAACACAATTAATGTGATCTCCAGTTATGTGAAAAATTGTTTTCCTTTATTCAACTTAAAAGTGAAAAAGATAAATGTAAGGAAACTTGTGTAAGGAATTCATGCTGAAAAGCAAATAGCAAATATTCTGGGGAAAGAATCTGTACAATTTAATTTCTTTAAATTTTTAGAAAAGAAATCATTAGTAAAATATTTGAATTATTTTTTGGATTCTGTGCAACACCATTAATATTGGGTGGGGGAGTATAAATTATCATTAATGTAAGGAGTTTCAAAGTAGAAAATATTTCATGTGTGAGAACTTATAATAAATAGTCCATTTTAAAAATTGCAAATGCTGGCTTCTCAAATTCCTTCAAAAACGAAAGGAGGTTTACAATCAAGATACTTCTTAAAAAGAAATAAATTTTAAAATGTTGTTTTTAAAAAAATCTGATTTCATATACTAGTCTGCCAAACTTTATTAATCAAATATCTATTAACTCTGATTTTCTTAGGATCTTTGGAGATACATGAGTCTTTATGATCCTGTGTGTTATTTAAACTTCCTATGCTTTGAAATTTCCAAAAGTATCATCATAACTTTTCAACATTCAAGCTTATATTTAAAATGAGGTAAAGCCTACTATTTTGAATAGGCTATGCTTTTTTATGCTAAAGATATATATTTATCAAAAGTCTTTGTTTTCCTTATCTTTGGGATTTATTTTATTTTCCTTCAACTTAAATGTAGTAAAAATGAATTACATTTAAATTGAATTTGGGGTTTAAAGATAACAAAACATGCATACACCATTGTGTTAAATTGCAATTGTTTCAATTAATCTTTTAGGAAAAAAATAATAAAAATGTGTTTTTTAAATTTATTAACCAGTATTGATTGAGTAAATTAAATTTTTAAAAAGTTGATTAACCCAAAAGATAATGAAATGTTTTAACAGTATTTTACTTTACTATCATCTTATTTCCACATCACCTTGTGATCTATAGACCTGACTGATTAGCATTTCAGAATATCTCCTATAACTACCTAGAAATCCTTCCATGATTGTTTGGAATTTATTATTCTTGGTACATACTGTTCCATTCACAATACTTATGAATCGCTCAGAATCCATTTAGGTAACAAGAAACTACTAAGCTTTTCAGATAAATGAGAATTAATACAGATAATTAATTGTATATGAACTGACTGTTGAAAGAGCGAAAAGGGATTACTTTGGTAACCCAGAGATGGTGACTACAGGAAACTGCTACAACCTTTGGGATAAGAAAAAAAGGGAAAATATAGGGTACTATAAACCTCAGAATAGAAAGGAGACCCTGCACAGAGCTAACACGCAGAACCTCAAAGAGGAAATGCACCATCTGCACCTGGTATCTCTGAAATTGGATCTGAGGACGCAGAAGGAGGTTGAAACAAATGACTACTTCCAGCATCAACAGAAGTTGGGGTATCTCTGGCCAATACATATTTACAAATTCCCTTGTGAAAAGTCTTATGTTAAGGTCCATTCCCAAACTTGACTCATTAAGTCTAGGGTCATTTTCATTAAGAAAAATTTTCATTTTAGGAAAGCTTTTTTTTTTTTTTTTGCGGTTCGTGGGCCTCTCACTGTTGTGGTCTCTCCCATTGCGGAGCACAGGCTCTGGACGCGCAAGCTCAGTGGCCATGGCTCACAGGCCCAGCCGCTCTGCGGCATGTGGGATCTTCCCGGACCGGGGCACGAACCCGTGTCCCCTGCATCGGCAGGCAGACTCTCAACCACTGTGCCACCAGGGAAGCCCCTAATTATAGGAAACTTTTAAAATAATTATTTAAGTTCTCAAAATGAAGGAAAGCATACTTATAAATAAATAATTGAGTCTTTTTTTAAATTAATTTTTATTGGAGTACAGTTGCTTTACAATGTTGTATTAGTTTCTGCTGTACAGCAAAGTGAATCAGTTGTACATATAGATATATCCACTCTTTTTTAGATTCTGTTCCTATGTAAGTAGTTACAGAGTATTGAGTAGAGTTTCCTGTGCTATACAGTAGGTTCTTATTAGTTATTTATTTTATATATATTAGTGTGTATAAGTCAATCCCAATCTCCCAATTTATCTCTCCCTCCCTTTCCCTCTTGGTGACCAAAGTTTATTTTCTACATCTGTAACTCTATTTCTGTTTTGTAAATAAGTTCACTTGTACCATTTTTTTAGATTCCACATATACGCAATATCATATGATATTCATCTTTCTCTGTCTGACTTACTTCACTCAGTTTGACAATCTCTAGGTCTTGAGTTTTACAAATATTCAGTTTTCTTGAATCTGTACATAAAAAGACAAAAGTTTAATTTCAAATGTACATGAGTAATAATGCATAATCATTTCAATTATTTAAAATTTGGTGAAAAGAATTTGATGAATTTCTTATTCTATTTTTAGAGAAAATAATTGATTTACATAGTAAACATTAATGCTTGATATTCATCTGCTAATTATACTACAACTTTCTTCTTTAGAAATGTTCTTTTTGCTGTCATCACAACCCCGTCCATGTGGTTCTTGTAAAGTGGCTTCATCCCCCACTCCTAGGTGTAGCACAAAATCCAAGCATAAGGTAATTCACTCTTCACATTCATCTGGCCAAGTAAGTTCAAGGATTGGCATATGATCTAATCAAAGCAAAAATATGCAATGCGTTTTTGAATCTGTGTTCTCACAAAAAAACTTGCCCTTTTTATCACCACACAGGAGATCTGAGATGGTTTAGAGACTGAAGCCTTTGTGTGCCCTACTTAATACTATATTGTACCTGAGACTGAGTCCAGCAATCAAGCTCAGGGATCAACAGGGAGTCCAGGCTTAGATGATGCCTGTTCCACCCCTTGAATTTTCAGGTTATTTCACTCAACAAATGCTCTTTTAGCTTAAGCTAATTTGGGTTGAGTTTTTAGTTATTTGTGACTGAAAAAGCCCTAACTAATTGAATAGAATACAGGCTCCAGGAGGGATGCTGTTTTTACACATTTACTCACTGATATACCCATACACCGAGAACAGTTTCTGATATATATTGGGTTGGTCAAAAAGTGCCTTTGGTTTTTAAGTAAAAATAAAAGACATTTTTCATTTTCACCAAGGACTTTATTGAACAACATATTCACCCTTTTGTGCCACTACCTTCTGCCACTTTTCAGGCAACTTCATAATTCCATCTTCCCAAAACTTTTTATCTTTTTGAACAAAGAACTGTTCCAGGTTCCTTTTACAGTCTTCCAGGGAACTGAAATTTTTTCCATTAAGAGAATTTTGTAAAGACCGAAATAAATGGAAACCTGAAGGTGCAATGTCTGATGAATACGGTGGATGAATCAGAACTTCCCAGCCAAGCTGTAACAGTTTTTGCTTGGGCATCAAAGAAACAAGTGGTCTTGCTTATCCTGATGGAAGATTATGCGTTTTCTGTTGACTGATTGTGGATGCTTTTCATTGACTGCTGCTTTCAGTTGGTCTAACTGGGAGCAGTATTTGTTGGAATTAATTGTTCAGTTTTCTGGAAGGAGCTCATAATAGAGGACTCCCTTTCAGTTCCACCGTATACACAACATCACCCTCTTTGGATGAAGACCGGCCTTTGGTGTGGTTGGTGGTGGTTCATTTCGCTTGCCCCATGATCTCTTCCATTCCACATTATTGCACAGTATCCACTTTTCATCGCCCATCACAATTTGTTTTAAAAACGGAACGTTTTCATTATGTTTAAGTAGAGAATCGCTTATGGAAATATGGTCAAGAAGGTTTTCTCTGTTAAACGGAGAAACACATCAAAGCAATTCACATCAAGCTGGTGCAAATGATTTTCAATGCTTGACTTGGATATTTTGAGTATGTCAAGTATCTCCCGCATGGTATAGCATTAATTGTTTTCAATTAATGTCTCGATTTTATCACTATCAACTTCAACTGGTCTACCCAACTGTGGAGCACCCTCCAGTGAGAAATCTCCAGCACGAAACTTCACAAACCACTTTTGATACATTTGATCAGTCACAGCACCTTCTCCACATACTGCACAAATCTTTTTTTGCATTTTGGTTGAGTTTTTACCTTTTTTGAAATAATAAAGCATAATATGCCGAAAATGTTGCTTTTATTCTTCCATCTTCAATATTAAAATGGTTACACAAAAATTCACCAGTTTTGATAATTCTTTTTTTAAATGCACGCTGATATGACAGCTGTCACATAAAATATAACAAAATTGCTTCGAATGAAGTTAAAGACAACTAAGTGCTACTAGAGCCATCTTACGGAAAAAACCGAATGAACCTTTTGGCCAACCCAGTAATAGATACTCAATAGCTATTTCGGGAATGAATGAATTTTTAGAAAAATAGATTTCATGCAAGAGAAGGCTGAGTTTGTAGACTTTAAAATCACAGTTAGTTAAACACTGCAATCTAGATTTATTCATTTTCAGGCATTTCTAAATGGTCTTTTTAAAGGAAAAATAAATATCCTTGCATGGTTTAATGGATTTTTCTCTTTCTCATTCTAACCTTTCCTGAGCCTGAGTTTCAACGTGAACAGAATGATTTGAATAACAACTTGAATGAAAATTCTTTACTTTGATATCTGATTAAAATTATTTATACTATGACATTGTTCAGTACATTGTAGACTAATTAATTGCATTTTCACTTCATTATGGTAAAGAACTTTTAATATCTTCTCAAATGTTTGTGGGGTACCATTAGATTTCACATCTTTTGATTATTAATAGTTATACTTAGTACACTTAGTACTGTAGTCTTTCATCCACTGACAGTCCAACAATGGCTTTTCCACTTTATTCCATTGGAACAATATCACCATTGTTATTTGTGACACAGAAATGGCTTCATCAAGCATACAGGAAGCATAATATATATTTTCCTCCTATTCTCTTCCTCTTTATTTTCAAGCATTAGGATCTCTTGAAGCAGTGTAAAAATTATCGTTTTCTCTTATTTTTGAATTGCATTTTAATTAGTGTATTTAAGTTCTGTACAGTCTTTGATTATATTCCATATTTCTTGTGATTCCATTTACTTTTTAGTATAATGAATCCTTCTCTTAGTACTTTATCTATATTTTAGTTTCAGTATAATGTAGTGAAAACATGGAGAACTTCTCCAAAAATAACAAATTTTCATCCTTCGAAACATGAAGAATATCATAGTTTTGATCTTATTTTATTTTTATATTTACATCACATCGGTGAGCTATATAATGTAGATTATTACATTAGGAGTTTGATTTGAATGATCTTTAAGGTTGCATTTTTCAGATATAATTTCCCTTTTCGCTTTCTCTATTAGATTTTATTTTGAGATAATTTTGGACTTGGAGAAGAGTTGCAAAAGTAGTCCTGGGAGCTTCCATATGCCTTTTAGCCAGCTTGTTCTTATGTTAACATCTAACAAAACCATGGAAAAATTATCAAAAGTAAGAAATTAAACTTGGTGTAATATTATTTTAACTAAACTACAAAGTTTATTCATATATCACCTGTTTTTCCACTAATCTATATATTTTCTGTTGTAGGACCCCACTATGCATGTAGTCATCATATCTTCTTAATTTCCTCCAATCTATGAGAAATCCTTAGTCTTTCTTTGTCTTTCATGACCTTGATACTTTTGAAAAGTATCACTTATTTTGTAGACTATCCATATATTTAGCCTTCTCTGATGTTTTGTCATGACTATATTACAGTGGAAGGTGGCAGAATATACCACCCCCAAAATCTCACTTTGGCAAAAGGATTATTTTAACCTAAAGACACTTAAAAAAAAAAAACAACAGATGCAAGGAGGACATTCTAATCTCCCCCTTTTCTTCCTGAAAACAAGAGCTAAAAACTCTGACTTAAAAGATGCCCTGCTGTACCAGAAGGAAAGAAACATTCTTATCATCAAGGACAAGAAATTGAGACCATGAGAATTCTATAAACAGAATTTATTTACATGATCCTTATCCCCACGAAGTTTTTAGTCGCTTTTCCACAATTGCTTCTCTTTGTCCAAACTACTATGAAAACCTGTTGGCTTCCCCAATTCTTTGGGTTGTCATTCCTTATGAGGGCTCCATGGCATGTAACCATTAATATAAATGTGTACATTTTTCTACTGTTGATCTATCTTATGTCAGTTTAAATCCCAGGCTCAGCCGGAAAACCTTAAGAAGCTAGAGATGAAATATTATCTCCCCTATAGGGGCCATCCATCACAGACGTGATGTGCTCATCATATCAAAGGCTGCATGATGTCAGCATGTCTTACTGTAAATCTCAGAGCGATTACTTGGTTACGGTGGTGTCTGCCAGGATTTTAATGATACAATAGTCCCTTTATGATTACTAAATGGTTATGGGGAGATACTTTGAACTTATGAAAATATTGTTTCTGCTCAAAACTTGCCCCATTCAAAATGGAAAGATCTTTTGAAAGTATGCATAACTCTTTTGGATCAGAGGAAGATGGGAGTTATACGTCCTGTATGTCCTTTCCCCTCTGTGCCCTCTCTCAGTCAGTATTAGGCTGGTGGGCTTGCAGGATTCTGAACACTCTGCTCATGAGAGGAGAGCAACATCTATACAACCTTTCTGAACAACTACATGTTTTCATCATTCCCCACTTCATCGATGAAAACAAGTTCTTACTTCTTTATGCTAATTGGATAAGATTTAGATAGAACAATTTGAAGTTGTTTGTGCTATCTCTGGAGGGTGTTTCAATTGCTAAATAACCACACCTGGAGTGTGATTGCCTGTTAGAGTATTTTAATTTTAGCTAAACTCCTCTGGAGTATAAATTTTAGCTAAATTCCTCTGACTGAAGAGTTTGGAAGTAATGGATAGGTGACACAACCATCTCAAATTAGAACCATCTCCCACTGGTCCTAACTACATCTACAGTTTCTACCTTTTTTCACTTCAATTTTAGGTCTAATTTGTGTCACTATAGAATAATCAGGAACATTGGCGCCATAGTTGTACAGATATTCAACTTGATTTGAAAAAATTATGACAAAATGACTGATTTTCTGAAGCAAATACCTTTTTTGGTTTATATCAGTTGATGCCTAGGTACTGATATATGCAAATTAAAACACTGCTTTTATTGCAAATTTTTCATTTCTTAATTTTTATTAATCCATAGTCATTCTTGACAACTCCCACATGTCCACACTAATCTTCATTGTACTTCCTACTGGTAACAAAAGCTGTCAATTCTTCCCCAGTGAGGGCAATTATATCTGTTTCTTTCTCTCCATCCCTGTGGTTATTCTGTCTTTCTCAAGTCTCTGCCCACCTATTCCATCCTGAATAGGCTACAGCTGTCCTGGTCCACCTCCTACTCCACAGAGAAAAGCAAGGTTCTCTGAAACAGACTGTGCAGACTCTTCTCTAGCACTTTGCTCCATTAAATGTGTGCTCCATTTTCTCCTCCTCACCCTCTTTCCACAGACTATCACCCGTCTTTTCACTGGGTTCTTTTCACTCTATTCACTAATGTGTTCTTGTCTCTCTCCTTTTATAAATCATCCTTTTATCAATCACCTTACCACATATTTCCTTCCCTTAAGTGATTCTTTTCTCTTCTTTCCTTTGCAGTCATTCTCCTTGACACCATCTATTCTGAATTATTTTGTTCTCAAATATTTCTCTCATGCATCTATTCCTTGGCATGTGATATTCACCTTGCCAGAAATTACCTCACCCCTGCCCTCCAGATTCACTCCTCCCAAACAAGAAGCTCAAGAATGTGTCCCCTATCTTTATTAGTCTCTTCTTGACACCCCAAGAGTAGCACCTATGAACCCCTGGTTGGAGCACTTTACCTCCTATAATTGAAACCACTGATTTCCATTGTTCATCTTCCTCCCAAGCCCCCTTATATATTCATCCTTGTATCACCCCTACCCTGCACTGTACAAGACCCTTACTAGGAACTCAACAAATATTTGTAAATAAATAAATGAATCAATGTACTTGGGAGAATGAGTGAATATTCCACGAACTTCCATGTGCCATCCTCTACTATCACTTACCCTATGAAATCTTGGCCATGTCTTCAGCTTAGACAGTACCAGTTAGAGGGTGAAAAATAAGGCAAGTTAATTAATAAAGAATTGCAGTGAAGCTACTAGAATTCTAACACTGTAATTAGGTCCATATTGATTTTTAAGGAAGGGAAGAATCCTTTGAAAAGCTAAATTTTTTGTATATATCTCCAAATGCCACAATTAACATATATTAAACAGAAAATGATTGTTTAGTAATAGGCACTTACGTTTGTCAGGCAAGTGTTAAAATGTGGTACACTCAGAATTATATTTTTAATAAAAATATTCTTTGAGGTGTACTGATTAGCTAA
Organism: Hyperoodon ampullatus; assembly: GCF_949752795.1. Lineage (NCBI taxonomy): Eukaryota > Metazoa > Chordata > Mammalia > Artiodactyla > Ziphiidae > Hyperoodon > Hyperoodon ampullatus. The sequence goes on from NC_136926.1 coordinate 78,580,809, forward strand.
AATGTTCCATTCTAAATAACACAATACTTCTTATATTTGGAAAAGATACTTGCTACCCATATATGTTGATATATTACTCCGGAAAGGTCATTTAATTTGGAGCTGTATGAATATCAGAAAGAATTTGTTGCAAGTTATTTAGTACACATTTTGGAGTGAGAGTTAAAATGTGTAAGTATACAGCTGATTCAGACAAAAAGATTTACTGTAAATATTGCTATCCTCATACATGTAAGACAGAAATCTCCATTTCTTCCTCACTGAGCTTCTGATGATAACTTCTAAATAGTGTGGCTGACCTAGGCCAAGCTCTTGTTTCTTGACATTCCAGTTCTGATATTTTTTCAGTGTATGCTTCTCCATCTTATTCTACTCCCAGCATGCCCAAATTAACTAATATCCCCAATCTCCCCCACTCCATTCAGGGGTAAAATAACATTTTATTAATTAAAGTAATTCTTTTCAGATATAGTTAATTATTTTCAGATATTAATTATTTCAGTATCTGAAAATACTCCAATTTGACCTTAGGAACAATTTTGCCAAGGCTTTGCAAAATGCTGGCTGTTTACTTGACTTCCTAACCCGAAGTTTCTGTTTATCACCCAGCAGGACCTTCACCCCTGAGAATTTTATCTACCCTTTGGCATCCTCGGCCATTTCCCAAGTGAGAAAATGTCACAGTGGAGGCTGCTTTACATCCCCACTCACTAGCTTTGTTGATGTCTCTAACCCCGCTCTGCTGTATTCCCTGACACAAATCATTCTCTAGAGTACACGTATTAATTAATTCTTTTGTAATCTGGAGTATGGCAAACTAAATGCTCAGCATTTCTGGCTCTGTCAATGTCCATATTACTCATACACACTATTTACATAATACCACGATTTTCAGCAGATCAAGATTATTCTGTTCAAAAGCTTTCATATTACATACTTAACATATTTTTCTCTGATAGAATTTAGTCATAATTAGGTCTCTACTGTTTAGAGCACTTTGGTTCAATTAAAGTCCCTGCTGTCTGTGCCATAGCACAGGCTGGGTAACACTGTCAGCCAGGGGATTGTACTGTTCAGACACCCCAGGCCCATAAATGAGTGGCATACACTGGGTGGTTATTTAATGCACACACACACACACACATCCTGTATGTAACAGATGAGAAAACCGAGATCAGTTCATTTGGCCAGCTACTAATTGGCAGAATCCAGAATAGAACCCCAGTGTGTCAAATCCCAGAGCGTTTTTATTTTTGTCTTTGTTTTTCCGGCTATACCTTAGTGTCTCAAGTAACCAATACAAGAAAGGTTTCAGATAAGTGCACAGTTAAAATTAGAGTAAAATCCACCCCCCAAGGACAGTGAGAGTGGTCTGAGGACACTAGAAAAATTTTCTTGAATAAGCTGAAAGGAACGGGTCATCAACCATAGTTAGAGTTTCATAAACTAGAAATGAGTGCTGTGAAGGGTACATGTACTTTCAACCAAAGGGAAAAGCATAATTAGGGCACAAGTTCAGAAATACAAAGTGTCCCATATGCGTTAAGCTCAAGATGTAAGAGATAACCCATCTGGGGTGACGAACAAGGCGTAGTACACAGCTTGGAAATTAGTCTGTACTCAGCAATGCTTGGCGTGCTACCTTTGAGAAGTTAATCCAATGTCTGAAGGATTTTAGAGTCCCATTTTTTTTCATCAAAACTTCTGTTAGTTTCAGACATGAGACTAGCTCTGTTATATGTACTATGTATATTATCAAGGTTTTTGAAAATAGCTTTCAGATAATAAACAATTTATACAGGAGCAAACAGTCAAAGAGACAAACTAATGATATGGTATTGTTTCAGCTTTCCAATTTATATAGATAAATCTAAATCATTATATTAGCACAGGGATATTTACCCTGAGTATCACCCATACCAGGTGTAAAGTTTAAGTCATTGTACATAAATGTATCTGGACATAATTTCCTCATCATCATAAGATAGAACTAAAATACCTCCCAGGGTTTGGAAAATATTAAGTCATCACACGTCAATGAGGGACACATTCTGTCACATGCTCAAGCACTGCTAGCTCCTTTCCCTCTTGGCATGGGGAATGTAATGGTATAACAGAAAGTGTAGGCATTCAGAGAACCAAAGTCCAAGGTAGGCTGGAGCATTTGGGGTAAGACTTTATAGATTTACAATTACATTAAAGATTTTTTTTTTAGATTTAAAAGTACCTATGAGATTCCCCCAGGCAGAGATAAAGAACAAGTGTGTATGCGTGAGTATGTGTGTGAGAGTGTGTGTATGTGTGTGTGCAGCAGGCTGCTGATACATCAGCACAATGTAGCAGAAAGAAGAGAGTATTACTTACCCAGGAGAGGGTCCTGGTGGCCTCCAGGGATTGATGGTGGAGTATATGGTGTTTTACAGGACAAAGCTGAAAAGCTTGATTGAAGGTGACTCCTGGGTATATATATAAATACTACTCTCTATCACTTACTTCAAGGGAAGTTCTCACACAGAAGTTGCCCACTCTGAAGGCTTAAATGGTTTTTACCTGTCTTAGTACAAAAAAGTCCCTCTCCCCAAATTGTCCCCCTTGTGTAGAGAGTCTGTTTTTACCCATTCCAGTGGCTACTCCTTTTGCTGGTTCTATGGCTGCACAAAGAATTAATACTGTACACCCATTAAAGAGGATGGACGTGAATGAGCACAAACCTGGACCCACAGTTCATGAACATTCAGGACACCTCTTGTTCGAGGTACTCCCACATCAGAGCATCATTTAGTTACCTCAGTGACAGAATAGCTACATGTGGCGGGTTGCTTCCCCCCAAAAAAAGTGTAAATTTAAAGATTTTCAGCCAGATGTGCTAAGTTTTTGCATTAGATAAATTTTACTTCTTCACTCTTTCTCTGAACATTAGAAATGTCACCACCTTTGAAAAGGTCATCCTGACTTTCAATTAGTCAAGAATGAAAAATGTATAATGACTCAAGGGTGTCTTTTTAAAACTGCATTTGCCTCCTAAAATTTTAAGACGCTTGTAACAGTAATCTAATTTATTAGGAGGAGTATTTTCCTCTATTTTGATGCTCACATAATGAAAAAGAAAATTGATTGCAAGTGCTTGAAATTCTCATTATATTTGACCTGTATATATATACTTAACTTCTTAAAATTGTCATTCATTAAGCTAATATTATCATAGAAATACAATTTAAAATCTTTTCACACACACTTAAGTTACTTAATAGTTAACTCTTATTTGCAATAGAACTAAAGAAACATGGCTCTTATTGATATATTTGCTAGTAGATTTTCCTCATTTCCTGGTTTTAGCCCAAGTTTATTGTTAAATTTATAGATACAACATACACTGTAGAGTTTTGTTTGCTTGCTATTTTAATGCTTTGGTTTCTGTTCATGAAAAACAGACTGTGAAATATATTTTATACCCTGGAAATAAAAGGTGTTATTGTTTATGAATCAGTGCTTTGTATACAACAGATACACTTTCTTTTTCTTTATGTATTAAGGTAATTTCATGCAAAATTCAAGGATTAGAATTCTATTAATATGCATGCTTCTTCATATATCTTTATGTTGACATTAAGAAAGTAGTAATTTTAATCTAAAAATTGTAATTGCTTTTCTTGCCTATGCTGTAAAGTAGAAAAATTTTAAGGGAAGTCACATCTGATTAAGGTATAAACTAAACTTGCTCTCAAGGAACTGTGTTCTTCTAACTGCTCTCATTATTATACATAAACAATCACATCCTCATCCTATTGTCTCTAGTTTAAATGAAGAACTCCATTATCTTTTTTAATATCTGAACCTTTGAAATATGCTTGATACAATTTCACTGGTAGGCTTCTTCCTAATTCTGACTGAGAGGAAGTATTAAAAACAGCTTATTGTGAGTTGCATACATTCTCTGCTGTCTCAGGAAAAAGAGTTCGTTATACAATAGAGAGAAGAAAAAGAAGATGCTTTTGTTTCCCAAATCCTATTGTTTCCCATTAAGGCTCCAGCACATGGTGAGGATACTGAAAAATTATCTCTCATTTCTGTGTACCTCATCCAGAGAGAATAATATAAGACTGCTTCTTGTCTGCTTCATTTGACTCTGGACACTGGAATCTCAAACCAAATAGTTAAGGAGCACCTTCTTAGTCCAGTTTTCTATAAATAACTATACCTGCAAGTGTTCTGTGAACCTGACCAAAATGATTAAACCCAGAAACTGTAATGAACACTGTAAAACATTTACAATATCTAATTACATATGAGGAACCATCACTAGTACATAGTAGGTCATGATAAATCTCTAGTTCCTTATTTCTAAGGAACGCCCTTAGAAGCAAATGACCTTGGAGAGTCACACCACACTCTTGTTCACGTCATCTGAGACACAGTAGGACATCAATGGTTTCTGTGAGGGCCTGTATTAACTAGATATTGGTCTAGTTCCTGCTCTTGCTCAAAAGTAGAGTCTTCACTTTTGCCCAATAACTCGGGCACAGAAGTTGGACACCAGCACTGGTCTTCTTTAAGCTGGGTATACTGACCCAATGAATATCTGCTGTTTGAGGATATCAGCTTTTTAAAAAATTTAGTTGGATGCAGTGCTTTCTTTTTCTGATGCTGCATTCTATATGTATAGGAAGAATCAGTGAGAACTGGGAATGGATCCCTCATTTGTATAGGATCATGACACTTCCTGGAAACACTATTAACCATCCTTTTAGAAAGTGTGAGCAAGGAGGAACTCAGGGCTGTTTTTTCATTATGAAAGTTGAACTAATATATGCCCTATATACAATAAACTGATATTTATCTCATGTTAGTTATATAATGAAAAAATAGAACAATATGAGAAAAGTATCAAAGTGAAAAATTTTAAAGCATAATAATTCCAACACAAATAAGCAACTTATTTGCATTTTTATATGTAACCAGGCAGATTTTTCTTTTAGTAGAATTTTAAAAGCTGCATAGAATGTCACTGAAGTAACTTTCTATGTTGCAGTCAAATTGTTCCTAATATTGCTAAAACTGTAATGACTCATCTTCTAGCTACATCTTTGTGCATGAATACAAATATTTCTCTAGGAATTCTTTTCAAAATACTAAATCAATTGTTCTTAACCTTTTTTAAAAAGTTGGGGCATATAAGTCAAAACGGTTGACATCATCTCGATAATGACATTTAAAATATTTTATTAGAAAATGATTAGAGAGTCACAGGAAGCAACAAAAAAAGTATTGAATAGTGTCCTTCACCCAGTTCCCCCCAATGCTCACATTATATGTGATTACAGTATAGTATCAAAACCAGGGAATTCATATTGGTACAATATGTGTATATAGTTCAATGCCATTTTGTTACATGTGTAAATTTGCATAACTCCCAATGAAATCAAGATTTAAAAAAAACATTGTTCTACCACAAAGATCACCCTTGTTCTATCCCTTTATAGTTAGATCCATCACACTTGCCTCACCATCCCTAACCCCTGACGTTGACTAATCTGTTTTCATCTATAATTTTGCCATTTCAAAAATGTTATATAAATGGAATCCTACAGTATATGACCTTTTGATATTGACTTTTTTACTTAGCAAAATGTCCTTGAGATCTATCCACGTTATTCTGTGTCTCAATAATTTGTTCCTTAGCTGGGTAGAGCTCTTTTTTGATCTATCTATAGTGTTTTGTGTGTATCTCAGTCTTAAATCAAGGTGTTGGCAGGGCCATGCTCCCTCTCGGGGCTCTTAGGGAATTTTTCTTTGATTCTTCCAGCATCTAGTGGCTACGTGCATTCCTTGGCTTATGATTGCATAACTCCAATCTCTGCCTCCATGGTCACATGGTCTTCCCTGTGTGTGTCCCTTTATGTGGCTTTTATGAGGACACATGTCATTGGATTTAGGGTCCATTGGGGTAACCCAGGATGATCTCATCTCAAAATCCCTAACTTAATTACATCTGCAAAGATTATTTTTCCACTTAAGGTTGTACTCACAGAATCTGAGGGACGTATGTTTATGGGGGCCATCATTCAACACACAGTGAGGGGTTTAAGTATTTATTCTCCTACAGAGGATTAAGCACAATTTCCTAATTGGTTTCATAGTTTCCATCTTTCCTAACCTACAAAAATTTTCCAATGCAGAACCCAGAGTAATCCTTCTAAAATTCAAGTCATGTCTTTGTACCTCTCTGCTCAAAACCAACAATGGTTTACCCCATTTCACCCATAGCAAAATTCAAAGTCTTTTTCAGCAGCTACATGATCTGGAACTCTTAGCACTTCTTTTATCACTATAAGCCTGCTTCCTCTTTTTAGTACCTACCTTCCCCTGACACATAATTGTCTATTTTCTGTCTTCTCAAACTGCAATATTAATATCAAACTGTTCTTTCCTGCTGTAACTCAGCACATAGGAGAAAGTTATGTTTATTAAACACAGTTGTGTTTATTAAACAGAGTGTAGGTGTTTAATAAATATCTGTTGAATGAACAAAAGAATAATATTGCAAAATCCCCATCCAAGGAAGTTTCTATGAAATTTTACACCAACTATTTATAACTTATTCTGCTCATTCTATTGAACTTTGTTTTAGTAGCATTGTTTTTTTTTTATTTTTGTCTTTACTAATTTGATGGATGAAAATATTATTAATTTTAATAAGCATTTATTTGACTACTAGTGAAGATGAATGTTTTAATGTTTAATTGATGGGGATTTATTTTTATTTGACAAATTATTTCTTCACAGTAGCTGGTTACATCTCATTGAATATTTACTTTTTGTTTTTTAGAATTATCGATATGTTAAAGACATATGATTGTCAGTTATGCATTTTTGAAAACATTTTTGAAGATTTGTCATGTACACTTTAATTTCTATGGATATTTTGCAATGTTTTTGTGTACTTTAGTCTAAACATTTTTTCCCTTTGCAATTCTTCTCTCCATTCACTTCATTTCTGAAATATGTTTCTACAGCTCTAATATTTCATACCTAAGTTTCCACATGAGAAAAAGAAGAAATTTAAGTTTAGAAATTTAAGAGTTTTTAATTCTTTCTCCTTCTCAGTTTCTGAGTAAGGCTAGTGATTCTTCTATATAGAAATTACTTGGATTTGTCATAGAGAAGAGAGTGCAAGAGAAAATCAAGGAGATGTAAAATTCAAAAAGCAATATATGCAAATTGTGGGAAACAATGATCTTTTAAGCACTTATAAGACCAAAGCTCACTTTGGTTTTTCTTGTAGAACCTAAAAGACAGACACAATTAGTGATAATATTATTAATAAGAGAGTTATGAGAAAGAGAAGCAGCAACCATTCAAGAGTAACATTAATAACAAATTGATAGTTCAACAATATCTTCTTGAGATTATCATCCATTCCAAAAATGCAAGAAGAGCAAATTAGCCTAAATGTCTGGCTTTCTAACTTTTAGATTTGTATGAATTTATTTAACTTTAATTGTAATTATTTAATTTATTTAAATTATATTGAAACTTACTGTGGTAATGATTTCATGATGTAAGTAAAATCATTATCCTGTACAACTTAAACTTATACAGTACTGTATGTCAATTATAGATCAATAAAGCAGGAAGAAAAAATAAAATAAGAGTCAAAAAATAAAATTTAATTTCATGTTTATGTATATAATTCACATAACCATATATAAGAAAGCTGAGGGCTTGGGAGGTAAAGGGCACATGGTTTGTGGAAAGAGAAGGGACTTCCCAGGGTGATATATTTAAATTCCAGATCCATTACTGTTATCTGCGAGTCAAAGGTAAACTGCTTACTCTGAGCCTCCATAAAAATGAAAGATGTCAATAATACCTTCATTGTTAAAATGATGATGTCAATAATGCCTACCCTACAGGTTTTCTTTATTGTTGTTGAGGAAGTTGATTACATTGGTATGTGCTTTATGCATGAACACGTGCAGATTTATTCTTATATTTGAAAATACAGGGGTAGAACTGTATGAGGGAAACTAGTCTAAAGATAATGGCCTTACAAGAAAAAAGGTCTCAATGATGCTGGATGCCAGGGACTAAATTTGCAGGGATCAGATGCTTGAAACCAAGAATGAAGATGCCACATCATACCAGGGTTAGAGTTTCAATAGGAAAATGGGTTGTTTGTCCTGACATGATAGGATGAAGCACATAAATCTAGTGAAAATCTATATGAGATATTCTACGTATGAGATATTTAGAGACATCAGTATACATTAATGTTTGCAACTGTTCACCTTCTTTCATTAGATCCAAAAGTTGGAAGAATACAAAGGATAGAGAAAAATAAATATTCTGTCTTCCTCAATTATAGGGATTGCATTTATCAGTCACCCACAGGGAGGAGTTCATGAATACTGATTCCATTCCAACATACATCGTCCTCCAAGTGACTGCAACTGACATCTGCTTTCTCTCTCACCTCTTGCTCTTACCTGTGACAGCATTTGTACAGGTGAAAATGAAATCGTGTTTTAAGTAAATAAGCTGGAAGGTAGGCAAAATTTTTTTTTGTAAATGCAGGACCTCAGATCTTTCTTTGTATTAGGTTTTAAAACAAATCAGTTTTCTCTGAGTATCTGAATCTTTCTCCCAGGATGATCTCACTCTTTGTAACAGAAGAAGCCTGGAGTCAGCACCTCCACTGTCCTAACCTGATTGTGCAAAATCACCATTGCCTTCTGCATATCCAAGTCTGAAGCTACAAGGAAGCAGAGGAAGAAGATGATAAGAAGGTTAATTGAAGGGGCCTATATTAGCATACCCCTCAATGTTTGGGGGTGCAAGAGTTCAACAACCAAGAAAGGGATGATATTTTCAAAGCTGTACTGTTAAAAATTCACATGTGGCTTCAGAGGGGAAATTTATGAAGAGAAAGTCATTTATCCTGTAACATGCTAATAAAGCTGCGTTGTGTGTATTCTTTCTGGCAGCTAACGTGGTTTCTCCCTGTGGAATCAACACTGTTTGAGCGGGGGGAGGTTGGTGATGAGTGAGCGCTTGGATTTCTCGGGGGGAAGAACTTCAGTTTGGAACTACGTGGAATGCATAAACAATTAATAAACAGAAACCTCAATTACATAGAATTGGAAGACCAGAAGGGAGAGCTGTCATGCCCTTGAAATAATAGCAGAACCGAACAGAAAGAAGAAAGACTCCTCTTCTTACCCGGCAAGGACTCAGCCAGGAAAAGCCATGGACTCTGTTGACCATAACCCTCCCAACTTCCTTTTCTCCATTATAAAAATATCCTTCCCTTGCCCTGGGGGAACCTGCACATGACTCACCCTGGTTGCAGACCCTGAATTGCAATTCTCTGCTGATCCCAAATAAACCCATTTTTGCTGGAGATACATCGGGCAGTCTATTTGTTTAGGTCAACAAATACTACCATTTAATTATATCATGTTCATTGTGTATCTGTTATTTACATTATCTTTTTAAATTATAATTTTTACGTAATAATTCATTGTAGCTATTATTAATATTTACACTAATATTTAGTGCCATTATTATAGTAGCATAAATCACTTAACATATTAATTTGTTGTCCTTAAAGGAAGTTCAGAAGTGTCCTCAACTGATAAGATACTTAGAGAGCACTTATAATGGACTGGGAAGTGACATGATGCTAGGCAGAGTCTCTCAGGTGGCAAGAAGGCATTACCTACTGGCAAAGGAGTAAAAAGATAAGAACACAAAACCTCTAGTCCTTTGACATGTTAACCAGATATAGCTGGATCATGACAACACAGTATTTTCACACACTATTTGTGCTTACTTACTGGTAAAGCACAACATCAGCTCTGACAGCCTGCTTGTCATGTTAGTAAATAGATGTCAGATACCCTGACACTTTAAAAACGATCTTACCCCATTTGATCTGGTTTAGAGGACCAAAAGCAAATTAAAATATTTATTCACTTTTCAAGAAATATTTATTAAAGTTCTATTTCTAGGCTGGCACATCATTCAATTCAGAAGGACCAATGGTGATGAAGACCAGACCAGATGAAGACCAGATCTCTGCTCTCAAGGGACTTTTGGAATATAACAGTGTCTATTTCTGCCTGCATTTAACAGAATTCTAGTTAGAGCTGCTTTCTCTTTGGTACTTTATGTTCAGGGAAATCCATATAACAGTGTAATTAAGTGCAGTTGTAAGAAGGAATTCTTTTTGACTCTATTATTTTGTTATCCTAAGCTTTGGAGTTCAATCATGACAATTATGTTTGCTGTTTTATTTACTGACTTCAAAACCAGGCTACATTATGTGATGACAATTATATTCAAAGAACAAATACATTAGTTGTGCTATTACTAAAAGGCAGTTTTTTACTTTGGACACTATTTTTCACCCAAATATTCAGACACAGAGAGATATGTATGCACACAACAAAATAATAAACACACTGGTAAATAAAAGGAACAGTTTAAACAACAAAGTATATTTTTATTATTTCTCCTTGACTAGAAAAGAAACATTTAAAAATGGAATTCAGGGATTGATTGATAGATTGATAGCCTGTATTATCAGTTTGTTTTTCATATCTCGATCCTAAAAATCTCTTAGTTATATAGGGATTCATCATCTGTTAGGTTATGTTGTAATAACCATGCTGTGCAGATAAAAAATACTTCTAGCATAGAGCTGCAAACGGCTTTCCTAGCGAAGTTAGATGACTACGTGGGTAATAATACAGGTGGAAAATTTGGCCAAGAAAATGCAATTTTTCTTGAACTAAAGGTCACAATTCTTCATGCAGTGATAACTTCCTCATTATTCCTTCACACTGCAACAAATCTGACCAACTCAGTAAAAGCATTTATCATTTCTTAATCAGTTAAAGCATCGGTGATGAAAAACAAATCCTCTGTTTTTTTAAAGTTGGACAAATTTGCTCAGTACAAAAGAACCTCAGTGATTATTTCTCCAATAACAATTAATTTATTTTTAAGGCATCTGTTTCCTCTCATTTTTTTTTTCATTTTAAGAGGGGAAGAAATAGAAATGGGTGGATCACTTCTTCAGAGTAAAGTATTTGTGAGATGCTGTATTCAGATTGTAGTTTGCAGATTATATTTTATTTAAAATTTCATTATTTATTTTTTATAGCTAACTAAGGTTTTGGACATGAGAAATATTTTATCTAATTATCTTCAATTTTATAATCACATAGCCATAAACTATAGATTTAGCAAGAACTGGGAATTAAGTAAACTTCATTTTATGCTGTCCTGGTCTCATGCCCAAACATTTTAGATAAAGTGATTCTAAGTTAAATGAAGAGCAGTCTATATAGATTTTTTAAATGAATTTAAGATGACAATACGAAGAAGAATGTGTGTTAGAGAAGGAACATGGCACAAATTATGCCTGCCCAAGGAAGCTATTTTCTGCTGCCTTTACTAGGATCCTTCCTTAAGTTACTATCCAGTGGCAAGTCAGGCCCCGACTGATAAGGGAACAGGAGGCTGGGCTCCTGGCAAAATTTAGGTTCAGGGTCACTTCTCAGATTTGTCAGTTCCAATGATAGTCTGTATTAAATAGGCAGATATTGGACTAAAATTTTAATTATTACCTTCAGTGAAGAAAAGCTGTATTAGAGTGAACCATGATGGTTAATTTTATGTGTCAACTGGAGTGGGCCAGAGGATGCCCAGATTAAACATTGTACCTGGGTGTCTGCAAGCATGACTCCAGATGAGATCAGCATTTGAATCTGTGGACTCCATAAAATAACCCGACCCCCGCCCAGTGTGGGTAGCCATCCTTCTATCCTCTGAGACCTGAACTGAGCAAAAGACAGAGGAAGGGGGAGTTTGCACCTTTTTTCCTGCCTCACTGATTGAAGTAGAGCATCTACTCTCAACTTCTTCTGCCCTTGGACTTGGATTTATACCATTGGTCTTTGATTTACACCACTGGTTTTCCTGGGTCTCCAGCTTACAGATTGCAGATCATGTAACTTGTCAACCTCCAGAATTGCATAAGTCAATTCCTCATAATAACTCCCTCTCTCTCTCTCTCTCTCTCTCCTCTTTCTCTCTCTCTCTCTCTCTGTCTCTCTCTCTCTCTATATATATATATATACACACACACATATATAGGTATACATAAGTGTGTGCATATATACACATATACAGGAAATATAGACAGAGATATTGGTTCTGTTTCTCTGGAGAACCCTAACTAATACATACACACACACCCAGACATGTAATTTAGTAGGAAGAACATAATGCTAAATTACAAAAGTAAAAAATGTTTACAAAGAAAATATTGCAGGTTCATAATAAAAGATCAGATCAAAAATTAAGCTAAAGCAAGGATGAGGTCTTAGAATAATATTATCTTTAGTAATTGTTATTACTAGTATTAGAGTCCAATAATAATAATAGCAGCACAGATTTGTAAAACGATTATAAGTTTATAAAGATATTCTGTATCCATTGCCTCAGAAGGCAAGTGCCTGAATGAAGATGTTGACACCTACCTACCTTCTCAGTATAGCTCTCCTCCACTTTATGCAGATAGACCCAGATTAAAGAAACTGGTGTCATTCCCCAGGCATTTTATTTATTTCTTCAAACCTTTTTAAGACCAAGCTCATATGACTCTTAGCAATTCTTTTCTCTGTTTCCCTTTAACATCAAACTATGCCACATATTTTACACTTATTATCAGCTTTTATATGCTGTTTTTCTTCATGTTGTGTTGTCTTCTTTTTTTTTTTTTTTTTTTGCTGTACACGGGCCTCTCACTGTTGTGGCCTCTCCCGTTGCGGAGCACAGGCTCCGGACGCGCAGGCTCAGCGGCCATGGCTCACGGGCCCAGCCGCTCCGCGGCATGTGGGATCCTCCCAGACCGGGGCACGAACCTGTGTCCCCTGCATCGGCAGGTGGACTCTCAACCACTGCGCCACCAGGGAAGCCCTGTTGTCTTCTTAAATAAGTGTCAAGCTCATCATAGGCTTAGATGACATCTCTTCTTGTGTTATTAACATCCCAGAAGCTATTATAGTGCTAACAACATAGCAGATTTTAAAGCTTATAAAAGAGTCTCAAATTCACATGTTTACTGATTAATTTAACCCCTCTCCTCCTGAAATTGTTTTCTGGAAAATGTGATGGCAGACTATTACCACACTTCAGGTGACTAATATTTACTCAATTTACCAATGCTCCTATGTGTGTTATTGGTAATAAGATATATTTGTAAGGAAGACATTTTCTAAATTACAGCAATCCTGTTTTGTTAAAATAAGGATGAAATAAAAATTCTACTGGATTTGAATAGAGGTATAATTTTATTTAAGAAACTATGGCTTAAAGGACAAATGAAAATTGTCTGAACGATCTCCCTACTGTGTTTCAATGGAGTTGTGTCTCCTCTGGTCAGTTTTACATCAAATATTTTAGTCCTGTTGATGATCAGTGGATCCACACGTGGAGCATATTTGTTTCTGAAATACTCCTCTGACAATTATCTCCACAGCTTATTTGTGATGATTAAATGGTTTTATGGAATTTCTAAGGTGTTTGTTTGTTTCTATTTATCTTCTCCCAATGTGTTTACTCTGGGGATTATTTCTGATAGAGTTTTACAGTTTAGCTATTAGTTCTTGTATGTTGTTTAGCAATGTTGGGCATTTTTAGGCTTCTTTTGTTGAAAAAAAACCCACTTTATATTTTATTACTTATGAAAATCAAGATAAAAATCAACCTTTCAAAATACTCTGCGTTGAATCAATATACAATGAAAATGCTGAGTTCACAATTGATTCTGTCAGTGTATTGAAGTAAGCCTTCTATTTGCACACGTGGCTGTGATATTTCTCGCATTACTGAACCGCCATCATAAAACAATGAAAGAAGGCAGCGATGACAAGTTTCTAGACAAGTTAAGCAAAAGATCTAGGCTGAAGGTCTAGGGAAAGGAGGAGAAGAAAAGAAGGGGAATGCTTTTTAGTCTTCCATTTTCTCCAGGTGTCAAGTGTCCCTGAGTCTTGAAAGAAGACAAAGGCACTGGCTCTGGCCCCTGCCCATCCCAGCTTAGCTCAACTCCTGAAGAAAAACTTCTCTTGAGTTCTGAGAAGTCTCCCTTGGGGGATTTCAAATGCGCTTGGACCTTAGCTCTCAAGGGCACCAACTGGGATCACAAGGCGTCAGAGCTCCCTCTGGTGGCTTCTGTCACCTCCTGCAGACCCTGGGCACATTGCTGTCTCTGCCCGGGACCACCATTTCTGCTGAGTGGTCCAGGACTCTGCTAGGAGGGCTTCTACTGGGGGCCTCTGTCTCCAGATCCCCTGAGGGCTGTGGCTGCACAGTGGTCTGAGTTAAAGAGGAGGGGATCTTCTATTATTCCAGACTCAAATATGATATGTGAAATAGTAATATTTATACCAACAATGACATTTTGTCTGCCATATCCCTTTCTATTTTCCTCACCCAAAACATGTCTAATATTAAGACCTGGGATAAATTCAAGTAAAATACTTGGTCCTAGGTTAACTTTATCTGGTCTGGCTGCCTCTCTTTATGTTGTGTTCTCTTCAACAAGGTTTCTCTATCCTTCCTACAAAATGTTTGTTTTAGTCAGGTGTTAGTCTCAAGTGCACCCATCACAGCTATGCACATCTAAGCCTCAAGGTGGCACGATGCTTAGGCTCCTGTCCAACCTAGAGCTACAGATCTGTTAAGGCAGGCAGTGTTGATTAAAATCCTCCTAATTAAAAAGAATTAATTGTTTTTTTTTCCTAGTTCCTTAAGAAAACTTTTTGTGCACTCGGCCACAACTTTCACAGTTGCGTATTTTTCATATTTATTTTCCACATTCATCCTAAAAAACCTCTCAGATTATACAGGTAAGAGGGACCATCCACAGGCACAGATTCAGTCCCTTCATAGATAGCAACACTTGTGTCTTGCTATGTTGACAAGCTGGACTATATCAGCCTAGCACACTTATAAAATTCTGCCTTATCAGACACTTCACTAGCAGTCTGCAGCATTACGCTCTTTTTCCAGATTCTGGTCTACAAAATAAAAAGCAATTTGAGCCTTGGTAAAGTGGTAAGAACATTATTTCCTAAGAAACAAAGATACTCTCTTCTCCTTTTTTTGTCTTGTTTTATTTTACCATTTTGTACTTGGGAAGAAAAACTAGCCAAGATGAAAAAGCACATTTCTCAAAGATTAATACCATCTCAGTCTCTAAAGCTGAGAACTGCAGAGAGAAATTTTATGATTTTGAACTCCTTAGCTATCCCTCTACGTGAATTTCAAAAGTACAACCTCTTAATCTTCAGAAATTGGATTGACTATTTAGCACCCATGTCATTGGTTTATTTTACCCTTACTCATGGCCTCAAATTATTTAAAAAAAAAAAAAAAACTAGAAAAGAACAGTAAAAAAATGAACAAACAAATCACCACCCCACCCCGACATTTTGCTGCCTTATGATTGAAAGTCAGATTTCAGTTTTGGCAGAAACCAACTAGACATGAGAATAATCTAAAAATGTAGAAGCACTGATGTCTTGATGGCTATGGCATTCAATTGCTTATTTATTGAAAATCTAATCATCATATTCAGCAATTTTCTTGGATGTTGTACTTTGATATCAGAGAAAATTACCATTCCTATTTACAGAATAGTATTTTCTTAGAAATAAAATATAGAGAGGTATTTGAAATGCAAGCTGGGGGTCAAACTAGTCAGGAAGTCAGCTATTCTGTCTGTTCTACTTAATAGATATGTGACCATGAACAAACTTCACCTCCCGGAACCTTGATTTCATCATCTATAAAATGGCCCTGGAGGTCTAAACCAGAGGCCTGCTTCTTCTATGATGTGTCGTTGGTATGATCGTTGGCTCCCTGCCAGCATGGAGAGCTGAGCTTCCCCAGAGCTCATTGAGACTGAACTTCTGAGCGATTTCATTCCCAATAAACATTGATGAAAGAGTAGCTGACACAGGGGTGGGTATATGGTAAAGCTGAAAAAAAATTAGACAGTCAAGGAGCAAGTTATTTCAAAAGGAAGTCAAAATACTGGATTCTGAACTTCTCCAGAAACTAAAATGTCTGGACTGAAGGATCAAGGGGAGGGTATTTCCCTTACCATACACGAGGATGTATTAAGGACTTATTATAATGAAAATCATATTATTTAGGCAGGGTTGGGCAATGTGAAAAAATGGAATAGGATCAAGAGTCAAAAAATTATTCCAATTTATGGGATTTTGGTATATGACAAGTGATATGCAATTTTTTTAGAAAAAAAGAGAATCTATTCAATAACTAAAGATGGAAAAGATAGTTATTCATAGATAAATTATGTAACCAAATTCCTAATTCACACCATGTACAAAATTAAACTCTAGACGTGTTAAAAAATGAAAACATTTAGTACACAATAAAGGTAAGAAAAGTGTTGACCATAAATAAAAAATAAAATCATATATATGACTACATACAATTGAAAGTTTTGCTTAATGAAAGACATTTTAAAGAAAATAAAAAAGCAAATTATAAATGGAAAAAATGTCTGTGACATAGAAACAACAAATAAACAAAAAATAATTCCTAGAAGTGAATTTTAAAAAGCTCAGATTCAATGGAAAAAAGGAAATGTATGAATAAATATCTCACAAGAAGGAAACATACTTGACTTCTAAACATGTGACAAGATCCTGAAGATTATGAATGATCAGGGAAATGCATATATGAACCATACTGAGATACAATATTCATCCATTTGATGGACAGCAATTAAAGTCTGAATATCAAATGGGAGAGCACACGTGCAGTCACTTGGTTTTATTGTCAGTGGAAGCATTAGGCGCAACCACTTTGGAAAATCATTTGGTTTTATTTTTTAAAATTTGGACATTCAAATAGCATATTACCAGGAATTCCCTGCCAAGTACAAATACAATGCATACAACCCTTTATATAGAAAAGAAAAGTAATAACAACAATTATTCACAATAGCAATAACCTAGAAAAAACCAGAATGTCCACCAAAAGGAGAACTGATGAAAAAAACTGCTGCCTATTCAAATATGGGGCTATTATACAAAATCATTCACTACATAGTAATATGCAACAGTATGGATGAATCTTAGTCTAATGTTAAAATGGGAAAAAAATAATTTTAACAAGTGACAGCATGCTACGTATTATTGAATATAAAAACAAATAAAATAAAGAATATAATATTTGGGGGTATTTTTCATTTGTGGAGATACATTTTGAAACAATAATTATTTTTTTAAAAAGCAAATTGTATGATTGACATGGAATTCCGGAGATGTTTATTTCTATAAGGAGGTAGATAAGGTGAGGGGCAGAGACATGTGACTACTGCAAGTCCTATCTCTTATTTGCAGTGGTGAGTTTGTAGGTACTTATTATATTTACAGTGAATAAATATCAAGTAAATTTTTTTAAATGGTCATTCTTGGATCAGTGTTGGAAGTGCACCATGATTCAATGATTCTGATTAATCAAATTTTACACACATGAAATATTCTTTTCACATAAAATAAAAACTAATGATAACAGTTAATAAGACTATTGTGATGATTAAAAGTGATTACATGTGGAAGGAAGTAGCAAAGAGTGAGTGCTTAATATTTTTTATGTGTTTTGTTAACATTTTTGTGATCTCTTAACTGTGCAAGTTTCCAAATAGAAATTATTTGCTTTGGAGTAAGTGTTCTTTACACTCTTTCATTCTCTACAGTCTTGAAAGAAATGTGTAAGATATGCATTAGTCAGCATACAATTATACATACAAGTGGATGAAATTACCACATTAATATAATTCAAATTGTGCAGTCACAAACCTTCCACATAAATGTTGTATTCTGATTTGACAAAATTACTAGATATGATTTATAACAACTTAGTGTTTATCTTTCTTAGGAAAAAGTGGGAGAGGGTATGGTTGGAGAATGGGCACTTAATTCTTGATCATGTATGCTAATGAGAAAGTTGGGCAATTACAAATTAGTATCAATGAGGAACCAAATTTGTAATAAAAATACAATTGTAGGGCCTCCCTGGTGGCGCAGTGGTTGAGAGTCCGCCTGCTGATGCAGGGGATACGGGTTCGTGCCCCGGTCTGGGAGGATCCCGTATGCCGCGGAGCGGCTGGGCCCGTGAGCCATGGCCGCTGAGCCTGCGCATCCAGAGCCTGTGCTCCGCAACGGGAGAGGCCACAACAGTGAGAGGCCCGCGTACCGCAAAAAAAAAAAAAAAAAAAAAAATACAATTGTAAACAGTATATGTGTATATATATACATATATGCATATATATATATATATATATATATATATATAATTAGTTTTAATCATCCTGACAAACTTGTGAGGGAAGGAGATGCAGAGAACTGAGTTGGCTGCCTAATGGCGTAACTAATTCAGGGAAATGCAGTTAGAATTCAGATCTTCCTAATTTCCTATACTTTCACGTTTCATCTTAGCTATGAGTGAAAAAGTCAGATACCTGTAGTGGTACATAGGAATGTTATCCAGACAGCAAGTCAGCTTTGTATCTCCCCAGTATTAGCACAAAGTCAGGATATAAAAATAAATTACACAAATAAAGCGGTTCCATTTAGACAGAATCACCCCCAAATGTACCACTTTGAAAATAACACAATAGAAATATAGGCTACTCAGGGCATTAGTACTAAAAAATACTAACATTTAACAAAGACAAAATATGAGTGATAATGGTGTCCACATTTGGTACATTTTAGTATTGCTTAGAGGTGAAGCTAAATTAATCATGATAATTAGCTTTAAATTCTCAAAAGTTCCCATTACCATTTCTTTAGCTTTTAGCATTTATATTTCATATGCATTTTATATTGGGAAATTCTGTCAGATAAACTGTTACTATGCAAAATATTTTTTTTACTTTGAAAATTAACTTATATGGTGAGTAATGTGAAGACCACTATTTCAATTTTTCTTTATAATTACTTCTTAAATTTTAAATTACCATTAAATTGCCACTGAACAGCTAAAGGATGAGAATAACTGTTCAAAATGAGAACTAGATCGGTTAGAAGTGAAATTTTGGGGCTTGGAAGATAATACTAGGGAAAATCAGATTATTATAAAATAATTCATACTCTACTGAGTGTGTACATACTTTTGTGTTGAGGGGATAGATGACAAAATGTATTTAGGCAACAAACTTTTTGTGTATTTGTGCTACATTTTTTTTAAAGACAGCTTTGAGAATAAATTTCAAGAATTTTTGTTAGACCTTTCTTACCTCAAATGCCTTTGCCAGAAATAAATTTAAGTAAAGCACAAAAAAACCCATCTTCTAAAAATCTCTACTATCTACAAAGTTTGCATATGATCTTGTCATTAACCATAGGAAAAAGATTGATTCCCCAAAGGGAAATAAAATAATAGTAGTAGTCAGGTGGCATCATCATTGCCTGTGTAATGACAGAATCTCTGGAAACAGAAACTTTCTTCTCAGGTGTTCACACTTACCTAATTACCCTCATGGTAGGAGAATCAAATTTTTTGTTTAAATTAACGGAGTTTTCCTCAAAGTGAAAATTTGATATTTTGTTTAACTCTTTTTCGTTATCGATGATTTACAATGTATGGTAAGTTCATTTGAGACATGTTCTTAAAAATGCATTCCTATGAGAATTGTTTAGGAAGATAATAAATTCCTAGAAAATAGAAGTTATACGAGCACCTTTTCCCTCTTCACCAGTATCGGTAGTGTGAAATGGGATAAGTTAAAAGTTTTTCTGTTTAAAAAGGTGTTGCTACAAAAGCCATGTCCACAGACAAAATTTTCTTAGTTTTGAGGGCGTTGTGACACAGTCAGCAAGCTGTCAAATATGAAATAATGCCCCCTTTTTCACAGTGGGCACTTGTTTCTAGAAGGCTGTCCAGATGTCCAATCAGGGATTATATTTCATAAAGTTCTTGGCATCTGGATAGTTCACAGATGACTTAGACAGAGATCAGACTGGGAAGTGTAAGAAAAATCTGGGTCTTCTCCACTCTCCCATTCCCATCTGCCTGCTGTGTAGAGACTGTTTCCCAGGGAAGGTGGGACCCCTTGTGAAAGAACCTGTATGGCTCAAACTGTTATATGGAAGAAAGCTGTCTGCCTACAAAGAACACCTGCTTTGGGTCTTTATATGTACAAAACATTGCTTTCATGGCATTACAGTGTTGAAATTTGGAGAAGGGGAGTACTTCTTAAAGCTGGTAGTTTAGACAAATGAACGTAAACCCTACTTTAGATTCAATACCCCATTTGTGAGTATGGAAGGTATAGTGATTGAATAAATATCTTCAATTGGCATTTGGATAACTGTGTGCTCTTATATATATTTGGTATTTTCCTCAGATTTCTCCACAGTTGTGTGTCCTTAATACAGACCATCTTCTCTCTCTAATCACCCTGCAGGCTTCGTGGACTTCTGGAGAGTTGATTCATCTTTGGGACTTCAACTTCATTGCTTTCTTTTAGAGAAATTCATCAACTTAACATTTTTATTTATATTTGTATGATTTCAGGTTTTAATACACTTATATACTTAATAACCTAACTCAAAATCCAAAACTAAATAAGAAATCATATGCTGAAAATTAGCCAAAAAAAGAAAATTCAACAATTGAAATAAGAATTCACTCCAGAAAAAGTTCATTCTCTGAATCAGTCTGACAAAGTATTAAAACAACTAAGTTTAGGAAGCTCAAAGAGATATATGAAGGAAGAGTATCCCTTAAAAATAAATATAAATCCTGTGAAAGAATCAGAAACAATGAAACAAAACTAGGTAAGAGTGAATAGAGAAAGTCCAAGACAAAAGAAAGAATTGTACAAGAAATGATATGGGTTGATAAGCTAGATTAACTCTACTTAAAAATAATGTTGTATTTTTTATGGTTAGGAAAAGTAAAACAAAATTCTGGACCACAATAATAAGATGCCTAGCTAAAAGAAGTAAAGGGAGAATGTTAAATTTGGGTAGAATTATTTTGTAGGAGAAAAACACTGAATAGAAAAATATATCACTAGGCCTTTATATTTTTTAAAATTCTAGAGATCTTAAAAAGAAAAAGGCAAATAATAGGTAATATTAAAAAATCATTGGAAAATATTATTAGGCATTTACATAAATCTAGAAGTAGTGGATAAATAATAGACATTAAAAATAGGAGAATAAATGAAAAAATTAAAACAAAAAAATGAAAATGTGAAGCAGAAAAGATATGACAGAAATTAGTTTAATATATCTGTAAATGATAAGTTTAAGACAATATTTTCAAACTGGATACAAAATTCGCAGGGTATGTACTCTGCATATGAACACCTTATAAACTATGCTATAATACACTATGCCCTATAACAAAAAAAGAGAAATGAAAAATATATGTAATTAAATGGCATGAAAATACTATCTAAAAAAGCCATGAAGTATTAGCACAATCAGAACATATTGTATTTTCCATTTAATTTACAAATACTACTATTTCTTGTTGAATAGCTCTTTTTATTGTTAGAATGAGTCCTTCTTTATCCAATTTGACGCTTTTTAAACAATAACACAAAAGCACATATGCAAAGTAAAATCTTATGTACACAAAATAAATTGACAAATTTATAATTATTGCGGATTTTTAAAAAAACAGTTTTATAAGAAACAGACCTTTCAGAACAAAGTAATGTTCAATGCTACAATAAAACTATCCAAATATAAATGATAGTTATTACTGAGCCTAATGAATAGAGAATATATATTTTTAAAAATCAACTTATATTAATATACATTTTAATTTTTAATTAACATACCTTTACTAAATGGCAATATAAGCTCTCAGAAAGGTCTCAACAAATTTCAAAACATTACTGTGACACAGAACATTTCCTCTCATAACAACTTAATTTTGAAATAAAAATTTTCAAAAATCTTTAAAAATGTAAACGCTCTTCTAAAACTCTTGGGTGAAATAAAGTAATCACAATTTTTTAAACAAAAAATTAGTAAGTACTAAATAACAAAAAAATTGTGGAATGCAATTAAAATCTTATACTGAGATATATATATATATATATATATATATATATATGTATAAGCATACATTTATTTAAATGCATAAGAAAGACTGGAAATAAATGTTAGAAGTTCAATGTAAGTTGGTTGAAAAGGTGTAGTAAAGCATAAAGTATGAAAAAAGGAATGTTTTAAGACAGAAAGTAGTGAAACACAAAAATGATCTGACCCCAAAAAACCAAATACTACTTTTGGGAAAAAATACCAATAAAAGAGTCTCCATTGAAGCAAGGATTATTAGAAAAGAAAGGAGAAAGGATTAAACAGTAACATTAAGAATGAAAGGGGAGATATAACCCCGAGTGGAAATTTTATAAATCATAAATGGTTTGTACAATGTTATCACAGTTTATTTGAATGATCCTAGGAACTTTCTGAACTTACTCCAATTTTAACAGTGGCTCTTTCTGGGTAACAATATGCATTGATTTTATTTTTAATAAATTTCATGCATTATAAATAATTTTAATTATTAAAAAAATTAAATTATCAATCAAAATTTCAAAAGGAAAATTCCTTTAAAAATGTAATAAAGAAATCAAATATCTCAAGAAAAGATCCTCCAGTCCAATAAATGTGGTTATTTTTATCTTTTGTCATTCATTACTATAGTAATGTAGAAATCCAGTTACTGAAGTTATAAACCCTTATAGATCATTTATATTCTCCTTCATTCAACTGTAATCATGTGCAAAGGAAACAAAGTTTTTTTTTACTTCATTCCACTGTCTGATTAAATTACACTTATTAAAATTTTAAAAGTGACAAATAATATAGCTCCTTTCTTAAGAGCTTATGCCATAATCCCATCACAGAGTAGAACAGATATAATTCATGGAGCTACTAGAAAAAATTATATGTATTCAGTTTTAGAGAACACTCATGCTCAATATTCAGAATAAGATTGCTATAACAGTTCCAGCACTTATTTTGTTTTAGTAGGTATTAATATTAAACAGTTAACTAATACATTTTTAAAATTCAATATTCTTGCATCCACTCTAGGATTTTGAAATTGAGTTAGCTGTCGTAGTGTAAAGAAAAATACTTTTCTTTATCTAAAAAGGAGTTCACGTTACTGCTTGAATGATGAGGAAAGCAGAAAGGACACCTTGAAGTATCCTTCTCATGGAAAATGGAAGTATCAGTGTCTATCATTTCCACAGGTAATAGGTTGAATGTTTTTTGTGACCCAATCAAATGTCGTCCCAATTAGGAAGTTCCTCATTTCTGCAACTCCAATAGTAAATCAATATCTCTAAGAGTCCAGGAAATGGACAAAAATATATCTGTAGTGGGTAAAGCTCCCTTTCACAGATGATTCTTCAATTAATGGTTGAGTATCTCAGGAGACAGGACAAAGTTACACTTAATTTTAAACCTACAATTAGTCATAGTTGTTGTTCTGTACCTTAACGAAAACCTGATTTTCCTGTGTCTAGCTCACCTTATTACTTTTGTTTTCCCAATCATTGGACCAACACACTAGACCTGGTCCCCCCATTACACAAGCTCATTAATCTGTACTTCTTCATGATATTTATCAAAATTGTGTTTATATAGTTCATTCTGTAATTAGTTTAAAATTGGTCTTCACACATAGAATACAAGCTTCATAAGGGCACAAACTGCCAGTCTTGCCCACATTGTATTTTCTGTACCTAGCAGAGTACTATATGTTGATGACCAATAGACCAACTATTTTCTAAAATTTAATTTTAACACACTTTTTAGGCACCCCACACAACATATTTTGTCCCATGCAATATACACAACAATATCAGGATTGGAAGGTAGTTATTATAATCTTCACTGTTTTAATAAAGAAAGACAGTGAAGTTCAGAGAGGTTAATTAACAAGGTCCCACTATAAGTGACCAAGCCACCATTTGACCATTTCGGCTGCCTGTCAAGCTTGGACTCATCCCACTAAAACTTTATTTTATACTGTGTCTTTAAAGCCTGGAAAGCACTTCTGCATAGTAGCTGCTCAGGAAATGAGAGAAAATATCAGTGGGGTCTATGAGTTAAATAAATCCTAGCCTGACTGCCTTTCTGCTGGAAGAGTCTAGGTAGGGAAGTAACTTCTCTGAATCTCGATATCTGCATCTGGAAATGATACTCATTGATAAGGATGATAATTACTTTGAGGGTTTTGGGCAAATTAAAAGAATTTCTTTATAAGGTAATATTTACTTGCACTTCCTAAGTGCCAGCCCTGTTCTATATATTTTGATCAAAGTCTTAGATTTAATCATTGCAAGAATCCTATAAGCTATGAGAAAAGGACTATGATTCCACCCAGTTTTAATGATAAAGAAGCAGGCACAGAGAGATTAGTGTCCTGCCCCAAATCATGTATCTTGTAATTCACATGCAAGTTCCTTAACAATGACTGAATGCATGTTCAACAAAAGTTAGGCATTATTTGGTAAAGGAAACGATGACAAAATAAGTGAGTAAATATAATATTCATGGTCTCATGCCCTTTGAGAACTGAAAATCTACTGGCAACCATTTAGGAAAATAAAACAATAATGAAACACATTGGAAGATCATTTCACGTTATGATGAGCATATGATGCTTGCATATTTCTCTTCAATTATCCAACTTTCCCACCTTTCATCAAAGGCAATAGTTTTTTTCCCCAACTACTTTTTCTCTAGCAATAGAAGTGCTAACTTGTAACAATGTTTTAGGTAACAGAATATATAATAAATATACCTTATGATATAATGAAGACAATGCCCCTTCTTCTAAAAAGAAGATGGTTTTCACAGCCCTACATGCTCACTTTTGAAAATAAGTATTGCTTTGCTCCCCTATTTTGATGAGAAGTACTGGTCAAAGAGTATTTAAAAATTACTGTAATGTTATATGGTATTTCTCATCAGCACAGAACCTATTTTTCAAAAACAGATATCCTTTAATGGGCTATTATTTTACTTTTGTAGGCAACAGCACAATAAAGTGTTGACTGAAGTTTTTATAAAAACAAAGGTGAAAATAGAAGATTGGAAATTCCTACAAAGTACTGTTCAAATTGTATAACAACTTACAGTTCCATTGTAATAAAAAGTACTTAAGAAACAGAGATGACAGAGAATACAATCGGAGTTTCCAAATAGCGGGCTTAAGTTTCCACAATAGGAAAGTAAAAGACTCCAGAAATGATTCAGAATAGCGCCAAAGGGAGCCTTGATCCAGGATGTACAATACCTATTGGCATATTTCTCATAGATCACAGGGACAGAAGGACCAGCGGAGGATGGGAAAACAAGAAAGCTGTGTGTTCCTCTTCCAGGCAAAAGCAGAGGCAATTCATGGGAGGAAATGGACCTCTAGATTTTGTCTGAGGGATGCCCAACCACTCTCATGTCTGCAGATTTCCTTTATTTCCCTACTTAGGACATATTGTCTCAAAATTTTTTTACTTGTAAACAATAGCCAAAGAGACCAGAACCCTCACCCCATAGTGTCCTGTGAATGCTTAAAGTTTTACAGACAGTAATTTGAATAAACAAAAGTAAACAACAGAGATGTAACTGCTTCGTGATCTTATCTTTGATCCCATCATTGAGTAATGGGTCTGTGCTTTTTAAAACTTATGTAAATAAATATCATCTTGGTATTCTGCTGAGAGAAGTGAGGTTATAAAACTTCAATGTTGCAATATAATAATTGGCTGATAGCTATCTTAAAAAGACCCAAAGGAAGCAGATGGGGTTATCAGAGAGATATAGCCATCTTACACTGTTTCTGGAAACAGACTAACTAACTAACTGGACAAACACATAATCATCCACAGAAAGGAAAAAAGGGGGAAGGAAGGAAAGATTTTCAAATGCACATTTCATGAAATTATGAACAAACATTAAAATGGAAACAAAGCTGGAAAGTTTCTAAGTAAAGCAAAAAATGTTTAATTGCAATACTAATTTAATTCTGAGTAATAATATTCTATTTTTTAATAGTTTATTCCTTAAGGAGCCTACTTCCAGTTATTCTACAAATCAATCTTACAATTGTTATAAGTTAAGAATTTTCATAATTATAGTCTATGGATCATATGAATATATCTGATATCTCTCTCTCTGTCCCTTTCTCAGTCTCCCTCTTTCTCGCTTTCTTCTTCACTTATTCTTAATATTCTTGAAAGCAAGATACTATTTCTCCACTTTATATGTCTTCATATCCCCAATCTCTTAGCAACTAAATAAATGGTGGCTGACTAGAAGGAAATGACATATTCCTGAATAAGTAAAAATATCTCTGAATCCATCTGTTATAACTAAGAGTTAGTAGTGTGTATATGATTTGACTTTACAATCATTTATATTTAAAACTGTAATTTCAAGGACACTTATTTGATGGCAGACTCTCAATTATCCATGTTCAGCTCACTGAATAGTAGCAAGGCATCAACAAATGAAAAAGATAAATAACCCCAAAGTTCTATTAGTTCCTAGTTTCAACCTTTTCTCCACTCTAACTTTCAGGAAAAGTTGCTAATAATAAATGATGTTTAAGTGTATTTGTTATACAACTGCCTCATTTCCTGGCCTATATTTGTATGGAAATGTTAAAAAGCAGTGAAATGATCAGAAGGTGGGTAATCACACACAGGTAGAGAGAAGGAAGAAGAGCAGACTGTCATGAAATCTAAAATATTGTACTCTCAGATAATTGATTATATACTATGCAAGGTAGTATATTTCATTTCTGCCTATATTCTTTCTACCTGGAATGGTTAGAATTTAAGTTTAAGAACTTCTCCTTGGTGATTGAAAGCATGCTAAACTCCTGGTGAATTTATGCCTTATAACTATTTCTGGCTTTTCATGCAAGGAAAATGGAAAGCAGATCTTACTGGAAGGCCCTGTTGCCTCCAGAATCAATAATGGCATTAGAAGAAAAGGAGAAACTACAAAAGGAATGCCAAACAAAACAAAAACTCTGAATCACAGATCTTAGACCTGGAGACAATAACAGATCAATGTTGTCCAGTGATTATCAAATTTTTAGGTTTTTAAAAGCAGAAATCTTTTTTTTAAGGTGTATAAATGCCAATCAGTGAAAAAGACATTGGTGAAACTTCTGTGGTTGAAGCAATGCTTAGAGCCTCGTTTCCTCAACCCCTCCCCCATGGTAGCCTCTGATACTCCTTTACAAAACCCTGAGACTTCATAGAACAAAGGTGAGGACACACATGCTTTAATTGTATTGATGAAGAAGCCAAAGCACAGAGAGCTTAAAAACCTTTCTCAAGATGCAAGATGCAAAAGTAGTATGATGGTCCAAAAAGACCCAGCATCTGGATTTTCCCACTTATTATTTTGTGCTTTTTCCACTGGTCCACCAGGCCCTATGGGAAGACTTGGTTGTTTGGGCCTTTCCATTTCCATCACCAGGAAACCTCCAGGGAGAATGGAAAAGCCCTCCTTTGTTCCTCCACTCTCTGTATAGCCTATCATAGCACTCATCATCTTTTATTTATTCACTTATCCATGTCTCTGTTCTGAAAGTACAAAGCTCTTTGAGACGGATTTAGACTTCTCCATCTTTGTATGCACCCCAAGGGGCACAGTGCCTGACCCTCATGTGCTCAGTCATACAAACTTTCTTTCCTGCTCTCTGCCCCATTGTGACCTAAATGAGAGATAATGCACATAGCTCAAACTTTGTAACATTTGATTTGAGACCTCTTTATAGAAGAGTCCTTTAGCCTTACTAAGCTGGATATAAATTGTATGTTATGAACTTAACAGTATTATAATTTTCTCACAGCTCTTACAACATCTATTTGAGCCAAAGATTAAAAATAGCTTGTTATTCTAAGTTATTAAACATTTTAAACAAATTTTAATAATGTTACAAAGTAGGTTTGTGAGATTGAAACAAAAAATTGATAGTTCAAAGCTCTTACCTAATGCATAGTTAAATCTCTTCTGGTCTTACAAGAAACGAAATATCTTATTATGACATTATTATACAAAATGGAGCTTTCCAGTTTTCACCAAGTAAATCAAATGTTCACTGGCATCACTGAGTTGTAAGATACCCCAGGACCCTAACATAAACTGTTGAGCTGTAGAAGATAATGTCACCCCCTTTCTGAAAACAGTTCCCACAGTATAAGTCTTAAACAACGTAAGATGGTTTAGATGTTCTTACATGGTCTAGTCCCTGACTACCTCTCTGACACCAACTCCCTCCTCTGGCCCTGTCCTCTACCCTCTGATGTGATTCTACACTGCAGTCCAGCCCTGCTCTACTTAATTTGCATCCTAAGTCATGCTGTGCTCTCTGGTTGCCTGCCCATGACACATACTGACTACAGCTTTCCCCCTAGCTCCACCCCTGGCTAACTCCTACTCAATTTTCACTTTCCCCATATTTTCCCAGATTCATCCTCTACTTCAACCTAGCTTACTTTCATGCTTCTTCTGTGTAAGTCCATTGTGACACTTGCTTTCCAGATTTTAGTGATAATCACACTGCTTCTAATTGAGATGTTTGAACACATCCACCACTAGACCATAGATGATAGAAATTTGATTTATCTTGTACCATAACTGTATGAGATTGTTTTTCTCTGCTCTAACACATTATCACAAACTCAGTTGCTTAAACAATATAAATGAATTATTTTACAATTCTGTAGGCCAGAAGTCTGACGAGATCCACTAGGTTGAAATCAAGGTGCTGACTTGTAATGCATTCCTTTCTGGAGGTTCCAGGCAGGAATCAGTTTCCTTGCCTTTCTCAGTGTCTAGTGGGCAACCACATTTCTTAGCACATGACCTCTTCCTCTATATTCAAAGCCAGAAATGTTGGGTCAAGTTCTTCTTCCTTTGCTGCATCTCACCCTGATCTCTGAATGCAAAGATTGTCCACTTCTAAGGACACCTGTGATTAGATTAGACCCACTGGGATAATCCAGGATAATGTCTCTATCTCATCTACAGAGTCTCCTTTGTCACCTAAGGTAATATATTTACAGGTCTGGTAATTAGGGCAGGGACATTTGAGGGGGAGTCTTTATTCTGCCTACCACAGTGATAGAGTCTACAGTGTCAGTGAACTTGGTTAATGTTTTGTGTTTTCATCTTCACACTAGTATATAAAAATTTATAAATTGATATTTGGAAATATGTCAAATTCCCAAATTTAATGTCACTATTTTCATTTTTGTTTAATATTTGTCCCAAGTTGGTCACAGGATGTTACAGTGACAATGTACAAAATTTTCTCCATGGTTCATACAGAAGAAGTGAGGGCAGAATTTAACCATGACAGGACACACAACAGAATATATATGACTGTGATAGAAGTCCACCACGACACGTAGATGTGGTTCAGGGATCCTACATGTATATATTGTACCGGATCATAAGTAATACCTAAAATCTACAATGAATAACTTATCTTTGCATCCTAAAAGTATTTTAATATCATTTCAAGGATGGCTTATTTACTCTTTTGGTCTATCAAAATAATAAAAGACTATCTGTTTATTTTTAAATTTTATTTTTTTATTGAGGTGTAGTTAATTTACTGCCTTATATTAGTTTCAGGGCTACAACCTAGCAATTCAAAATTTTCATAGACTCTACTCCATTTAAAATTGTTGCAAAATAGTGCCTATATTCCCTGTGCAGTACAATATATCCTTGTAGTTTATTTTATACATACAAAAGAATATTTAAAGAACAAGATAATTTTTAGAAGAGAAGAATACAGTAATAATTCTAGAAATGATAATTCAAATGATTCATGTTCAATTTCAAAAAAAAATCAAGTAGATATAAAACAAGCTATTACATCTATTGCTACTAAAGCCAGTATCACAAATTTAGTTTATAAAATATCATCTATCACATAATTTTAATAGTGCTAATTAGAATTTTATTGGTTATAGTTTTACATTGATTTAATTTGTAACTGGATTTGGTCTTTATGGTAGTAAAAGATCTATACACATATGATGTATTACCAGTTTGGGTTTTAAACATATTTAGGTATTAATAACATTGCATTTTGCCTCTAAAAGTTCTTGAGAATAATAAGTACTTTCTGACATTCCTGAAATCTCCTGCTTGGATGTACTCTCATCTGTTCTCTTATCCACAGGATTGAATCTCAAACAATATCATCCAAATACTTAAACTTATTTTCATATGCATTATACTGAGAATTGCTGCAGTCATTTTTAAAACTTTTTGTGACTGTTCCACTTGTCTATTCTTCTTTATCTAATTGAAACTCATCACAGTCAAAAAGCAACAAACAAACACGATATCCCACAGTGCCTACGAAACACAAACCCTATGCATCCTAAGAAACAGAAGATCAAGGAAAATTTCAGTTAAAATTTTCCCTGGACAACAGTTCTCTCTTCTAGTATATTTGTGACTTAAAAGAACATGCAGATTAATAGTTTCTGCAAAAATCTTAACTACACTATCACCGCACTTAATTCAATCCTGAAAATAGTTGCTACCAGTATTGTCTTATAAGCGTACTGACATAATAGTAATCTGTTTGTAGACCAATTAAGTGGCAGGAGAGGCAGTTAGGGCTGGGGATTGGAATGCAGGTTTAAAGTGTCATCAGCTGTGTCAATGTTGTTACATTTTTAGGTTAGGAACTCAAATCTGACTAATTTTTATCATATGCCGTATTGCAGGTGGTTCAGAATCTCTTCAAAGTACTGACAGATTTCTTAACTCTGACATTCCACATTTCCCCTGATGCATTGTACTCACGCAAATTCAAAGCCCATTAATTTATTAGCAGCATATAGAGCTATCAGAGATAATTTCAAGCCTAAGGGTAATATTATTGTTAAGTTGCTCAGCCCTCTCATTGCTCTTGGTAAAATCAACGTAAGCCTTTGTACATTCGCATCCTACCTTTCCTATATAGCAGAGATATCAAAGGTTCCAATAGCTGGGCTTTTCCCAACTCAAAAAAGCATCTCATACAAAATTATTTTGAAAAATTAGACCAGGTCTCTGTAGCGTAGTTTCCTGAATGCTGAGTTTCTTACAGTTAATACCAGTTATCCATCATACAACATTTTTATTACCTTGCAAAATTTTCCTTTTTAAATCTCATTTGGTATCTTCTGTTGTAGTACTTTGAAATTTACCACCTAGGCATATTTCCCAGAACCTGGCCTGAAGTGAAGATTATCAGTTGCAAGTTGTGAACTGTCTTCTAAGTCCAGAAAATTACAATGTGCTACATCATTTTACTCCGGGATTTGGGTCATTAACCTTACAGACATTAATATCTTTTGGAGTCCTTGTAGATTTAGCTTCTCAGTGGTGTTTCAGTTGTTTTATATTGAAACCAAGGGGGAGAAAACTTTGCCTTATATAACCCTTTATCTTTCAGATTCATCTCTGTATAATTGAGGGGCTGAAAAGCATGTTGTCTAAAGCTCCTTCTATGTCTAACTATCAAAGTTTACATAATCAGTAGACCAGAGCATTTCTTTCTCTGTCCATGATCCATAGCAACTTCATATGTTTCTCAATTAAGAAAGCAGTTATTTAGTATTTTTCTTAATATGCCAGTCATGGTCACTGGATGCTAAATTTATCAAATGTCCTGTTTTTGTCTTCAGTCTTCAAAAACCCAAAATATGTCAGGAATCTCAGTCAAGGGATGTGAAAGGACATATATACATTATCTAAGATTGGAAATGCTCTCATAGAGAAGTAAGGGGATTGATGTTTCAAGCTATCAGATTTCCTAGTACTTAAAAAATCGGAGTCCTGATTTATTTTGTTTTGCCATTTGAATTTTATTGTTATCAAAAAAAAAAAAAAAAAGACGGGGACATAGATAGGCCTAATACGTCTTTTCTAATGAAGCCTGTGGTGGGTAGAGAATGTTTTTCTCTGGAAACCAAATGGTTTTTGTTGCATGCGGTTAAGGCACTCTTACTCACCCCCTTCCGTGTACGCATTAATGATTAAATATTACACGTGGTTTTTGCCACCAAATAGCTGAAGCTGTCAGAAGCTGCTACTGCTCCTTTTGATTCCCTGTGGAATTAGAAAGAAAATAGCCACGTCCTGAAAATAGCCACGTGCCACTCTGCTTCATCATTAATATGTTCAACTCAGCAAGTGGAAAAAGTGAAAGTCATGAAACAATGCAATTGAGATTTCAAGATGGCCGTACCATGAATACAGAGTCTTTCAGCCAGAGGAACAGGATCTGTTCAAGCATCTTCCTAAAGGATGCAGCTCACCTTGCCTGCTGCTCTGGAAACTAGAATATCAGCTGATAGAAACATCACCTTAAAAGAAAGTCCAAGGCAATATCTGAAGGGGCTTTTCAATTCAGGATTTCATAAGGTTTATAGAAAAAATATCTGAAGAAAAAAATGACCCTTTGGTATGAAATAAACTATCTGTTAATAATGGAATCACTATATTCAACCTGACTACTCAACTAGGTAGAGTAAATATGTGGATAATGTTATATCTTAGACAAGAACAACTTCCTATTATTGTCTTTCTCTTTTGCTTCTAAGGTAATTTTTAGACACTCTACCTACAGTCTCTCCAAACAAGAGTGTATGTGTGACACATACACATATGTATGACACATACACATATGTATGGCACATACACATATGTATATATACATATAAATATGTTATTTATATATACATATATTGTGATACATACATATATACATATAAATATACACTTTAATAACACCACTTTCATTTTGCTTCACATAGAGCCATGCAAATGATAAAAATGTGAACTTCAATGGGATATTCTGAAGAATGCTTGCTATAACTTTTCTGTCCTGTGGTAGTACTGGTCGTCTTTTATATATTTTGCTGTTTTTGTTGAGACAAGTATCACTTCCAGGCTCAGTGTTTTCCTAAAATATTCCTTTAGTCCAAGTCAACCCTTTACTTAATGGTTAACTCTTGATTGATGATACCAGGCATTAACCCCAGCCAATGCAGTTACAGGTAAAGACTTGCTTTCTTGCCAAAGTTTTACTGCTTAATCTGGAGAGAAATACTTGTAAGGAAGTAGAAGATGTATGCTTGGAGAATCATTACTTCAAATACTATGCTCATGGGAAGTACTTATTTTTTTTTAACTCCACCAGGAAAGGCAAGCTGTTCTTGAGAGTTATTACTGAGATGGTATCTTGTCTTGTTCTCCTTGAAGATTATAGTCCATATTAGAAATGTAAAACTGAAAAGAGCTGACCTCTCTTTAGGCAAGAAGCCTCCTTTTCTTTATATATTACCTTGATTGAAAATAGTTTATGCAGACAAATAAAGAATCCCCAATTGTATTCTTGAAGATCATACATCTTGCTCGAAGGAATTTCATGGCTACAGTCTTTTAAGGCTCAGTCAAGAGTGCCTTTGGCCGTTACATGATCTTTTCTATCTGGGTCATTACCTACAAGCAACAGGCTGAGTTTATCTTGATTTTGTCATTGAAGAAATTATTAAATAGAGAAAAATAAAGGATGTCATATGAATCTTACCATAAAGTAATTTTGTTTCTCAAAATCAGGATGACCACTCTCCCTCCCAACCCACCCCAGTTGGCCCAGGGTGGTCGTGGCTAATGTCCATTGTTCTGGAATAATTATTAGTAGCACCCATTGTCACTCTCAGAAAGACTTTGGTGGGGGTGAGTCGGGGGGGTGGGCGGTAACTGGGTAATATAATGTAGGGTCACCTACCCAAAAGGGAAACAAGAAAGCATTCAGTTAATGAGAAAGAGGTAGACTGTTTACTTTCTTTAGCTGTCACTTCATAAGTGGACTAAATAACCTTCTGCAACATGTTATTTCTTTTTTAAGTTCATTCTAATAAAAATACATCCTAAGTTGAAAAGAGATTACTTCTCTACCCATTTTGCTTTCGGACCGTGTTCCAAAAACTGAAAGAAACCGACATTAAAAAAAAAAAAAGGAGCGTGTGCTAGAGAGATCCTGTTTTGTGCTTCGATTCCAGCCTCGTAGCAATTGCTCTTGGAACAGATGTTGTCTTCATTCTTGATGCAGCAACATTTCAGTCTTCATCCAAGGAAAGCATTTCAGTTGTAAAGGATTTAAGAATAGAAATGGAAAATGATTCAGAGCAGAACTAGAAAAGAAGCAGAATGTAACAACATCATCATTCCCCTGGTGATTTTATTTCTACAAGGAAGATTCTGAAAAACTCCAGGTATTGGGGCTCTGAAGCATCTTTTAAGTTATATCCCCCTGGGACTTGGTGGGCTTGAACACTGAGGGGCCTTACACATTGAACATATTTTATCCTAAATACCTGTGGAACGACTTTCACATTTCATGTGACTTTAGGGGGTGGAGGGAGAAAGAAAGTAGACCAGATGGGCATAGAATGCTCTGAAAGTGAGCATTTTCGTCTTTTTCGATAGTTATCTGTTTCTGGTTGTTGGAAATTACAGAGAGGCTTCTTGTCATATAAGGATGGGCATGAAAGTCTTTTTTTTTTTTTTTTTTTTTTTTTTTGGCGGTACGTGGGCCTCTCACCGTCGTACCCTCTCCCGTTGCGGACACAGGCTCTGGACGCGCAGGCTCAGAGGCCATGGCTCACGGGCCTAGCCGCTCCGTGGCATGTGGGCTCTCCCCGGACTGGGGCATGAACCCGTGTCCCCTGCATCGGCAGGCGGACTCTCAACCACTCCACCACCAGGGAAGCCCTTTTTTTTTAAAAAAAAAAAAAAAAACAATGATAGCCATAAAGATTTTACAAGGAAAAAAAAGTGAAAAAAAAAAATTAGAATAGCATCCAAGTTGTATCTGATTTGCTACAGCACGAGTGTCCTTCCTCTGTCAGCTGAGTCTCCGGTCACTTTAAATTAGAACTAAAGCATATTGCTACACTCAAAGTGTAGAGCTGAAATATCTCTTGGTGACACTAGACTTTATAAATTGAATTCATAATTAAGCTTAATCTTTTCATAGATGGTAAAATTCTCTCTTGCTAAATGTGCCTCATAATTCCTTTTTCTTCCCAGAAGGTGATATTAGCCTGAGAGGAAATCTAAAACCTTCATCATTTCTGACAAAGGGAAACGACAGATTTTTTTTTTCTAAGTTGAACTTTCTGGGTCAGCAAAAACTGTCTTTCAGGGCTCTAGCTACCGCTTAGTAGTTAGACAATAAACTTGTCTCTACTCTTCCATCATGCCTAGGCTAAAAATGATCAAATTCTTGATTACCTTATGGAAATAATTGTAAATATAGAGTTTAAAGGTATTTGTTTAAGTCTCCTTAATTTTCAAATAGTTGGGCCAGAAACAGTGATGGATGACTGTAGTGATGGTTGGTGTTGATAGAAGCTAGAACCAAATTTTCCCATTAATGAGTACTTTTACTCATTAATATTGATAGTATGTGGATTATCTCAAAGACTAAGGGGCTAAGTCTCAAAGTCTATGCAGGAGAGAGTACAATGTATTACAAGATGAAAAGATGGATTATCATCTTGTCCTAACACTTACGTTATTCATACAGAGCAGGTATAGGAGCTATTAATGGTGGGAAAACGTATTACACAATCTAGAAAGCTTGCCAGGAATGTGATCTGTGAATAACACACTATGACAGGCAATAATTATTCTTAATCTTAGTGTTTATGCAGTTTTGTCAATTAAATAATTCTTATTTTTCAAACTCTTGAAAGAGATGTCAGTCTCTAGTAGCAAACAATGCCAATAAAATGTCATCAAACAGATATGCAAAAACAATTAAAATAACCACAAGAATAATAATACCAACTACCGTTTACTGAGGGTCTGATTAGTGTCTACTAATCTATGACTTGCATGCTTTATTATCACTAAGTAATCCTTGTAAAATCTGTGTTAGTTACTACTTTCTCATTTTATAGGTAGTGATGTAGTTTATCCAAAGGAAGGGAAGATGATTGACTTTGCTATAGGGATGTGTCCTCTCAAGGAATTCTAGCTCTTGAACCTGGTATCAATACTGTGGTTAACAAGTGAGCACTAGTTCTTTTTATTAAGCAAATTTCCATGTAACTGCTGCTATTAACCTACTGCTTTGTTGATACTTAGTCATTTTAACTTTCTGCAGTCCCTTCCTGATGCCTTCTCCACTTGGGGATAAATGTCTATCCTACCCTTCCTTCAGACATCCTAGACTGATGTCCTCATTCACAGAAGTCAGGGCTGAGTTCTCATTAAGTGTCATGGGTCAACTCACTTGGTCAGTCTGTACCCTGGTCAGTGATTGTGGTTCAGTTTTATCCAGAAATGCAGACTGTAAATGTGTCTGTACACACACACACACACACACACACACACACAATGAGGTTGAAAGAGATAGAACCAATGGTAGAGTGAAATAAGACTTAAGGACATAGTGTAATTAAGGGACAAGAAAAACAAAACAGTTACAAGACAAAACACCTCAATAACATTGAGCAAGGCACAGAGTCCTAGTTGTTGCTTTATTTATCCTACTAAGGGTTGTTAACTTATATCATCACCAGGTCCTCCCCGACAATAATCTTTATCGGCGTTACCTAACTTTCCTATTGATTCTTTTCCAGAAAGATTTTTCTC
This sequence comes from Hyperoodon ampullatus, assembly GCF_949752795.1. NCBI lineage: Eukaryota > Metazoa > Chordata > Mammalia > Artiodactyla > Ziphiidae > Hyperoodon > Hyperoodon ampullatus. The sequence continues at coordinate 78,617,597 of NC_136926.1, forward strand.
CCTCCTTTTCGTAATGGAAACATCAAAGAAGGAGGTAAACTCTACTGTGATCACTTTCTGAATACTCCTGAAAGCCTAAAACCTAAGGGTTTAAGCTGATATGAGTACATATTACCAAGATTCTTCTCAGACCACCATATCTCCCAAATGCCCCTACATGGATGTGTGACTATAGAAAACAGAGACATAAAGCAGCTGGATGACCAGCCATTTGTCCTGACAAGAAAGGAATCTCTTGCTGTCTTTTTGCTGGATTCCAAACTAAAAGTGTCGATTTTATTTTATTTTATTGGAATACAGTTGATCTACACTATTGTGTTAGTTTCAGGTGTACAGCAAAGTGAATCAGCTATACATATACATATTTCCACTCCTTTTTAGATTCTTTTAAGGCGTCAACTTTAAAATGCTGCCTAAAAGGAATTCTTGTTGAGAAAGCCTTCTCCAGCTGCTTTTGCATAAAGACAGCCCCTTTTTTGTTTGTTTAAATGCTCAGTTATCATCCTGACTTAATTCTGTTGGATTGCCTGAGTGTTTCTGTGCATTCTCTCTAGCTGAAGTCGGTGGGAAGACCACTTGAGTTGTGCTAGTGAGTGATGCTGAGTCACAACTGCCCACGAGACGTAGTCGTGTGTCCTGTCGGGTAGGTTGAGGAGAAGGATGGAATGAAGCCAGCAAGCCAGTCTTTGGGGAGCCTGACAAGCTAACTCCCAGACCAATGCACTTTAAGTTCCAATGTCAACGAAAGGCCTCTGAACGAGAAGCAGCGCCAGGCCATCTCCATACGACTGCAAAATGTGGACCTACGTGCAGCTGCCACTTACTGAAAAGTGCATTTAGTGTCCTCCTCAAGCCACACTTAACAACTACTGACAAGACAATATGGTCTTGGCACCTGGCCAAGCCCTAGCAGTAACACAGTGTTTGTCATAACCTGACTTTGCTGGACAGGAAGCGTGCGGAGCCCAGCTGACAGGAAGGGGGGCGCAGCTGTCACGTCCGCTACTGAAGAGCTGGAATACAACCAGCGAGGCCTAAAGAAATGCCTCCAAAGTAGCCCAAAGCAGACTAAAGCATATGTTCAAATGTTGGAGTCTAGCCATGAATGGCTCAACTGCAGAAACAACATGGAAACACTGGACTGACACATAGTAGTGGCGAATATAATAAGGTGGGCATTTTTTGGGGTTTGGGTGTCCTACTCCATGTAGGACAATGGAGTCTAAATCTTCAACTGTCATTAACTTTCACAACTTAGGGCAATGCCTGCACTCTCCTGCTTGCCCTTGGGTGTTTTTGTTTCAAGTGAGAACCTCCAACATGTAACTCACTCCCCAAGTGTGGTTTTTAGGGCATCTACAAGTGGCTTACCTGGGATTCCTAATCTGGGAAATGGCAAATATTGTATTTTCTGAGTCCCACATTCTGGAATTCATGAAAGGAACTATATAAAATGTATTCATATGTCCTAAACACATAGTGATTACTAATCAGTATGCTAAGCAAATTGGCAGGTATGTTCGAATGCTCCAATTATTATTTTATTTATTGACAAAATAAAGTTCCTTGCAGATTCACATGGAGCAGTAAAATAGAAAGGAGATCTTGGGTTGGCCAGATAAACAAGCTGAAATACCCCTAGCTGCAAAGAGAGTAATTTCAGAGCCACATTATCCCTGTAGCCTACAGGTATATCCAGAGGCTTCAAGATGTGTTTCGGGAAAGTCATGTAAATTCTTTGGTCAGAAACACCTGGGGAAACGTCTGCCTGATCTGCCCTGGAAACCTGTGGTTAAATAAACAATATCAAGCACATGCTATGCTTTGGGATCTTTTTTTTTAAATTATTTTTTTTATTAGTTTCTGCTTTACAACAAAGTGAATCAGTCATACACATACATCTTGTCCCACATCCCTTCCCTCTTGCGTCTCCCTCCCTCCCACCCTCCCCATCCCACCCCTCCAGACGGTCACAAAGCACCGAGCTGATCTCGCTTTGGGATCTTTGATAGGCACTTGGGATACCGTTTAACAACATTAATGAAAGCAGTCAGAAAATGTTAGCTATACACCAGGCATCTCTCCACGTTCTACCTCTGTTAGTTTAATTAATTATCACAACAACAGTTTTATTATTGAAAGCAATTTTATTAATTGTAAACTACTTATCATTTCATAAATCGTTATTTTATATTTGTTATTATTGTGAGGAAATTGAGACAGAGGTACAACACACAGATTTCCCAAATGTTCATTGTTTTGCATATATTTGAACTTTTCGCTCTCTGGCTCTAGGGTCTGGGTGGGCAACTGGCACCACACGGCTTCCCTGAGATGCTTTCTGTCCATTGCTGTTTAATCTGGATTCTCTTCTCTCTCAGATAATTAAATGTTGCTGATCCATTTTTACCTTTTCTATTAATCTTTGATGTTCTACACAGGACCAGCTACTTGTTTGTTGCAAACTGATCTTATAACTCCCTGTTTAATTACTAAAAACTAAATTTTTAGAGTAAGAATATTTTTCTTCACTTCTAAAGAAAAATATTTCAAATGTAAAAAAATGAAAATTTGTACTACCAAATGAAGAAAAAGTACTACATCTGCAGATGAAGTACATGAAATGAGCTTCCAAAGAACAAGCCTGTATAAAAATACCAGTGGATTAATTTCATGGCTGTGGATGAAGAATTTAAAATATCTTTTTTTGTTTGTTTTTAGTGATTTCTCAGCTGAGTTATGTCTTAAAGAAATGTCTTGATTACCCAGAAGTTCCTTATACTAGCATACTTTTCAATGTCCTATTATAAAATTAATTCAAATAGAAAAGTAAAAATTATACAAATAATATTGGAATAAAATGTCCTATTAGAGATCTCTTCTACTTAGCTCCTGCTCTGACTACATTACCTGTGGCCAAAATGTGTTTATAGAATCACCAGAGCTTGGTTGATTATCTCCTGCACACACACTTATAGATAAATCAAACTTACACATTAAAGAGCACCCAGAAGAGGGATAGTCATGGAGTTTGGGACTGACATGTACACACTGCTATATTTAAAGTGGATAACCAACAAGGACCTACTGTATAGCACAGGGAACTCTGCTTAGTATTCTGTAACAACCTAATTGGGAAAAGAATTTGAAAATGAATAGATACATGTATATGTATAACTGAATCACTTTGTGGTACACCTGAAACTAACAACATTGCTAATCAACTATACTCAATCAACTATAATCAACTATACTATTATATAAAATAAAAAGTTAAAAAAAAGAGCTGTGTGGCAATAATAACTCCTACTTCTTCCACAGAGTCAGGTATCAGTAAAAAGCACCCCTCCATTTATGTAATGTATCTAATGGGAGTTTTTGCAAGCCCCACTTCTCAAGGAGCAGTCTCAGTCTCACCAGTTTTTAACAGCTCTCTTTCAATACAGAATTCACCTGCTACACTGTACGCACTCCCTCAGACCTGACACTAGGGCATCACACAGGGAGTAACAGCGAGTGTGCTCTTGTTAAAGCTCTGATGTCCTTCTGCACCAGTTCTGGGCCAGACCTCTCTTTTCCTTTATGCATTCCTGCTTCTGGCTTTCCACTTCAGGAAGAGCCCTCTCTCTCCACTTTTCTCAGATAATAAGCATACAGAAAGCTACTTATTATTTTTTGGTTATATCTACACTTTTTTTTTAAAACTGACTTTAAGCTCTGGGAAGGCTGGATTGTCCGTGTCTTTACTGGGATTTATCTCAGCATCTGACACAGCATCTGATGTATAATAGACTCAATAGAAATTTGACAAATGGATGAATGAATTACCATTGGGAATATTTGTGAATATTACTGGTCTTGACAAGCCAGACGGTACTTAAAGCTCTTTTTCCTTTTTACTCCCCTTTCTTTTTATAACTGAAGTGTACTCGATTTACAATGTTGTGTTACTTTCTGGTGTACAGCAAAGTGATTCAGTTATATATATTCTTCTCCATTATAGTTTATTACAAGATATTGACTATAGTTCCCTGTGCTATATAGTAGGACCTTGTTATTTATCTATTTTATATATAGTAGTAATTTGTATCTGCTAATCCCAAACTCCTAATTAATCCCTCTCCCCTCCTTAAACCTCTTTTTCTATCTGTGTTGGGTGAATTCTTTACAGAATTTCAGGTTTTCAGCGCCCAGAGCACTTATTTTAAGACTTGCTTTTCTGAGCTGAGGGCATCTCAGCATTTACAGAGCACTTTTCCAGGAGGCATTGTCATTAGCTAGACTTTCTCTCTGAACTAAAAGTGACTCTGTACCCAGCTTCTCCTCCTGACTGCTGATCTGGTAGCTTCTCGCACACTGGGTCCCCTGGCTTTCACATCTCTGACTCTGGTAGATCTGAAACCCAGTTTCTCTTCTCCCCACACGTTAGACCTTAGATACCTTGGAGACTTATCTAAGACAACATTTTCTAGTAGAGAAAGTTTTCTTCAGTTTGCTTTCCTTTGTTCTCTGTAATACAAGCATAAGTGTTAGCTCTTTTGAAGAGAGATGGGCAGATATGTAGGTAAATAGATGCTGTAGGAATTTGCATAAAGCTACTGTCTAGGGATGTTAATATGACATATTGCTTAATTAGGAGAGTAAGCCTTTAGCAGTAAAAGCTCATCTCTGCAATTACTTCTTTGAATCAAATCTGCTTATATAGAGTTCAAGAATTTTTGTACATCGTGCCATTCTTAAAACATTAAAATGTGTTCATTTCATTTTTTATTAGTATTTTATATTAGTGCCCCTGTGTACGTATACTTGCCTCCTAAGGAGAGGAATTTTTAATATAACATAACTTAAATATAAGCCATACACATATGGCCCTTGTATTATCTCCTCTCTATATTTTGAGAAAGAAATAAAAGATGCTTTCTCTATATCATTTCCTATTCCCCATACTTGCGTTTCTACATTCCTCTCTCCACTCTTATTTTCTCCTATTTTAAGACAGCAATTGCTGTTGATAATAAAAACAGGCTTTTCTAAGGAAAATGTCTTTTGTATTTAGTACTGCATTTTGGGTTTAGTATTGCCAGGGCTGATGAAAGTTTCAAATAAATTCTGCTCTAGAGTGTGAATTGGGTAGGGGTAGCAGGAAGTTTTCTAAGAGTTTAATTTCCTTTTTCATTCCTTCTTTTTTCTAAAGTCATAGAAATTCAGGAACTGCTAGATTGTTTTCCTCCAATAATCCACAATTCCCAGTGGAAACACTGTGGTGGAGCTGTAAAATCTGGCTTCAATTTCTTGCCTAAAATCGGGATAATTCCTTCTCCAAACTCAAAGAGAATGACAGATAAGCATATAACACAGAGTTTGGTTGTTTGCTTTCAATTAAGTGTGATTTTTAACATCATAAGATATAAGTGCCATGTATGGCCAAAGACATTGAAAAATACAGTCATTCAACCTGATGGATATGTGAAATACTTATTTTCTTGAGGAAGAAAATGGGGGAGGATTAGTTAGTTTTTCGGTTTCTCAGAAACTAGGGAAGTAAGTTTGAAAAGTTATTGAAGCTTCCACTTCTGGAAATATGACTAACTGAATGTCCTGAAAAAAGTTCCTAGTTTTCAATATAAATATATAAATATATATAATAAAATATGTAAATATATATATATATATATATATATATATATATATATATATATATATATAAATTCAGCATAGCTGAATTAGCAACAGTTAAGAGAAATATCATCAAAGGACAAAAACCATTAGGCTAACCCCAGATAAATAAGCAGATGCTGAGGTTGATGGCCCTGTGGGGTCACCTACAGATTTCCAGGGTCCTAGAGCTTTCAATTTAATAGGATGAAGGATAAGACAGTTGACAAAGTCTCTGGTCCATTCAATGTGGGGAACTGTATTAGAGGCACCACATAAAGTGGGCTTTTCCCTGAAACAAAATTCTACAAGGTGTGCACTAGAAAAAAACACACACAGACAATGGGGATAGTGTGGAAACTTGCTTATTTCCATCCGAACTCTAGGTAGAGAGAAAATATCTGCCATATGAGATTTTAGTCATAAGCAGCCAACCTCGTGAATGTATGGAACCCATAATAGCTGTGGAACTGAAAAAATCCCAGAGCAAGTACTAAATGGAAGTAGTCACAGCATGGTGGTGACACTGGCACTTGGGTAGAACAAATACATGCATTTTCTAGAAAAGTGTTCTCAACTATTCTTAAAGCAAAGATGCAAAGAATTCCCCCAGATGAAATTTCAAGGGATATGAGCTCAGAACACAAAATACATGAGCAAACAAACCATTTGCTGTGTCAGTGGAATCGATGAAAGCAGAATCAAACATGCAAGAAACACTTTGCAACACTTTTAATTAATAATAAACACAAGTACTTTTAAATACTTAAGGAATTAATTTTTGAGAGAGTAACCAGAGAATAGTAAACATTTGGGGGAATACTGCTCCTATGAACTGAATTTTTGTGTATCCCCCAAATTCACATGTTGAAACCTTAGCCTCTAATGTGATGACAATTGGAGATATGACCCTTGGGAGGAAATTGTGGTTAAATGAGTTCATGGGGGCAGGACATTGATCTGATCAGATTAGGGCCCTTATAAAAAGAAACAGCAGAGAGCTTTTTTTGTCTCTCTCTCTACCGTGTGAGGACACAGAGAAAGAGGCTGTCAGCAAACCAGTAGGAGGGCCCCCACCAGAACTCAACCATGATGGCACTTTGATCTTGGACTTCCAGCCTCCATAACTGTGAGAAATAAATGTTTGTTGTTTAAACCATGCAACATGTATTTTGTTACACAGCTTGAGCAGACTAATACAACTGCAAAGACTGTTCCTTCCAAAGGGGATTTGTGTTTACTTCAACCATATTCCTTGACAGCTTCTTTTTTAACTTTCTTTCTTATTTTCTGCTCCTTGTTTGCTTTATGTGAAAACTGTAGGCCTAATTCCCCATATTTTGAGACTCATAGGCTTTGTCTTCTGACTTCTGTACAGCCGTTAAGGTAACAAACCCTCAGCATTAATAAGGCCCCCCATTTGTCACTCCCATTGTGTAGCCAGATCTTCAGCACAGTACCCCTACCTGTGGTTTCGAATAACCTCTGTATTTCAGGACCTAAAGGTTTCCTTTACTTTCTTAAAAGTTCAATAGTTCATTATACAATCATCATTTTAACAAATATTTACACATCTAAACTTCTTTGCTGTGGGAGTGTAACTTCTAATACCCCCCCAACAAAGATGCTCCCCATCTTTTGGTTATGCCCTAGTTTTACATTATAGTTTGGAGAGACAGGCAATATAGAATATCCTTAGTAAAAAGTGAACTTTCGAACATGCTAGAAGGTGTTAAGTGTTATAAAAAATTAGACTGGGCATGTTGTGATTTTAGCCATTTGAGCTGTCTCTGATAGAGCTCATTAGGAAGGTAACATTTGAACAGAGACCAAAAACAGGCAAGGGAGTTGCCATCCCATATCTAGAAGAAGAGTGTATCCAGCAAAGCAAAGAGTCCTTGCAAAGGCCCTCAGTCAGGAGCATGCCTGGAATGTTCAAAGAACACGAAGGAAGCCAGCATGGCTGGTGGCCAAGCCGAATGAGTAAAACGGGCAGCAATGAGAGATGAGATCAGAGAAAAGTAATAGGGGGAGGTAGAGGAGAGAGTTATCAGGGCTGGGTAGAAATGTCCTGTAGGGTTTTGGGTTTTTTTTCACTGCTATGCTTTTCATTATATTTCACATAAATTTCTAGTTGTTTCCAGCTGGAGGTCTCACTGACTTTATGGTCAATATGATTGCCCTAAAATATTTCTCCCCCTTTTTTAATAAAGCATCTAGTTTATGAGCTGTGCTTTATTTATTTAATATAAATCCATGACAATATTCTTCTTTTACATATAAGAAGATGATATCAGAATAAGTTAAGTAACTTGGCTACCACACCTTGTTAGGACTGGAGTGAATGCAGTGATCTTTCCACACTAACATATCTTTCCAATTACACTTTCAGTCTCCCTTGGGAAATGGATAGGACTTTGTATCAGCAGAGATAAGAAACTGACATAGAGAAAATGAATACGATGGAAACTCAGAAGACTTTCTGGCATTTTTATTTTTATGGAGCCACCAAGAATAAATCTTATCTCTGAAAGACATTACAAATCTTTCATTATTCACACTAATCATTTTCTGTATTCCTTAAGGTTGCATCATTTATCTAACATTCTCCTTCTCTTTTATGCTCTTACACTTATTGGATTTTTTCTATAATATAACACTAACTGCTTTGTGCAACAATTTACATGATTTCCTCATTCAAGGGTAACCACCTTGAAAGCATTAATGGTACCTAGTGCTACAGACTGAATACATGTGTTCTCCAACATTCATATGTTGAAGCCCTAGGTCCCAATGTGGTAATATTTAGAGGTAAGGCCTTTGGGAAGCAATTAGATTTAGATGTAACCATGAGAGTAGAACCCTCATGATGGGATTAGTGCCCTTATAAGGAGGGGAAGGGACCAGAACTCGTCTCTCTTCACCATGTGAGGATACAGCAAGAAGCTGGCCATTTGCAAGCCAAAAGAGAGTTTCTCACCAAAACCAACCAGGCTGGCACCCTGATCTTGGACTTTCCAGCCTCCAGAACTCTAAGAAATAAATTCCTGTTTATAAGCCACCCATTCTATGTTATTTGTTTATATAGCGGCTGTTAGTCATCATTGTTTTCCTATAATTGACGCAGTGTAGGGCTCCAAGTATCCACTCAATACTATTTGTTTAATGAATGATGCTGTATGGAAACCATATCATAATTATAATACTTGATGGATCTGAGGAAGGAGTTCATTGAAATGAAAGGAGGCAGTTGAAGACATATGGTCTTTTTAAAATTTGGCTTGGTGTCATTTTGATTTCCAAAATTTAGACATAATTTAATGGAAACTAATGAGGTAAATCTGCAAAAAATATATTACAGGTGATTGTTTCTCTTCTAAGATATAATTTGAAATTATGTTGTAAGTTTTTTTATGTGGTTTAATGTTTTTTTACAACCAGGTTAACAGAATTTCTGCCAACTCTAGTAAATTATGCATATGTTTGAAAAACAATCTAACAAATGATGATTTTTAAAGAAACAGGTTAAGACAAAATAACATCCATTCATATATTCAAGCAGCAAAATATCTGTAAAACAGACATTTTCTCAAAGAAAAAAATTTCCTAGAAATCTTATAAATGGACATTAAAAAATAAAATCTACTTGTTATTTTATTCTAGATGTTTTATTATTTTGAAAAGGAGAGATACCCTTTATTCCCCTCATAGTCTTACATAATTTATTGGAATCTTATCAAATGACAATAATGTCTTACATTTACTTATTTTAACCACTAGACACTAATATCAGGCAACTCCTAAGTTGTATGTAATATTCTATGGCTAAAGAAGAGAGAGATTCTCTTTTTAATGACATATAATTATGGCTGTCACATCACCACTCTTTTGGGGACAGTCATAACTTTAAATATTTTGTCCTATCATCATTACAAACAAGCATTTTCTTATTAGACTGATAGTTCAACATGGGGTGAGACAATATGATAAAATGTTTAACCTAAAGAAGCCAAATAATCCTAACTCCAATATTCCAGTGGTATCCACTTTGGAATATCACCAGAGAACTCAAATTTATTCTCTCTCTCTCTCTCCCCCCTTCTCTCTCCTTCTGAAAATAATAGTTATTTTCAAGTTAGAAATTTACCTAAGAAATTAAAATGTTGGGCTAAAATTACTGCTCCTGAAGAACACTTTGAAATCAAGCCAAAGTGAAATCCTCTCATTTTGTTACACAGAGGCTGAGGTTTTCTTGAAAGTCAGGCATGCCAGATAGTTGTGATTTAGATTTCATTTTCAAAAATTGTTCTGTCCATTTAAAATATTTTAAACCAGTAGACTGTGTTTATTTATTTATTTTTCAGATATCAGAATAAAAGTTCATCTCTCCTATCATTGAGGACAATACATATAGACTTCTTTTAAATGCTTTATTAAGTATGAAAATGTTAATATTGCACTAGCTTAGGTCTTCTTTCTCTTTTTCTGCCTTAATTCTGACCTGATACGTGATAGTGTTTTAGAACACAAATTCTGAGTCCGAATTTTTCTCAGTAGTGTGTAACTATGATCCACATTCCCCAATTTCAAATTGTTGTGCCCATCTGTGGAGAGTTTAGTTAAGTTCCTCCAAGGTATTGCTGCCTCGGTGTCCATTTTGTCTGGGGAAACAGCCTGCAGGGACCTTGACATAACATGAGTGCCCCCATACGAGATCATGCCCTAGACAGCACCCGCTGCAGAGGCACAAGCAAGTGGAAGTTCCTGCTGTGACTTGCCCAGCAGCCCCTGTGATGGTAGTCACCCCTGCCTCTCAGCACCATTGTGCTTTATATGCCCCTTAGATAAAACCCCCATGGGGGGGTACCAAAACCCTGCTCTTTGGGTTTGAATTGACAAGTCTGGCCCTTGCCCAGGAACCCTAATAAAGGCATGTGCCCAGGTCCTTTGCTCTCTGAACCCTGCCTTGATGTCCCCATGTGGCACCTGGAGAGCTGCCAGGTCCTTGCTCCAGGAACTGTGAGGACTAAACTCTATTTCAATCTCTCTTGCGGTCTGCTGTTGAACTGAGACTCACCTTCCAGCATTTTGTGCTCCACTTAACAAACGTTAATTTAACTAAGTCATAACAAAGTCATAACACCACTAAAACAATTTCAGTCTATGCATTGATTCATCACAATAAATAGATGTGAACATTGAACTTATTAATACATTCCAATAAAGTATATTTATGACCTGGTTATTATAATGCATGCCATGGCAGACTTTGTGGGGAAGAAAAACATTCTGCTTTGAGAGAGTCTGGAGTTTTTGAATTAAGTAGTCACTCCCTTCCCTCTCTCACTGTGGACCAAATACAGTTCCCCACACTTTGATGTTGGCCGGACCATATAAACTTGCTTTGGCCCATAAAATTTTAGTGAATAGGATATAAGCAGAGGCTTAAATGTACCCAAGATATCTGACTCAGCTATGAAATACTGACAATTAAACAGGAGAACTTCTCTGGGATAGAGACTACCCTTCCCACCTGAGTCCCAGAATGAAAATAGGTGATACAGACCTGCACCCAACTCACAGCTAGAGCCATCTCTGATGACCTACAGACTCCATACCTGGAGTAGAACCATTCCAGTGATCCCACACTCATGCACACACTTGGAAAACAAAAAAACGTACTCTTGTACGCCACTGAGCTTTGCTTTATTACTTAGCAAGTCTGTGTCAAAATCTCAGTAAAAATACTTGGACAGACAAAGGGGAAAGGTGGGGGGAGGGATAAATTAGGAGTTTGGGATTAACACGTACACACTATGATATATATAATAGATAATCAACAAGGACCTACTGTATAGCACAGGAAAGTCTACACAATATTCTGTAATAACTTATATGGGAAAAGCATCTGTAAAAGAATGGATATATGTATATGTATAACTGAATCACTTTGCTGTACACCTGAAACTTACACAACATTGTAAATCAACTATAATCCAATATAAAATAAAAATTATATTAAATTTATAAAAGCACTTGGACAGAGTTTGAAAAGTACGACAATAGATCAAATAACTTCTAAACATTTTTTTTTTTTTTTTTTTTTTTTTTTTTTTTTTTTTTTTTTTTTGTGGTACGCGGGCCTCCCACTGTTGTGGCCTCTCCCGTTGCGGAGCACAGGCTCCGGATGTGCAGGCTCAGCAGCCATGGCTCACGGGCCCAGCCGCTCCGCGGCATATGGGATCCTCCCAGACCGGGGCACGAACCCGCATCCCCTGCATCGGCAGGCGGACTCTCAACCACTGCGCCACCAGGGAGGCCCCTAAACATTTTTTAAAAAGTTGTAGAAAGGAAGGAAGGAAGACAGAAAGGTAGGAAGGTAGGAAAGAAGGAAAGAAGGAAGAAAGGGAAGAAAAACTGGGGGAAGGGAGGGGCAGTAGAATAAATGAGTAAAATGGGACAGTTTTTTAATACTTACATTAAATACAAAAAATAAACAAACAGCTAATTGAACTTTTCAAATACAATCCTAGGGGAAATACTAAAATCAGCCTGGCTTAAACTTTAAAAAAAAATCTTGGAAATTTAACAGAAGTTTCATGATTTCAGCAGTAAATTTATAAGAAAAGGTTTAAGTGATCTGTTGTCGTTCTTCAGGTCTTTGTTATCCTAACCACCATAATGTGCTGGTAGGATAAGAAAAAGCTGATGTCGCAGAGAAAATTGTCTCTTAGAACTTGTAAAATTAACCTGAGGAAACTCTTTCTATATTTATGCTGTTATGTTATTACCTTGTGATGTGTATAGGCTCTGACTTTTAAGACGTTAGTATGCTAATGGTTCCTTCACTTGGGATCCAAAAAAAATGAGTTTTCTTTTCCATTGACTCCTAGGTTTCCCAGATTTTTCTGATTTTCTGAATTATTAATAACAACAGCCTCTGCTAACAGTTGCTGCCATCACACATTGATGAAACACAGATCTGCTTCTAGCAATGTTAGCTGCTGTACAAAGTGAGTTAAAGAGATCTGACCCCTGCAATCTACAAAAAGTCAATCTTGTAGGGAGAACTGTGAATGACGTGACTTAAATGAAAAGATTAAAAAAAAAACTTGTGAAGCATAAAATAATCATTATACATGAAAGAAAGGAAATTGATTTTTATGTGGCAGTAGAGTGTGGGACCTTGAAAAGACTTCATTAACCTAAAGAAAAATTTCAGAGATGTTTTGGAGGAAAATATTTTGGAATTGGAAGACATTGAATAGCTTGGTAAAATAAAGGAGGATTGGACAGTAAAACTGGTAGAGCAAAGCAGAGGAGGGAAACTTGAGTTAACATCAATCAACTATTATTTATTTAGTGCCTTACAGAATGGCAGGTTTTGGATACTAATTCTTGAATTATTATTCTTGGAAAATAAAGTAGAAATTTTCGACCTTTATGATTTTCCTGAAACGCCAAAAAAAGACAGACGTATGCACAGCCAGCCATCCAAACAAAACAAACATTCTTCTTTTTCAATAAAGTATTCAATCCCCAGTATAATAGGGAAAACAACCATGAGAACCTTTGTCCATTTCATATTCTCACTGACAACCTCAAAAGAGAATGATTGCGTTAGTTTTGACAGAAAATGAAAGTGCTGATGAAACTTACAGTGTACTAATAGATTTAAGATGACATCAGAGGAAATTTGAAGATTGGTCTTTACATGAAACACGGGACAATGAAGTTCCTGAAATGTGTCTGCTGCTGTGAACTTGCTTTCACCATATTCCACCGTATCAGAGAAGTATACATAGATGGTGTGTGGTTTCTAGCGTTTGTGTTAAATGCTGTTCTCTTTACTGCTTGGAACAAGCGATGTACCACTAGATTTTGTTTAATCTGAGGTTAATTTCATCCTTAATATTTCCAAACACTTAAAATTTGACATAAATTTTCAGCTTCCCAGAGAGATATAAAACAGAATATTTCATGCACTTACTTGATACAGCATTAAAGGAACTGAAGCCATGAAAGTGTCCTGATGCAATTTGGTGAAAATTTATCTTCACAGGGAATTGTCCAATTCATAGTGAAATAGGATTGGAAATAATATTTTCTTCTATAAACCTTACACCTAGAAGACAATACATCTGTTTGATATGTTCTATTTGTAAAATTCTGATCTGTACCTACCAGATTGAACTCAACAGCATGTAGGTATTGTTTATAGCATATACATATACATACACCTTCCCCCAAAGCTGAATAATCACAGTGAACAAATATCACTTATTTGTTTAATTAGCCTTTTCATACTCAAAATATACCAATTACTGTTAGTTTACTTTATGCCTGAAAACATTTAAATATTTGAGATTTAGGCATTTCTCATTTCAATTTGACCAACAAAAACGAAATTTATTTTCCCCTGTCATCCAAAAATACATGCAAACATATATACATATATGTAAATATAAATATCCTTAGTTTTGTGAATATGAGTATTAAAATATTTTTATGTTAAATTTCTCTAATCATGAAGTGTACTTCCCAGTGATTGCCACTATGAGGCTGACAATTTATTTAAAAAAACCAAAAATCAAAACTAAAAAATTCCAAAACTAATGTGAAGATTTTTAGTAAGAAAACTATGCAATGCCTCTGATGTCACCCCTATGCTCAAACTTCCCATCAGATTGGTGAACCAAATCAGGGAAATTTTCCTCTACTTTTATACTCTTTGTCCTATTATTTCCCAGCATCTTCTTGATATTGACAAATCTGATAACATGCTCTTTCCTGTACCCAACATTTTTCCACACTCTTTTGTCAAGTTGCTTCGTTTCTTTACTTTGCATTTATCCCATTGTTTTCCTCATTTCTACCTCTGAAAATTATACAATTCTTTAGATTTTCACAAATCAGCTCAATAAGAACCGTCTTATAATCCCTTTGCTCCCCAACTGAATATAGTTTCACCCTTACTGGAAGGCCCAAACTTTCTCTGTATCTCTTTACCTTTTTTTCCCCCACAACCTTCATACAACAGTTACATGTATAATTGTAGAATAGGTTAGGTTATAAACTTTCAATTTTGGCATTTTGATTCATTATTCTTGTACCCACAAGCAAAGCTTTTTCATTACTAATCACAAAGAAAATTATAACTTACTTTGGTTATGACTTAAGTAAGTAGGGAATGACCAAAATGGACATTGATAATACTGAGAAAGATATCACTAAGCTCTGTGGAATTATTATATCATATTGTTTCTAGTGACATATTGAATGCCAGCTACTTCCTTGCTCCAAACCATTAACAATGTTATCATAATGATTTTATATATCCAAAGCCTCCTATATTTGTATTTATTTGGGAGAACACATATTTTTCCTAAGATGCAAAACATTAATTATAGAGCACATGCCAGTAGACAAATTACTGGGATGACTAAATGTTCTTAATGAGGCAATCTGCTGACCTGTGCCTGATTCTGGAAGCCTAAAAGGTTTTAGACCATTCAGTTTTACTTGGTACCATTTTAAACCCTAGGAGCTGTTGTGCAATGGAAAATTCTCTTCATAAGGACTCCAGGTTAGCAATTTTCTTCCATTCACTACACAAGAAGCACAGATAATTTAGAAGGTAGACAGCCAGCTTTTATGAGACAGAGAATTAATGACAGCACCTAAATGTTCCTTTCACTTACTAGTGTGATTTCAGTGCACTGGGGAATAGTTAGAAGTGTATTAATGGAAACAGAGGTCAAAAAACGCTTTTACAATTATTACCTTTCACAATATAAAGGGTTTATCTGGCAATACATTGTCCTGGTCACTGCGAGTAGACAAAAAAATTATTTATAGAATGTAAAATTTACATTTAACATGAATGTATTTCTTTGTCAGTTAGTCTGGGTAATGAGTTTTATTATTATTATTTGGCTTTCTGTAAAGTTAAAGAATAAAGTTTGCATTAATCTTTTCAAAGCCAATACAAAGAATGTAACGTTCCCAACTATGAATTAGTACTTTGCTCATTCACAGCTCTAATATCTTCATCACAAGTCTCCTTAGGTGTCAATATCACGTGCTTCTTAGTACTTTAGACTGAATTAGACATCAGTTTTGCCCTCTACTAGCTAAATAGCACACTGTCAGCACCCAGTATTCAATTATAAATACTGAAAAATTAAGTGAAAAGGCTAGGAAAACCATGAATTGTGTTGGTCTCACAGATGGGTGTATGGAATATATATAAGATACAGAGAGTCATTCTGAACAAAAGACAACTGGAAACTCCAGAAAAATACTAGGCAATAATGTACATTTAGTCTGTTCAAACGTTTTAGTCACAGGTACCAGGTACCAGTTACTAAATGAGGAAATCAATGTTGCCTCATTTCAGTCTTTGACTGGCAGATTACTTGTTTAGAGGCTTCATTGGGAGAGTGGGTTGCAAAACAGATGCTGATGGCCAAGTTAAATGTAACATAATTCCTTAATGTCTTTCCTCCATTACTGATATTATCTAGTATAAGAATGTAGTAGCCAGAGTCACAAAAAACAGGTTCCGAACCCACCTGCCCATTACAGAAGTGTGGGGCTTCAACTCTCTAGATTCAGAATTTGACTCCTCTGCTTTTTTACCAATGATATCATGTTCAAGGATCAAGTTCAGAATAGACCATGGTGTGAAGGCTTTAAATATTTCCTCCCCACATAAGATTGTAAAATTGTCCACTCTCTTTTCTTGTAGCAAGTCTATGAGTGTGTTAATTAAATTTACTTTGATGATGAGATGATGTCCAGAAGGGATCATTTTGAGGTGTGTGAGAAATGAGGGATGGAAAAATGAATGATACGGCATTGTCAACATGGTCATTGAGATTAAAATCTAGTGAAAGATGAAACATAAAAAGGCAATCAAAATATAGGATGATTAATGCTATACATGAGAAATGCATGTATAAGGGAAACCCAATCCAGAACTACAGATTCTGACAGTTCTCAGAGAACATGACCTCCAGTTCAGAACTAAAGGATGAGTGGACAATAGCCTGGTGAAGGAAAAAGTGAAAAGAGTTGGAGAGAGAAAACAGTCCGAAGGGAGAACGTGTTTTCATGCAAATAGAAGACACTGTGTATGGCCAACATGACATGTGAGAAATAGAAATGGGCAGAGAGAAACTGAGGTATAAGACAGAACCAGATTAGGAAGAGAAACATAAATCTTTTTAAAGGTGTTGGACCTTATTCTGAGGGCAATATGGGGCTTCTTTAAATGTCTTAAGTAGGAATGTCTTAAGAGGATCATTTGGGCAGCAGCAAATGGAGGGGCCAAGGTTGGAAATATGGTGATAGTTGAGTAGGCTGTTCTAGTGCTCCGGCAAGAGCTAATGGCGGCCTCTAGGATGGTTTCAGGGGAGATAGAGGAGTGCGAATGGACAGAAGTATTTAGGCTGCAGTACTGAACTGGGCTTGATTAGCACCTGGTCATAGAGTGGGTGAAGGAAAGTGAGGCATCAGAAGTTAGGAACACCCAAGTTCCTAACTTCAGCACACTATGTGTACTGAGTTTAATAATCTGCACTTCATTATGGGTGAGAATCAAGTCTGATAAGAGCCTCATCGATCCAAAATAAAAGGCAATGATGATGATTCTCAAGAGTGAACAAAAGTTTTCTCACAATTCTTTCTGGGGAAGGAGGTTTCAAAACGTTCCCCCCAAGCCATTCTCTATCCTTACTTAACCCTCTGACAAGTGTGAACATCTGCTGCTCACTCTCAGGTGCTGTCACTTCTGTCACTTGAAGGTACAAGACTGTCAGTATGGATAGGAATATGCCCTGTCTTTCAGATATTTGAGGCTAAATGTAAATTTAGAACAACTGATCAAAGGTTTTAAAAAAATAATTCATTATACCTTCCTATTTCCTTCTCAGGAGTTTGACTATTACCAATACAATGTATAGATTCCTGAAATGTTAATTTTATCCCCCCTTCTACTTCTCTTCACTTAAATAAGTATTTATTGAGCATCTGGTATACAATAGGAATAATCATGAATGAATGTTCATGATTTGCCTCCTGAGGGCGCTCACATATAATTCTTACCTATACAGATTGCAAGTAAAACACCTATAACAAAAGTACTTATCTCCACATTATCTGGTACAGGAAGACTGAGTCTAGATCAAAAACAGAATGCCTTTACAAAGCTGGGCTCTCGGTGTTGGAAGACTGAAATATAAGACAGATGAACCTAAATATGTAGGCGTTGTTATTATTATTATTTGTACTGTCTATATATTTTTTAATTCTCTGTATATTGTACAATTTTGACATCTTAAGAAAAGAAATTTTCTTGCTGGAAAGAGGCTCCCTCCATCTCTTGGTATTAGCCAATTCTTAGAGATTCTTAAAAAGCCCAGCCAGAGCACGTCTTTAATGTGCAAACTAACCAGTCCAGAGCCAGATCACCTCCACACCCACACCCCAGAGACAATACTCCTCTGTCTTTATCAGCCTGGGTCAGGTACCAGGCAACTAGCTTAGAGCCACCAAAATTATTCCAGCTAGCTAACCCTCACCATTTACGGTGCCCCACTTTCCCCTAGGAAACCCCAATAAGGGCTCCCCCTCCTACTGTCTTCTGCTACTTGACTACCCTGGTATCTTTCCTATACGGCCCTGCAGGTGCATGTCTCCCATCTCTAGGATCTGGGAATATAATAAACTTGGTTCTCCTGAGCCTTTCCGCCCTCTCTTTTGTGGCCATATCTGACTGACCATCGCTTAAAAGTATGCGGAAAGTTATCACTCAGGATTCAGGGTATAGAGTTCAGTTATGAGTCACAATAACTCTTTTTTTTTAATCTGTCCCTCACCCCTCCCTCCTGGTAGCCATGTTTTTTCTCTAAGTCTGTGAGTCTGTTTCTGTTTTGTAAAGAAGTTCATTTGTATCATTTAAAAAATAGACTCTGCATATAAGTGGTATCATACAATATTTGTCTTTCTCTGCCTGACTTACTTCATTCAGTATGACAGTCTCTAGGTCCGTCCATGTTGCTGCAAATGGCATTATTTCATTCTTTTTAATAGCTGAGAAATATTGTGATCTTATGTCCTGCAAATTTCCCAATTTCTCTCACCACTTTTTTGTGTATTAAATGGGGTTCTTTGTAGATGCTAGTTTGTTTCAGAGGTTTATTTTTTAGGCAAAATGGTTTTAATTCCATAGAGTATCTTCTAAATAATGAATTATTTGAATGTCTCAGAGTACCGTACAAGGCCAGCACAGCAATACATTCATTAGAAAAGGATGCTGAATCATAACAATGGAAGACGTTCTGTCAAAGAAAACTGCTCTCAAAAATCACACACACACAAAAAGTTGTATCAGTTCTCAGCAAGATTTTCAAGTACCATATTTCATTAGTTGATCTATCATGGGTGTAAAAGCCATTTTCCTATTACTCTGTTTCCTGTCTTTCCCATTCTAACATCTTTCTCAGTTACATTGTCTGCATGTGTGTCATTTCTAGCCTTCAGAGAAACAAACAAAAATCTAAAATGTACGTGATTTTTTCCCCCAGTATTTTGAAAATAGAGCTCAGTAAACAGCTATATTAATCAGATTCTGTTAAAATGTTACCGAGTTGGTGAGCACCAAAATTGGTTTTCATCACAATTCTGTTAAGTAAAAATACTCATCAGAATTCTGGGCTTTAAAGTATTTCAAACAATTGGTTAATATTTTTAAAACTAGAAGGAGATTCTTTGATATGCAACAAAAAATTTACTGTTTATATATATATTACTGCTAAATTTCCATTAAATTTGATATGTTTCTGTGCCATTTTTTATACCCATATTTTGTGGAGAATACCTCATTTTTGTTATCTTGAGTTAATCACTGTTTTATATTAACCCATCTTTAAAATAACAATTTTATATATCAAATGCAATGTATGGCTATTATATTTGGATAGAACATTAAAAAGTAGTTAACCTAACTCCTAACTTTCTTAGTCTAATATGATTACTTCAGATTTTGTTACACTGATGTAAGGGCTCGGTTATCAACACTACATCTTTAACTCAATCTAATATGCAAACACAGGATATTGTGGACATATAAGACAAATTTAGTAAACTAGAATTTTCTGGAACAAGGAGAAGGAATCGTGTACTGTTACCGTCATAACATTAAAAAGTCTTACCCTCGTCTATATCACACTCCACCCTACCACCCCTGATATAGCAAAGTACCTTAGAGTTATTTATTTGCTAAAACATCTGATTATTTTCAAAAGAAATAAACTATCTGATAATCAAAATAATGAAAATATTTGACTATTTTCAAAAGAAAGAAGAATGTCCCTAAAAATGATAAAAAGTCTAAATTAGTCTGCCAATTTAAAAACAAACAAACAACAACAAAATTTGAACTAATTTTAGCAAAATAATTTTGGTAATTTTCAACATAAAAAATGAAGATATTAATTCTTAGGATGGAGATAACTGAATTAGCTCTCACTAGTTATGACCAGGTATAAAGTATCTCTTAGGTAATAAGTACACCTTGCTTGCTAAATAATAAACATAAGAGCAGGAGTGCACAATAGTAGTATCTGGAGAGATTTAAATCATGGTTCTCTGGTGCCTGTGAGGCTGAAAGCATTCAGGTTCCATCTAGCAGCCTTTCTTCTCCTTGACTTTTAGTCTGTGTAAAACACAAAGCAGACACACTAGTCAACAAAAACAAGTTATATCACTCTCAATGAAGACCAAAATTTTACTATGTTCGAATAAAAATTAGACAGCTTCCAAACATAGAATATGTATGCAAAATTTGGAAGTGTAGTTCTACATTATGTATGCAACACAAACATATATGTATATATGATGCTATACTATATACTATACACATGATATGTAAGACATGAATGGTGAGGTACACAACTTAGCTTAATCTCTCAGTATACTATGTACAGCAGATGTTTACAATGTCTTATATAGTTTGAGTCAGAAGCATAAAACTTGACTATTTTGAAGGTTAACCCTAACTTATTTTTGTTTTTTGAGGTCCTTCAATGGTTTAAAATGGTCTAGACAATCATAGGGGGTGTCATTTATTTAAGGAGAAACATGTTTTATCTTTTACTGAGATATCTACTGAGATACAGCTGGGAATAATTTAATTTCCAGTGATTTGAGGAAATGCAGTGGCTTGAGTCTCTATCCCACTGCTTTTCTCATCTTGATTAGATCTTTTTGTGTGCAGCTAGTCTGAGACTCAACCAATCTGTCACTGACTATCTGACTCCAGCAAACAACTCTGTGGAAGTCTAAAACTTTTGCTAAATCGTTTGTGTTGTGAATTTTGCCCGAGAAGCCCAGTTCCCCACCATTGTTCTACTAAGTTTTTCCTCTTGGTTTTTTGAAACAAAAAATTAAGCTATTGTAGGCATGTGACAGCTTACCAATTTCTCAGTCTGCAGTAGATATTATAATACTAAAAATAAAAATAAATCCCCATTAATTAATTAATTATTTTTTGCAGTACACCGGCAAAAAAGTACACCTCTCACTGCTGTGGCCTCACCCGTTGCGGAGCACAGGCTCCGGACGCGCAAGCTCAGCGGCCATGGCTCACGGGCCCAGCTGCTCCGCAGCATGTGGGATCTTCCCAGACCGGGGCATGAACCCATGTCCCCTGCATCGGCAGACAGACTCTCAACCACTGTGCCACCAGGGATGCCCTGTAGACTTTTTAATGATGGCCATTCTGACTGGTGTGAGGTGATAGCTCATTATAGTTTTGATTTGCATTTCTCTAATAATTAATGATGTTAAGCATCTTTTCATGTGCCAGTTGGCCATTTGTATGTCTTCTTTGGAGAAATGTCTGTTTAGGTCTTCTGCTCATTGTTTTTTTTTGTTTGTTTGTTTTGTTTTGCTGTTGAGTTGTATGAGCTGTTTGTATATTTTGGAAATTAATCCCTTGTCAGTTGCATCATATTTTCTCCTGAAATGTAAATGGTTTTTAAAGCCTCTCTCCTGTTTTACAATTCAAACTGTCTCTCTCAAGTACCTAGGAGCCAGAAAGACAGCACCTCTATCTCCTAGTCTCTGTGGGAGGGTAAGAGCTAACTTTGATGGACACCAATTAGCAAACACAGATAGCCTATGATCCCTTCACCTCCACTCTATCTCCTGAAAACTATCCAGCCTGTGTTTCAGCTGAGTTGAGCTGAAATGGAGTTCTGTCTGGGAAATTCTCTCTCCCCTATTACAGTAGCTTTGAATAAAGTCTTCCTTACCTGTTTCACTTTGTCCAGTGCAACTTTGCTTTAATACTCCTTTTGGTTATCTGTCCATTCAGCGTTTTACAACATTGAACAAGACTGTAGGTTAATGTCATTTTAAAAATAAAGTTTAATTTCATAAGCAGACTGAATTGATATTATTAATAAAAAGCATACTTGTCTTATAAATATATATTTTTACAGTGCTTTATTATTATCTCTTACCTGAAGCTTCTATTTATTTACTTTCAAAGATTTAAAAGACATTTATTGCTTTCAGAGCCAATACATTTAAACTGGAAGTTTAATTAAATTCATTCTTCACTGAATTCACCATCATTTTTTTTCTCTTGACAATCGCTTTACTTTTTCTTTCTAGACAATTATTAAAGATATGAATGACAGGAGACATTATTTGGAGGTAACCTTTAAGATTTACTTTTAATGGTTCAAAATGAAGCTGTCCAAAAAAAGGTGAGGACTGAAAAAGACAAAATTTAATGAAGGACTTACATAAAAAGGAGACTAGAGTACAAAATTTAAAGTCATGCAAGTTAGCAAAATGCATATGACTAAAAGAGACACACTTTTATTTTTAAAGTATGACATCATAATTCTTGTTATAGCTACCAAATTTGACAACATACAAATGTTGGTTAGGAAGAGATTTGTTAAAGTCTGTAAAACAGTATTTTAAAAAGTATTGGAAAAGGGGGGTAAAAGCATCAAGGAAGCATTAAGTTATTTTAACTGATTAGAGGTTTAAAAAGTACTGGATCAGTGTTCATTATTTTTGCTAGCTTGGCTATTTGTGAGTTTTATTTTTCTATGTATTAAAACATTTGTAAGCAAAGAATGCTTTTTCCAAAAGTATGGCAATTTGGCTGCCCAGGTCCACATAGTTCAAAAGAAGAAAATGAAAAAAAGCTCAGGAATTATGCAAAGTGAAACAATTGTTGTTCCTGAATCTTTTGGGTGCTCCCCAAAAGAATTTCCTAGCAGGAGACTTTTGTAGTGTTTTTACATAATAGATAACAGTTCTAACAACTGCAAATTGACAAGCAAGCAGGGACATTGTAGGCCTGAGTTTTGGTAAGGATATCAAATCAATTCTGATCTTTTGGTTATTGCAGAATTATTTGTTCAAGGAGATTGTGAATGGAAGCCTAAGCTTTGTGTACATGCAAATTATCAAGTTCCCAGGTGCCAGTATTAAATGAGCATGGAAACTTAATTGCTTACAGTGCTAGAGACTTCAGGCTGGGAACTCCATGGGGTGAAACAGCATTTAATTTATAGCAAAGGGTAAAAATCATGACACCTGTACCTTGTTTATGCTATGTGTAATGGCTGGCAATATTTAACTGGCAAAAATAAGTTTTGAAATTTTACCTTGGGCCTTTTGGTATGCAAAGTCTAGAATAAAGAGGCCATAATATTATAATCATAGACTCAGAGGGTTTGAGGTTTTGCATTCAAATGTTTTTCAGTAGTCAAAGTACAATAACATTTAAAACAAAAACAAAAAATCTCCCCATGATTATGGGATTAAACTGAATCAGAACTCTAGATATTGAAAGTAAAATTTAGACTTTATATGTAATGGTTTGTTACACTAAAAATTTTTACTAGTGGGAAACTAAATTCAGACAACAATTAACAGGTACCATGCATTTCAATATGATAATTCCCTGTAACCATTCAAACTATATCTTCTAAATTGGTAACAAAGCCAATTTATTATTTTTTAAAGATAGAATAAATTAAATTTAGGAAAGATGGAATGACTGTATTACACTTACTTATCTCCTCATCTAACATTAGTTTCCATTTAATAATAAAAGCAAAGAAATTTAGCAATGTGGAATAGTCCCTGCTATTTCAGTATAACGTTCATATCTTTTGTGACACTGGATTGGTGGATAGAATTGTTATATGGCTTCTCTCTGTCCCCGAGTGTGAACTACAGAACAGCATTACAGCTAAGTTTATCCATAAATGTAGAAACTTCATTATTTTCACCCAGCTATGTTTGCTTAGCCAAGTGATAAAAATGGATTGCATTGGAATGCAAAAACAATAACAATATGGATTAGCTAGGAAAATGGTAAGTTAGTAAAGGACACATTAGAACACATCTTGAAGTTATTAACCTCAATTAAAATGGCTAGAAATTAACAGAGCAAATGCATCATGCTGGGATGAAGTAATCTAAACTGTTTCAAATACGTAAAGTACATCCTAGTTCTGACAAAACTTAAGAAACAGAATTATTGACAATAATAGATCATTGGACACAGTATATTCACTCATTCATTTGTTTGTTTTTTAAAAAAATGTTTTTTTTCCTTGAGTTAAGATATTTGGAGAATATGACAATTATTTTCTTGGAAAATTAGGTGGGAATAAGTGGCACCTTATTTCAATGATAACTTGCATTGTCTACTCATTTTCTATCTGGCAAAACATCATCTTCCCAATACACCAAGACAGACTAACAAGAAAGCTTATTCCCAAACTTGTTAGAACCTAAGGGAAAGTTTGGCAATGACCTCACATTTGTGGGTGTCTTTTGAAGTCTTTGGCGGCACTTTTCATTTTGATGCTGCATTTGATAGGAAATGGCATTTGCCTTGAGCTTTCCATGCTAATACTGATTCCACTGGGTTGTGTCCAGATTGACTAGTCCATGGCCTTTTGGGATAATATTTCCTTTAAAGGAAGTTTAGTTTCAATTAAACAAAGGAAAATGAAATGGTGATATGAATCAGGAGTGCCATAAATAAGCAATTTTTTGAGGCATTTTAACGAATTTTTATCCTATTTATAATTCTTCTGTTTTTAATGTTTTTAATATCTTTAAAAACAAATCTATGATTCAATTTTGAAGAGTTTTTACAAAACATATAGCGCTCATTCATTCACTTATTAAGTTTTGGGCATCTATTCTGTGTGCAATAAAAGCTAGTTGTAGAAAAATTTAAAACATGCTCCAGAAGAGCCTATAATCTAGCGTGATAAATAAAACTGACAAGAAAACCAATTACACATATCCTGCTTAATAACATTAGAGGGATTAGGGAAGTTTTTGTAATGAAGGTAGAATTTGAACATAACCTTAAAATTGATTCAAAATATTTTCATAATAGTGATAGAATTTAAAGCATTCCACACGAACAAATAACAGCAAAAAAGACAGAATCATGAAGGTTACCGATATTCATAAATTTGGGGGAAGTCTTAATTTAGAGTAAACATCTTTTAACTATTTATACAAACATATATAAGAAACTTTAAAGAGCCCAAATAAGTTATAGATGGTACATTGAAGGTTTCCAGTTTTCTGTGTTAATGACAGCTGCCTGTATTAAAAGCACTCTATTCCTTATCTAGAGCCATATAGAAAAATAATGAGAACAAATAGAAATCACCTGAAATTTAGAATAAGGAGAAGATTTATACAGTCAAGTGGGTAATGATATAAGCAAGACCAGAAGAATTGAACCTGACCATACACCACTGCTGGGTTTTGGGTAGAATGCAGAGTCAAGAGGACAAGAGGATCCTAGTAGTAGAAAAACCCAGATAACGACAAGGATAGAGCTCACCCCAAAATAGAACCATTTAAAAGTAGATGGAAAATTGGCTAATCAGAGCAAGCAAATGAAAAAAAAGTGGAATCTTAGAACGTGCAGAGCATAAGCAATAGCAGTTTTGCAAAGGTTCCACATTTGGGGAAGGCAGGCAAAGCATTTTGGAAAGCAATATCTATTAAAAGCAGTATCAAGTAATGAAGGACATAAAAAGCAAAGTGATTGATAGGCTCGATTTAATAATATGAAATCTAAGAATATATAATATAGAATTTATAAACATACACATATATATGTGGGTATATATAGGTGTATGAATAATAATTAAAAAGCAGACCTTCACACATATAACCCAAAGGGATCATATAATAAAGAAACTGCTCTATACCCTAGCAACAGAACAATGAACCACTGAATCAAGAAAAAAAAAGAAAAAAGAAAACCAGAAATCCAATCTTCTTTCCCCTCTCTCATGTTACTCACAAGACTCTCCCTCCTGGTAATCACTAGTCTAAAGAATTTCAAGACATTAAAACGTAATAAGAAAAATAACATACACATACAGATAATAAATTTAATGTAATATAAATAATATTTAGATATATATAATAAAAGAAAATAAAAACAAAAGCAGCAACGAAACCTGAGAAAACTTTACATCAGACAAGAGCCAACTGGAGAAATCAGCAGCAAACAGAAAATGTAACATGAAATTTCATTATTCATTAGAAATAATTACAAAGGTAATTGCAGATGTGATAAAAAAAGAAACCACACCAAAAATGCAAGATCTCAGAAAATGTAACATAAACTAAGAAACATTTCAAATATTAAATGAGAAAACCCAGGAAATAAATAGAAGAAAAAATATAATTTTCCCAGAAATGAATACTAAATTCAAGTTACCCAAAGGATAATTGATTTGACTAAAAGTATAATAAGGAACATAAAAGATGCAGATGAGAAAAATCAGAAAAATAAAATATATGTAAAGAAAGTGATTTGAAAGTATTAAAGAAAAGGGGAGTGCATCTTCCTGCACACTCTATACTACAGACTTCTTACTGGATGCAAATGAGAAAGACTGGATAAAACAAGATCAGAGAGATCATTGTGATTATCTCTCAGAATCGTAAGTGTGGACAGGGATTATCTGCCTTCACAGGAAAAGAGCAAAGCCCCATCCTCCTCTCCTGTTCAAATGATTCTCTCAAAAGTCTTAAGCTGGGCTTCCCTGGTGGCGCAGTGGTTGAGAGTCCGCCTGCCGATGCAGGGGACACGGGTTCGTGCCCCGGTTCAGGAAGATCCCACATGCCACGGAGCGGCTAGGCCCGTGAGCCATGGCCGCTGAGCCTGCGCATCCGGAGCCTGTGCTCCGCAATGGGAGAGGCCCGCGTACCACACACACACAAAAAAGCCTTAAGCTAACAAGGAGGGACAGGTAGGTTGCTGGACAAAGGGAAAGGAAACTCCTGAGCCTAGAATCCCAGATTAATTGTATGAGATATCCTAGTGCAGACAGAGGGGCAGAAACCTACTGCACAAAGCACGCCATATTTACATGGCAAAATTTAGCCCATGTAAGCACAGGCAGAAACACTGGAAAAGCTAAACAGACACTATGTATAGAAAATTCCAACAACAGCAGAAGCAACACTTTTTTGAATAGACTAGTTTTAGATTCACAGCACAGTTGTGTATAAAATACAGAATTTCCATATAGTCCCTGTTCCCACACATACACAGCCTTCCCTACTAGCAATATCTCACACTAAAGTGGTCCATTTGTTACAACTGATAAACCTACATTGACACATCTTTATCACTCAAGGTCCATAGCTTACCTTTGGGTTCACTCTTGGGGTTGTACATGCTATGGATTCTGAAAAATGAATAAAACATGTCCACCATTATATTATCATACAGAATAATTTCACTGCCCTTAAAATCTTCTGTGCTCCCCTCTCTCCTCCCAGCCCCTGGCAACCACTGATCTTTTTACTGTCTCCTTAGTTTTGTCTTTTCCAGAATGTCGTACAGTTGGAATCATACAGAATGTAGCCTTCTCAGATTAGCTTCCTTCACTTAGTAATACTCATTGAAGATTCCCCCATGTCTTTTCATGGCTTGATAGCTCTTTTATTTTTAGCTCTGTATAATATTTCATTATCTGGATGTACCACAGTTAATTTATCTATTCACTTGCTCAAGGACATCTTGATTGCTTCCAAATTTTGGCATTTATGAATAAAGTTACTATAAACATCCATGTGCAGGTTTTTTGTAGACATAAATATTCAATTTATTTGAGCAAATACCAAGGAGCAGGATCGCTGCCTCATATCAGAAGAGTATCTTCAGTTTTGTAAAAAACTGCCAAACTGACTTCCAAAGTAACTATACTATTTTGCTTTCCCACCAGCAATGAGTGAGAGTTTCTGTTGCCCTGCATTCTCCCCATCATTTTCTATTGACAGTGATTTGGATTAGGCCGTTCTATTAGGTATGCAGTAGTATCTCATTTTTGTTTTAATTTGCAACTCCCTAATGTCATATGATATTGAGCATCTTTTCATATGTTTGTTTACCATCTCTGTATATTCTTTGGTAAGTTATCTTTCTATTCAGTTCTTTTGCCCATTTTTAATCAAGCTGTTTGTTTTCTTTTTTTAAGTCTGAAGAGTTTTTGTATATGTTGGATAACAGGTCTTTATCAGATATATGTTTTGCAAAGATTTTCTCCTAGTCTGTTCCTATCTTTCCATTCTCTTTATGTTGTCTTTTTCAGAGCAGAAGCTTTTAATTTTAATGATTTCCAGTGTGTCAATTATTTCTTTCATGGGTCATGCCTCTGGTGTTGCAACTAAAAAGTAATTGACATACCAAAATTCTCCTAGATTTTCCCTTATGTTATCTTCTAATGTTTTTGTAGTTTACATTTTACAGTTAGGTCTATGATTCATTTTGAGACAAGTTTTGTGAAGGGTGTAAAGTATGTGTCTAAATTTATTTATTTCATGTGGTTTTTCAGTTGTTCCAGCAACATTCGTTGAAAAGAGAAAATATATTTCTCCATCATACTGCCTTTGTTCCTTTGTCAAAGACCAATAGATGATACATACACATTCTTTTCACATCCGCATGAAGCATTAACAAGATGGAACATATTCTATTCCATCAAGAAAACTGTGAAAAATTTTTAAAAATTAAAAACATACAAAGTGTTTTATTTGACTACAATGAAATTTTACTAGAAATGAATAACAGATAGCTAGGAAAAGTTCTCAAATATGTGAAAATTAAGCAACTTAAAAATAACTCATATGTCAAACAGGAAATTTGAAAAAATCATATTTTGAATTAAATAAATTGGAAAACAATATTCTGCAATTTCTTATAAACAGCTAAAGCAGTTTTTTATAGTATTAAATGCTATAATGTAATATAATGGATCTTATTGAATTAAATGTTTATATTAGAAAAAATGTATAGGATTTATTATCTAAGCCTGCATCTTAAGAAACTAAAAAGAAGCAAATTAAAAAAAAAAAGACAGATGGAAAGAATGACCAAAAATAATAAAGATATTAGAAAATAAAATTTAAAACATAAAAAATAAAATCAATGAAAACAAAATCTATTTCTTTGAAAAGAGAAAATGTATACAATTTTAGCAAGATTGATCAAGAAAGAGAAAGAAGAAACAAATCATCAATATGAAGAATGAAAGAGGAAACCTCACTACAGATCCTACTGACATTAACATAATAGTAAGGATATACCATGAATGACTTTATACCAATAAATGTAATGACTTAGATCAAACTCCTTGAATGACGTAAACTACAAAGTCTTACTCAAAGAGAAACAGGTAACTTGAATATTTCTGTGGCTATTAAAATAGTTAAATACGCAGTTAAATATAAAACCCATTTTCAAGGAAAAACAAAAAACGAAAACTCCAAGCCCACATAGTTTCACTGGTGAATTTACCAACGTTGGAAGAAATTCCACACAAACTGTTCCTGAACATAAATATATTGGGAATATTATTCTAAGTGATCATCATTGACCTTATACCAAAACAAGACAGAGATACTGCACAAAAGGAAACCTAAAAAGCAATCTGTTGTGAACACAGATGTAAGCATCCTGAGTGAACTATGAGCAAATTGTGCTGGGTAATATAGAGAAAAGATAACAGATCGTAACTAAGTGGGAATTTTTCCAGGTAGGCAAGGTTTGTTCAACATTCAAAAATCAGTCAGTGAGATTTATCCATAAAATGTTAAATTAAAAAATCATATAATTATCTCAATGGATACTGGAATACCACTGGACAAAATTCAATATCTATTAATATTAAAACTCGAAGAACAAGCAGTTAAAATCTACCATCTACAGTTGGCATAATACTTTAGATTTTCTTTTTTGTTCCTAAGTTCAGGAACAAGTCAAGAATGATTGTTCTTATCACTCCTATTCAATATTTTCCCAGAGACCCTAACCAGGGAAATAAGGCAGGGAAAAGAAAGAGAGGGGAGTGCATACAGATTGAAAAAGAAGAAATAAATGTGTTTATATTTGAAGATAACATAAGCATCTATGTCCAAAATATCAAAGAGACTACAAAATGGCTTCTAGATCTAATAAATGAATTTAACAAGGTTTCAGGACAGAGGTCAAAAAAATATTAATTGGATTTCATGAACATTTACATGTTTAATTTTTAAAATTCAATTTACAATAGCATCAAAAATATAAAATACTCAGGTATAAATATAGCAAAGTATATATAAAATTTGTATGCTGAACATTATAAAACATTGATGAAAGAAATCCAGTAGCATATAAATATAAGAAGAGATAACTTTGTTAATGGATTAGATGGCCAATATTGTGAAATGCACATTTTCTCCAAACTGATTTATAAATTTAAAAATTCTCAGTCAATCTCCCATTTTATTAAGATGCCGAAAAAGTGATTCTATAATTAACCTTGAAAAGCAAATGAAGTAGAATATGCAACACAATCTTGGAAAAAAGAACAAAATTGAGATTCAAACTACCAGAATTCAGGATATTATAAAGCTGTAGTAATTAAGACAGTCTCCTCAAATGCTAATCTCTTCCGGAAACACCTTTACAGACACAACCAGAATGTTTTACCAGTCCAGTCAAGCTGACCATAAAATTAACCACCCCAGACACTAAGACAAAACATACAACCACTGTAGGAGTTACTACGGTAAAGAAAGGAAAAAGCTTTCCAAAGAGCTGGACTAGTATATGCAAAGTTCCTATTGAAAGAAGGAGCTAGTGCTAGAGAGAAACTTGTTTTTAATAGAGGGCCTCCCTGGTGGCGCAGTGGTTGAGAGTCCGCCTGCCGATGCAGGGGATACGGGTTCGTGCCCCGGTCTGGGAGGATCCCATATACCGCGGAGCGGCTGGGCCCGTGAGCCATGGCTGCTGAGCCTGTGCATCCGGAGCCTGTGCTCCGCAACGGGAGAGGCCACAACAGTGAGAGGCCCGCGTACCACAAAAAAAAAAAAAAAAAAAAAAAAAAAAAAAATAGAGACCAAGGTTAAAAGAGTAGCAGAAAAAAAAGTAACACACATACAATGTCTCCTAGACACCAATAAGAATTTGGTCCATACCATAAGAGCAATGAAAATGCATTCAATATATTTTGTTTTAATGTGGGAGGCATCTTCAAATTTGCATTTTGAAAAGATTACTCTGATTGCATGGAGAACAAAAATGTTGCTGGCATTTGGTGGCTACTGCAGGATGCCCAGGGAAGAAGCCATTCAGTTGCAGAGCAATACAAATTCGGCTTCTAACTTTGTTATGCTTTACACAGACTTGGTAATCCTCTCCTAACTTTTGTATTCCCCCCAGATTGTGATTCCTTTTTCCTCCACCCTGGTTTGGCATCAAGGACCCATTACCTGAGGGCTGTGCTCAGTTTATAGGTAATAATCCCTCTGATCTCAGACTCCCCATGCAAGAACCTGGGCAAACACTGGGGAAAGCTGAGACAGAAACTGGAAGGTCTTCACCAGAGGAGACAAAGGCAGAAAACTGATCTATTTAACAAAATTAAATTCAGATGGAAAAGATTGTAAGAGATAATGGTTGGATATTCTCTATATCATTCATCACCTCCCTCCTTCTTTCCCTCCTTCTCTACCTCTCTTCCTTCTGTTCTTTCTGTATTTGTCTAAAACTAGGATAATCTAGTCTGGCTCTACAGTCTCAGTGAGATATCTTTAATGTCTTTATTATTCTGTTTATATATATGCACTTGGCTTTTTATTCTCTTTACTTTCTACTTGTCCACCCCTATCTTCTCTATTTACACCTTCTCTGTCAGCCAAAATGTAATCTCACTCTGAATACTCACCCTTTAAAGCATGTATCATACCAAAATGTTTGGAAGTTTAAAAAATATAATGTGACTCATGTTGATGATATTATTATTCTCAACTACAATTTCTGAAGATTTATATGGTAAGATACTGTGCTGAGTATATAATATCAAGTGGTCCCTTCTATAGGAAGTTGTCAGCTAAATAGTAGAAAATCATCCCAATTAGACTTCGTGTAAATTATGTGGGGCATTTTAATAATATAAAAGTTAATACGAACTGAGGAGATTAATGTATTAAAGTTCAGAGCGTGTGAGAAGTGAAATAACTCTAAGTAAGGTCAGCATATATTTACACACACACACATTTGTAATTTACCACATGCTATACTCCTTCTAAGAAGTTGAAGTGTTTGAGTGATCAAATCTAAAATGGTAGGATTATTTACAACCACAAAGTGCTCATTCTGAGAGCTGATGACTTGCACTCTTTCTGATAAACTGGCACTGGAGCTGAGTGAATTGGCTGGTCCAGTGCATTTGCTGTCTCTCCTTGTCAGCCTTTGGGTTATTTTATTCTACAAGTCATATTCCTGTTTGAAATAATTCATTTTGTCAGTAGCTTCAGGTTGGTGGTATCAAAAAATGTGGTAGCATAACTTTTGAAATTATATTTTGCCTTATGAATAACCAGGATGTAATGTCAACTGATTCAAGAACCTGTTAATCAGTAAGGCATACAATGAATGTCCATCTCTTGCTTATCTTTATATTAGATACCATATTTATCAACTGCTTGCTACACAAATTGAGATCAGCTTGCCAATCCTCATAAAGCTATAGTCTACTGCTAGCTTTAATTTTTCCTAGTAAAAGCAAACATCAGGTTAACAGAATCAAAATATAAAGAATTTTGAATTTTTCCTGAGATATAAAATTAAATGTGTAATTAGTCAACTGCATAAGAGTTTACCATGAAGTGGATAGTTGATCCCCCAAAAGTTTTTCTAAGGCACAATTTTAAATATTTATCATTTTTGCTATGCTTCCTAGAATAATATTGAGTGAATTATAGTTTTATATAATCTGACTTTTTTTAGGAATCTTTAAAGAAGAGTACTTTTTAAGGGATTATTAATATATACATACACACGAGTTCTGTTTTACACACACCGTTACCATACGGTAATAAGGAATAATATTCCTTATTACCGTGTTCGAATAGAAATGATACACGCAAATTGTGTTTGTGTAGAGTGTATAAAAATGGAGAACAAGCATATCCCCCAGTGAGACATACCTGCATGTTTCAGAATGAAAGGACATTCCATTGGATTACATTGCACAAAAGGCTGATAATTTCTTTAAACCAGAAAAGGTTTATATTTTATGAGAAATTAAAAGATTAATTGTGAGTTTCCTTGAAGTCCTAAAATGTGGTGAGTTTTAAAATTTCTATCCTGTTTTTCCCATCTTTGAGATAATCATATTCTATGTATTAATGGTGCAATATATGCTCACAATGGTAGTATCACAGAAATGTGACGTTATTTGTTTTAGTTATTTTTCAGATGTCTTAAGATGCCTATAACAAAAGTAACCTCTATTTCCTGATTTTCAAAATGTCTAGATGTCTGATCCCTGGAGTTTCTAAGCAATGGGACCCTTTCATATGCAATAATGATGTGTTTGAATACATAAGAAGATTTCTATTTCAGGGTTACCATTTATTCAGTCAAAACGTCAAGGTTATAAAATTGAAACCTACAGACACCAATTACAAACAGCCAACTAGGCTTTGAGCTATAGCAGATCAAAATAATTTCTTTGCTTTGCTTCTACACTTTCTTTATATAGGTCTTGGGGCTCCTGTCTGTGTCATGCTCCTAACCACTTCCACTTCCACATCACTTCTGTGTTGGAAGGTATTCTTCACAACGTGCTTTACTCTGACTATGCTTTCACAAACCTAGAAATAATGTTAGTTATAATTATCATTATCCTCAGTAATCTTCCCTAAAACTTAAGAACTGGAATGATCTGCTATTTCAGTTTAGCTGGGCATTCATAGGCCTGCCAATCTTGTTAGGAGGTGAAAGGAGCCTTAGGATTTTATTTTACTATGTTTGTGTTTGCTGTTCGTTCTCCCCTGTTAAACAGAGCTAGTAATAGCTGCCAACTAGGATTATTTTAAAGTCAAGTGATATAGTGTCATCTTTGTTATTTCTCTTCCTCTTATATGGATAATGTGCTAAGAAAACATCTTCGATCTCTAGCTCCTTAGAAAAATCAGAAATTAAAGTGAGACCTACCAGCAAGGGGGACTTCAGAACATCTACCCAGATAGTAAAGAGTGTGCTAACCCCACTGGGTCAAAAGCTCCACATAGGAAAAAGTATAATTTACTTGAAACAAAACAAGTGAATGCTTAAATTGCAATGCGTTATGGTGATATAAGATAATGGCATTACCACTGTGCCTTTGGTGAACATTTTCTGTTTGGTATGCATTGTGATACCTATAATGATTTTGTTTTCCAACAAACCGACAAGCATGATTCTCTTATCATGTCATTTCTTGTCCTGCTTCTCCCAACAATTTTTTCCTCTTTAAAGGGTCTTATTCTGGAAGTTTAACTGCTGTTTCTGCAAATTATAGGCTGCCGAGACTAGAACATTTTTGTATAAAATCTACATCGACTTTATTTGCATTCAGTTCCTGCATGTGTAATATCTGTTCACCCATCAAGTATAATTACAATAGGCGGGTTTGGAATTTACACACCTGAAAAGGTCACTTGAGTTAGTTCCAAAGCATCACACCTTTACCTAATATCCTTTCAGCACTGTCAGGAAGGCAAGTACCACTTGCCGTTGTTTAATTTATGTAGTTTGTATATTAGCACCCTTAGTCATTTTCCATGAATGCTGTGAGCATAAGCTCTTAAAACAATGACATGAATTAAGGTTACAGAACACTTTCACCCTTCATGCCTGAAAGTTTATTATCAGAACCTGTTTGATGGTGACAACTTGTCTCCCCTTACTAGTGCTCAGTGCCCTGCATTTAAACCGGGAGGGGGGGGCTTTAATCAAAGAGACATATTTTCCTCCCTGTTAGAGCACTATAGTTTCACATCACAGTCACAGCCAGTGACATGCGGAAAGGTCTGTGTGCAACTATTTTTGACGTTAAACATCAATCATTTTTCCATTTGAGATCGAACATGCACTATTAATCACCAAGGGAAATTGAGAATTTTGACAAAATGAATCAAATTAAGTGTTAAATGAATGTCATGCCAGGACCTTGTTTAACAAAGATGTTTCGTGGTTATATTTCACCACTGTGTTCATGTGGGTGTTTTTGCGTTGTGTACATATGTGCACTTTGATGTGTGAGCATGTATAACAATCACATTGGGACACACAGAGAGAATCATATTGTGATTCATACAACCCAAATGTGCATATACTTCAACTGTCTGTGTAAATAGGAGAAAGCAAACAGTATTTAATAAAAATAAAATTGGAGGTGCTAATAAATACTCCAAGCAGAGTATAAAGACTGAAAACATCATAAGATAACAAGTCATGCATATGTTGTATGGTGGTTTCACCCTGAAGAGATGCAAAGTGGCAATGGGTCTTGCTGTTGGTTCATGCTGATGTAGTACTTAGCAGAAATGCATTAATTCATGGAAGTTTCTATTTCATGGAAAAATAAAAATAAAAATGGAATGTTGAGGTTTGTAATTAATGCATGTAAAGATTAGGAGAGAGAAAACTTCATTTGTCTCTACAGGTGCTAATTCCCTGCATGTCATCTACAAAAGACCTAGAGGTATTTGGTAAGTAGCCTATTGTATTCTTCACAGAATAGAATCGTTTTTATTGACAACGGGGCAGCAAAAATGTATTCGATTGCTATTACCAATGGCATACAGAGAGATTGCCTTAAAATGGAGCAAGGACAAAGACCCAGTAACAATTCTGTCTCAATCCAGCCATGTATACTTAATTGGTTAATACCACTGGAGAAGTTTCTAATCAGAAATACTTCTGTTTTTTTATGCAGGCAACTAAAAGACACTGCAAGGGCACACATACATGGTGATAAATGTTCACCTTTAGAGAAATGTGTAATGTATTTTGTAAGTGTTTGGATTCCTGTGGACATTGAGGGTCATAGTGATTTTTGACCTCATGACAATAGTTCTTGGCAACTGTAAAATATGGGTATGAATTGCTAGGGACAATAAGCCATTTATAGAGATTCTTAATTGCCTGTTAACACATTTGATAACCTTTTCATTTCTCTCTAGGTTTTTTAGCATCTAACTATTAAATAATTAACACATAGAGGGTAGTAGAGAAAAGTGAAATAAAGCTAAAATGAAGTAAATATTGTGTTCAGAATAAAGAAAGTAAAAAAAACTTCAGCAGGTATTTATTTAACAAAATTAATTATGTTAAAGAAGAGTTATTATTAAACATTTTTGTTGTTTTGCTTATAATTAACATTTCTCTAATAACTTTAGCATATTTATTAACATGTTAATAAGAATACCTAGTCTTTCTGTAAGATAATATATGTAGAGTCATAAGAAAGATGACCTTTTTTTTTCTTCTAAAGTGATGCTACAAAATTTTAACAGCAACATAAGCTTAGTGCAGGTTACAATACACAGCCTAGTTAGTACTTTAGATAAATCAAACAGTTCCCTTGAAGACGTGAAGTGTTACAGAAATACTGTATACCTAATACAGCAGCTGGGACCAGATAATTGAGTTAGATGTCTGGTGGGTGATAAATCTAAGTTAGATTCATCCAAGATTTATGTGCAGAATAAGGTAGAAAGACAATCATAAAACAAAACTAAACAAAGAATAACAACAACAATATTCTATGAAGGAAAAAAAATGAGTGGGGGAAACAGTATCTTTTTTCCAAGAGTTGTAACTTCCTGGATAAGTATGTGTGCTTGGTTATTGTTTTCAATTAAGTATCTTTGTGCCACCCACTTCTGAGATTTCTCTTGCATTGCAGAAAAGTCAAATCTCCCAGGATCTCCTTCCTCGTGTACACAACAGGATAGAATCTGCCAACAATAGGCAATTACAAAAGATTTGGGGGCAAAAGAGAAAGGGAGGTCATTATTTTCCAGATGCAGTTTTAAATGCACATGAGCAGAGATAAGGTCCAAAATACCTGCGGAGAGATTTACTTGAGCATCACTGATGTTAATGATGGAGATTGAAATAGAAGGTAGAGCTTTCCAGAGGCTGGTGAGATTGACAGGGGCTTCAGGGTGAGATGATCTTGGATTTTCAGCAATTGCTGGCTGAGATTTTCAGAACTTCCTGCTTTGGAGCGGCAGGCTGATATCATTGGTGACAGCTTCTCTGACCTCTGTCCTCTCAACTTTACCAATGGTCATGTCAGCCTCTACTTCCTTCTGTTAAAACTTTTCACTCACCAATCACGTATTCTGCCTGATATGTTGAGCTCCATACATTCTCATTACTCTAGGCAGAAGATGGAAGGCTTGCTGCAATTCAGAATTATTTTTTTGGAGACGGAGCCAAAAAAATTGAAGTTTACTTAAAGAAAGAAGGACATTTTTGCATTTTTTAAAATTTAACAAAAAATTGACTGGTTCTCATGCATCAAGCAAGGTCCAGAAAGTGGGGGTTATATCTGGACTGAAAGTAATATTCAAAGTCTCTGGCCTTATGGAGTTTCTAATCCAGCGGAGAGTGTAGTGGTAGTGATAGCAGGAGAAGTGTGTAAGTGGGGAATTCAGTCAAGGGGGCAAGATTGTACACAGGGAGTCTGGTTAGGAAGGAATTGCAAAAATCCAGGTGAGATATGATGGTTGATGGAACCAGAGTGGCAAAAGTAAAACCTTATAAATTTATTTGAATGTTGACTCATTTTTTCATTCAAAAACATGTATCGAGTGTCTGCCATGTGCAGGAAGGAACTATATGGGACACTGGAAATAAAACAGAAAAAAAAAATGAAGTCGAACCTTACAGAATTTAAAGAAGAAACATGATAAATAAGTTGACTATATATTATACTATGAGATTTTGTGTTATTGAAAAAAGACAAATCACAGTGTGTAAGAGAGAAGGAAACTGCTGGGGTGTGTGTGAGCAGTATTAATTAGGGAGGGTAAGTTAGGCTTCCTGTCCCTGCAACCATATGCTTTGCTGGCCTAGGCTTCTTAGTTCCAGAGGGAAGAATGCTACGACCAGGAAATAATTCCATTGAACAGGAAGTTGAGACTGCCATCCTGCCACGTTGCACTCCTCATGCTTGTAAAGAAAGTAATTCCTGCGCTGGCTGGGGTAGATTGATTCTGACGATTGTGGGGAAATTGTACTGCTACCCCATAACGGAGGTAAGGAAGGGTATGTCTAAAATACGGAAGATCTCTTAGGGCATCTCTCAGTATTACCATGCCCTGTGATTAAAGTCAATGGGAAACTACAACAATCCAATCCAGGCAGGACTACTAATGGCCCAGACCTTTCAGGAATGAAGGTTTGGGTCACCCTGCTAGATTAAACAAACAAACAAACAAACAAACAAAAACACAACTAGATGAAGTGCTTGCTAAGGGCAAAGGGAATTACATATGCGTATGTACATATATGTATGTATATATATATATGGTCATATATAAAATATATAATATATATAATATCTTTGTTTCTTTCCTTTTTTATCCCCTTATCATGTAACATAGATGTATTGACTTTATATGATCGTATTTAAGTGTTGTCAACTTAACATCATAGCATTTAAGTTATAGAATACCAAGGAGAAAGTAAACATTTCTCAAGGACTTTATCTCCCCTTATGGGAAAGGGGTTAGTGCATTTTTCGTTCTACACAGGATAGTTGAATCATGTCAGATGCAAGTAACTCATCTTTGTTTGGAGATTAAGTATGGTTTAAGGAGATGGTTTATGGGTACCAAGTTGACAAGAAGTGGAATTGTGATTGTTGATTTGGTAAGTCAACTTGGCTGGGCTGTGGCATCCAGATATTTGTTCAGAGATTCTTCTGTGCTGCTGTGATGGTTGGTTTTGGATAATAGTTACATTTAAATTGGTGGTCTTTGAATATATAGATTGCCCTCCATAATGTGGGTGGGTCACATCCAATCAGTGGAAGGCCTGAATAGATCAAAAGACTGCTTCTTCCCAGCAAGAGGGCATCCTCCAGCAGAGTGCCTTCAGACTTCATCCATGACATAGGCTCTTCCTGGTATTCCAGCAGACTGCCTTTATATTCTAAGTCCTACTCTGTCCTGAGTTTCCAGCCTGTCTATCTCCACCGCCATATTTTGAACTCACCAAGCCTCCACAATCCCATAAGACAATTCTATAAATCTCTTTCTATATACATATCGAAATCCTACTCTGGAGAACCTTGACTAATAGAGAAGATAAAGAAAAGACAGTAGCTGATGTACGGAGTGAAATCAAGGAGTTTTTCACTATGGTAGAAATAACAGCATCTTCATAGGTTGATGTGAACAATCCTGTATAGAAAGGAAATAGATGTCAAAATGCAGGATATGACAGTGAGGTTAGCTGGGGTAATATCCCTAAGTAGATGTGAGGGAATGAGGTACAGTGCTTCAGGGATCCTGTTAGGAGTATAGATAGATCAGGAAGGTAGTGAATGGAGGCAGAACATGTTGATGACATAGTGCCAGTGTGGTGAAGATGGTGAAAAATTATGGCATTCCAGATACATTTGGAAGGTAAACACAGCAGAATTCAAGTGGCTAGTATAGCTGTGAATCCACAGAATCTTTAGAAAAGAAATTTATTTATTTTGTCTAGACATTCTTTTTCTAGACAACTGATTAGGGCAATCAACTCTAATAGACTAAGGACATAAAATAGAATATAAAAGTTGCTTTGGACAAAGATTTATTTTAAATTACCACTTATTAACTAATCCTAGTTCAATAACAAGAGTCAAAACAAAATACTCATGTGCTAATACACTATCAACTACAAACTTGGACATAAAATTTAGCACTTATGTGATATTACACAGATGTACATATATATATGATATATTGGATCTGCAATATATTGCATATCTCATACACATTTTAGTTCATTATGAATTATCAATTGCTTTTTACTAAGATGCTTTGGAATGCTTTTTAGTGACAGTCAGACTGCAAAATGTGTTTGTGCTTTTATTTTAGAGGAAATAGTTTTCTTTCTTCTTTCCTTTTTTTCTTTCTTTGTCTCTTTCTTTCTATCTTTCCTTTCTTCTTTCTCTTTCTCTCTCTTCCCCTTCCTTCTTTCCTTTTTCCCTTCCTCCATCCCTATTTTCATCATTTAGGATATTAAAAGTAACATAGTTATTAAGAGTCCAGTATGTGCTCCAAACCATGATAAGTACTTTAATTAAATTTTTTGAAGTGTAGACAAAGTTGTGCCTCTGAAGATTTTATGGTTTTTATTAAAGAGACAAAATTAATGTTTATGAACCAATTAAAGGATAAGTACGAATGTTTAATATTGTCAGTGTAGAATAGCTCTAGGAAAGATGAAGTTTGGAAGAGGGAGAGATCTTTTTAGACCAAGTTTCATGAAAAGGCTGGCACTTGAAGAAAGTATCCAGTATCATTTTAGCATAATTATGAAATATAATAAGGTATTTATGTCTATATTATAATATATTCTTTTCCTTTTTTCCCAATAATATATAGTACATTTCTCATGGGGTCTTCTCATAAGCTATATTCTTCACATTGACAGTTACAGTGAATTTTAAAATAGTTCTTTCTGAAGTTGCCTACAGACAAAATTAGGTCATACAGACACACTGGCCAAAGTAAGAGAAAAATTGAGGGAATTAACCCAGTGTTAGACAAACAACATGTCTCCTTACACTTTTGCTTTTGAATTTTTTGTCTTTCTTTCTGCATGTGTGTACGTGTGTCTGCACATGTGTGTTATGTATCCGCGATACAGATGCATATCATTATGTAAGTATTCATACCCATATACGTAACACTTAAGAGTAATTCAGAATGTGGGTAAAAGGTTTTGATCTGTTAAAAAAGGATTAAAGAAGACAATTTAGGTGATACAGACAAATTTAAATTGAACACTTTATGAAGCAGGCAGTCTCCATTCCCAAAGTTTAGAAAACTGCAAAATAGGGCTGAAAGCAGGAGGCTTTATCGGATAAAGAATAAAGAACAAGGAAGAGAAAAAATAGAAAATGAATAAGAGACAAGGAAGCCCAGAATGAAGCCCAGAACTGGCTTGGGGTTTGGGGATTGGCTGACTGGATATATATGGTATTCCTGGTCAAGCGAAACATTTACAGGGACATGAACGTTATCTAAGTTTGCTGACTTGGCACCCAAGGCAAGAGCGGCTCCATCTTGGGCCAAGAAATTTATTTCAACAGATCTGAATGGAAGTGAATGCATCACAAATAGATCTGATAAGTCATAGAATAGAGAGACTAAATGGGTTCAGTACATGGAGAGCACAAAGGAATACCCAGGTATTGAAAGCAAACCTGCTTTCTTTCTTACAGGGAGCGTTTTGATTTGCCAAGTAGAGTATTTGCTTAAAAATTCTGCCAACTTGTTATCTCCACTCATCCTTTTCCTTTACTGAAATGTGTTATTTGTCCAAATGTGCATGATTTGTTCTCCAGGTTATACCTTCTGCTTGTTTGGTAGGTCAAATATATATATATATATATATATATATATATATATATATATATATATATATATATATATATATTGTTCTCCAACTACTGATTTGATACCAGAAACTAATTTGGGATGTCTACAAAGAAGGTTAAATTTCACAGCAGGAAAAAAAAAAAAGCAGTCTGTTGTTCTACATTATTCTGTGCAACCTTTACACTGATTTAAGCTGTAAACTACTAGATGCTATTTATCAGTCAAAATAACTCTTTGTACTTCCCTTAGAGGCCAAAGTATCTGAGATTGGCTTCCCATTCAGAAGTGATGTAAAATGTCACACAATAGGAGTCAGCCTTTTCTTTGTTTT
Organism: Hyperoodon ampullatus; assembly: GCF_949752795.1. Classification (NCBI taxonomy): domain Eukaryota; kingdom Metazoa; phylum Chordata; class Mammalia; order Artiodactyla; family Ziphiidae; genus Hyperoodon; species Hyperoodon ampullatus. The sequence continues at coordinate 78,659,601 of NC_136926.1, forward strand.
GGTTTAGTTTTCACTTGTTTATGTAGCAGCACAATCTGCTGCTAATGAACTCAGTACACAAAATCCTCTTTGGAAGATATTACTACCCTTTTATCTCCACTGCATTCTCGCTGTGATTATTACTAGCATTATCATAGGCACTATTCTACCTACATATTGTACAGTTAAATGACCCCCCCACATACTACCCAGGCTGCCCCAGCATCCCCTATTCTATAATATGTAATACACAGACTAAACTCTTTGCAATCATCTATTTAAAGATGGATTTAATTTCAAGTATTTCTGATACTTGTTTTTACTAAGGTAAAATTCAAAGGCTACTATTTCTAGATTTACACACCAAAGGTTATGTTGGGAACACAATGACAGCAGTGAAATCCAATCTAGGTGGCCTTATTTCATACATGCAAGGCAACTCTCTCTTGCAAAATATTCCCTCATCTGCAAAGCTGATGCCTGCCATTCCGTTAATGAGGACAGGTAGTATTTTATTCCACAATGCCACTGAAAGCTAAAAATACAAGTACTTTAGAGAGGTAGCTCATTGATTTATATTTATTCTATGCTGCAAATGACTGAGATCAAATCCTTTCCTGCAAGGAGGTTTTGTTATGAGGGAATTACAATTCTCGAAAGGAACAAAAGTGACTGCCCCTGAGGGAGGTAAAGTTGTTAAGCAAGAGAAAGTAGATGTCTCAGGGCATTGTTCCCAGTTCAACATTTTGCCTAAGGTCACCTTGATAGAAGCACTGCTTGCTTAAGCATCCTGAAGAAGTAAGATTTAGTGTTCTTTGAAGCTGAGGAGGGAACGTGCTAATGAAAGGACCATATTCTCACTCTCCATTCTCCTATTTAATGTCTATTACAGTTTCTGCCTAGCAGCTGAAGGATTATTTTCCTGACAACAGATGGGAGAAAAGAAGACAGAGATGCTTAAGAGTCTGCTTAATTCTTCCTTTTCCCTCTATCCAGCTCAAAAAGTAAAACATTTAGAATCATGAACATTTAATAGATATTTCTCTGTATCCAAAGTTTTATCCTCTCTTTGCAGGGCTTTGGAATGTGAACTCTTGATTCAGGATCTAAAACAACCAAATGCAAAATGAAAAACACCTTACTTTAGCTGTGATTGTATAAATAAGTGAATTATTAATTTAATTGGTGTTTAAGGCACATTTGCCCAAACAACTTTTTTTCATGCTTAAGTACAGTTAGCCCTACACACCCTCTGGGTCCACATCCGTTGATACAGAACTGGTTGTACTACATAATTTTGTATAAGTGATTTGAATATTTTGGATTTTGGTATCCACAGGGATTCTGGAACCAATCCTCTGTAGATATCTAGGCAGGACTGTACGACTTCATTATAATAAATTAGTGCTCAGAGTTCCACCTAGACTGTATCACAGTTTTACAATGGCAAAATCATGTAGAGGCACTTGCTAATATTTTACAAATAGTAACTATAATCATTATTTCACTCACGGGCTAGGAAATGAAGAAACAAAATTCCTGTCACTTCCAGAAAGTCTTTAACCTCTATATTATTTTATCTTAATTTTAAACTTACTTCTTTGGGCCATATGTAAAGAGCTCCCAATGACTTATGACTTGATAAATATCTGAAGGTAAAACTTAGCTTTTTATATCTTTACAAAATTCCCTGAGGTACTTTGGCAGATGAACTGAGAACCAGAAACATGGACCTCTACAGTTGGCCTAGACCCCAATAACCTAAATCAAACCTTAATTTACTTCAACCTGACTTTGCTATTTCCATCTTCATTAGCATTTATTCACTCTTCCAGGACTGTCCTTCCCAGACAACTGGCTTGATTTTTCATTACTGGAACTTTCTGAAAGCCCTAGCAACTCCTCAGTGGAAAACAGAACCCCTGACCAGAATCCAAGGTTAGGATTACTGTTTTTACAAATCCTGGGCTGTTTTATCATGTTTCTTCCGCAATCCTAGTCAAGATCCTGCATTGAAAGATGCACTTTAAACCAAACATCCAAATCATAATGAATGCTGACTTTCCCTTCTCCATTCTGAGACAATACTTAGATGTGGAAAACAACTCAGCTTTGTCTCAAAGACAGGTTGTGGTGGTGATGAACACCTGGAGAATAGCATGAGCAAAGGCATGAAAGCAGAAAACATGTAGGATGTTTAAAAAATGGCAGATGGCATATTTTGGCAAAAATGTAAATTGTCTGAAAACAGTTACAGAACATTGGAAAGCTAAGGTAAGATCTTAATGACAAGGACATTAAAGCTTAGATTACTTTTAGACCAATAGTTTCTCACTAAACTATGCCAACACTTTGGGATGTCTTGATCAACTGATATATGTGACAAAATTAATACGTGATGGCATTAATTGAAATTTAGAAATAATTTACTTTCCAAAAAAATAATAAAAGCCAGTTCAAAGTTTTCCATTTTATTTTGCAGTATCATATACCTTCTTTAATAGGCCAAGGCCACTAATTTGGTGATCATTTTTTCAAGAATTGCTGAGGTAGGAGACAGGACAGAGCAAAAGCAAAATGTTTTTTTGAGCAGAAGTGTGTCAAAATCTGCATTTTAATATTACTCTGGCAAAATAGTACAGAACCCCGATTTTTCTGAAGCTATGTGAAAAAGGAATATACCAGAATTTGTATGTATGTCTGTGAATAGAACAGTAAAGGCAATCACAATCAATTTCTAGTCTGAAAATTCCTAGTAGAGTGTTTGATTCTACTGCATTGACAGAAAAAAGTCTTGATTGTACATGGTGCCATGCTAGTCATAACACAAAGGTAAACTTTAGATAAATGTTTAGTCTCTAAGCACTAGAAAAAACGCATGGCTTCTGGGAGGCATTGTTCATCATTCGAATAAAAGGAGCCACTGCTATCTCTCTCACCCTTACTTATCAAGAAGGGCAATGAAAGATAATAGCAATTATCTTGAGACTTAATTCCATGTCTTCATGATACATCAGTAGAACTCTGTCTACACTAGGGATTTGGGATCAAAATAATTAAAACAATCAAGCAAAGGAGGGTTAGGACTATTTCTGTCTGGTTTACCTTTTTGTCTTATGCACCTGGCATGGCCCCAAGCACATAACATTTATGTCAAATGATCATACAAATAAAGGCATTAAATCTGTACCAGAATATGGCAACAACAATACAAAATATGAAGTGGATAGAATAATTCTCCTCTGGTTTCAGTATATGTCTGTCTCCCACTGACCCAGTGCTGCCCTACTGTACTTGGTGCCTAAGTGCTATCAGTTCTAACCTTCTGTCACAGTCTGCTTGGGCTGCTATAATAGAAGACCATACACTGGGTAGCTTATAGATGACAGAAATGTATTTCTCACAGTTCTGGGGTCTGAAAAGTTTAAGATCAAGGCAGTGGCACATTTGATTTTTGGTGAGCGCCCTCTTCCTGGTCTATGGATGGCTCTTTTCCTGTGTCCTCACATAAGTGGAAGGGGGAGCTCTCTGGGGTCTCTCTTATAAGGACACTAATCACATCCATGGGGGCAGAGTCCTCATGACCCCATTACCTCCCAAAGGCCCCACCTCCATGTACCACTGCATAGGGGTTAGGTTTCAACATATTAATTGTGAGGAAACACAAACATTCAGTCTATAGCACTTTCCAAGTTTATTTCTAGTCAAGTCACAAGTGATAAACTAACATTAGTTTTAACACTAAGGTGTTAAAAGGAACAATAGCACTATACCACATTAGGGATAAAGCTTGTTCATCAAAGGTATGATACAATTATGCATTCAAGAGAATGGTGCTGGAGGAGAAGACTTTGGGGTTTTTTAGTAATTTCTGTGGATTTTCAATCTGTACTTCTAGAATATAATGAAAAAATAGACTATAATATGTATGTTAGAAACTGACAAACTGCACAGGCTTTTCCTATTCAGCTCATATTTATATAACACTGTGTTTCCTAAGTTGAAAACAGCAATGCTGTTATACAATATAGGTATTATACACAAAATATATATATATATGCAAATGTTTAAATAATTCATTATCACATCACCTAGAAAAATATAACTTCATTCTAAAAATATTAAAAATTAAGACTACTTTTGAAGACTGTACCTTAGCAATGACAAGGATACAATCTTCAAGTACACGAATTATTGCTTAGACAAGGTCAGTCTTAAATAACTTATGAGTTAGCAGGGATTTTATTTAGATATGTATCTGTCTTCAAAATATTCTTTTTCAATGGGTACTGATTGATATTTCTCTACAAAGATATCTTATAGCATATTCCTTTATATCACTATCATTGCATTAATCAAATATGTCCTTGTGTATATTAAAGGAATTTGGGTCTGTGCCTTATCTTTCCTATTCAGTACTAAGCATCTTGAAAATAACAAGCCATATCTTGTTTATTTATATGACTGTCAATTAAGTTTTCAATATATTTGAGTTAAATTGCATCGGATACTAATAACAAACTCATGTAATGCTAACTAAGGGCCGGACAAAATTTTTAGTGATATGAGTATATAATTTATTCCTTATAGTAAACCTGTGAGTTACATATGGAGAAACTGAGGCAGTGATAAGTGAGTTGCTCCTGATCATACCATCAGTAGGGGGCCAAGGTAGGATTTGAAACTAGGTAATCTTTTCCTAGAGTCCACACTGTAAACACTATGTTTTACTGTCAGTTGTTTGACAAAAGAAACCTACTATTCAGGAATTTACATGGCTTTCAATTCTGTATTTAATGTTCTTCTTTATTCATGTATATGAATATTCATTCATATTGATTCATTCATATACATATTCATATGTCTCTATATATTCGTATGTGAAATCTTAATTACACATACATGTACGTTGTAAAAAATTCAAAATAAGAAATGTTTTCATCAAAAGTTCAATGCTTTTTAATCCTATAGAGGAGAAATAACCACTGCTAATAGCTGAGTGTATAGTCTGTAAAACCCTATTTGTATACATATGCTGTACTTCAGGAGACATATAGAAGAATGCTCACAGCAGCACTGTTCAAAGCAATAAAACAGTGGAAATGTCATAAATGTCACTTGACTGTGAAGGAACTAATACATTGAGATATAATCTTGATGGAATACTGTATTTTTCTTAGCTGTGTATCCTGGGAAGTGGGCTCTGAGAAAGCAAGCAGGTAATTTATTGGGAAGTTGATCCAGAAAGCTACAGGGAGGGCACAGGAACAGTGACACTAGGAAAGAGGAAAAGTCAATAAAGTGCATCAATGAGCTGGTTTCCAGTGCAGACAACTGGGGCTCATTTCCCCTGGAAACACTCTAGGGAACTGTGTGGAATGGATGTCAGAATCTCAGTGGTAAAGGTCAATTCATTCCTTCATTAAAAGCAGCCTGGCATACATGAACATATACTGTGTGGCCTCAACAATCTGGTAGATGTCATGGAGTAGTAAGGTTCAAATGGCTATGGCTTATATCTACCTAATTCACTGCTACTTCTGAGCCTGACAAGTGTCTACCTGTCATAACCTTGCCTTGCACATAAAAGGGATTCAGTCAATGCATACAGATATGGATGAACAAGTGAACATACTTAGTATATGACTCATAATCAGTTTTTTTTTAACCATGGAGATAACTTCTAAGAGATATCTTGTGACTTCCTTCCTTTGGACCACTGGCCCAGGACCCTCGACTAAGCTGTGACTTCTAGAGCCTGAGTGCATCTATGTTAACATAAGATTCTTTAACATTTGAGCTGCACGGTAATTCTGACAAATAGGAGATCTTTGAAACAGAACATGCCATTATATTGTCATGAGAAACAAAGACCAGAATGCCTCCAGGTGAGTGCAGGGAGGACCATTTGACGCAAGTCAGGCTTCATTGCCAATAGGTAAATAAACGAATCTCAGCTTTAGTCATCCCTCACTTAATTCATGAGTGATGAGGGGACACAAAAAGCAAGTACCTTTTAGATCGTTTGGCAGTCTATCAGAGCACAATCTCTTAGATACTTCAATGTTTTATGATCTATATTTTGTCCTTTTGGATGTGTTCTTGTTATCTAGACACTGTTCCTGACTTATCATCTTAGTCATCCCTATAAATTGAGTTCACATTATTCGTCTTGGAAAGATATTCACCTATATCAAATGAACATTTCAATAAGATGTTCCCATTTCATTTTCAGCTGATTTAAACCAGCATTTGAGCTCCAATTTGCAAGTTGAATTTGCTGGCTCTAAAATGTCACAGCTACAAGCTAATACATAATTTGCTGTCCTTAATTCTCCTAGGATTTGATATCTTGCAACAGTGGGTTGGGTAAAGGAACATTCATAATTATTTCTTGAAGGGCTCGAAAATCATCTTCCCTTAAAAATGGAGAACAGTTTTAAGTTATGTGCATGCATGCATAAATTTAAACTGTATATGTACACCCAGAATAAAATCACACAAAGCAAGAGGATTATGCTTTATAATTGAAGGGTTTTGCATTGAATGCATTTCCCTACATCATATTTATGATATTTAAAATACTAAAATCCAGAAAGCCCATATTAGTAGACAAGTCATAAAAAGAATACATTTTTAATATAGTAAAAATGTAAACAGCAAAAAAGCTTCTCAAGCATTTTTAATATCTTACATATGAACAGCCACCTATATAGTAATAAGTGGCAGAATATTGCTCATATATTACATTTTTTTCATTTAACAATTCCAAATTTAAATGTAATACTCATAAATAAATAAGTGGAAGTTTTTAGTGAGGCACTCTCAGTATATATTGAAGTCTCATTTTACTAGTGGTAGCTGCTTAAATTATTCCCTTATGTATGGTATTTCTGTAATGAAAGAGTAAATTATTTTGAAAAGGAAGAATTGTAGGAGTAGACAGATATATTTGCTATCAGACACAGAGATTTATCATGAAATATTTTTTAAAAAGTAGCCATTAAACACAGTGGTTATGATTTAACTGATTTCATAATTTCCTCCTCTTTTTTTTTTTTTTTTTTTTTTTTTGCGGTAGGCGGGCCTCTCACTGTTGTGGTCTCTCCCCTTGTAGAGCACAGGCTCCGGACGCGCAGGCTCAGCGGCCATGGCTCACGGGCCTAGCCGCTCCGCGGCATGTGGGATCTTCCCAGACCGGGGCACGAACCCGTGTCCCCTGCATCGGCAGGCGGACTCTCAACCACTGCGCCACCAGGGAAGCCCCCTCCTCTTTTTAAAGCAACAAAATGGGCAATGCAATATTTGGGCTTTTCTCTGTTGGTAATTTCACTAGTATGTATATATCACTGACAACGTGATGGGCAGCTTTAATAACAATCTGTAACTCAACAGAGCTTTTCTCATTGTTGTCATTCACATATGTCAATATCAGCCTTTTTTCTCTGTCCTCGTGTCCCTTGTGCCAACAAAGGAGCACAATTACTTACAAATTCCTTTTCCCCTCATCTGAACGGAAGAATGCAACCTCTTCCCAGGCTCTGCAAAGACAGTAAAGTTTACACATGTGGCATTTTCTTGCACATAGCCTAGACTCAGTAAAAGATAGTGTTTTGTTTACTTGTCCCTCCTGATTGATGACCTGGACTGCAAGTCAGTTGTGTGTTAGAAGGTATATACCATCACCTTGACCAACTGTCCTTTAATGAAGTCCTTTAGTAAAATATCTGCAGAGCAGTGAAACCTACAGAGATTTTGTAACTGAAACATGAAGAACAGAAATGCTTCTGAAGTATAGAGCTGAAGAAACTACTTGACATTGACAAATACATTACGTATTACATAACTACTATATTATGTAATCACATATAACATCATCTAAAATATATAGTTTTATTATAATATTGATTACATAAATATTCTGTAGTGGTTAAACATTATTGATACTTTGGCACTGTACTGAGTCACTATTATATTACAAGCATTTGTGCAAGAAGGAACGGTGAGCCTAATATATATGAAATAGTGAGCATTTGTCAAACTAATTGAAGTGTATATTCAAAAAAGCAATCTTATTCTATTCCCTCCAGAAAATTGAAATGAAATACGGTTATAGCTTTTAAAATTATCACAGGGCTTCCCTGGTGGCACAGTGGTTGAGAGTCCTCCTGCCAATGCAGGGGACACGGGTTCATGCCCCGGTCTGGGAAGATCCCACATGCCACGGAGCGGCTGGGCCCGTGAGCCGTGGCCGCTGAGCCTGCGTGTCCGGAGCCTGTGCTCCGCAACGGAAGAGGCCACGGCGGTGAGAGGTCCACGTACCGCAAAAAAAAAAAAAAAAAAAAAAAAAGTTATTTGGAAAACATAAGATAAGATTCTTGAGGGCAAAACTTATAGTTCCAGAATTGTAAGACATTGCTATTCTCACTCTTGCTGAGACAGAGTGGTTATTATTTCAGTTAAGGAAAATATTTCTAAGAGCCAAAAATTCAATAGCAACAAACTTTAAAAATAGTATTATAATTATAAACTGCAGAAGAGTTTTTACATGTATCCTACACCTGAAAAAAATGTCTGGCCACATCATTCTTTCAAGACATATTTTCATGTTTTTGTATCACTGCTACATATTTTGATATTCTTATTTTTAAGAAACAGTCTACCTTTAAAAATAAATGTACATTGTTCATTGCTCTAAACCCCTTCAATTATTTATGTCCATATCTCTGTCTAATTCTCAGAGAATGAGACAAAACATGTATTAAAATCAATCATCTTCACTTGTTTGTCTATGCTTGATCTTTCATACTATCCTGATCTCTCCTCAAAACATCTTACATGTTGAATGAGGGACCCTACAAGTAAGGAAACAGTGCTGAGCATAAGCTGCTGAAAAACACCTAATATAAAAGAAGGTTGGATCACTCTTGCCAACATGATGTGGTTTGGGAATCTGCTTGGATTTTCTAATACCAGCCAATTCTGTCAGGAGCATGGTTAACTACACATAAAATGACACCTGGTGTAGCCCACTGATAACAGAGCATGGACAAAGTATAGCCATTTGCAGTGTTAAAACATTTGTGACTGTGAATAGATAAGAGTTTTATGAATAGCTATTTTTATTACAGGTATTATGTTGTAATATTATGGTTTGTTAATGAGAATTGAGTGAATGGATTCTTCTTCATTTGAAAGAAAACATCAAAACTAATGTCTTCGGTGTGCTCTTATACAGCTGGAGTCCCAAACAGAATAGTCAAGAAAGAGACTTCAAACAATTATGGGATCATTTCAAAAAATGAATATTCTATTGGATCTTCTCTTACAGCAGATTTTCAAGAAAAAGAGAGCTTTTATCTCCAAAGTTACTTTGTTAAAAGTAGGACAAAATGGAAAAAAATGATAAAAGCTTGATGTGAAAATTCTTTTGCATGGAAGAAAATAATACTCAGATTATAGAAGAGTAAAAGAACGTTTGATATCATTGGTGGTTCACATGTAACTAAGGTGGCCGCAGACTCATTTTTTCCTTGTAATGAAATGTTTAGAGTGAAGTATATAAGATAACAAAGATACCTAAAATCAATGAATGCTTTATCATTTAAGAACCTGATGATTGAATAGATGATGCTGAACAATATTCAATTAATCATTTTAGTCTAATGAGCTAATAACATTTTTTAAAATATTCGAGATCTCGTGATATTTTGGGTTTTTCAATCAGCATTTATAGTTGCTTGTTTGTTACTGCTTTTGTTTTTAATTGATAAAATGTTACACTAAAAAAAAAAATGAGAGGGCTAATAGGAAATAAACCAAAATTTTTTGACCGAACCATTGGGCTCCTCTTTCCAGTTTCCTCTCCCAACATTATGTGAAGTCAGTAAACTTTTGCTCACCCTGACTTTCCACCCAGCATGAAACTGTAACTATAAACTACAAGATTTATTCTCAAGAGAAACTTAAAAAGAGAAGCCTTGGAATAATTATCAGACATGGTAGAAAGAAGGGTTGAGGTACAGGGCTATGTGTAGAGGATCAGTTGAATTTTCATACACAGGAGTGGACAAGTCTCATGTTCTTTGTCCCACTTGCTCCTTCCATGCTGGCAAGCAATCTAATGGCTGTCCTGTCCTCTCAGGCAGAGACTGGAGGATGTGTCTCTGGAAAAACAGAATGACTCTTGAAAAGACTCTTATTTACTGCCTAATAACACAGCCAAAGTTCCAGCCTTGTCTACACACACAAAACATCTGATCAAATTGTCATGCTGTTCTCTTAAATAAGAATAGATATTCATGGAGCACTGAATATCTGAGAAAAAATTCTGCAATGAAAGAAAAGGACAAAAAAATCAGAAAGGCACAAAACTCATAAGAAAGAAACAATGCAAGATCTGGAAGGAAACATCCAAAATAATTGTAACATACTTTGGGAGATAAGATGCTGCATCCATGAACCTAAAACACGATCCTAAAAAAAGAGGAATAATCAGGGATAAGATATATATATATATATATAGTTCCCCATTTGATTCATATGTAAATTTAGTCAATGATACTATGTCTCAAAGTTTATTCTCAAGAGATCTATTTCATGGGATGTCAAAAGATTTTAAAGAAAAAAATAGCCGATGAACAAATAACTTTGGTAAGTGTTGTGCAAGGTAAAGTTAATGGGTCTCTGTGCTGAAAATTTTCTTAGTAATATTTAACATGATTATATGATAAATCAACCCCCAAGAAGGTACAATATACAGGGCTCCCCCAAATTGCTTGACAATATAATATACCAGTATTTTGAAGATTATCTGATGATAATAGTGTTCCTCAAAAAAGGCCACGGAGAAATGATGGCCTGTGCTGTTTCTTTATCAAGTTATTTCATAATATAAATTGCTTATTTAATTTTTGTATATGATCTGAAGAGTTTATGATGTGTCCATTTCTTAAGACAATATATTAAATTCTCACTTGTTTTTTCCTTAATTATATTCCTAACTTTGTCATACTGAAAATATTTTAAGGAATGAATGATTTAAGTTGTGCTTATTTTTTCACTAGCTGCTGGAATAAGGTGTTTACTGAAAGTAATAATAGAAAAAGAAATATATAGGGAATATGTAGGAGGAGAAATTTTCTGTGAACTGTTGTGGGTTGAGTTTCTATGATTGCATAGCCTTGTCACTGATTGAACCATTTATCTCTAAGTGGAAATCTTAGAGATAACCAAAGTTATTTCTCAAGAATAGAATATTTAAATAGAGCAGAAACCTGAGAACCCTTCAAGATTAAGCATGCAGAGGAATTATGTTAAGATATAAAGAAGAATCTGTTCCCCCTCCTTCCCCTCCCTATTGTCCCCATTATACAATCTGCCTTTCGAGACTGAAACACTCACTAGGTCTTTCTCAGATATATTCCACCATGTTTCTGTCACCCCTCACTCCTGTGGTCTCACACTTTTACCTCCTTAATTCTAGTTAATTCACTTTGGTTTCCCCTGGACCCTCTCCACAAACAGCAGGATAATATTATTTACCTTTCAGACTTGTGAGAATAAAACGAGAGAACGTATGAAAAGCACTGAAAAAAACACCTGGCACCTATCGTCAGCAGCACTACTGGTAAATAGATTGGACTCAGTGGAATCTGTGCTATCTTATGAAAATAATACCTTTGACTTCTGTCAAGACTCCGGAAAGAAAAGCCCTTCTGAAAATATTGGACAAGTACTATCTGGAGAACAAATAACATCATCTCCTTATGAGTTTTCTTTTAACAAGACAGAAACATGTATAAATGTTTGTGTAAAATCTTATGATACAGCAAATGAAGATCAAATGAAAAAAGCTGGAATTTTTGAAGAAAGGAATACAGCTGAGTTATCAACATCACTGGGTCTTCGTTGCCCCACAGGGATTGAGCCCGGGCCCCCAGCAGTGAAAGTGCAGAGTCCTGGCCACTGGACTGCCAGGGAATTTCCCAGAAGCAGTCTTAATATCTATTTAATATCTATCTGAAATTGTATATTATTTTTTGTGACTTGACTTTGATTAAAAATCTGAACTTAAATTTTTTTTTTTTTTGCAGTACGCGGGCCTCTCACTGTTGTGGCCTCTCCCGTTGCGGAGCACAGTCTCTGGACTCGCAGGCTCAGCGGCCACGGCTCACAGGCCCAGCTGCTCTGCGGCATGTGGGATCTTCCCAGACCGGGGTACGAACCCGCGTCCCCTGCATCGGCAGGCGGACTCTCAACCACTGCGCCACCAGGGAAGCCCCATGCATTTATTCTTATCAGAGAATTTCTTATAATCTAAGACAGACATTATGAAATAGATATAAAGAAAATAATCAGGACATTATAGTAATAGACACTAAGATGTTTAAAAAATACATACATAATAGATATGATGTAGATGGATAGATGACCAAGAGAACTGATGACAAGAGATAGGAGAGAAAATTAGAAAACAGGTAATTGGGTATGTGATGTCAGTTTCCAAAATGTACAAATTTTAGTTTAAAGCAAAAGTGCAAAATGGAATCTAGTAATACCTCTTAGTTTCAGAAAGTTTCTGTGTTCCTCAGATTTGTTCCTCTCTCATTATGGAGAAAGTACTAGTTGCTCTCCAATACCAGCATTGTACATAATATCACATGTCCTTATACTCACAATAAAATCTTCAAATCAGTTATCTTGTATGGTTTTCCCAGATCCATCATAAAACACATGCTGATATTACATATAATTATTGGAATAATATAAACAAGAGCATAAAATTTTTTAAAATTTCTAAATACTCTTCTTTAGTCTTTGTTCTGATTTCTGGTGGAGGTGAAGAAATTATTTAAAAATTTAAATTGTGAACATTTGATTTGGAAACTTGAATTTAACATCACAAGAATTGTTGTTGCTTCATCACACATCTTTGGGCTTGTTCTCAGATTTTAACTATGTACCTTTAAACTTAATTGCTTAGGCTTCTCTTGGTCTAATAAAAGCCCATTCTTAGTCTTTCTAGTTAATAATTTTATTGAATAGACGTTTAAATATCATAGGAATTAAAACTAAACCTCATTTTTAGGAAGAATTTTCTGTGTTTTAAAGTGGATTATGTTTGATCCCCTTAGAGTCGCATTGACTTAAATTTTTAAAAAGTGTTTTTGGCCTTTTTGCCTTTTGAAAATATTTCAATTTTAATGGCTTTTTCTTCATAACTAGAACTTAACTATGCACAAAGCAGAATTAAATAAAAGTTAACATGTAAAGTCTGAATATAAATTTGGAGAGACTTATGACGACTTTATTATTGCTAGCTTAGTTTTATAGAGTCTTGGCTTTCTAATTATAGAAGCAAAGAACTTACTTCAGAATTAGTAAGTAAAAATAAAAGTCTGTATTACATAAAATACAGACGTTGAAGTGTCTTTAGGTGTTTCTTGATTGTACAATCCTGCAAGAGTGTTTATGTTGGAAAATGTGTCATTTTGGTTTTCGTCTCCTGCAAAGTTTAACTATGTTTCATATAGTAAAAACAAGATACATCTTTTATTGTATTGAATTTTTTTTTAGTGAAAATTGATAGTATTAGACTATGGCATCCAACAATTAGCTTTCACATGTTTTTGGAAACACACACACACACACACACACACACGGAAACCTGGGAAAACCATGCCAGAATATTGATTTGACGATCAGACATTTAAAAATATAACACATTTTTGTTCAGTCCTTCTATATAATCCATCCTCTTTTTGAGTATTTTAAGTTTCATTTAACAGGTTATTCATTTATGCCATAAATAGTTTTCTGAACTGTATATTTAAAATACGTTACAGTAATTTTTAAAAAACTAAATGAAACGAGCATTTAAAATTCATAGTTTTATTCTATTAAAAAATTTTTCTCTTTTAATACCTAACATGTCCACGAAGCATAGAGTAGTACTTCAAAGTACAAAGCAAACACTTAATACATTTTTTAGGAAAATTTCATTTCTTTTAAACTTGTAAATCCTTTAACCTTCTTAAATTTGTTTAATTCCAATAGTCATAGATTATTAATATCTATATCACTTCAAAGCAAATATTTTCAACAATTTTCATGATATTTGCTAATTTTAAATGACACATTTTGCTGTCTAGAAATTTCACCTTCATTTTCTGAGATGCAATAATTATTTAAAACACCATGCTGTGATAATGGTATTAATAAAAAAAAGAGTCATTTTCTTTTCAGATTTATACCTGCAATTTTTATGGATGACAAGATTTCTGAGACTTGTCTCATAGTATTCAGTGAGGGCAGAAGTGAATAGCAACAGATATGAAATAAGTTTGGCCATGACTTAAACAATTGTTGAATCTAGGTGATGGGTATGTAAGGGTTCAACACACTATTATATCACTTTTGTATGTGTTAGAAATTCTCTGAAATGAAGTTTTAAAAAATATGATAGAATTTATACATTGCTACCCTGTATCACTCCATCCTTAGTTTATGCTTGCCATAAAACCAGAGCATGATCATTTCCATTCTGAAACCAGGAAACTGAAACAAAAAGGAATTGTAGTATATCTATACTTGGTTACACTACAATTATTCATATATGCAATATTTATTGGTTATTTATATCTACACATGTACAATTACACATATACCTGTATATATACATGATATACATGGACTTGCATGAGTGGTAGTGACTTACAGATGCACCTGAGTGCAATATCACATGCCATTAGAGGAGAGAAACCTTCCCTGGGCAGAATTGCATGGGGTTGCAGAAGAGAACTAGAGAACACCTAACCAGCAAGCTAGGGGAGAATTTTAGAAGGTGGACAGGAAATTCTTTCTTAACCACATGCTGAAGTGTCTCCCTACTTCCCTAGTGAGGAGGAGAGAGCCGTTAACACAGAGCCTTGATGCAGGTTAATTACAGTGTCCTGTCCATCTGTATCTCTCTCTCTTCTTCTCTTTGGTAACTTTTAGAAAGTAATATTCTGTTCTCATTATTGAGTGGGTTTAACTACTGTCAATAAATTTTGCTGTGTTTTTTCTTTTCTTTGTCTTGAGTTAAATAACTCCTTCTTTTACTAAACATATGTTGGAGTGCACTCAAATATAAATTATATATGTACAAATAGAAATGATATTTGGATGTTTCACATATTAGCATTGCTGCCAAAATTATTCTGCTCAGTGGGTAGGAAATATATCAATATACCTTACAAAGTGCTTTCTGTAGTTTATCACCTGGGTAGACTACACATGACATCTACAATAAACACTCACTTTTATTGAGAATATCTGGAAATAAAGAACTAACCATTGGAACAAACCTTCAGGTCTTAAACTATAATATATTCTAATATTGTCACTCTTTGTTTTTTGAAGAATTAACAATAAGAAATTTGCAATGATTCATGTAAAAGGCCAAATGTTACTTGAGACATCAAGTTTCATCTTGGAAATGTAAAACTGGAAAGAGCATCACTAAATAAAACAAAAAGAAACAATAAAAAGAAACAATAAAAAGAAATAAGAATAAAATAAGAAATAAAAGAAAAGCAAAACACTGGACAAATTGCAAACTAGTGACTTTTCTTGAAACAATCAGACAACTAAAGATTCAGGGCAAACAATCCAGTATCTGGGGAGAGATAGGTTCCTACAGGGACAAAAAAGGAAAAAAAAAGACCTGAATTCTTGTGTACCTGGGCAGACGATACCGGACATCCTCTAAGCCAGAAAGAAGATGCAGCTAAATATTTTTAATGCATTGCTAATGATCAAGCATGGGTGGTGTGAGAAGGTGAAGTTCTGGGGGCCTCCAGCAGAAGGAGGTTTGCCCACTCTTGCAGTCTTTTCTTCTCTAAACCCACCAGGCATTTACAGGGAAGACTGGAGACAAATCTTCTGAGAGAAGGAAGAGTAGCCACCAGTGAAACTCTACTCATTCCCATCAGCTCTATCCACCCCATGGAATGAAAGCCTTATTATTTAGGGGAAAGAACAAGAAAACTTAGGACTGCTGGAAACTGTGGATAGCAGAAGGGAACAAGATAAAAACATTTCTATCTGGGGTCAAGAGGCAGGAGAACCTGTAAAGCCACAGATCAGAGACTCAGGTACACAGTGCCTGTCAAAGGCTTAATCAGAGTTAATTAGAATAGCAGAGGAAGCCCCACCTTCAAATTCAGAATGGTGGGTACAGAGACTGAGAGCCAGTTGAAAAGAGCCAGCCTTAGAAAAGACCCAAGTACTTCTTCTGGAGGGTCCTAAATCTTTCCTGTTATCTTGTCTTCTTAACCCTTGTCATGTAATTAGTTTTTTTTTTAAATCCCTACAACCCTCTAAATTTCAGTGTGTGATTTCTTGACCAAAATAAGTCATTTATTATTATGAATACATGCATTTCTCATATATTTCATGCATCTACATGATTATTGTTCTCAATAACTATTCATACTTCAAAGATGGACATAGCCATTCAAAAATATTTATTGAGTTCCTATTACAGGCCATCCATAGTTCTAAGTGCTAAAGAGATGGTAGAAAACAAAACATAAAGCAGTATCTATAATAAATAACATAAATTAATAAATAACATAAATAAATAAATAACTGTTTCAATTAGTTATAAGTGTTATAAAGTAGGATAAGGGAGAGTGACCAGAGGCAGCAGAAGAGGCATTTTAAATTAGGTGATCAGGGCTTCCTTGGTGGCGCAGTGGTTGAGAGTCCACCTGCCAATGCAGGGGACAGGGGTTCGTGCCCCCGTCCAGGAAAGATCCCACATGCTGTGGGGCGGCTGGGCCTGTGAGCCATGGCCACTGAGCCTGTGCGTCCAGAGCCTGTGCTCTGCAAAGAGAGAGGCCACAACAGTGAGAGGCCCATGTACCGCAAAATAAATAAATAAATAAATAAATTAAATAAATAAATTAGGTGATCAGGTGACAGTTGATAATCAGGAAGGAGTCAGCCATACAAACATTTGGAAGAAAATTAGGTCAGGGAAAAAGGAAAGAAAATATCAAAGACTTGATACTGTGTGTTCAAGTAGCTCAGAAAAGTCCAGAATGGCTGCAGTATAGTGGAGCATTATAGATAACAGCACAAGGTGGAGCGTTATAGATAACAGCACAAGTTGAGATTGGAGAACTGTGTAGGTGAGCTCCAGATCATGGAAAGCTTTGTGGGCCGTGAAAAAGTGTTTGTAGTTCTGTCCAAATTTAATCAGAAGCCATTGATGTATAATTAGAGGGATGATATAACCTCATTTAGGTTTGGAAAAAATAATACAGTTCTTCTAAGGACTATGTAATAAAGGAGAATAAGATGAAAAAAAAACTATTGTAGTAAATCAGGTGAGACATAACTAAAAACAAGGAAAATTATCCATTCTAGAGATTAAGCATGTAATGACATTATTCTAGCTCTGGGGATAAATGCAAACAAGACCAGATTAATTAATACCTCCTTTCTAAATTATGTCATGAATCTTCCAAGCAGAATTTGCTCTTTTACACAAGTTTCCATTACTTTTCATATAAATGTGTTATCATATATAATTCTTATGGATAGGGCTTCTTATGGATAGGATTGTTTATTTAAGCATCAGTATATTTTCTATACTTTTGTCCCCAAACCAAGCAAAAGTAGAAGTATTTCAGAATATATATTTTTAATTTTAAATAAGGAATGCTGGTGAAAATTCTTAAATTAACTGTAATCATGACTGAGCTAGACAGAGTCAAATGGTGCTTAGGGCAAATAATATTATAACAAAATTCCATCCTTGCTAATCCAAAGTAATTCAATTGACTAGGTAAAAGCTGATATTTTACATGTACTGTCCATATATGATAAAGTAGGAAGGTAAATATTGTTAGATTTTTTGGGGGGTTATAAAGCTTTTTATAAAACCATAATGGTTAGGTTTCAGAAAAGCCAAGCGTGTCTTGATGAGCACGAAATTGATTCAAATAATTTGTACTTTGGCCTACAGTGAGTGGTGGAGCCAGTATTTGAACTCAGTTGATTCAATTCTTGAAATATTTATAATGTATAAAAATATCTTCATATTAATTCTACTATTTTCTACTCAATGGTATTTTAGCATGTGATAACATACAAATTACTATTTTTCTTTTGCATGTATATGAATCGAATGAAGTGGCTGATTCAAATAAATAGTGAATTGGTATAGGGAAAAAAACTGTATTTGTCAAATTCTCACATTAAATGAATGGAATAAAGAATGAATCAGCAACTGTGAAAATACTGGAGGTTGGTCTGAAATTACATGTCTTGTGAAAGTGAGAGAATTGACAATATTTTCAATTACTTTTCACAGCAAGAGTCCTTGGGCAAATCTATATCATTGGGTTCATACGCTAAGTCAGATGTTTCTATTGCAAAACAAGACACTGCTTCAGAAAACTTTAGGATGTGTGCCCTAAGAGCAGATTTACAGAGATGTGTACTCATTCCTTGAGACTATTTACTAGTATCATAGTGTAATATTCATTAATGACACATTAACTTATTCAGAAGCTATTACCACCATCACATTTTCATACAAAATTATAGCAACAATATAATTAACTAGGTAAAATTTTTGATAGATATCCCTTAACAATGAATTCAAGAAAGAGTTCTTAAATTTTTATACAGAAATAAAACCAGTTATGTATTTCTGTTCACATGTAAGTTTTATACTCAAGTAATTCTGATAATTTCCATGATTCTAAGAGTTAACTACTTACTTAGACTGATATGTAAGTATTCTGGTTTGGGGATTATTTTTTATTTATTTATTTATTTTATTTATTTCATTTTTGGCTGCGTTGGGTCTTAATTGATGCGCGCGGGCTTTTCTCTAGTTGAGAGTGGGGACTACTCTTCGTTGCGGTGCACAGGCTTCTTATTGCAGTGGCTTCTCTTGTTGCGGAGCATGGGCTCTAGGCACACAGGGTTCAGTAGTTGTGGTGCGTGGGCTCAGTAGTTGTGGCTCACCGTCTCTAGAGTGCAGGCTCAGTAGTTGTGGTGCACGGGCTTTGTTCTCCATGGCATGTGGCAGCTTCCCAGACCAGGGCTCGAACCCATGTCCGCTGCATTGGCAGACAGATTCTTAACCACTGCACCACCAGGGAAGCCCTTTGGGGATTATTTTTCAATGCCAGTTGAATGGGCTTCTTTGTAGCTGGTTTAGAGGTATTAAATTAGGTATCAGTCCTTATACATTGCTACTATTGAAAAACTAAGCACAGACACTGGTCATTTGTTGCTGTAAATCACAGTTAAAATCTGTAAGTAGATATTGTGTACCAAGAGATACCCAAGTGGTCACTGAAGTGTCAAACATATTCCTCTTTGTCCAGTAGCAACTCTACCTACTCAAAATAATCAGTGTTATTACAGTTTTTTAAAACAATAAATTATCTTTTAAAGAGACATAAACAAAGAAAAATATCTCATATATTTATCCAAGTTACTATTTCTGATGCTTTTTATACCCTATTTCCATCTGATATTATTTTCTTACTGCCTAAAGCACTTTCTTTCATTTTTCTTGGAGTGTGAGTCTACTGGTGATGAATTCTTCTAGCTTTTGTTCTTTAAACATCTTAATTTTGCTTTCATTGTTTAAAGATAGCTCTATCAAGAGTCACACAAGGTACTATGTACACCTTAGCTACTGCTTGGTATAATTAGCAGTAGTCCCCTATTATGTGACATGAACTATCCAGCTTTGCAAGGGCCAGATATATATTAAATACATCCTTTAAATCTTTAAGTGTGACACCAACATGTGTCATTCCTTTGAGATACAACATTGCTTTTTATTTATTACCTGAACACATGGAAGGGGCAGTTTCAGAGGCTTCCACATGAATTTTCCTACTATAGTAGTGCTTGTCCCATTGAAGGTATGTTGTTGACAACCAAGCATGTCCATTGAAATTATACATGTGGAACCTGAAGAAATGACTAGAAGGCAAATCCATGTACACCATGGACACATTTTGACAGAGATCTGGGTTAAAACTCCAGTTATTATCTAATTCCCGTGTGTGCCGTGTATCCAAGAGCTCTAAAAAAACTTGGAAGTCCACTTTCCCCAATGTATGGTTGCCTTGGGAAATGGCCATAGGTTTCTTGGAAGACTGGGAAGATCACAGCTATTTACTCTTCTTCTGGTCTTGCAAGTTCCTTCCAATGGGGACTGGTCCTCCCCATCAGACAGAACTGACATAGGTTTGAAAAAATGGGCAACGTGTTGGCTTCAGCACTTCCATTTAAAAAAAATTATTTATTTATTTATATATATATTTGGCTGCGTTGGGTCTTAGTTATGGCACACGGGGATCTTTCCTTGTGGTGCACAGGCTGTTCATTGCGGTGTGTGGGCTTCTCTCTAGTTGTGGCTCATGGGCTCCAGAGCACATGAGCTCTGTAGTTGCGGCACATGGGCTCTGTAGTTGCGGCACATGGGCTCTGTAGTTGTGGCACATGGGCTTAATTGCCCTGTGGCATGTGGGATCTTAGTTCCCCTACCAGGGATCGAACTGGCGTCCCCCGCATTGTAAGATGGATTCTCAAGCACTGGACCACCAGGGAAGTCCCAGCACCTCCATTCTTAATCTCTTCTGATTATATACTAAGACATACTATTTTGGCTGTCCATCAGTTTAGTTCCTGGAGACGCCAGGTACTATGAGTCATCTCCACAGGTACCTGCTGATCATATTCCTGATTGACACACCTATTTCTTTGAGACTTCTGATCCATTTTGCCACAGTTTGTTATGACAGTTCTGGCACCTCTACTCTGTTTAATGTGAACTATTTATTACTTGTGAACTATTTATTACTTTTGTCACTTTAACCAAGCTTCCAAGAGCCATCAGAAAAGCATAACAGAGCTGTCCCCAGGGTCTTTGCCCGTGTTTTGGATCTTGTATAGTGTTTACAATCACTTCTGTCCAAATTTACATTCCACCTTTCTTGTTCTAGCATACAGGATCCATTCTTGGGCTGAGATTTGAGCCTAATTATTATACCGTGGGGCAGGGGAGACAATACCTGTAGTGGGAAAGCATTTATCTTGTAAGGTATCTGTTGAATTTGAGTATTCTGCCTTTTCTTCCAGCAAGAGGGTCTCTCTCTTCTAA
Source organism: Hyperoodon ampullatus (assembly GCF_949752795.1). NCBI lineage: Eukaryota > Metazoa > Chordata > Mammalia > Artiodactyla > Ziphiidae > Hyperoodon > Hyperoodon ampullatus. The sequence goes on from NC_136926.1 coordinate 78,680,767, forward strand.
CAAGGGAGGGTGGGCCATATTTGAAGATTCAGCCGGTACAGGAGAAACTGAGGATTCAATGTTCTCAAATGCGTCTATCAAGTTATTCTCATACCACATCAAAGGGCCCTATTCCTTCCCTGTCAAGTGACTTTAATGTGAGACTTTCCTGAATGTCTGCCACTCTCAGAATTGTGTTACACCTGGTACTCAGCTGTGTCTGATTAGGGGCTGTAAGACATGAGGATCTATTTAAATACTGTGAAGTCTCTCTCTCACACTTGGCTTTAAATTACTGATGAATTATCTAGGCTTGTTTTTCCAGTTTTAAATGAATTGGTCATGCTGAGAAATAGCCATCCAGTTCTATAGTTGTTATTACTTCCATACCTTTCAAATTCCTGAGAGGGTGCCTGTATCCCATCCCAATTCAAACAAGTAAAAGTCTTTGGAATCACACTGTTATGGTCGCCAGGAACTTTTATTACTTCACCTACCACAGGAATGGGGTACTCCTTGCAATCAGCTGACACGTGATGCAAATCCAGAACCTCCTGCTCTGAGTCTGCTTTCTAGGGCCATTCACAGCGCCAAGTGCCTTAGATCATTTTCCCTAGAAACAGAGCAAAAGATGGGAATGCCTCTTTAAGTGGTTTATTGGAGGATTGCTCTCAGGACAAAGGGACTTGCTCCATAGTCAGTCTGCCTTGAAGCAAGAAGCTGCCATCTTACAGCAAGGTCTCCCCCAGGTGGGGACTGGAGTGGGGAAGGTCCTCTGAGTGAGGTGGTTCCCTTTGGCTTAAGGCAATTTTTTGGAAAAGGAGGCAGCTTTGAATTGCTAACAGGCAATACTAACAGGCTGATAGGTGCCCTAATAGTACAAGGGACCCCACCAGAATCCACGGCAGGAAGTTTAACGCCATGAAAATTCTGTGTGTTTCTTGAGGCTGATGCTTTCAAGACATCAATTACACTCAAGAAATGTTTACTGAGCACTTACAATATGATAAATTTTGTGATAGGCAGAGTTCTCTATTCTTAAAGCATTAGACATCTAGAACAAAAGCGTAGATAGGTACTCCAGTTAGCAAAATGTAGGGCGGAATGTGGAAATTGCCTTAGTTCTAAAGTAAAGGGAGAATAGATCAAAGAAGCATTATTTTAGAGAAATGCTTTCATGAGTATAATAGCTAGGGGTTTTCCTGATATTGTGACATATAAGAAAACTTGCTGTCCTTCATTGTGAAGTTAATATGATGCCTTTATGCAATTTAGTTCTATAATTATTAGACATCAGGCTCTGTGGATATAAAAGTATAAAGGGTAAGACAGTCTCTGACTTTATGAAGTTTAGATTAATGTCAGCATTACATTTTGAAGGATTTTTTTTTATTTAACTGAAAAGTGAAAATAAAGTGGTTATAATTAACAAAATTTTCCTAATTAAAGTTTTTTTGTTTTTCTTTAAACAAAGGATCTCTTAGTTTCTAGAAAGGAAGCGAAGTTTACTTGGAGTTTAAGCTAGTAAGAATGGCTGAGGGACTCCAAACCTTGAATTCCTTGTATACGTTTCTTATCTTTCTCTGTATATTCTAACAATTACTTGTTAAACAGTATTGAAATGAAATACCAATATTCCAGTACCCCCAAACTTTAGTAAATATAGTTTTATGTAGTGATATTAGGAAAGTGCAAAGGTATTTGACTTGGGTATTTGACTTGGAAAAAAAATTTAATGTAGAATATAATAGGCCTAGAGCAGGGTGAGACAACTCAGAGGAAGAAGATGCTTAGAGAAATTTTGTATAATTATACTGATTTTTATTTTCTCCTAAATGATTGTTATAACTTTGGAGGCTCCTCTCCCTTTAAGAACTCTATAAAGAGCATGCATGGGTATTATGATATTTGTTTTTTAAAGCAGACTATTGCCTTAGAAGTAAATTATCTTTTCCAAGTGTGTGGAGACATTTGATGTTAGCTGATATGACAGCTGAGATAATACAATTTCCACCTCAAAGCTTTTTATAAGAACTATTGCCTCATGAAATTAAAATGTCCTTGATTTCTCAGGACAGTTTTAGAACAAGTATTTTTAATTATTGTACAAGCAACAGGTTATTCTCTCTCCCATGTATCTTGTCAATCTTTGTTGATGTCAATGCAAAAGTATATGAGTTTGGACTGAAGTCAGTCTCCATTTCATGTTTGCATTTGAATTTAGGTCTGTCACAAGTGATAAAGAGTGATGAATGTGACATTGCCATGTTGAAAGATCATTAAATGTCACTCTGCCCTGGCAGCCAAATGGCTGGCAGAAAGTCAATGATGCAGACTCAGTGTGGAGCGTGGAGAGTGGAGATGGATCTGGGGCAGCACAGAATCATGCAAGCTGTGAACAATCAATCAATCATTTCATTCAGAGGAAGGGTGAAATGAGACTTGATGGAAATACTGTGTGAGTACCTACAGAGGTGGACATCTAGCTTGTAAGTGTTTTGATTTACACCTATAACCATCTAGTGGCCAGCACCTAGACTCATAGGCTGGGAAAACTACCTATTTGATGAATTTACTTGAAAATCTCCTTGACTTTAGATGTTCTTTATGCACCTTACGTCTTAAACAACTTTCCTAGCTCCAGAGCACAGACAGCCTGAAGTGACTCTGGTGTACAGTCAACCTATTAGAGGTACAATTTATACACCCCAATAATGAAAGCACTAAATCTGCCCAGCAATGCTATTTCACTTCTTCAGTGGCTTCCCACAATTTGCGTATAATTTATTTAGCTTTCCACTTTACTTGCTGCGCTGCCATTTCTATGAATTGATTCCCTAAAGTTGCTAAATGTAAATTGTACTTAAAACAGTATGGAGGTGCTTACCCAATATTAATATTTATTTTCAAAAAGCTTTTAAGGCCATAACACAACTATAGAGCACTTTTTATATGTTTATCCCATAATTTACACCAATTGCATTTTAAATGTAAGCTAGAAAATAAAAAACATAGCCATTGACTACTAGTAGGTATCCGTTAGACTGATAAATCTGTTTAATCTAGTTCACTTCCATTTGATGAAAATGGAGAGTACAAAATACACAAACTGAGGAGTGAAGTGAGAAGCATTACGACAGGAGATGGTTGCATTAGTGAGCTCTTTCTGTATTCATATATTTGACTCAGGGTATTTTAGCATGAGTTATGAGTGTGTCAGTATAAGTGTACTGAGAATAATATTATCTGTTTCAAGTCATAACCATATTTTAAAATCCTTACTAGACTGTAGAGGTAGCAGATATTTTAAATCAAGTTCAGATAGTTATATTCTGAGGTAGAGTTAGAAACCCATTTTTTCCTAAAACTTATGTCAATGAGATTCATAGAACAGGGCAGTATTCATTCAGCAATATTCAGTTGAATGAAGCCATCCAGTCCCTTTGGCAGAATTATCACTAAAGATGGAAAAAATTGGATGGATATTTTAGCCTAATGTCATCAGCAGTTAAAATTATCCACTCAAATTCTCATGTTCCAATTTCTGGGGAGCAACGTGTTGTTTTGACTGATACTTAGATTCCCATCTAGATTTTCCTACAGGAAGAGGGAAGAATGTCTGGGTGGCATGTTATTGTCCAGGTTTTTTTGCAATTATGTTTTTATTTGAGGATCCATACATGGCATCCTGATTAAGTTTAAATGAATATTTTAGCCTAATATGCCTATTTTTAAAGAAGCAGTTATCCATATTGTCTTTATATTGTCATTAGACATCTACCTGCATCTGAATCCACCTTCCTTTTCAACCAGCATGCTGTGGGGTGTGTCTCTCCTATCAGATACTAGACCCTCTCCTTGTTCTGTGATTTCTATCCCCATTTATCACTACAAAGATACTTCCTTTGGCAATTCCTCTCTTCTTACATCTTTTCTTTTCTCTCTCCCCCAGATCATTCCCTCACTATATTATTTCTCAACTAAGAAACATGAGAATCTCCAGTTACTCTTTACCTCTCCAAGCAACACTACTTTTTCTCTCTTCCTTCTTTCAGGTTACATTTCTCAAGAGTTTTCATTAGAGCTCTTCATTTTTTCAAATCCCCATCATTTCTTTTTTAAAAAAATATTTGAAACATAGCATACCTTCTGAAGAGTCTACAATTCTATGATCAGTTAAAAGAACACAAAAATTAGTGTTCCCAACAGCTAGCTGAAAGAGTTAGCTACCAGGTCTTAGAAGTACCTGTGTGTGTTTTACCATTGCATTTCTTCTCTTGCCTCTAGAGGTAATCACTATCCCAAACTTTATTTCAATCTGTATGTAATTAAATTATATATGGTTTAGTTTTCTTGCTTTTTACACTCATATGAACAGAATCATATGACATGTAATCTTCTATGGTGTGTGTCTATCAATTAACATTATGTTATATTATGTTATCCGATTCATCCATGATGATATCTTTAGCTGTAGTTTATTTACTTTCACTGTTGTATGACTACATCTCTGTGTGAACATAGCAGTTTATGTATCCATTGATACTGTTGATGGAAGAGGCAATTTTTAAAACTTCAAATTCTTCGATACCCCACCCAGCCCAGCTAAAATCTATGTTCTCTCCCCTCTCTTCTGGGCAGGTTTTATCTGCTATGGCAAATAGATTATGACAGAAAGGAAGCTTTCCTTCCAATTGTAGTTAATATGTGACCATGGAACTTGCATCTTGTTCACTTGGAGCAATTGTGCTTATTACTCTAAGGTGCAATTTTAGTAGCCCAACTACCCTGAGGTTACCATGGTGGAAACTAAACATATAGACACTCTGGTCAACAGTTTCAACTGATACCAGCCTTCCAGTAATCCCCATCAAGGAACGAAACACATGAGTGAAGTGATCTAGGACCCTGCAGAGCAGCCCACCTACCAGTTGAATACTACCAAGAAACCTCTGTCAATGATGCATGGAACAAAAAGATCATCTAGCCAAGTTCTGTTAAAATCTCTGATCCCAAATCATGAGATCAACAAAATGACTGTTGTTTTAAGCCACTAAGTTTAGGGATAGTTAGTTTCTCTGCAAAAAATAAATGGAAAATAATTTTTGCATCTGGAAGTGGGATGATGCTATAACAAAACTTAAACTTGTTATGGGATAGGGTGGCAGTCAAGGACCTGAAGGGACTCTGTTGGTGAGAGTTTGTGATAAAGTGAGAAACATGTATAGGAAGGTAGAGAAAAGAGGGCTCTTATTATATAGTAGTGGAATTTTGGCAACAGTGTTGCCTGCAGTAATATGAAAAATAGGAAATCTTCCAAAGGACCTCAGTGATCTCGTAAAGAAATTTCTGGGCTGAATATTAAAGTTGTCACTTGCCTTCTTCCATTTTGCTTATCTTTACTTAAAGAGAAGGATAGGAGAATGAAAGATATAACTTTAGTTTTTGAGTAGAATTTGGATGAAATGTTAAGGGCCCAGCACAGTTTTTTCAACCAGAAAAGGGATCCCCAAAGAGTGAAAGTCTCGAGGAAAAAATTAAATGCAACTCACTGTCAAATTGTCATCTCAGTGTGAAGATGGAGCCAAAGTGGTAACTATAAAAACCTTTTTAAAACCTTAGAAAGATTCAAGCTGATGCTTCAAAGACACTTTCAGATAGACAAAGGCCTTCTATGGATCTTAAGATAGGCCCCACAGGTCTTATTTGTTAAATGAAAGGGCTAAGAACCTTCTGGGCACTTTCCAACTGCAGCCTTATAAAATGCCCAAAGTAGAGAAAAACATATCTCAGAGAGATTTGTGTATATGTCCTTTGATGGGTGGAATGGGTTACAGGTGGATACATAGTACACTCATGAATTTTATAGGAGTATATCAATTTGGTCTGAATAGCATGGAGAAAATAATTAGACTCCTAAATTTCGATGGGAAGAAAGCAGGTTAAGAAAACTATTGAACTGAAAACACAGCCTATTTCCCTTTCTTTCTTTCTTTCTTTCTTTCTTTCTTTCTTTCTTTCTTTCTTTCTTTCTTTCTTTCTTTCTCTCTCTCTCTCTCTCTCTCTCTCTCTCTTTCTTTCTTTCTTTCTTTCTTTCTTTCTTTCTTTTTCTTTCTTTCTTTTTTTTGGAAGAAGGACTCAGAATATGGAATCAAGAGCCCAGAGGGCAAAATTAAGAATCATAAAAATTCATTTCCAGGAAGCAGTTTTGAACCCTGTACAAAGATTTGGCAACATGTGCCCAGCTGGTTTTCAGAATTGCTCTGAATGAGTGACTGCTGTGTGCATGCATGGTCCTATTTTTGGAGAGGGGTTTCTACTAAGGTGACCCTGTGTCATTCATACAGGTTAGATAATTCGTTTCTAGTTCATAGCTCTTTAGATCTGAGAAACTGGATTTGAGGACCCTCATCTGCACCTAGATTTGATGTGAATGAATATTCTAATCTTTGAGTCCAATCTTACGCCATCATGTGATGTGACTTTTGAGAGTGTTTTTGGCAGGAATTACTTCATTTTGCATTTGGGAGTATGTGAAATTTATAGCCAGATGTATACATTGACATATTTTTGACAGACCGCCTAACAAGATGTGTAGTTCATGTTCCCTGCCCTTGAATCTGAGTGGTCTTGTGTCAGTTTCAACCTACAGAGTATAGTAGAACTACTTTCAAAGTTAGATCACACAAAATCATGTGGCTTCCATCTTGCCCCTGGATTACTTTCTCTTGGAGCTTTGACTACATGTAAGGATTTTGAACACTTAGAGACACGAGGCTGGAGAGATTGCACGCAGGTACTCTGATCAAAACATCTGAGCCCAAATGTCCCCTATCTCTACTAAAGGGCATGGTGAGTAAGTGAAGACAGCCCTTCCATCGTCTGAATAACATCACATAACCTCAGTCACTGACACATGGAAATAATGAATCACCTAGCTGAGCTCTGCTGAGTTTCCAATTTCCCTCTCCCACAATATTCAATCCTTTCACTCTAAAATATATCACAAATCCATTACCATTTCTTCCTCTCAAAGAGGGTTTCTTTAACTTCAATGCTTAAAATATTCATTCTTCTTTATTCTCTCTCAACCATACTTTATCTCAATCCCCTATTTTATCTCTTCAAAGCAGTTATAACTATCTGAATTTACATTATCTAAGTATTTACTTATCTCTATGTTCATTATCTGCCTAATGAAATATAATTTTTCCAAGGGCAAGCATTTTCTTTTTCTTATTTATTTATATTATCCTTAAGCCAAGAAGAATAGCTTGTACTTTTGTAGATGCTTTATAAGAAAACACTGAATAGATGAATAAAGGAACTTCCACTGTCATCATCTCCTTCATCCGCAGAATACTTTAGTAGTTTTTTAATGAGTGTCTTTACTTTTACAATGTCTTGCTTCAAACCACCATTATGTCTTGCTTGGGAAAATTCCAAAGCTACCTGACAGATATTTTCCTCTTTTTTCAAACTTTTACCTTAAAATTGATTTTCCTCAAGGACATACGCATAGACCAAAACATAATCATTATATCTATGCTAGGAACGTTTAATTTAAACAAATATCAAAATTCTTAACCATCATTTGAAAGAGAGTGCATGATTTCTCCTTTTTATCCTTCAGGTCTGTGCTTAAAAGTTCTCCCAGGGAGGTTCTTACCACCATCAATCCATCTGCAAAAAAACCCCAGTATTTTTCATCCATTCCGAGTGTCCAGAAAGCGAGTAACACATACTTAGTAAATAATGGTACTCTATAAATAGTGAATGAATAAATGTATCAATCAAGGAACTGATCAAATCTAATCAACATGTACACAAATAATGACTTCATATAAAAGATATGTATAGCCCAATAGCCTTTTCCCCTCAAAACTCCATTGAAATATTAGTATATTATGTTTATATATCCAACTTTAAAATGCTGGATGATTCAATCCATGTACTTCTTAAATCCACAGGATGCGAAAAGGAGAAAACATTTGCTAAAAGGCAATTAATGCAGAGATTAATACATTCATCTTTAAGCAACATTTCACTATTTCTTGTATATGTAGCAGAAATATTACAGGAATAGATACGACAGAGGCTTCCTGATTTAAAAAAATCAAATCTGTTTACAGGAAAGCTCTATATCTAAATTTGAATAACTCCTTGCATTTACTGACCTTCTGCTCTAGTTAGATTGTTTATCTTATATTGTTTCCTACATAGAATTAAGTTAATTTTCATCACTATTCTTACTGCCTCAGTAATTAGAGAACAAACTACTAATTAGGGTAGTATGAAAGGACATAAAAGTTTGAAAATTTTCTAGATAACAATTTTTATTCTTCCTATACCTTTACTTTCTTCCATTTCAAGACATGTTACATGATCAAATTCCATAATTTTATTTTACAATTGCAAAATCTCAAAATGTACACTCACATATTCATTTATTTAACACTTATTTGTTAATTATTTAATATGTGTCTGGCATGATACATATGAAGGACAGACACAGACACCATCTCAGGCCTAATGGTCATGATAGATCAATGAGGAGACCATCACTAAATAAACCATACACATAATTCTATAAATCATGATTAAGTGACAGGAAGAAAAACTACAGGTTGCAGTGAATATGTACAAGTTAACCAAGTCTGAGGACTCAGATAAGTCCTCCATGAGTAAATAGCATTTAACCCAAGGCCTGGAAAATAACCTGGTGTCATTCAGGTAAGGGGCTGGGTAGGGGGATGGGAGTGGAAATTCAGACTGTGCCCCAAGCAGAAGAAAAGCATGGAAGAAAATCTATGTGTTTATTCTCTAAAGCATTTCCTATGAATGCCCAGATTTCTTCAAGTCTTATATCTCATAAAACCTCTTAAAGATAAAGTATTTGTTATTTATTGTCTATCTATTAATAAAACATTTCTTCCATGTGTCTTTAAATAATACATTTTTTATGACCACAAGTTTTGTAGTATACTAAGCTTTCTTCTTTAACACAAAATTTTAAGATTCCTTTTTATTTCTAAAGAAGACTTGTAGGAAATTATGATTTTATTTCCATCACTTTTTAAGTGAAGATTCTAACTTTGCCCCCAATGATTGAACACCTCGGTCATCTGTGGCCTGCCTTCTTTCTTGCCAGGTAGATGATTTATCACCTGAGTAGTTAACCTATTGTTCACTAAGAACAGAAATGGTGCCCATCAGTACAACAATGTACTGGTGGTGGAAACCCTACGTAAATAATGAACAACTCACAACAGAAACTGCTTGTTCAGCCTTATTCTTTCTAAGTCTAACGAGAAAGGTCAAGTACCCATCACGTGCACTTGGAATTTATTTTTTGCTAGCCCTTCCCATGAGAGTGCATGCCAAGAATATTCACCTTCCCAATCTCCACAGTAATATCTACAGTAATAGCACCACTCCCTTTTATTTTCCTCTTTATTGAACTTCTTGTTAATTTTATGTTCCAGCTTTTCTAGTATAGCTTAATTTTTTAAATGGCCTTCTTTTATTCTTTGTTACTATAAAAATGATGGCATATGAATATGCCATAAATAGACAGTATCAGTAAATTCATGTTCTTTTGTTCATTTTTAACCGGCATACTAGGTGTTCATCATGTCTTGGTCTCCTGGTCATTTTCTTTCTTTCCTGACTCATCTGTTGAATGAATTGTTGATATTTATCTTCTCTTCTCTAATCTGCTACACCCTGCTGTCTTCTAATGAATTTGGCATACCTTTGTATCTTTCCTTATACCATACTTTAAATTTTCAGCAATATGGCTGCGAAAATTTTATAAAATAGTATTTGGCACATGTCAGGATTCTCTGATTTCTGAGCTCTTCCTTAACTTCTTTTAGTATAATTATTTAAAAGCTATTAAATTGCTAATAATTTTATTTCTCTTCTATGTATATAGACAGGTTGTTTTAAAAAACCTCAATAATTAAGCTACAGACACTTGACCATATTTTAAAATCACATCCTTCTTTTCTTTCTTCTTTCTTTCTTTCTACCTATGCATTTTTACCCATGCAGCCATCATCAAAAGTTTATTGAATGACTGCTTTTTGCCAGGCACTGTGCTAATTTCTGGGTATGTAGAGATGGATAAAATCAAATAATTCCTGCCATCAGGTAGTTTATAGTCCATTAAAGAAGGAAGATGCATAAATGAATAAATGAAGCAGAAATATAGTAGATTTATACATGGAGCTGAGTGGTGAAGGATGATTAAATGCCCATCTGTTAAATGATACATGGAAAGGACAGTCCAGGCAGAAGGAGAAAAACAATCAAAAGCAGAATTGTATGTTTGTATCAGCAAATATGTTAGCATGTCTTATCAGGAAAAGAAGAATAAATATAAGGCAGCACAGATTCACTACTTCATGGCTAGAAGCTCACATTTTGTTTTACATGATGAGAAGAGAAGATTTTGAAGAATATTAATTTTGGGGTAGAAGATCACATTTGGACTTTAGAAAATGAAATTTTGTTTCTCATTTTTTAAAGTCCTGAAAATATCCTACATTCTTTGTCTACTTTTTACAGACCTCTTTGTCCATTTTTTTGACCTTGGTATCAATTGATAAATAGCTCTTCTACAATTGATAGGTATTTATTTTGGTGTGATTTTATTCAGACATTTTTGTTTTATGTTCATCATACTCCCCATGTTTTATGTTCTTTACAGGTACTTCATAGCCTAAAATGAAAGCTTTGTTTGACTTGCTTTTTTTGCCATCACTTTGAGTAAAATTTGAAGATATTTTTCTATTTGGTCTTTGACTTCTAAAACTTCACTTGTTAAGACTTTATTTTTTAATCCAGTTTTAGGTTCACATCAAAATTGAAAGGAAGGTACAGAGATTTTCCATATACCCCCTGCCTCCACACATGCATAGCATCCTCCACCAGATGGTACATTTGTTGCAACAAATAAACATACATTGACACATCATTAACACCCAGAGTCCATAGTTTACATTAAGGTTCATTCTTGGTGTTGTACATTCTGTGAGCTTTGACAAATGTGTAATGACATATATCCACCATCACAATATCATACAAAGTATTTTCATTTCCCTAAAACCCCATTGTGTTCTGCCTATTCATCTCTCCCCCACTCTCACCCCAGCAACCACTAATCTTTTAATTTTTTTTCATAGTTTTGCCTTTTCCAGAATGTCATGTAGTTGGAATTATAACAGTATGTAGCCTTTTCAGATCGGCTTCTTTCACTTAGTAACATGCATTTAATGTTTCTCCATGTCTTTTCATGGCTTGAGAGCTCATTTCTTTTTAGTACTGACTAATATCCCATTGTCTGGATGTACCATAGTTTATCCATTCACCTACTGAAGGACATCTTGTTTGCTTATACGTTTTGGCAATTATTAACAAAGCTCCTATCAACATCTGTGTGCAGGTTTTTGTGTAAAATAAGTTTTCAACTGCTTTGGGTAAATACCAAAGAGTGTGATTACTGGATCATATGGTTAGAGTATGTTTAGCTGTGTAAGAAACTGCCAAACTGTTTTTCTGAGTGCCAAGACCATTGTGTATTCCCACCAGCAGTAAATGAGAGTTCCTGTCGCTCCACATCCTTGCCAGCATTTGTTGTCATCAGTGTTCTGGATTTTGACCATTCTAATAGGTGTGCAGTGGCATCTTACTTTTGTTTTAATTTTCATTTCCCTGATGACATATCATATGGGGCAACTTCTCATATGCTTATTTACCATCTGTATATCTTTGTTGTTGAGGTGTTTGTTTAGGTCTTGGGACTCTTTTTAAATCAGGTTGTTTGTTTTTTTCATTGTTGAGTTTTTTAAGAGTTCTTTGTATATTTTGGACAACCATCCTTTATCCGATGTATCTTTTGCAAATATTTACTCCCAGTATGTGGTTTGTCTTTTCATTCTCTTGATATTACCTTTCACAGAGCAGAAGTTTTTATGTTTTAATGAAGTTCAGCTTATCAACTATTTGTTTTATAGATTTTATCTTTGGTGTTGTATTTTAAAAGTCATCACCATACCCAATTGAGTTTATTCTTATATTATCTTCTAGAAGTTTTGTAGCTTTGCATTTTACATTTAAGTCTGTGATCCATTTTGAATTAATTTTTGTGAAGAGTGTAATGTGTGACTAAATTCTTTTTTTGCATGTGGATGTCCAGTTGCTCAAACACACTTTGTTGAAAAGACAATCTTGGCCCAGTGTGTTGCCTTTGCTTTTTTGTCAAGGATCACATGACCATATTTATGTGGGTCTATTTCTGGGCTCTTTATTCTCTTCCATTGATCTGTTTGTCTACTCTTTCACCAGTACCACTCTGTCTTGACTTCTTGTAGCTTTACAGTAAGAACTGAAGTCAAGTAGTGTCAGTCTTCCAACTTTATTCCCATTTAATACTGTGTTGGCTATCCTGAATATTTTTTTTAGTTGGTATTACTACAGTAAGTCCCCTACTTATGAATGAGTTCTGTTCTGAGAGTGTGTTCATAAGTCCAATTTGTTCATTAAGTCCAACAAAATTAGCCTAGGTACCCAACTAACACAATCGGCTATATAGTACTGTACTGTAATAGGTTTATAATAATTTTCACACAAATAATATATAAAAAACAAACACAAAAAATAAAGAAAACATTTTTAATCTTACAGTAGAGTACCTTGAAAAGTACAGTAGTACAGTACAACAGCTGGCATATAGTGGCTGGCATCGAGTGAATAGGCAAGAAGAGTTACTGACTGGAGGAGGGAGAGGAGGTGGGAGATGGTAGAGCTGAAGGATAGTCAGCAATAGGAGACAGAAGGCAAGGTGCAATTTCACTCATGCCGGATGATGGAATGCACATTCGCATCTTTGAAAGTTCTCAACTTGTAGGTTCGTATGTAGGGGACTTAATGTATTATTATTTTATTATTTTGGTTTTTTTATCCTGTTTAACTCAAGGCCAGGTAAAAATCACTAAAAGTCCTTTGGGATTTGTGGAGATCAGGGATTATGGAAGTGAATTTAAATCTACTTTTTCCTTACATCAAGGGTGTAGCCCTTTGAGTCCCCAGCTTAACATGGCAAGGGTTCTTATACAATTCCCACCCTAGATTTAAATTATATCCCTATTTTTTTACTTACTCCATAAGACTTCGAACTACAGCCTGCATTTCCTGGCTTGTCAGGACTGATAGGACAAAAATATTTGTATGCTCAAATATAATGCCTGTATTTCTTTCTTTAGTTTCCCTGAGAATCTGGCTTGGCCCCATCCTATTAGCCTGAAAGATCTTCTGAATGCATTCAATCATCAAGAATATTTACCCAGCAGTTTTATTGTTTTCCTTGTAAAAGTCGGTCCTAATAAAGAACTTGATCCAAGTTATTAGAAACAGAAGTCCTCATCTCTGAATCTCTAGTATTTTATAGAGTACTTGACACAAATTAAACACTTCATAATGAAAAAATGAATTGTTGAGGAGTGCTTTTATCAATCATTTTTGAGCCTTAGTCACAAATTACGTGTTTCATAATTGAATGAATTTGAAATGTTACTTCTAAAGTTCTGAAAATGAATAACTTTTAGAAAATAAGCATCTCTGCCTCAGGTGAAACTTTAAACTAAAAGCCTTCTGTTAACTTTTGAAGCAATTTTTCCATGGGTAAAATTCTGCAGTATGAAGCTTTCTAAAACCAACTTTCATGATTCTTGCTAATGCACACCAGCTGAAATTTAGATTTGGTAAAGTAACACTTAACAGAGCTTATTATTTATAAATAAAAAAACAATTGATGTTTAAACATCAATTTGATGAAAACGTATTGGAGCTCAATGTCAATTTCCTTAAATATTTTTCAAATACTTAAAGGAAGCATTTAATTTTTGGCACTGAAGTCAGTTAAGTCTTTTGTATACATGGATAAAAATAGATAATGCATGAAATTGCAATGAGACTTCTTTAAAGCTGCTTAAAAGTTTATATCAAGAATACTCCATAGAATATTGTGATTCTATTAAAATATCAGAGAGCTTTTATAGAAATCTAACAACAACTAATGGATAAAATATATCATGTAGTTGATTTCAGATGTGGACAGTATAGATACTCATTGAGAATTGTATGAATCTCCATTAAGTACCATATACATTTTCTGATTGTGATGGACATACCTTAGAGTGACCTCCATTGAGTCATGCCTTTGTATTGAGTTCTTCCTTTGGAGTGTGGGCAGTAGCTATAACTTGCTTTGAACCAATAGAATGTGGTATTCCCTTGATTAGGTAATGTTATATGGCAAAAGTGAAGGGATTTTGCAAGATGTTATTAAAATCCCTAAGTAATTGTCTTTAAGTTAAGCAAAGGGTTAGCTTGAGTGGACCTGACCTGATCAGCTAAAAGAGGGTCTTGAGGTCAGAGACTCAAAGCAGCAGAGACACTGTCCTCCTGGCCGCAAAGAACAAAGGGCTATGTGATGATGGTTACCTGGCACTGAATGTTGGGTGACCTCAAGGAGCTAAGCCCTATCACTTCAAGGAACTGAAGTGACTCTGCCAACAACAAGCGAGTTTTTAGAAGCAAATATCAAGATCAGATAATATCACATCCCTGGCCAACTCCATGATGAAACCTTGTGAGCTTGAAGACCCAGTTATCACACAGACACACTCCTGATCCACAGAAACAGAGATAATAAATGTGTGCTGTTTAAAGTTGCTAAATGTGTGGTATTTTGTTACATAACAATAGAAAACAAACACAAAAATACTCACTCACAAGTTCTTCTAGAAACAACAATATTGTAAGGAAATTTTCTCCCTTCAAATTCTACCTGAAAGAAAATTTTAATAAGCCTCTATAAATCAATAACTGAATATAAAGTAACAGATGAAAATAATTGAATTACATTATTATAACATTTTAACAATGTCATTACCTTTTACTATAGCCAAAAACTAATTGTTAACAAGATCATTGTAGTGTGTTATGACAAACTGATTTCTGAACTGATCTCAATTATTCTTTTTAATTTTTATCTAATTAGACAATTGGTTCATGTTCCTCTCAGAAAATACATTAAAGCAAAATTAAAAAATAATAAAAGACTGTAATAATCACTTCTAATCTTCATTCAAGAAGTTAATGAGGACATTTTGATCTACAAGTCTTTAAATATTTCCTACGCCTTCCTGCAAAGGCACACACACACACACACACACACACACACACACAGAGTCAAATATTTATAAAATTGGAAGAATATTGTCATTCACTGTAATATTTTTCCAATCAACTCTATATCTATAACATATTTAATATAATGTATTTCCATTTTATATATTCATCTACATCATTATCTTTAAAATGAATAGTCTGTATGATATAAAAATATATTAAATATATTCCATATTTCTGATTATATTTTTCTAACTTTCTTTTTACTTTAAACAAAACTGTAAAAAACATTTGTTCACATGTATCGTAACACATTTTCTGATCACTTCATTAGGAACCTTACTAAAAATAGAACTCTTTATGACTCTATAGCATTAAATAGTCATTCCTGATTTAGAGATTACCCACATTGTTATACACTATTTTATATGTGCCTCTCATGCTGGTAAGAGTCTTACTTTGATTTGAGGCTCTTCAGTTAGTCAGACATATATGAACACCCTACTATACGTGAGGAGTCCAGCTACAGATCAAAACCCATTGTGTGATCTTTCAGGCCAACCACAGACAAGGGCAGGACTCTCCCTGGCTGGTATCCCAGGGACGCTGCCCTCCCCACACCAGACTGGGTGCCCGGCCCTTGCACTGCAGTCTCTGCAGAGAGTCACGGTCAAGGAATCAGAGGCCAGCCATGCTCACGGACATCTTTGCATTTCTAGTCCAGATACCTCCCATGAAAATCTTTTCATCAGGGAACCTTGACTGAGGCACTTTTAAGGTGTCTCCATGGAGACCTCCTTATTGGGATGGGGGAGGGACTTGACACTTTTCTCCACTTGGACTTGGTAGTTTTCTACTCCTAGTTCTTCCCTGCTCTCCTTCTCTACACTATCCTGGATCCATAAAACGTCAGGAGCCTTTCCTTTAGGGCCTACCGAGGGGAAGATGACTCCCCCGATCTGCACTAATGCACCTGACTCTCCAGGTGCTGGTTCCTGGGTAAAAATAAAAGACCGTGGAGCTGTGCCTATTTTGGCCTCTTGTGAGAGAATAAAGCTTAGATTGTTATTCTCAGTTTGGCTCATTGCCCTGATTGACCACCTCAACGCCTGGCAGAGGTGGCTGCAAGTTAAATTAGTCAAGAGACAATAGAGTATATTCATTTGATCATCTAGTAAATTGGGATCTGCCAGAAAACATCTAGGTTATATCTGATAGCTCTTTCACTTAAAAACCTGTCTTTTCACATGTTTTGGAGTTACAGTGCTCTGAATTATTATAGATTCTTAACTTTAAGAGGTTGACAGCCCAAATAAGCAACTTCTTTGTTATGTTCTTTGTTATGAATAGTCATCTCTTTATTCCTTCAGCCAATGGTTTAAATTTGTTCCTCTTTAAGAAAGGTTTGGGATGTGTCTCATAATAATTGATATCAGAATATTATTTACCATTTAGCTCAAATGTATTTAACTTTTATCAGTAATATTTTGGATAATTCTGGGTCCTGAGAAAAGTTAATGTGCCTTTTATATAAATTAAAAAAATCTTTTTTAATTTTTAAAATACTTCAACAAATTAACTTAGATAATAAGTAAACTTTTAAATTATTTTTCTATTCTGAAACTTTTAGAGACATTTCTATTTTACTTTTGTTCAGTTTAAACAATATCCATGTATCTGCAAATAAGTACAACTGACTGTTATAAGTGATAAAAGTTGAGAATAAAAGATTAACAAAACATAATCCTTACATAAAAGATTATAAACAATGAAAAATAAGATTAAATATTATTCAGTACATTTTAAGCTGAAAGTGCCTTAATTAAATATGCAATCGTTTTTCTTAGTTGAAGTTTATTTTCTCTGACCATTATGTATTTCCTATCCTTCAGTTGGTAAGTTATTTTATATAAATTGTAATTCATCTAAAAAATTAAGAAATACTCATCTGTAGCTTCTTCTTACAAGTAACATTTATCAAAAAAACTACATAAAATCTACAATTTTACTTCACTTTAGTGTAATATGTTGAAGCTAGTTATATTAGGTAATGATATGCTGTTGTTTGCATAAGTGAAAATGGAATCTTCAGCCAGACAAGTTTAATCTCATCCAGTCTGAAACACAAAATATTTAATTCTGCAAACAACACAGGTTTACATATTGGTGGTTTAACTCACCATATAAGCATGTGTTTACAGAATTAGATGATCAGTTTATTATGTTAGCATCCTGCTGACTTTGAAGAAAAAATACATTATATTCATTATGCTGTTATTTTATTCTTTGTGAGTAATGTGATAGTCCATTGAATATAACTAAGAGTTTGGAAAAGGAGAAATGCTAGCAAAATTAGACAATGGTATGAGTTGTTTCTCAATATAAAATAGCCACTTGCATAGATTTGATACAAGGCTCAGGTCCATTTTAGAGAAAAGAGCTCTCTTAAAGCAAAAAACTGGCACTTACAAGCTTAGCCTCTTGTTGCAAAGCAGTGCTTGTATTCAGGAAAAATGTCGACAAGTCATCTAAAAATAACACTGACTCTCAGGATCAACGCTTAGAATGAACTAAGCTAAAACTAAAGTATATCAGGCAATGGGACTATTAAAAAGTAGAATTAAGAAGGTTATTGATGTAATGATTATACTTGGATAATGTTATCATCATTTTGATTGATATTGCAGATATGAGGATGTTTAAAAGTGCACTTAGGGACTTCCCTGTTTGTACAGTGGTCTGTGCATCCACTGCAGGGGGCGCGGGTTCAATCCCTGGTCAGGGAACTGAGGTCCCCCACGTTGTGTGGCACAGCCAAAAAAATGCACTTATATATTGCTTTTAGAAATGAAATTTATGTGCAGTTTCACTGCAAAACCAGTCAGTATACAAGGTCTGGTTCTTGCCTATATGGAATGTAAATATTTTACATTGAGGAAGGAAAGAGACCCATGCATAATACAACTGTCTAGGGTTTTAAGCAAGTAAAAAATGTTGAGTATTTGTATAAACAGTGAGGGCCAGGTTTAACATATGGCAGGAGAGTGTAGACAAAATGGGATGATTGAGTTAGAGGAACCACTAACTAGCTAGATTGGGTGATTAGAAATAACAATGTGTATATTGGAAGGTGAAAATAATCTTGAGGATTTTTCTACCAGTGGTTGAAAGTTTGATTTAAGGCACATAAATATGGTCACTTTATTCCTGTCCCATAATTTGTATTAGGCAAAGTATTTTCTATCTCTGCCTTTTAATCTTAAAGCTAATTTGTAATTTTAGAATTTATGGTAGGAATTTTAAATGAATGCACATGGGTAAAGTATTATATAAAGAAAATGTTAAGTGCCATTACATAAATTCAACTTAAAATATTACCTTTGCCTTGTAATCTGCTGGTATTTATTTTGGGAGACCCTAGTTACCCTGTATTAGGTATATTCATCCAAACACAGTTAAAATAATCCTTGTAATAGAAGAAACAAGTCTAATAGCTAACATCAATATAGAATTACATTAGTGAGTGTACAATGTTTCATTGCTGAAAATTAATTCTAATTACAGTAATAAAAGTCTTTTAACTGACATCTTCACCTGTCATTCCTTTAGCTAATGGGAAGATATAAATGTACACAGACAAATGTTTCACTGAATTATAAGTGTGATAGATTTTCATAGACCGAGAAAGATCAGGCCTGTGAGAAACACATTAGTATGTTTCTCTTATTTCTAAAAAGGCAAATGCTAATGAAAAGTACTACAGTTCTTAATTCTATCCTTGGGAACTAATATGCATTTTCCTATCTATTATCCTACTTGTTTATGAGCCCTATTTAAATTTTCTGAGCTGAACATTAAGAATCTTTTATTAAATGGATTATTAATGATTAATAGAAGTTACAAAAGTAGAATTGCAAGTGTAATATTTTAAATTATTAAGTGTGGAAATTTAATTCTTGTGAAGTATTCACAGTTAAGTTATAAAATTTTTATTTAATTGAACATCTAAAATAATAATTTTCTTATCCTAAATAAACACAGATGTATATGTTTTTCAGTTTTGTACCAGGTGTAGATTTAGGCCAAACTGCCCAATTCTCACTAATTTGTGAGTGCTGTGATCACTTCTTCCCAATAAATCATAGGATAAATGAGTTGAACACATTTAACCACCATCTCTTTTGCCAAAATTTCATATGTAAAACATCCTAAGTAAGTAGACATCTTAAAATGCCTTGATTTTGAAATGTGTAATGCAAATAGTCTTTGAAATTCTGCCACTATAAAAAGGTAAGGAAAATTAATTTAAAATAAACTTCACTTTCATAATAATTTTGAATAGCTCTGGATAGTTTTAGGACAGTAAGATTTTTTGATTCATGTTTTAAGCTGTGAATAGGAGGTAACATTAAGAAAATATTCCCTGGCTTCCCCGGCTTCTCCCCCAAAATGTGGGATCATCCTTCCTAGGCTGGAGGAATGTCCATAAGGAGAGTTTCACCTTCTTGAAGATTAAAGCCTAGCAGTCCTGAGCTATTCCCAGTCCAAATGTCTGCAAAATTGAGAGAGACATCAAAACTCCTTCCACAAACTTCAGGGGACCCTGACTGCATTCTTGTAATGAAGCTGGAAGAGGGAGGGCAGGCCCATAATATGGTCTCCAGCCGCCACTGGAGCAGCTACTACAGCTCAGAGACCTACTGCCAGTGGTTCAGGCAGTTTCACTACGAGGAGTCACCTGGGCCCCAGGCGGCCCTGAGCCAGCTCCGCGAGCTTTGCTGTCAGTGGCTGAGGGCAGAGGTGCACAGCAAAGAGCAGATCCTGGAGCCGCTGGTGCTAGAGCAGTTCCTGGCCATGTTGCCTGAGGAACTGCAGGCCTGGCTTCAAGAGAACCAACCAGAGAGTGGAGAGGAAGCCGTGGTGATGCTGGAGGAGCTGGAGAAAGAGCATGACAGGGCAGCTGAACAGGTCTTTTTTGGACGAAATGAGGACATGCTTGCAAAGAAGCTACCAACTTGTGTAATCACTTAGGAGACACCACGTAGCCAGTTTAAATCCACAAAAAAGCAACTGCAGTGGGCATCGAAGGAGCTTCACACCTTAAGACAAAATGTTAGAGACACCAGAACTATAAATGTGAAATCAGCTTCAAGGCAAAAGACTTCTTCAGGCAAAGAACTGCATTACAAAGTTTCTAACACTCTTCGAATGAAAGCTTCCCAGAGTTTCACATTTAGAGGAACCTGTGAACAAGATAGAAAGTTTGAAAGAAGACAGGGAAACCGTCCTTGAAAAAAAAAAATTGTGATGAATGTGGGAAAGCCTTTAGTCAGAGCTCAGCCCTTAATCGACATCAGAGAATCCACCGTGGAGAGAAACCTTATACATATGATGTGTGTGCAAAGGCTTTCAGCCGAAGTGCAATCCTGATCAGCATTGAAGAATCCACACTGGGGAGAAACCCTTCAAATGTCATGAATGTGGGAAAGCCTTTAGTCAGAGCTCAAATCTTTTCAGACATAGGAAAAACCATGCTGGAGAAAAAGTCCCATCAGCGTTGTGAGGGAGTCAAAGCATTTACTGAGAACTTTTTCAACAGGGGAGAAGACACAAGGCACCAATACTCCTTTAGTATAAATCGGTAGTTTCAGTGGGCACCAGTTTCCTTTCAAAGGTTATAAAAGCCACAGGAGAGAATGTAGAATATTTTCTGTCAGCATTGTTTGCTTTTCTGCTTTTCAATAGTGTCAGTTCAGATGTTTGAGATTCTAAAGCTTAAATCGGATTTCCATCCCTAGTGCGGCTCTTGAAAAGATACTCTCAGACATGTTCTACTGTTTCCATTATTAACACAAATAATGAATTAGTATGTTCCTTTTTAGACAAGTACATTTTCCCTGTTGAGAAGGAATGTGTGAGTTAGTATATAAGTGGGTATTCTCCATTTCATTACTAGAACATTGGAGTTATTAAACCAAAGATTAAATCAGTTAAAAAAAATGTCCTGGGAATTCCCTGGCAGTCCAGTGGTTAGCACTCCATGTTTTCACTGCGGCACGCCTGGGTTTCATCCCTGATCAGGGAACTAAGATCCTGCAAGCCATGCGGCGTGGCCAAAAATAATAATAATAAAATAAATTTCCTGTTTTACTTTCTGTTACCAGATTCAAAATATGAGAATAAGATTGAGGAGACCCAAAAGAATATGTGCCTCAAGACCTAAGCTGAAATGTCCAGGGTCATTGTTAGGAAGCAGGTGAGTAAAGGGACTTTACTCATCTCTTATGAAAATCTGAGAACCTACATACTGTTTTGTTTTGTTTCACATTTTTAAATTGAGGTATAGTTGATATATAATATCATCTATACATACTGTTGATGATACTAAGTAATTTCCTGTGTAGGAAAAAAAATTATCTCCTTTACAATTTATATTGGATATATCTCAATGAAAGCATTAAGATTTGCTCTACATGTCTTCAGGAAGTGGCCTAAATATGATGAGTGTTCTAATAAAGAACAGTTATCTGTGGGTGCTTATATAAATTTGTTGATCAGCTTAACATAAAGAAATAAGGAAGATGAAGAAAAGACTGTCCAAACAAGACTGATGTTACCTGGTAAGTGCAGCACATAATGGAAAAGTGTACTTACCTGGAAATGAGAACCCTTAACAGCTGATGACTATCCTTCAGAGTTCTTCATAGCTTCTGTTCTGGCATAAATCAGCTGTGAACATGTTTCAGGCGTCACAGGACAACCTTTTCAGGGTCTTATGCATTCTTAGTAAGATGAGTTTCTAGACAATTTATCATGATGTTAAGACCTTGGATTTTGATACTCTTGTACAAATGAGAAAATCACTAAAGTTCAATTTGAAGAGTCCATTGAGTTTAACCCACATCTAATTCAATCAGATTCTCTTGTTTAAAAAGTAAATGACTGGTATTTTTTTAAAGTATTCTGACAGTATATAACATAATGTCCCCCTTTCCAGGGATTCTTAATAAAACTCTGTATGTATTACAAGAATACATGGATTATCGTGTCTCACATGGTGCCACCATTACCCAGTATGGAGGCAACCATGAGAAATGAAAGTCCTTAGAAGAGAAGATAGGCCTCATGGTGAACTTCTTTGTTCCTCATGAAGTGTGAAGATTTCATTATCAGAAAATCCAATCATATCTAGTGCTTGGAGTAACTCCTGAGACAAAAGTGGGATTACATGCTCTGCTTAGTTAGAATACTGATAAATATAAGATTAGTAAGGGGAGAGGTGAACACAAATTTTAATTTTAGAATTTTCTGATAGTGATTATACTCATAGCTCTAGTAAATATTGAGCTTTGTACCTTTTCATTTATTAAAAATGTAGGAGTCAAAAAAAAAAAAAAAGAAAATATTCCCCGACTGGCTGGAAGCGCAACTGTTTGTAAAAATGATATAACCTCATCCATGGCTTTGGAGACCTATTTTAAATTCAAGTTGCTTATCAGAACTTGGGAGAACCTTGGCAACATAGGGATGAAATGTTTCTCTTCTTGCTTGATCAGAAAGACTGAAAAAGCAGTTATTAACCTGGTAATATTAACTGGAGAATACTCAACATTTCTGAATGAGAAGATGTCTGTAGTATCTAGTCCTTTAAATAAAATAGAGTAGCCAGATAGCTATGATGTCTCCAGAAAGAACTGCTGTGCAGACTGAATGCAACAATGAACAAGACACTTGATTAGTACCAAAAGAGCCTGGCGTCGTACTGTTGCTGTTGTTATTTCCCTTCTGAATGCTTTGGATGCCGATTTTGCATAATCCAGACATCCTTGCTCTATGTGGTTTCACCACAGTTAGTTATCTGGGTCAGAGCCATTGTACCATTTGGTGGAGTAGCAGTGTCATAAATGAAGCACAAACTCAAGGCTAAAGGTTTGTAAACTGAAGTGTGCCTTGCAGTCTGTTCTGTGTGTGTGAGACTTGAAAGTGATCACAATCATCCCCTAAGCAAATTGTATCATTAGCCATTCTAGTGCATCATGATTATACTCAGATATACATATAGAAGGTATATGTATATATGTATGTACACACACACACACACACACACACACACACACACACACACACAAGATAAAACATAATTTCAAACTACCAGACTGGGAATGAAGAGGAGCGTCAGAATCCAAGCCTAATAAAAACTGAAGACTTGAAATTGTCCCTGTAGCTATTCTTTCAAAAGGGCATAGATGGGGCTTCCCTGGTGGCGCAGTGGTTGAGAGTCCGCCTGCCGATGCAGGGGACACGGGTTTGTGCCCCGGTCCGGGAGGATCCCACATGCCGCGGAACGGCTGGGCCCGTGAACCATGGCCGCTGAGCCTGCGCATCCGGAGCCTGTGCTCCGTAATGGGAGAGGCCACAACAGTGAGAGGTCCGCGTACCGCAAAAAAAAAAAAAAAGGGCATAGATGCAGCATTGCAAGCAGCAGTTGGCCTTTTCAGCTAAAGCCCTTCTTTCCCCAAATGGAGCCCGTGCATATGAATCTCATGGCCAGTTATACATTAATTGTTCTCCATCATTTGTCAACCTGAGAAATTCCCAGCAATTCTCAGAACGGGTTTTCAATTTGGAAAATTATGTTGATGTAAAAAACTGTAAAGTTATGTAGACAGATTATCTCAATGTTAGGATTCAGAAAAGATCATGACCACAGTTTTCACTTTTTGTCTATTTTGAATAAACTTAATCTTTGTTAGGAATGATCCAAAATGGAACATCATGTGAAACAAGAGTATTGAAAGCATTTTCAATATCATTTGGTTCCTCAAAGAAACAAGATTTGTATAAGTACAAGTCATTTTATTTTTGTTAATGCAATTTTTTTGTTGTAATAAACTTGAGTGAAATCACCTAAACAAATAATTATAGGAAAAGAAAATCAAGATGATATTTTGTAAAAAATCAATTCAAACTAGATTCAACAAAACCAGTCATTCTTGTCTCCTGCCAAAATGTTCATGACATATTAGTGCTAAATAGTATTACCAATGTTTCAGCAAAATAGTCATTATTCACTAATTTATGATTAGGTCCAATACCCAAAATTCTGTGCCAAAGACACTTATTTTGCAAATTTATTCCAAAGAAATTTTGTACATATTTAACTCAAACCTGCAAGACAAGACATTTCTTTAAAGTAATATATTCAGAATGTTTTAGCCATTGCAAGCCCATTTAATTTAATACAAGAAATACATATGTATGAAACTTTTCATAATGTAATTTTAATATTATTAAACCAAATAGTGATTCTTTTCCATATGAGGGTTCCTTCTACAATTGCATCAGAAAGCTGAAAAGTTATAAATAAATAAATAAAATAAAATAAAATTGAAACGTCATGGACCAGAATAGTATAGGATGAATTTTAAACAAATAGAGAAAAGTTTGATTTCAAGAATAGCTTGAAAGAATACAGATTTTTCACTGATAATGATATACTAAACTCAAAGATGCATAAATATTTTAAATAAATGTCTTGCTTTTAACAGTAAAAAGTGATGCAATATCTAGCATAAAATCATGTCTGGCCAGCAAATCCATCCAAAGATCTTTTCAGCTTTTTTTCACACACTTCCCACTGACAACATATAATAAGAGATAAACTCAAGAAGGAGTATCAGAGACTAAGACTTAGAATTTTCCTACCATTAGAATCAGGGAGGAATTAAATAAATCAGAGATTACCTAAATTGGTTGCTCAAAATCCAAGAACAGTACTGTCTGAAATTCGGTCAAATGTACTTTATACTTTCAAATTTCCTGCCCCACTTTTACCAGACATTTATAATAACACTACCTGAACCAAACAGAACTTTGGACATGTGTTTCTCTACTTCATGCCCATGCATTTTACAATCAGCCAAAAATGCTGATGCCAGATGATCATTGCATCTTCACCTTTCATCTTTTGGCAGATGAAACTTTCTGAAAAAATATTAAGCAAGGAATAAGAGTGAATTGGTAGTGTGATGCATTACTTTGGGGGGAAACTCTTCCAAATTAAGTTTTGTAGGCAGGGCAGAAACAAGGGATAATTTGGAAGCCATCATTTTGGATATTAAAATTCTTCACGTACTCTATTTTTCAGGGTATAAGATCTTACACTGAAGAACTTCTGCTTCACACAATGGTATAGATAAGAGCAAACTTGCCTTGTGGACCAAAATGTATCAACTCTGCACACCACTCACAGATGAAAATACACAGAGAAGATGCTATAAAGAAGCAACATATTAAGCTCATACTAAGTAAACTGTTCCTGAGTTTTATGAAGATCAAAATATATATGTATATTAGCAAAAATTTGTTATAGAAAAAATAAATTTAAAAATGTCAATTATTAACATACTCTACAGTATTTTTAAATTGAAACTGTAATTAAATAATATAAATACCATTTTGTTAACATTGTTTTTCAGAGAAGGGCATTTTGAAAGGTGATGAAGTCCAATTTACCTACTTTTTCTTTTCTTTTTCTATTGAGAAATCTTTGCCAACTTCATTTCACCTTTTTCTGATTATGTTCATTTTTTTGACATGTTGAGAAAATTGAGCATATTTGTAATAGGTGCTTAAATGTCCCTGTCTCCCAACTACATCCTTCTGTCTTTTTCAGCCTCTGTCTCTATTTACTGATAATTTTTTTCATGTTCATAGAACACAATTTCTTGGTTTTGGAAATGTATAGTGATTTTTCAATAAATGCTGAAATTTATGATTGTACATTGTCAAATGCAGTAATCTGGTGTATTTTTAAAATGATGTTGAACTTGGTTTTAACTACAATTTCCAAAGAATAGAGGTACTGTAGTCTAATAAAATTTCATGAAATACTTATTGTGCAAGAGTATACAATAAAACTCCTAGTTGTGAAACATTTTCTTATTTCCAATATTTTTATGGTTTTGAGACTATGCTTTAAAATCACATGAAAAAAGAAATATAGAATAAATCTT
This sequence comes from Hyperoodon ampullatus, assembly GCF_949752795.1. Classification (NCBI taxonomy): domain Eukaryota; kingdom Metazoa; phylum Chordata; class Mammalia; order Artiodactyla; family Ziphiidae; genus Hyperoodon; species Hyperoodon ampullatus. Next base: position 78,706,959 of record NC_136926.1, read on the forward strand.
AGTTCTGTTTGATCAACTCATGTTTTTGAATTTTATTTTATTTATTTTTTATATAGCAGGTTCTTATTAGTTATCTCTTTTATACATATTAGTGTATACATGTCAATCCCAATCTCCCAATTCATCCCACAACCACCCCCCCCACTTTCCCCCCTGGTGTCCATACATTTGTTCTCTACATCTGTGTCTGTATTTCTGCCTTGCAAACCAATTCATCTGTACCATTTTTCTAGATTCCACATATATGCATTAATATATGATATTTGTTTTTCTCTTTCTGACTTACTTCACTCTGTATGACAGTCTCTAGGTCCATCCATGTCTCTACAAATGACCCAATTTCATTTCTTTTTATGACTGAGTAGTATTCCATTGTATATATGATTAATTCATTTTTTCATGGAAGTTTAACATAAGAAAAATATGTGTGAAGGCAGCTAATTAAATTTCTGTAGTTTCAAAGTCAGGAGTAGAACCAAAGTATCCTGACCCTTCTTCTTGAATGTCTCTCCATGTTATCAAATTCTCCCTTTTAATGATATGGGTTTGTTCTTTCAAATCTAAATGGATTTGGTTTAACTTTCCACAAAGGTCTTTTATGGACTACATATTCTGGATGTCTAAGAACTGACAAAAAATAATTAGATAATAGAATGATCTTGAAAATGTGGATAACAAGTACAGTGTTTTCTTGATTTTTGGAAGAGTGACTGAATTTTCTCTTCTTTCATTTTTGAAAAAAGTGGTCCATCAATGGTCAAAAGTGTATCTTTTTTTTTTTGCACTCACTTTAATTGAATTGTGGTTTGAGTCACACTGGTATTTTAGATCAAATTTTTAAAATTAAGTTTAAACAACTAATATTCAATATAGATACACTCTAAGTCCTGAAACTCTTTTACCAAAGCAAACATAGCTAGAAATGAAATTGAGACTGACTTTGCAACTAAAATACAGTAGAATACCAGAATTAGATTTAAATGACTTAAAATGCATAATTAAAACTTGAAGAGCTCAAACTATTAGTTAATGTCTGCCTTCCTGTAATGTATCACTTATTTTGTTAATTAATCATTAACAAATGGTCTGAGCAATTTAGTAAAGAGTTACATGTTTACTAGAAATAAACAATAAAGAGTGAGGTAAGCTGTTTCTAATAGGTATCCATATTCACATAATGCTTATCCAATGGACTTGGGTTCCCTTTCCAAACACATTCATTTTGTATAGCATATTAGTACAATGTGAATATATTAAAAGAGAATGATACATGAAATGTGAATTGTGTTCCTATAGTTATATATATATACATATATTACTTTAAATTATATACTATATACATTTTATTTTATATATACCAAAATACATTAAGTATATAATATATAATATATATCGTATACTATGAAAAATATACATATTTATGTATATGTGTATATTATACCTGCATATATATTATTCATAGTATAATTTATTAAATTATTTAAATGTTATAAGTGAAGAGATATGCATTGCACCTGTGGTCCTATATCTCACTGTGTGAACTTATTTAGGTCTTCAGTTTCTCCATCCATGTGACAGGAAGGTTAGCCTCCTAAAATTTCTTTCTGCTAAAAAGCTCTAATTATCTATGTTAATTTTTTTATGTACCAGCCTTTTGGTAACAATTTTTATAAGGTCTTACTATTTTTAAAGAATTTCTGTATTTTGATAGCAATAAGTGAAAACAGATTAATATAAATGTACTATCAACCATCCCTTTACATGAAACTATATAACAGAATATAAAAAATATTAAGGCATTTTAATTGATATAATGCCCTGAAGAGAATTGTTATAATGGCTGGTCTATGAGGGAGATGAAATATTTATTCTTAAGATCGGGTCATCTACTCAATTTGTCTGAGTTCTGTAGAGTTGCATATTTTCTACATAATTTTAGATACATTCTATCCATGTGAAAGACCTTAAATTAAACAATGTGCAACAGATTTCATCTGAATTGTGTTAGAAAGGTAAGCTGATCATGCCACATCACCTAGCTAGGCCCAAAGCAACTAAAGAGAAAAATATGACCAGCAATAAATGCTAAAACAGCAATTTGTGCAATGTAGAACATTAACTAAAATCTTAAAACAGTTTATATTCCAGGTATGTATCAAACTGCAGATGTCATGTAAAATACATTCACTGTTGGAGATTACATGTCACACAGAAAGGTCTTTTAAGGAAACTTTCAAGGTGATGAGCCATAATAATAAATCAGCCAAATGATCCTCCTCTCTGGCTGATAGAAGAAAATTCTCCTTAAGATCAATCATGGTGAACAAGCTGACAACAAAGTAGTCTTGCTGATCTTGGGCCAGACTCTGTGGAAGATTTCACACATCCTTGAAATGCAACTAGTGTAAAAATTGCACACTCTTCACATAGACAATTTGGTTCAGAGCGAGAGAATGATAGCCTTTTGACCTCAGAAAAGAAGAGCAGAAAGCTCTGCAAAAGAGAGAGTTGTGTGTGTGTGTGTGAGGGGGGGTGTGTATCAGAAGATTTAGAGGCAAGAGAGAGATAGCAGGGGTTAGGTAAAGAGGAGACAGGAAGGTCAGGGAAGCTACCTATTCTAATAGAACTTCCACAGTCTACTCACCTCGACTAAGAGCTCAGCAACAAGAAGCTGGTTGGAATCGCTCAATTCCCTTAAAAATCTCCATCAACACCTCTCTATACACACTGTTTAACAAGGAAAATTGCCATCTTTCCCACTATTGTGTAAATTGCCATGTGAAAAGAACCTCAAGCCTCACTTACAAACGGATTATGGTTCCTAAAACTCTCCCTCCACACACGAGTTCTGTTGCATCAATGTACTTGTAATTAACAACTGAATAATTCACCAAGAGAGTCTCAGGATAGAAAACGGAGATTTCTGCTGGCAACACGGGAAGTTACATGCTTTACCTATAATTAAGAAGTGCTTAGTTTAAGTATAACAATCTATTCTGAAGGATCCTTTTTAGCCATCAGCTTAAAGATATTTGTACTCTTTCAGGCTTAAGATAACAGCCTGTGGTGGGAACATTGCTGACTAGCACTGGCATCGGGAGAACTGTGCTGTACTCTTGACTCTGCTACTAAGTAGTTCCTGGACTTTGAGTAAGTCACTTAAACATTTTTGACTTCAGTTTTCCTAGCTTGAAGGGGGAATTCTTGCCCTTGATGAAACCTAAGTTTCTTATTATCAAACTTGCTGAAACTTACTCGCCAATCTTGAAATGAGTTGACTGTGTCATGGGTCTTGCCAAGGAAAAATATCACACAAAACAATATGATATTTTTGTATCTAGCTTAATTGTAATGTTCCCTTAATCATCTACAAAGTTTCTAGTTAAGTGAATTTTGATCCTTTATTTTCATCACATAAATTATGGTCAGAAATCATATAATCCCCTTCCTAATAATCAACTAGTAAGTAAACATTATTTGTACATCTTTCTCAATCTGTTTTTTAAAAAATTTTCCACTTTAACCTTATGCATCTGAATTATTTTCACAGTTATTTAAAAAAGCTAGACACTCAATTAGGAAATCTAGTAATTATATACAAATGTTTGAACAAATACCAATGTGGTTATTCTTTACAAGCTGTTAAGTTCAAAAATTCTACTGAGGAGACTTCCAAGCTTGTCATGTTAATGCTTGTATTAATGAATAAAACATGGCATTTTTTCAAAAATATAATTTATGTCAGACCTTTGCAATAGCATAAGTCTTTTAATTTCCTTTCCTCATAATGGACATTATTGAAATGAATCAAGGACAAGAAGGAAGAGAAGTGACAAAGAAACCACTTGTATAAAATGAAGAACAACTTTTGTACATATTAATTGGCTCTGTGTGTGAAAAAATATAATCAAATATAATCTTCAGTTCTATCCTACCTATGGATGTTTGCTCATTGCAGATAAAAGTTTTTGATTATGATGAATTTTACTTTCCAGTATATTGTCTCCTTTCACTGAATACATTTTCCATATGACTTTTATGTAACCATTTTCCATCTATAAGGTTTCATCATGAAAACTGAACTGTAACTCTGAAGTTGAACACATCATATACACTGCTTTCTATCATCTAGAAATCTCTGCATCTCTTAATAGAAATCTGAGAATCAAGGGGGAAAGAAGATGAATGACTTTATAGGATATTTCTTTTTCTTATCTTTAAAGTCAACATACTCTGTGTTTAAGGTGAAAAGAAGATGTATCTGAGGGATTATAGATTCCAATATATGTAGTTTATGTAGCATCATTATGCTGTTTGCTCTGGGGAAGACAAATCTTAAACTGTTCATTTGAGTCTTATAACAAGCCCCTGGATGTTGCTAGTAAGACAGTTATAGCAGCCTGAGAAGCACAGAGGTTTGGTTATAAATCAGGCTCAGGTATTATAATAAAGTTTATAGAAGCTATGTCAACAGCATATACCCAGCGTAGGAGGAACTACTTTTGCCCTCTTCTTACCTTCCTGTTTTTATTCCTAGAGTAAGAACTTTTGAATACTTGGGAAGTTGGTCTCTAAGGCCCTCGTCTAGTCCCCGTGAGGGAGGAGTAATAATGTGGTCAGTGAGACAGGAATAAAAAGCACATCTGAGTGTGTAGCTCAGTCCTTCTGACCACTCCTTTTCAGGTGAGCTCGTCCTCAGGATGTCCACTCTGCCTTCCATGCAGTAAAGAAATCCGGGTAGAATTCTTGCCTTGGAAAGGTGAATATGAAAGTCAGTCTTTCTCTCTCTCTTTCTGCCTCTGTCCCTCTTTCTGGCATACACACACACTTAATACGGAGCTGTATTTCTAGAGTATCAAACCAGATTTTCATGTGATTTCAGTCAAGGAACATTCAAGTATTCAGTATTCAAAACTCAAGTCAAAATGACACCTGCTAATTTAAAAATCGATAGTGATAAATGCCAACACAGGCTATTCTGGGCTTTGTTTTCACAGACTTTCTGAATATAAGCTTAGAGTTTCTAAAATGTGTAATGTTAAACATAACGATTTGAATTTAATTATTATGTGTCACAATAATATTATAAAATTCTAAGTGTTATATGTTTCTGAGGGTTTATGTACTTAGAAATATTTACATAAGGTTTGAGCTGAGCCATGGGCAAAAAGTCTGATATTGTACAAAATGTCAAAGAAATGTTGGAGGATGGATCAAATTAACAATTATGCAAAAATAAATCTGTAATGATGAAGATGAAATGGGGATACAGGAAAAAGAAATTAATTTGGGAAAGGAAAGGCAGAGCAAAACACTGTAGGGCTGATGACAAAGTTTAATCAATATACTTTTATTCATGTGCAAGAAGATAGTAAAACAAACAGAAAAAGGTTTACCACTTTGCATATTATAATAAGTCTAGATTCTGAATAGTTTTTCTCATCCTTAATATTAATTAATCTGTTGCTACTTTAGGCTTCCTGAAACACAAAACACTCAATAGTTTTCTTATAAGATATCCTCATGTATTACATTGGCAAATATTTCTAGCAAATATTTAGGAAAATGATTGACACATAGTTATTTCCTATAAACTTTATATGCAAAAGAAGATACTTTTTATATCTTCAGCCTTTTCAAACAGGATCCATAAATCAAACTTTTGACAAAATCTGCTTTTAAATTCTAAAACTTATATTAAGTTAAAGAAAATTTGCTTCTCTCCAGAGTGTGATTATTGGACTCCCTAATCTGGGAAGTAAAGGTTTATAATGCAAAATTTAAAATGTATTAATGTTTTATTAGAGATTATTTTCAAGTATTATTGATACTTGTATTTTAGTATGCTGCACACAGTCAGTCCTTATAAGGCTGTATACTAACATCAAGAACATGTTCAGGCTTTGCTGACTATTGACCACAGGCTCTAACATCAGAGGAAGCATGACCATTCCCCTTGCCACCTATTAAGTTCCTCAACTTCCAACTTAAAGGGCTCTCACAAGGTACTGCTAAGGATGTAAAAGGAAAATCAAAATGGAGTCACTTTGGCTAAGAGACCTCTCTAAAATGAAGCCAGGAGGCCATCAAGGATGTGTGACTTATGGCTCAGCCTGGATGGAATGTGAACTTCGACAACTGATTGTCCCAATGCAGACGTCCAGAACATCTTCCCAATGTTCCAGAGACTCAAGATATCTATGAGACACTTACCCTAAAATCACTCATGACAGCCTTTCCTTTAAGGCAAAATATTTCCATTCCTGTATCAGAGTCAATCATAATTCCTGCCAGACAACTTTAACAGCCGGTAGTTTTTTATAAGACCCTGACTCTTTCTCTTCCTTAGAACACTTTTGGTTTTACCAGAGTTTGTGTTTCCTGAACTGCAATTCCTGACACCCTGCAGATAAAGCTCTTTGTTCTTTGCAGCCTCGATATTGGTTATTGACTAGAAACTTCTGCCAAGGAGCTAGTGTGTTCTTTGGTTTTGGTAGAAGACGCAGACGTTAAAAGCTTTTACATTCAAATAATTATTTTGTAACTTCCCCTATTTGGAATTATCATTTAAAAGATTAACTCTTTGAAGGTCAAAAGTTGAAACCAGAGTGGACATTGTGAACGAGTCTTAAGTAGGCAGCAGAGGTTTTCCTCAAGTCTAAGTGAAAAGGCTCCAGGTAACTTAAAAATAATCCCATCAAGAGCATCTAGATAGATTGAACAAGGACCAGAGTGAAGGCTCAAACTAGTACTAGAGTGAGATTTTTTAATAGTATGGATCATTTTAATATTTCCTTCAGGTTAAGAGCAGCCTCAAGGTAGCGGGACAAGATTTAAAGATTTGGAGGTCCTTATCCTGCAAAGAACTTCCTCATTTAGAGCCTTCTATATTCAGAATGTGGAATTAGACACTGTACCTTGACAGACTCCACACAACGACCTTTATAACCTTCAAGGCCATAGACACATTCATAACAGTATTCTTAGCAGACATATAAAAATACTTTGAGAAATAAAATACGTTTTTTCAGCTTATAAGGTAGCAAAATTCATATTTTAAAAGTCACTGTATGCTTTGCTTTCATCATTCATGCATTTGCTTGGTATTGTGCTTCTGTAAGGACTACGTATTTATAATTTGCATTTCAAATATCCCACCAATGTTTTTCCTTCATCATTTACAACGGCTACAGAAATTACTGAATATATCACAGTTCTAGGGAGAAAGTAAGGCACTTCAAGCACTTACTTTAGTTAGGAAACAACGAAAAGGAAGCAAAAAGAAAGGTTTGTTGGTGATGAATAAAGTTAGGAGAGAAATTTTAGGAGAGGCCCAGCTTTGCAATGTAGCTCTGTAGTGTCTTTATTGCTGTTGAATTGTCATTGTTAACCTACAGAGGGAAATGATAAAGGCACTTTATTGCTTTTTGAAACTTGGAGGGGGAAAAAAATCAGTATCTTAAATAAAGATTTCAATTCCTGACCTCACTAGCCTACTTTGCAACTGAGCCAAAATCATTAATTTTTAGCCTCAAGTAAATGAGAATTCAGGATTTTCCCTCTGCATGGGAAAGTGCAATAAAATGGGACATGTTGGTAGAGTAGAACCACTGCATATGCAAATTCAGACACATTAGGACATTTCACAGTGTCATAGTAAGTCACTCTAATGGGAAATTACCATGCTTTTTCTAAGAAAATCACATTTTCAAGCATTCTATGCTGAACTTTAGAAAAAGTTTTTGTTTCCTAAGTCATTTAGCATTTGAGAGTTTGGATTCTTCTACAATTGCCAATTTTCTGCACCACTGATGATCATTATTTTTGATGTCTAGTATCATTATTTTAAATTGTCCCTTAGGATATGTGGATGTAGGATGAATTCAGAGAAATAGGTTCTAAGGAGGAGACAAGTCCCCTTGACTGGTTGGAGTACATCTGAGACAAATAGAAAGGCTGGGGAAGCCTGGATTCTTCTTGTGAGGAGAGCATGCATGCTGACTAGCCCCAGAGGCAGGGCCAGAGAAAGGTCTGCTGTGGCGGCTATTGGGTTTCTGTGACTACCTTACTGTGAGACTTGGCCCATGCCAAGCTGGAGGCATCACACTCCTCAATTTCAAACTCTATTACAAAGCTATAGAAATCAAAACAGCATGGCAGTGGCACAAAAACAGACACATAGATCAGTGGAACAGAATATAGAGTCCAGAAATAAGCGCACACACATATGGTCAATTAATCTACAACAAAGGAGGCAAGAATATACAATACAATGGAGAAGTCTCTTCAAAAAGTGGTGCTGGAAAATCTGGACAGCTACATGTAACACAATGAGATTAGAACATTTCCTCACACCATATACAAAAGTAAACTCAAAATGGATTAAAGACCTAAATGTAAGACCATAGAACTCTTAGAAGAGAACACTCTTTGACATAAATCATAGCAATATTTTTTTGGATCTGTCTCCCAAGGCAAAAGAAATAAAAGCAAACATTTAAAAATTGGACCTAATAAACTTAAAAGCTTTTGTGCAGGAAAGGAAACCATTGACAAAACAAAAAAGCAACATAACAAATAAGAGAAAATATTTGCAAATGATAATGCAACAAGGGGTTACTATCCAAAATATACAAACAACTCATACAATTCAATATCAAAAAATACACAACCCAATTAAAAAACGGGCAGAAGACCTATATAGACATTTTTCCAAAGAAAACCTACAGATTGCTAACAGTCACATGAAAAGGTGCTCAACATCACTAATTATTAGAGAAATGCAAATCAAAACAACAATGAGATATCATCTCACACCAGTCAGAATGGTTACCATCAAAAAGTCTAAAATAACAAATATTGGACAGGATGTGGAGAAAAGGGAACCCTGTTCACTGTTAGTGAGAATGTAAATTTGTGCAGCCACTATGCAAAACAATACAGAGGTTCCTAAAAAAAAACCCTAAAAATAAAACTACCATATGATCTAGCAATTCCACTCCTAGGTATATATCCAGAAAAGACAAGAACACTAATGCAAAAAAAATATATGCAGCCTAATGTTCATAGCAGCACTATTTTCAAATAGCCAAGATATGGCCAAGTGCTCATCAACAGACAATGGATAAAGAAGATGTAGTATATATATACACTGGAAAATTACTCAGCTATAAAAAAGAATGAAATTCTGCCATTTGCAGCAATATGGATGGGCCTAGAAAATATTATGCTTTTAGTGAAATAAGTCAGACAGAGAGACAAATACTGTATGATATCACTTAGATGTGGAGTCTAAAAAATAATACAAATGAACGTATATGCAAAATATAAACAGACTTAACAAAATACAGAAAACAAACTAATGGTAACCAAAGGGAGAGAAAATGGAGGAGGGGCAGATTAGGGTATGGGATTAAGAAATACAAACTACTATATATATAATTGATAAGCAGTGATGATATATTGTATAGCACAAAGAATTATAGCCATTATCTTGTAATAACTTTTAATGGAGTATAATCTGTAAAAATATTGAATCACTATGCTGTACATCTGAAACTAATACAGTATTGTAAATCAACTATACTTCAATAAAAATATTAAATAACAAAAAAACCCAAAATAATTATCCTTCAGAAGTATAATTTTTGTGATTGGATACATCTGAAAATATACAACAATTAGAAGAAGGAGAATCAGAAGAAGGAGAAGGAGAAGAGGAAGAAGATGAAGTTGCTAGAGAGGGAAAACTGCTGTACTTGGCACAGTTGTATTCAATTGCAGGTGTCAGCACACTTTGTCATCAGTAATTTATGTAGTTAAAGGGGTAGGGAAAAGAGGGTATATGATTGCCGCTTTCTATTTCTGGGCCCAATTTATATTAAGTCTTCTGAAAGAACATTATTTAATCTCCCTCATAAGAGCACATTCACATTGTACCTCACAGTTTAATGCATTTTGTAAACTTTAGCATTAATATACCCGATTTTACCAGACATATATTAAATAATATTGTATACCCATCCATTTATAGCACGTCTGTAGTCACAAGGTTCTGGGAAATGAAACCCTGTAGAGCTAAAAGTATATCAGATGTGGCTGGGAAGGCTTTAGTTGATTAATCCAGATTTGAAGACATTTATTTTATTTCTCCTTTAAAATTAATTATTAGCATAGATTTTTAATAATATTCAAGGAATATTCAAGTATGCATATTCATATAAACTATCTTCCCAAATGTTAGTTTCTTAATTATATTCCTATTATCCAGCTCCATTTAGGACATTTTTATAGCAGATCAGTCTGATATCTTAAGCTTCAGAAAGAAAGAACATTTTCTTTCACTATTTTTTAAATTCATTTTAAACTCATTTATTATTTGTATTAAACATTCCTGTTTCTATTTTCTCACCTAGTCATTTATTCCCACAATTTTTCCAACTACATCATCACATAAATCTTAGTAAGATCAAAATATTAGATATAAAAACCAAAGAAGAGTCTTTGGATTTTCTTTTATAGTGACTTTTTCAATGCAAGGTTTATGTTAGTCAGGGAGATGTCCATCAATTTCAATAGTTAGTTGTTGTTAGAGATGGGAACACAGAGCTATTGTCAAGAAAGCAGATGAATCATAGCGTCAGAATTTTCTATTACAAATAGCAATAAAAAACTTGGGTTAGCAAACTATCTATTCCAACCTGCAACCTTTGCCCAGGGAAATGGCAAAAAAGCTTTTCTTCTAAAAAAGATTATAAATAAAAATATAAATTTTTTTTGTAAAAAATAGATATCTCAACCCTGTGCTATCTGTGATTGTGAGGTTGCAACCTACTCTGCTCACTTGATAAAGACACTTCAAGCTAAGAAAATAACACAGTAACTATATCCGTGTCCATGGAATCTGTAGGGCTCTGGGAGAAGCAGAATGAAGCCATGCTGCAGAGGCAGACTCAACTTATATAAGACCCTGAGAATAATAATCTTTGTTAAAAATAAGTGAAATTTTAAAATTTAAAAGCCACATGAGAAAACAAGTCATCAAGAGGTAGAATCACAGTAATTAGTATGGAAGGATCTGGGCTAATTACCAATCTGGTAAGTATAAAATCAGTATGCATAAAATGATGAAAGTAATACAAAAGGTAATAAAAATCAAAATGTATAATTTAATACCATGAAAAATAAAGAAAGCATGTTTGAAATGTGACCAAACTGAAATTCTAGTGTTTCAAATTATAATGAATAAAATAAAATACTTATTATATTTCTATACTCAAGTAAACCAGTATTCAAGAAGAGGGGTGGATTACATTTTAATTAAATGTAGAGATAACATTTTAATTAAAACAAACATTGGCATCACCCATTTACAAATTCTAATGCATTATAAGAAATGTATAGTTAAGTAAGAAGGAAACCAAAGTCTCAAAAAAGATAAGAACATGATACTGAGCAAACAAATTTAAATAAATAATAACCACCAAAATCAATATAAAAGTAATGGTAATTTGGGTAGTTATAAAAGGGGAGCTGAAATGCTCAGAGATCAGATTTAAAGCACTGAATAAAGGGAAACTTTGAGCTCTTGAAAACATTACACCTTATTAGGTCAAGATTGATTGTTAAAGACCTAGTGGTAAACAGAATGTATGACTTCCAAACTACAAGGATCAAAAGGAAAAAAAAAATACATGAAACCTGATCCATTCAAAGTTTTGCCAGATAAAACTTAGCAAAATCTTACAGTGTGCATATTAGAACATAGTGAAATCATAAAATATTTCTTCCATTCAAAGTCAATGTCTACTATCACTGCTACCTTTCTGCATTATACTGGAAATCCAATTCAGCTGAAAAAATATGAAAATGATATAAAATGTAATAAAGGAAACAAAATTGTAATATAACTTTGATGATGTGATCTTTTTCAGTGTACAGCATCAGAGAAACCCTAAAAACTATAAAACGTGATCAGCAAGTTTGTTGGATATAAAGTAGAAAAAAATTATAAAAGGTTACTTTAAAAAAAACTAATTTTAATAGCAACAAAGCTAAAGTCTTTTAGGATAAATTTTACAAAATTACTCAAATTTTGTAAAAAAGTATCATATTTTATTAAAGCCCATAAAGAATATCTAAATAAAAATAAAAATATTCATAAACCTGTCACAAAGCTATCATTTTTGCCCCCAAATTGTCTCATAATTACAATGCAATCAGGCCAGCTGATCCAAATGTTCATATAGAAGATGAACTGGTTCAAGATGAAATAATTTTCATTAAGAAAAATAAATGCCAAAACTTGCCAGGTTAGATAATAAAGTTTATTATAAAGTCGGTTATTCAGTATGGTAATGGCCTAAGGATAGAGAGGCAGATAGAAGAAAATTTATAAAGATGAAAGAAAAAGAGCCGTATGTATATTGGCACTTGGAGTATGATGAAGATGGCAATGAAAATCAATGGGCAAAAGATGGACAAGTTAACTGTTTGTAAAAATATTGTTTTATGATATATTGCAATATATTTTATGTAAAAAATACCAACATATTTATATTTAATGGATATAGCAACATATTAATAGGACCTATACACAACAGTTTTATATATATATAAATGTATACACACAGCACACGCATACACCCATTATGGCAATTATTAACATTTTATAAATAGTGATTATATGTCTGTCTGATATTATTTGTTGTCTTGTTCTGTGTGTTTGAATTATTTCATAATTAAATATTTTATTTCATATTTAAGGATAAATGAAATAAGAATAAAGTCATAGAAAATAAAATATTCCAGCCTTCCACAGTGATTCTTCTGCAGGCAAATGTGTTATGTCACACTTAACATAACTGTTTTTATTCTTCAGTCCTCACCATGTAGTGCACTACTAATTGCCTATTTGTGTAATGAAAACATTTACTGAACTTTTCTAGATTCAATAAAAGTGTGGAGTTTTTTTCCTTTTCTATACTATATTTTTTTAGATCTTGAATGTTATGTTGAATGAATGTTTCCATTTTACTTTTTATCTCCTAAACCTGAGTCAGCACAATTCTATTTTCTGGCTATAAGAATGGTATTTTTTACTCTAGAAATCATTTGAGAGATTAGAGGATGAGAAGAGTAATTACCCAAAATATTAAAATCGCCTACAGTGATTTGTATGAATTCAGCCAAGTAGGGTGATTCAGTGACAAACTACCACCTTTATAACTCCAGGTAATAGAAGACAAGCAGATCCTCACCATCTGTACCTCATTTTATTTTCCATTGAGATGAAGTATCATCTCTCACCATCTCTTGCGTTTTAATTCACCCTCTGAAATGGAATAAACCATCCTGCAGTTACAAAGCAAATGTACATATGCAAGCAATTCCTGAGAGAGCTTGGCACCCTTTCCTCACCCTGCTGTCCTCTGCCCTCCTTTTTGATCCACTCCTGTTTGGAAGCCAGCCATTCCTCCCACACATAGGGCACTTTTGGCAGCTCGAGGCTTCGTCAGCAAGCTGGCCGGCCTTAGCTGGTTATGGAACAGATGTTGGGGAAGTCACATTTTTGAAATTTATTTTCTTTGTAGAATAGAAGACAGGGTTTTTAAAATAATTTCGTCCGCATTACACTTTCTGCTCTTTTGAGAGTTATGCTCTTAAAAGGCAATTCTTGCAGAAGAAGCATAATATATGGATATTTTCTGCTAATCTCATTAGGCATTGAGTTGATGATCAGAAAAGGCATCAGAGTCTAAGATACAACAAGGAATGGTATCTCCGGATACACAACCAGAACAGGGTGTCAAACTGCACCAAGCATTTCACTGAGGAAGAAATTGGAAGAAAACACTGCTTAATAGCCATATTGTAGGTAGGTTAAATGAATAATAATATTTTAGCAACATTACTTAAGGAAGCTTATAAAGACCTATTCTCCCCTGTGGAAATGCATGGGATGTTTAATTCATGACCTCTAGCCTCAAAAGAACTTACAATGTAGTAACAACTACATTGGGAATAGAAATTCCCAAAGAGGGAATAGAGGGAATAGAAATAATAAAATGCAAGTTGGAAGAAAAAAAAATGAGATGGAAATAAAATGCCACCTGTATGTAGGATAAGTATAAATAAAATGCCCCCTGTACCTAGTAGGAGTATGGTATACAGTGTGAGTACCGTTTGAAACAGAAACGTTGGGATTATTCTGTAATGTTTGGTTGCTTGTTTTATATCTTGGTATTCACAGTTTTTTTCAAAGAGTGAGTTGGTTATTTCTAAATATATGAGGGGGAAGCACATTTGAGTTATCTCTGTGGCCAATTTTGAAGTCTGAAGAAAGAATGGGTGATTTCTATTTTCTTTTAAGTGGATAGAATATTCATATGTGGATGCACAGAATGTTGTATAGCTAGAGGTATCTCTGAGAGAATCAAATTGTACTGATGTGAACAAGATTACTGCCCTTCCTCACCTGCCAAAGGATCAGATAATGTCTTTAGTACTTGATTGTATCTCTCTGTAGCAACTGAGAGATAAAGTGATGCAGATTTCCCCATTATAGTTGGGACTATGTCAGCCTTTCAATTATAATGCTATACTGTTAATGGTTTACAACTTAGTTATAAAATGCCCTTTCCCTCTGAGGAAAAGAAAAAAGAAAAAAGAAAAAAAGAAAAAAAACTTGGCTTATCAAGTCCCAGGAGAACTATTTTTAAAAACTGATTTTTTTTAAGGCTGGCTATTTTAATTTTAGAGCATCTTTAAAGGAATGTTTTAAGGACATTTTCAACTCCAGAATTTTCAAAAAGGGATTGGTTTAATATGCATTGAGCCTTAGCTATGGAATAATTACTTGAAACTGGTGTTTATTTCCAATGTTAATATACTTTAATTTCTATGATAATTGAAGTTTAAAGTCTTATTTCAAAGATAGTTTCTGTGTCATGTGCTGGTAATGATGATTTAATCTCTGCTAAGAATCTTCTAAATGTAAAACAAACTGTGAGAATCATTTAAAATCTAATCTCTAGAAGTTACATGTGGACAGCAAGATTCCTAATGTCAATTTTACACATAAACTTTATTTTGATAACTTAAGTGAAAGTAGACATTATGTAGTCAAGAATTTAACCTTGAACAAAAGAGCCCTGGCCTTTGCCCTTGGCTTCTGAGAGGTAATCTCTAAACCCTTGGAATGCCTTGCCTAACTGGAGGGTCTTTGTTTGCCTGGGTGCCTGAGGCAAGCCAGTAACAGTGTGCTCTAGAGAGAGGGCTCTGAGCCATACCACCAACGGAGTGTAGACTGGGGCTTTGAGCCACATGGTGTAAGTGGAAATCTAGCAGGGCTGGAGATGAACAGGAGGCATGTGGGCAACCACTCATGCCTAAGTGATGGAGCACCATAAATACTCTGGACTACGGGGCTTAAATGAGCTTCTCTGGTTGACAATACCCTGTGCATATTGACACACAAGGATGGCTAGAAGCTCTGTGGTTGGTACCCTCCTGGGCTTTGCCCTGTATGTCTCTCCCCTAGGATTATTTTAATCTTTACTTTTTTTTTTTCTGTAATAAACCACAACCATGAGCAAAACCACTTTCAGTGACATCTATGAGCTCTTCTAGGGAATTATCAAACCTGAGAGTGGTTTGGGGAACCTTCTGAAGTAGCAATTGTCAAAAGTGAAGTTGGTCTTTTGTGGGCTGTTCCCTCTAACTTCAAAGTTGGTTAAATGCTATTATTATTTTAAAATAATCATATTACATCAGACATTTCTTTGTTGCCTTTTGAATTATCTCATGGTCTGTGAACCCACCACTTGAAGAAGGCAGAAATTAGTGAAAGTTCCTATAAAGAATTTCATTTGCTTTTTATCCATATGATAACCACAAACTCTACATCCTTCCAATATGTTATAAAAACAAGAGCAATGGGAGTATATTTTCCAGAACTGAATTCCATTTGTTTCAGTAATTCTATGACTATGCATAAGTAATATATAGTAGAATTCTACCATATTTATCCTTTGCTAAGTTTTCAGTCTTTTTCTCAGAAAATTATAATTTATTTTTTAATTTTTATAATTTAATATTATAAGTATTTAGAGATATCAGATATTAGACTCAGAAAACTGTGCCTTTACAGAAATAAAGGTAGCCCCAAAATAGTAATCTTGTCTCTTCTAAAGGAACACCTGCACTATTTGCCTACTCAGTCTGCTTCGGTATGAATGAGATACATTTCCTTTGTCTTCCAGCTCTTTAAAAGCTCTTCATAGCAATGGTCATTCCATGTGAGAATTATTAATTTATTCACTTAGCTTTCACATTAGATTAGTAGTGTTTTAGGGTCATGATCTGTGCATTTCATCTTCTCATGTTTAGTACCAGAGCAAAGTATCAGGGAAATATTAGACATTTTATAAATATTTATTGAATGAATGGATGAAATAAAACATACCATAGCCCAAGCATCTCGCCTACTGGTATATCTATTGAGTTGGAACCAATTCTGTCTCATAGATTTTGCCCCTTTTCTTGGCCATAAAGATATCTTTTTTCTTTTATTAAATACACATGTGCACACACACACACACACACAAACACATGCACCCACCAAACTCAGATACACACATAATTTTTTAATAAATCTTTTAATGGCCTCTGACTTGTACTTATTTTTACTTTGTTTCCTATTATTTTTATGAGAACTATATTTTATTTATTTATTTCTAAAAGGAACTGACATATATATTATTTTTACTTCTAATTCAGTGGTTTTTAAAAATGTATTCAAACCTATTTTTCAATAACATCAAAAATGTAAGAATCAAAAAGTGGAGAAATTTTATTACTTTTTTCTTTTCCATTTTCCAAAAAAAGTTTTGTTTTTTATTGCCAAAATTTCTATTTTTATTTCTTTTTTCTAGACTTATCTTCATGAATATAATTATTACCCTGATGTTGTCTCTTCGTTAATATGCATCTCTATTTTTTCCACCATTCCTTTCATTTTTTGGAAAAATGAATTCTGGAAAGAGATTTCTCAAGTTTGTTCTTCACATCACTAATTTAATTTTCTCTTTGGTATCAATGTTACATTTTACTGCTTCAAACACAGATTTTAATTCTATATTTATATCTTTATTTTCCTTGCATTTTATCATATTTAAATACAGAGTACAAAATAAACATTAATCCTCTCATTTTCATCTTTTGTTTCCTAGAACACATTTCAACAATTTTAATTGAATGCAAAACAGATGTTTTCTAACAATTACTTTGTTTGTGTACTGCTATCACAATCACCATCTCGCTCTGTATTTGTTTTGTTTCTTTCAGAATTTTTAATGGGTTCATGTCAAGATGTTTATTTATTTATTTTTGTTCTTCTTCAGGAATGTTCTTCTTCTAGATATGGAGATTTTAATAATAGTTGGTTTGTAGATATTTCTTGCTTTCCTTAGTGCTCACTCAGTTGTCAGTTAAAATCCTCTTCTTATATCTTAAACTGAAGGGCTGCTTACTGTAAACATTTTCAACCCAAAAGGCATGGTGTTTAACAGCTCTTTGTTAAACAAAGATCCATTGACCCATTGCTTAATTTTAGACAAATGGCTCCTTTTATCTTGGATAGTAAGTACAAGTAAATTGAGAAGAAAACAGACACAGAGATCAAATTTTTAGTTAAGTACATATTAAAATATAACATTTGAATATATAGGTATTTACATATACATTTATGTCAGTGTATGTATAGGTATACGTGTATATGTATAAGTGTATACATATATGTATATACACAAAAATCTTTTTATACAATATAATTGACAAAAATCAGTTGACAAATCCTTGGGCAACTTATAATGGAGTTTCTTCAAAGGTATAGGATATTAACTGAAGACACTCAATCAACATTTATTCCATATTTATATAAATATATCCAGTATATGTATTTGTTGATTTCATATATGATTCTGCATACATTATATATTATATATCTAATTCCATATATAATACATTAATATAGAGGAGAAAGAGAGAGAGACTGACTACTGGTTGTGAAAGCAAGGAAGAAAACATGACTAACTTGGAAAGGAAGTTCAGAGTTGAATAAAAATAAGAATTAAAACAAGAAGTCCCAACTAGTATGTCATTTCCTTTGTGAAACAGTTATGGTCCTCAGGGAACACTGCAGTGATGCAATACTATAATACCCAAGATTTCCCATGCCTAGATCAATATTGATACTTAAGTCACTGATATATTTCAATATAAAGTCAATATTTTGATAACAAATCCTTATTTTCCTATCTTTCACCTCTCTGTTCTATTTTGCATAAAATGCACTCCTAGTGTTCAGGACAGCATAAAATATATAGATTACCCACTATAAGAATTAGATTTGAGGGGAGGGAGACCTCAAGTAACTTCATGAAAATTTGACCAAAGTAATTCATTTCTCATAAATGTATTATCTCTCTGATAAAGGACCTAAAGAACCCTGAAGCTGGTGATGCATAATTAAAACTGTGAAATATTTCATTTTATATTGCAAAATAAGCCAATATTCTTCTTAAAGTTTAATATAATGAGTTCACAAATGGAATGAATAAATAGACTAATATCTTACAACTTACTTAACCAAATGCCTTAATACTGCCTTAATTTTGTTTGTCCAATTGCCCCTTTGGTTTATTATTAATCTCTCACTATCTTTCACAGTTGGTGTTTAATATAATTCTATGCAAGGCCACTTGTAGAAAATAGAGCAATTAAGTATGCAATGGCCTGAGCTACAATCCAATAGTTCAAACATTTTAGGTATTTTTTATGAAACAAGCAAAAAAAAAAAAAAAAAAGATTGGCTCTTGACAGTAGCCAAGTGATATTGTTGAAGCTCTATTCATTAATTATGTATTAAGTACCTCTGAACCTGGCATTAGGCTATGCACTGTTGCCTTTCACAAATGGGTAATGACTTCATTCCTGGTCTCAAAGTGCTCATGGTTTAAGTGGGAATATTTGAAACAGATTCAACAACAATGCCTGGTTGAATGTAATAGTATCTGGAAGGAGGTAGGTACAAATGCAGAGTGAGTTTAGACGAGGAAGTTCTATCTGGTCTACAAGAAGAAATGAAAGTTAAATACACATTTAACCTCATCATATCCCAACTTTTTCACTTGTAGAACAGTATAATAAATAGAACCAACCTCATAAGTTTGTTATGATAATTAAGTGAATTAATGTATGTGTTTTCTCTTTTGGACTCAAAGAATGTATTCTATAAATGTTCAGTATTAATTATTAGGACTTTGTGCCGTTATTAGGCAAGGGAGAGTGAGATGGGAAATGTGGGAGAATTTCTTGAGCAATGTGGGAAGGGCAGTACAGAATGCGCACCTTGATTCATTCCCTTCTAATTCAGTAGAAGAAGAATTGATAAAAACATACAAGCTGCATAAAAACATACAGGTGCTTATAGTTGTAATATGGGTTGTTATTGTCTACTATTAATGCAGATAATACGACACTCTTTTCTAGTGTAAGGAGGACGGTCTTATTTCCTTCTTCAGGATCTCTTTTAAAGTCTCATCGTTGTTGGGATAAATAGAGCTCAGAGGAAATTTTCATGTAGTATTTTTAAATGTAAAAGAATTGACAGTCAAAGTGGCTCCTTTGACGTGGAAAATGGGAAAAAATTACCGTAATAAAAATGACATTGTCTTAGAGTTTATATATTTCTTGTCTGTAGTCCTAGAACTTAACTTGATAATCCATTGGAGACAGCTAGATTTTTAAATTTTATATTCTTATTTTATTATTAGTTCTAACAATGTTTCAAGAATGTTTAACGTGACGTTGAAGGAAAAATAGAGAAATTCATTAATAGCAGTTTTTTAAAGAGTTCTTGAATAATTTGAGTAAGAATACAAGTAAATCACATATAATCATCAGAAAATATTTCCAAGTGCCTTTTCTATTCCTGTCAATATTCTTTGTTCTGTGATTGATCAGGGAAATGATATAAAAGTCAACCAGAACCCTCAAGATTTTAGCCACTTAAAAGTTGAGATGGTGATAATATTGATGAGAGAACTATTCAGTGTTGAATTCGGTGTTTCTGACAATATGAGCAAAAAATTTTGAAAAACAGAGAAGAAGCTGAAGTAAACGAAGAACGGAAGATGGAAATGGGATTGAAGCACCTCCATTGACACTAGGATTTGCAAAATGAATGGGATTTGAGTAATGAAATTCACGAGGGCAAGAACAATTGATACTGGTGCAATAATTCTTGAGACCATTCACTTTACATGAGTAGAAATTTATCCTATATTTCATCTTTTCTTTTTCTATATATACATGTGTAAAATTTCAGCAAGATAGAATGGTATTATGAAGGAAAGTTGAGTCTTTTTTTTTCTTTATTTAATCATGTCACACCATTTCAGAAAGTTTGCAACTTTTCACACTGTGACCAGTCCACTCCCTCATGTGTTTGCCACCAAAAATGTTATCAAAGATATTTGCTTTTTAAGGTGAAACAAGCCATATATCTCTTTTAGTGAAGTCCAATTGTAATTTCACTCTTTTTTGACAATTTGCATTGTCTTTTTCATAAACTGCTTTTTCAGAGTCTTTCCTAATTTTCATTGATTTGTTCTCAATTATTTGAAAAGTTAATGGAATATTGTTTTACCATTTCACACATATTATTTTCTCTTTATGTGAGCTTTTTATATATATTACACTTATTTTAATCCACTTGTTTTTCTTATAAGAAAAATCCTTATAAGAAAATTTTATGAAGACATTTACTCATTTTTTTTTTCTCTTATGGCTTAATGTTTGTTTTTCCCTGTATGGCTTACATTTTCCCTTTCCTGTTAAAGAAGGTCTTCCCATCCCCAAGTATACACAAATATTGTATAAAGTTGTTACATGTAAATTCTATGAATAAAGTCTATCGGGGTATTAACTATACTGGTTAAGTTTAAGAGTATTCAACAGTGCTTCTAAGCATTTAGAAAATGTGTTGAAAATGTAAAGTTCATTGCATGGGTCAGCAGTTACAAACAAAGGCGTTCAGTGTCACACAACAATAAGCATTTTCTTCTCATGGATGTTTGTGTTGGCTGGGGAGTCTATGCTCTGTTGGCTGTGTGGTTATGGACTGACTTAATGCGTTTCACTTGTGGTCAGGGAGAAGCTCTTTGTATGGCAATGATCACAGAGCAAGAGGGAGATTTCACTGCACAAGTGTATTTCAAATCCCTGTATGCATTAGGTTTGCAAACATCACTTTGGCCAAAGCAAGTCAGGGGCTGATAACCACGTTAAAGTTTGAAAGAAGGAAGTTTCACCTTTAGTGGGGAGACTTCAAGGCAATGTGCATGGGGACAGGGTGGAGTAAACAAAGGCCTAAAATTTAATCTAATTCATATACACGTAGTTAAATACACACACATTCACATATACATATATTTATGAGCATAAGTACATATGAATATAAATATAATCTGTGGCAGAGTTTGTTAAGCGCCAAATGCTTAATCATAATTTTTAAAGATAACTCCAAACAGCAAACTCTTTCTGCAAAGACTGAAATTAGCACTTCCGTGCAAAAATGTAGAATTTCATATCGTGTAAAGCATGGATCTTTGGAAAAGCTTTGCAAGAAAATTAACCATGCCTGTGTAACTGAAAAAATTCAATCTGTTCCAAAAGTTACTTTACTCCATTTGGACAGACTCACAACTAACCTAATTTAACCTGGTTCAATCAATTATAATAGATAGAAACCATATTTCATTCAGGAATCCAGATTGTGGTCTTCTATTTTGTTTAGTTTTTTCCTGTTTATATGTGGTAGTGAGAGACTTCAACATTGTGTTTTTTACTTAACATGTGTTCAACATTATATTATTTAATCAAACCTTTTTTAAGGTATCTGTTATATCATTACCTGGAATGGTGTTTCAGAGTTACAGAACTGGGGAAGAGTTTTCTATAGTAATATGATCTCCAAATAGTTTTCACATTTCAGATTATTAATAAAGTTTAAATTCACTTACACACACACACACACACACACACACTGCATTTTATCTAATAAAGGCAATATCGATTAAAAAGGAAAAAACAGATCAGCACAGGTTAAATGTCAGCCAAATAATCCATAGACCTTTTAAAATGTATCATCAAATGATCGACCTAGAGGTAACCAATGGGTGCCAGAAAAAATGCCTAAAGACCTTGCCAAGGAGTCAGATGCTCCTACTGCTAAATTATCTCCGCAGATTGTCATGGGTCTCTTACAACTGGCACGCCCAAAGGTATTGCTCATACCACACCGCCTTAAGGTTTGAGGACAGGAATAAAGATGCAGATGTAGAGAATGGACTTGAGGACACAGGGAGGGGGAAGGGTAAACTGGGATGAAGTGAGAGAGTAGCACTGACATATATACACTACCAAATGTAAAATAGCTAGTGGGAAACAGCTGCATTTCATGGGGAGATCAGCTCAGTGCTTTGTGACCACCTAGAGGGGTGGGATAGGGACAGTGGGAGAGAGATGCAAGAGGGAGGGGATATGGGGATATATGTATACATATAGCTGATTCACTTTGTTATACAGCAGAAACTAACACAACATTGTAAAGCAATTATACTCCAATAAAGATGTTAAAAAAATAAAAATAAATAAATAAAAATAAAAATAGTTTGCTTCTTATGGAGAAAATTGCATGCTCTGTGTACATTTATATTATTCTCCTAGGGAATCAGTCCGTTTTTTGTTTTTTGGGTTTTTTTTTTTTTTTTTTTGGTAAGACATGAGACAGCAAATAATATGTATGAAATAGACTTGCTTAACCTAAATAGATTGTTACATAAAAGTGACATGTCATTCATTGTTACCAGCCCTTTCTACCACTGGTTATATTTTTCCTTCACTCAGCCCCTTTTTGAAAATCGGCTTATAGGACTCCCATAAAATGGGTGACATTAAAATGTAATCATCAGGTGTTTAAAATATCAATATGCTATGTATTGTGCAGCCAACAAAGAAACAAATGCACCTTCTTTTGATTTGTAACCTAAGTATTTTATGGACATATCCTGAGATAAATACTTGTAACATGAAAAGTAAGTATTTAATTGAATTGTATGTAATTGACCATGCTATGATGTATTAATAACAATTCAAATTGTTGACACTCTTTCTAATATTCTTTGCCTTTCTCCAAATAGTATTTCGAGGTGTGTTAAATGCATGATGGTACTTCCCATGAGAACCAGTGAATTTAATTAAGAAAAAATTTCTTAGCGTATTGGGGCAAATGTAAACAATTTTCCGTTCTCTACAGCGACTACACTATTATTTTTCTCAATATGTCAGCACTCTTTCAAAATATTGGCTTTTATGTTTATCTAAAGATAGAAAAACTTTTGAAACTCTTATTTTTATTTTAAAAAGGACGTTATTTCCTTAGATATTATGGAGCACTGTGCCAAGTGAGAAAAAGGACTAGAAAGAACCAGAATAACATTATGTAAGGCTGATACAAAATAGAAGAGCTGAGATGCTTTGCTATAAACACTCTTTTTAATGTATTCAAAAATATTTTATAGTGTAGGTGGCACATTTATTTTGGAAAGAATTTTGAGGAATAAAAGAGTTTAACATGCCACATAATAGCAGCTTGTGTTGGTGATAATAACTGGGTTATATAGAGAATAAAGACATATGAAAGCCCCCCAATTTATTTTTCCTCTAGGCTGTTGGAAATTGAAGGCAGAACTTACTTAATTTAATGTCAAGTATGTTCAAGAACATACATATTGAAATTAAACATAAAAGAAAAAAAGGAGTTATTTACATAGTGTTATTAGCATATTTGTATCAGTCTTTAGCAAGTATTTCTTATTTAGAGGTTTTTAAATCAGTATTCTCTAACACTTACAGAATCAGAATTCTGCAAAAAGAATAAAATAGATTGCCGTTTCCTTGCTATACTCAATATAGGTTGCAATGATTTTTGCAGTGTCAGCATATATCCAAGAAGGTGTATGTATACAATATATCCATATAAGATTTAAATTATACATTATACCACTTATTAGATTCTGAAGTTAAATTTAATTTAAACCTAATCCATGTACACTTCAGAATTCATAGACCCCTTACTAAGGACTGAAATAAGGTAAGATCTTGAATAGTTACCTTCCTCCATGACTTACTTCATTGTCTTCTTCAGAATACTCTTTTGTATCTTGTGCCTTCTGATAAAAATTAAAGAGAATTTTAGTCTTTTAGGAAGACTTAATAAGATTAACAAGTCCCTTAGAGAGAGACTAACAGATTTGTCTCATCCACTGAATTCTGCACATTGTCTGCCCAGTTACCCCCTCCCCCAGCATTGGCATATCTTCCCATAGTGCTACCACTCTGCATTGCTTCTCTGTGGGTGCATTTCACTATACGTTGGTGAGTCTCTGCCATACTGCAGTGAGTTCAGGAAATTCTGGCACAAAATAGAACTTTCCTTTTTTTTTCTTTTTGGGCTCACCGTGTGGCATGTGGAAATTCCCCGACCAGGGATCGAACCCGTGCCCCCTGCAGTGGAAGTGTGGAGTATTAACCACTGGACCACCAGGGAAGTCCCTAAATAGAACTTTTAGCATTTGTCTGAACAGAAAAATTATTCTCTATTACAAAAAAACCCACAAATGTCATCATGCATTGCAACACTGGAAATTTTCCTACCTGGCTGGAGAACTTGGTATTTTATGGTTGATTTGTTATCCACTTGCAGTTCTCCTCTAAAACTGGAATACCTTTTCTAATTTTTTTTGTAAGTCATATTCTGCAAACTTTTGAACTACTTAATATCTTATCTGTGATAATATATATGAGAAGAATTTGAATGAACTGTGGTATCATTCGAAATTTTGAAAGCACAATTCTCCTTGCAAACATTTAGATTTATTTTGTATGTCCAAAGACACCATATGTTATTCAAGCACTTTGAATATCCCCATAGATTTTTGGCTGCCAAGTGCGCTTTCCATTCTTCTACTTAGAAAAGCCAAAGGGGAGGGGAATAAATAAAATGAAGGAAACCTTTAATAACTAGGAAGAATATAAATGTCACAAGTTATAACTGTTGGGAATTAGATTACCTGTCAACTAAAGCATTGAGTGAGTATGTGAGCAAGCCTGGAATGGAGATTCTCAAGGGTGCTAAATATTGTTTCCTCCAAATGTTTGTTAGACTCAAGAGGGTAAATACTTAGCCAACTCCTTCCAAACTGTAAGGGAATAACATTCGATTCATACAATTGTTTCTTTCCGTCTGAAAATGCATTTAACACTCAAGATAACAACAAACAGTAGCTCTAGAAACTTCTTGTTGTTTTTATTTTTAGGAATGTAAAACTAGACTTTCACAGTCCTCATCATTCTCTGGGTTTGCTATCCTTCCATGCCTATATTAATATTAATATCCAAATTCCATTTGGTTGTTAGATTTAAAATGCATATATTACAAGGGCTGGAGTCTTCCTCCACTGTAGTTGTGGAGCTTCTAACTATAATCCCCTTAGTCATAGACTCAATGTCTTTCTGAGTCATTTCAAAATTACACAGAAATTGTCTGCCCGTGCTTGGGAATGAGACAGACATGAAATCAGCTCCAGCCTTTTCTTAGGAATCTATGAACAAGACGTTGGAAGGGGTCACCAGACCGCTGCCATGAACAGGCACTCAGGCAGCCTCTCTTTGATGTTTGGTTGTAGAATCCATCTTTGATGTTTGCCAACCTTTGTCAGGTTGGCCCCTAGGAACCATAGCTCCTGCTTGGTATGTCACCAGCTTCTCAAAAGACGATCCCCACCCCTTTCACTCTTTCTGTAGAAGTGAGAGCATGACCTCTCAGCCTCCTTCCCATCATCCCATTCCCAGTCTGTACCATTGCCCCAGATGCCTCTGTACACATTCATCTGAGCCTTCACTCTACCAAAAATAAGGAAACAATAAACATCCAGGCTTAATTGTCCTTGCAGATTGGTTGTGGAGTGAAGATACTGTTGCTACCTGCCATGTCCCACGCTGCTTGGACTCAGTGAAGCATGTCTCTATGTAGAGTTGCAAACATATAGTCAGAGAGAGGAGCCGACATGACTGCCTCTGCAGGGCTCAGGTAGTTTAGATTTGCTCTCTTCACACAGGCATAGTTGGGAAGAGTGTTTTGAAGCCTTGGCACATAATACTCAACTAAACTGTGAAATTGGAGTTGGAGTATAGAATGATTAACAGCACAGTTATCTGACTGAAGTGACACTTTGGAAAAGTTAAAGTTTGTCTCACGTTCAACTAAAATTGAGATTGAGAGTAAACCCCAGAAATAATTACCTAAAAAAAAAAAAAATCATTTGCTAAAGTGAAGATAAAGAGATTTCATTAAAGAGAAATTGAAAATCATCTCAAAGAGCATGACTATTTATGGACTAAGAGAGAGAAAGAAATATAGCATCTTATCTAAAAGATAATAAAAAGAATACATCTTTATATTTTATAAAATCTGTTTACATTAAGGTATAAGTTCATACAAATTGTAAATATATTTTATGTCATATAGTAAATATGCCCATCGTTACCTAAATAGAGAAAAAAGTTGTACCAAAACCTATGAGCAGGCTAATTCCATCATGTAAAATAATTAACTTTTATCAAGAAAGTGAGAAAAGTGTTAATAAAATCTAAAACAAGCTCTTTTTTCTATAAAGTTAGTATAATTTTTCTCTTTGTGAATGAAAGAAATATGTATTGTTTCTCTGTTTTGTACATAACTTTTCAGTGTGTTTTGATAATATATAATTCCAATTGTAGGACTATAGCAATACAAAGGAATCATAGAAAAATTTCCATAGTAGCATAAAGTTTCTGGTAAATGGGCAGCCCTCCTAAAAATAATAATCACATATAGCAAAAGAAATTAAACTAAGTTAAAGAAGTGACTATTAATGTATTTAGAAACTAGAAACCTATAATTAAAATGTTTTAAATCAAATAGCGAGTTTAAATTGAACATCAAAACCTGAATTCCAAATGTAAAGAATAAAGTAGAAACTGACCTGGTAACAGCCAAAACAAGTGATTAATTTTATTGAATAGAAAAAAGAATTAAGAAAAGAGGTTCCTTATCAATGTTTCCCCATAGATAATCTTAATTCCCAAGAAAAAGACTGAAACTAATTCCTCTCCTTTATTACTGAATTAAAAAAAATTATCACAGGATATGTCCAGGAATTGGCATCTTTTCATTAATATTATTAACATCCAATTAGCCATTTTAATTTCAAGACTCCTGGTCTTTCTCTAGTTAAAGTTGTGTTCAATTATATATTTTAATATATTTTTAAAAATATATATTTTATACTATTTTATAAAATATATATTTTAAAAAATATATTTTATATATTATATAATTATATATTTTTATTACATTTGTTCGGCTACTTATAGCAGGATTCTTTATCTAAAAATTGGCTTTAAATTACTGACCTTTTGTTCAACCTTTTCATAACGTTCTTTCCTTCATGTTCGAGCATTTTGTCCTATATATTCATTGCATGTTCTGTAAACTTGATTCTGTTCTTTGTTTCTTCTAATGAAAATTTCATCTGTCAGTTGCATTCTTATTTTCCTATACATTTCCTCCTTCATACAGATATTTTTAAATTATTCATATTTGTTTGCATCATTTTTAGTTTCCTTTTGATCTGAATCTATCACCTTATCTCATATCTCTTATTTTCTAACATAATTCTGAAATTTTATTGAAATAAAAAACCAGACATTTTCCATATTTTCCTTCTATTTCCCTCAACATATTCTTCTCAAAAGTGTGTTTTTCTTCTGCCTCTGCAGTACTGTTCTCTGTTCTCGTTACACTTCTTTTTCCTTACTCACATTCAAAGATGTTGGCTACATTCAGGTTGTATATCCTCACTTTGGTTTTCCTTCTTGTTCATAAGTTTGCTGTTTGAATCCTCCTCTCTGACTTAAACTGCTCAGTTATCTTACTGTCAATAATCTACGTCCATAGCTACTGACATTTCTGCCAGGTAGCTTGGTGCCACACTCTTCCGGGGTTAGTTGAAGCTTCATTGTGCTCTCCTTTTTTTCTGAGTCTTTTACATCTGGCCTCTGTGAAAGCTACTCTTTACAGCCATGCTCTTCTTTTTGCTTTTTTAAACCACTGTGTGTCATCTGTATTTTTACTACCTATAGTCATTGTATGGCCTCTGATCCTCTGGAGTGCCACAGCTCTAAAATGCTCATTTGCACACGTGAAAGTTTGCCGAGTGCTCATGGTCCTTCCTGTCCCGGCCCTTGCAGGGTTCTCACAAAGTCCCCTTTACGGCCAGTACTCTGATTTTCATCAGTCAGGACTCCTACACTGATCCTCGGTGCCATCAGACATAGTAATCAAAACTTCTTTGAATGGATAATTTTCTGCTTCTTATTGGGAAGCTCTAAAGCTATCTTAAGTTGCTTTAATGTTATTTACAATGTAGTTTTATCAAATTATTTATATCTAACTTGCCAACTAGTTCTAGAATATTCATTTATTCCCTTGCTCATTATTAGTGCATCCAATCAATAAACCATTATTGAGGCTCTACCTGCATATTTTAAGTACTTACAGAAGCTTCAGGAATTATTTGTTTGTACTGTGTTTAATGGATATCAACAATTGTGCTTCCAGATGCTTGGGTGAAGTCCTAGTGACGGGAGATTTATATTTGGGATTTTCTATATAGAAATTTGTGGAAACATCCACAATTAGCGGCAGAAGGTGATCTTGCAGGTAATCTGTTGTAAATATTCTTGTAGTTGTCAAACAATCATTTATAAATACAGAAAGGAAAATTTTTCTGGCCACTTTTTGGGGCCACAAGAGGGGGGTTCTTCTGATGCTTGCTCTGATTCATTACTTAGAGTAGAAAGTAATGATATACTATAATATGTATAATATTAAAGACTATGTCTTAACAATAATTATAGGTAGGAATTTGTATTCTGACAGATGTGAAGGTTTTATCTATTACGATATATGGGGAACCTTAAAAATAAAGTCTGGTTGGAGATGCAGCAGATGGCCATATATGAGGCTTTAGACAAGAAAATAATAGCAAAAATATTTGCAAGCAATGATTTAATAAAAACTTTTTGTAGAGTAAATATCTTTATTTCTCTAGTTAAGGGATAAAGTTTCACATGATTGATGTAATGCTTCTGTTTTGTTTTAGACAATCTAAGTGAATATAAGCCTTTGATATCTAAAATTTGACAATCCTTCAAATGGTATTTATTTTCTAAGCTATAGATTACATTCACATACTTCACATGTACCTATATACATTCTCTTTTACATATGTATGTTTATTCATACACGTTATGTATATTCATCCAGCAGCATGTCATATCAGTGATAGCTGTCAATCCATCATTTTATTGGCAGTACTTCTATCAGAAATTTTACACTGAGTACTGTTTGATTATGCATATACTTCACACAATACAAACTTTACATGACTTTTGAGAATACGATAATTTTAAAAAATGGAGAATTTTTAAAAGGACAAAAGACATGACCTGATTTTTGAAACCAGAGAGGACAAATCTCTCCGTCAGTTCGTAATCAAATGTCAATCAAAAGTTGAAATTGTGCTTCAAGTTAAGCATCATCCTGATCTCATCTTGTGCTTCTTCTTAATTAGAAAAATCCCCTTTAGTTCTTGAAAATTAAAATTATGTTTATTTGAATCATTTATAAATTTCTATCTAACTGATATTGGTAATCTCAAAAAGAAACTACATAATGCAAAAGCTATGAATCTCAAACTATATTCCATTGTTAAGAAGCATGTGACAGAATACACACATACTTCAAATGTTCTCCCTTTCATTCATATCATTTAAGAATCGTTTCTACCCCTCATTTTTTTTCTTCTCTTAGTTTCCTTTTGTTACATTTATTTGCTTGACCAGTTTCTGACATTCAGTTGCTTTGGGGACTTAGCAGCCCAATCATCGAAACCAAAGAAGGAAGAAACCTCCCAGATTATTGAGTTCATTTCCACTGGAAAAGTAACAACTGATTCCTGACTTCGATTAGAGTTTTATGTGTCCCTAGCTACACTCAGGTATTGATTGTATTTATTATTTTTAAGAAAGCCTACCTATAGCCAATAACTATCTTTAATTTACCTTGCAAAAAATTCCCTCCTCCACATAATTCTGATTATATGAAAAGCAGAATAGCTTTGTGTGACCAATGAGTAGCCGAAACTTGTCATAAATCTGACAGCTTTTATTGCTTTACTGTTCTATCATTAATTATTTAAAAATTAATGAAAAACTCAAGCTAGAAACTAGCTTGCTTATACCTTAAAGGTACATAGTTTGTGTCAAATGAAAACATTTCCTACATGAAAGGAAATATGTGTAAAAAATATCCATTATTTCACACATGTATTTCTTTATTATATATTTCGTTGAATTTGAGGTTATTGGACCAGAATGTGATATTCTCAACTGGAATATTATTATAAAATAATTCAAGTCTGAGCACTGCCCTTGAACTTAGAGAACCTGAGATTCATGTAAGAATCAAATAAATCTGTTTCATAGACCAAAAAATACCTAATATAACAAGATATCGCTAGAAGCTCAATGAGATAAGAAGCCACATCAGTTTGTTCCTCATTGTAAATGCAACTCCTAGAAGACTGTCTTGATACCAGTAGAGACTACTACTTTTAATATTTATTAGGGAAGCAAAATATTATAAAGAACTGAAAATTATTTCAGCCTCATCTCTCCAAGTATTTCCAGGCTAATAAGAGTGTTGAGGTAAATGTTTAAACAACTAAAACCAAAGTTTGTTTATGATAGGGTACACATGGGTAGCTGAGGTGCTAAGATTTTCATGAGTTCATCTGAGGAGAGATCATTTTGGAACAGTATTATCTAGTCATTCTCTGTAGAAAGTATGAGATTTCAGTTTGATTTTAAGGAATGAAAATATTTAAGTGAATGTGAAAAGAAAAGGAATGATAATATTTAGATAATGTTTACAAAAGAGAGATGATTCAAAGGCACGGGGGAATGGTTGGATTAACAAAGACAATGATAATTAACAGGAAGGAGGTGTCTCTTCGAAGAACAATTATTGGGAATATGGATGCGTAGTGCTTTCTGGATAGCTATCAAGAAGCCTGAATGGTAGGTTGAGGAGTTTGGGCACCATTATAAAGGTTTAGAGGTTACTAAACAATTTCATTGATGGATGACATAGTAAAAAGTAATTTTAAAAGATTTGTCTAGTAAATATATATTCTCTGAATCAGAGGGGAGATCTAGGAGCACAGAAACCAGTTAGGAAACAGACTCAATCATGTTGGCATAAGATAAATAAAATTTTATCTTTATTTATTTATTTATTCATTTATTATTACAAACAGGGTGCAGTTGGACCCCACAGGATGTAGTAGGTGGCTCTGGGTATATGAGGTAGTAAAGTGCAGGTCCTGATAGAGGGACAGGGCAAGGATGGGCTGAGATGCACGGAGCATCAGGTACTACTCAGAAAATGGCAGAATTAAGACCCAGGCGCAGCTGCCTTGACAACTCTTCCCAGAGGATGCCTGATCTTGTGCGTTCTCTGGAGTTCTATGGGGTTGCCAGGGGAGTTTGGGCATGAGATACACCTGGGGAACCCAGGTGTCTGAGGCCTCCTATTAATATTTTTACAAAAATGCAAAATAAATCGTTAATCACGTGAGTGAAATTCTGAGGGTAGGATCAAAGGACTGATGATTGATGAGGTATGAAAGCAGAGAGAGGAAAATAAAGAAGGATTTTAATGAATTCTCAAGGTAGGCCAGAGAAATTGATATTATAGAAATGGTTTTGTCTAGAACTTAAGTAGTAGAGGAAATGTTACCACTTAGTGCTTCTTTAAAAATATACCTAGATAAGTTTATTGTGTATACACAATTCTAAGTGCTTGCAAGTTCCTTGTCCAAAGAATGTTACTTTTCAGTGAAGAGAGATGACAGAAAACTGCTTCTGATGCTACCCAAGGCACATTTTTATTGATTCATTTCAGAGGGTTAAGCCTTGGCATTTTCTAAGTAATTGCAGTATTTGAGTTCAATATTTTGGATTAACAATATGCAACCATAAACTTCTTATGTCAGAAGTTCCTTTAAGAGTTAATAGAATTTTCAGTCTAAATGTCCTAGTGGATGAAATTCTCATAATTTCAGTAGTTGTTTTCTCCTGCAAAAATATCTGTGTATGGAAGCAGTTAGAGAATATTCATTTTGGCTATGTTTGCAATTAATGGCATTATCACTGATGACTTGAAAAGGGAAATTGAACACATACAGCTGTCAAGATGAATGTCATGTTCAAATTGTTAGTATTTTTAATTTGCACAAAAATACTGACAACGAAGATAATATATAGTTACTGGGTTAAAAGGGAACTAGAAAGCTCCTAAAATACAAAAATGTGTTACATAACAGACCTGAGCTTAACTGTACTTGTCAGATGGGACATTTTCCTGTTTTTAAAGCGCTCATGAAACAGAATCCATCCTGGTAATGAACAGCCATTCTAATCAAGTTTTACTGTCAGTGTGGGGTAATTGGTGGTCTAAAAGACAACCTTAGTTTCTACCTAGAAAGCCAATCTAAGGGTGGAATAAAATTATATTATTTATAGTCATAATCACAATCAAAAGGAAAGTAGTTTAGTCAGGATCATTCTTAATAGAACTTGAATATATGAAAAATACATTTCTTTTTTTTCTTTAATAACATGATTTTTTAGAATATGTGAGACAAACTACTAGCAAACTGTTGGTGGACCCTTTTAGATGAGTTATAATGTGGAAAGTGTCACGCTGAGCTAGTAAAGGTGAAATTTCCTAGGAAGTGAGAGAGCCAATTATTCAGAAATACCATCAGGTCACCTTGCTTGTAATTCTCAAGCATGTCTCTGGTGCATAAATTACCAATTCACAGCTCATGTTCAATATCATCCAATCTATGCTAAATAAAATGTTGGCTTTTATGGTCATCTAAACTGAAAAACCCTTTTCAGACACACAGTCATGAATAATGGAACTAGATAGACAAGCAAAAGTAGAAATGCCTTCTACTCTGCCTTCCTAAACCAGAGTTAAGCATTCTTCTAGATCTCATGATTATCCTTTATCCCACTACTTTATAGGGCTTCATTTTATCATATTTATTACTAACATGTAAGTTTATGTTTTAGCTGTTCTTAAAATTTTCAAAAGTGCATCATGTCCTATATAATCTTTTCAGACTCTTTGAATTAATTTTATTTTGCAAAGATTCACCCATATTGTTGTGTATAGCTGTGGTTGTGTATGGATTGCTATATAATATTCCATTGTGTCCACGTAACATTATCTTTGCTATTTATGGATATTTGGATTGTTTCCAGTTTTTGATGTTATATAGAATGTTGCTGTGAACACTGCTTTACTCATGATAAATTGGCACGTATGTATCACACAAATGTTATGTCTTGTTTGTATATTAACATATTTTTTCTTTAAACTAAATTTAACATTTAAAATTTGAACTAATGAAAAGTGGAGGCATTTCTCAAGCTTCTGTGAAATGATACAGAGAATTTTATTCAAAGAAAATGTATTCTATAATCAGCTGCAGTATTACTACTTTTCAGAACTGATCTTTAAGTGCAGACTTTTAGGTGATAGAAACCAAAACCAACTTGAATTAAGTAAAATAAAAGAGTCAATTAACCATGAGTTTATTATAAGTGTATTGGTATATCTCACAGATGATATGGACAGAAAGTCCACTGGGATCAGAAATTAGAAACAAAACTCTGTTAAGAGTTTTCTGTTTTGTTTTGTTTTGTTTTCTTCCGGTGTACTGTCTCTCCATACTATTCTTTATCAATCTTTATAATTTATATTTTTTATTGTTTATTTCACACTTAAAAAAAATTTATTGCTTGCTGTGGTCTGAAGTTCACAGAAAGAAGAAAAATGGCCATCATAAACAGCTCTTTTAATACATGTCCTCAGAGAACTTTAATGGAATGGTATTTTCAGCCTGTTTCTTAGCCCTTCCCAGAGAAGGACAGTTATTGGGTTAGCCCATGTCAATTTCCCACTCCTGAACTATGTTCAAAACCTTGACAACTATGTCCAAAAGCTTGAGTGCCCCTATATTGTTGAGATTCCCATGGTAACTCTGAGGATGGATTTTGCAATTTCAAATAGAAGAGGGGATGGGAATTTTCCTGAAAAGAAGTGGGGATGTTCTGGACAAACTAATACATTCCAGTAACTTATAGTAATGCCCGTGCTTAAGCATCACCTGACTTTCTTCATCAGCTGTTTGTACTATGTACTAGAGCATCTATATCTATAGGTTATCTATAGCTATATTTATGTCTATATCTATCCACCTATACCTATATATCTATATCTATATCTATCTATGACCAATTTGCTCAGATTTGACCAATTTACTCTGGCGGTGGTGGTGGTGGTGATGAGAATCCTAGCATCATCCAATAATATTATATGTTTTTACTTGGAATGTTTTGTGGCCTGACTTCTTAAGTCTTATTATATCAGATGGACTATATTTTGAATAAGAACTAATGATTGATGCAGAAATCTTGAGAAATTCTCTAATAAAATGCAAAATAGGCAAACATTTTCTCCTAATTTTGGAAGCTTTCACATGATATTTATTTCGATAGTAATAGAGCTTCTAACAATAATTTATAGAAAATAGAAAAGAGATATGTTAAAAAAAAAAAGAAGTGATCTTGTTTAAGAGAAAATTAAGGTGTTAGAAGACATGAAAATATGTCTTTATTGGAGAGGGATGCTGCAAATCATAGACCAATGAGCTTAATGTAAAATAATGGGTGATCTATTTCAAGTGAATTGTTGTTAAGCACTGAGAGACAGATGAAAGGGTTACTAGGAATCAAAAGGAATTTAATTAGAATGAGGTATTGAAGATTAACCTCATTTCAAGTTAATATTATTGGTAAACGGACAGTCCAACTGACTATAATAGTTTTTATATTTAAACTTCAGCAAAGTTCTAAAATCTTACATTTTTCTGAAAAGAAATGAACTATATGCCCCACAATTTAGAAAATGAAAAGAAATATAAAAAAGAAAATAACTCAGAATTCAGAAACTTGGACATAACCACTTTTTTGTTTTTTGGTATAGTTTTTATTTTTTAATTTTTTTTAATTTTTTTATTTTTGGCTGTGTTGGGTCTTCGTTTCTGGTGCGAGGGCTTTCTCTAGTTGTGGCAAGCAGGGGCCACTCTTCATTGCGGTGCGTGGGCCTCTCACTACCGTGGCCTCTCTTGTTGCGGAGCACAGGCTCCTAGACGCACAGGCTCAGTAGTTGTGGCTCACGGGCCTAGCCGCTCCGTGGCATGTGGGATCCTCCCAGACGAGGGCTCGAACCCGTGTCCCCTGCATTAGCAGGCAGACTCTCAACCACTGCGCCACCAGGGAAGCCCCCATAACCACTTTTAATATGTTATTATGTACCTTCCCAAGATTTTTTCCTCTCTATGTATTGGATAATGTATAATGTGAACTATATATATATAATTTTAAATATAAAATGACTCCTTATACTTGTCTGGTTGTGACTGTTTCTTTCAAGCACCGTTATTTCATACACATTTTCCATGTCATTATTATATTATAGTTGTTATTTCTGAAAATATTTTATCTATGATTACACCATAACATATTCACGCAAGCTCCTACTATTGACCATTGAATTTTCCTGTTTTTGCTTTTGTAAATAATATTGTTATTAACATAGTTGTTAATTGCTCCAGTTATTTCCTTAGAATATATTTATAGAAATGGAATTTATGCAGTCTGAATAATTTAAGACCCTTGATTCATGTTGCCAAATTACTTTCCAAAGTTTGTAGCCATATTCACTTACACCAGTAATATATGAAAATGTCTTTCTTACTGCACCCACATTAGCATTTAGAATGATATATTTCCAAATCAGTAATGCACTTGACGCAGTCTTTAATAAGCCCCATATGGAATGTGGGCTGGATGATAACATAGACAGGAAGATTCATAACTGTTTCTTGTGTCTTTAATGATGACATAGCTATGATCTTGAAGTCTTGAAACAGGGTCAACTACTGCAGGTTCCTGAGAAATATTTTGCAAACAGAGGATACTCTAGCCAAATGTATCTTCTTTACACTGAGTAGGATACTGACTGAATACTCCAGGTAGATTTTTGTCTTGGTAAATTGAATTGAAGGGGATGCTATAAATATAATTTTTGGCTAGAAAAGATGTAGCCTAAACAACCTGATCAATGTTTCCCTGCAATACAGTATGGTACCCATTCCATGGTTTTCTATGGGTGACTTTGTGTCCTCCCAAAATATTGATAAGTGGTGGCTCTATTATGTGACTGTATTAACTGTGCTGGTACCAGCTGCATGGTGATTCTATGACCCCAGATAACTTTTCCAAGAGACAGGAAAAAGTTCTCAACATAGTTATTAAAATAATACTACCTATATAATGTTTATCTTGTACTTGTTTCTGTTTAACTGCTTTCCATGAATTGATAATTATTTAATCCCCCAAAATCTGAACAGTCTATATAACATTACTATTTTCAGTTTTTTTCAGATGAGGAGAATGAAAGAGGGACATTGGATAACACATGCTCACTCCGACAGGTGGGAATCATGGAGCCCAGAATTGAATTCAGGTCGTCTGACTCTAGTGCCATAACCACCTTAATACCTCCTGTACAGACACAGACACACACACACACACACCCAAAGACACATATACACACTCACAAACACATTCAGAATAGAAGACACTGGTTTCTTTTTATATATATATATAAATTTATCTACTTTAATTTTGGCTGCATTGGGTCTTTGTTGCTGTGCATGAGTTTTCTCTAGTTGTGGCGAACGGGGGTTGCTCTTTGTTGTGGTGCACAGGCTTCCCATTGCGGTAGCCGGTTGTTTCACTCATATGTTCCTGGTGGTCTCTATGATACCTTGGCCCATGATATAGGAATAGGTTCTGGTGGAGGATGGGAAGGGAAAGAGAGGAAAAGAAGTCTAGCATCCTGTTATGTCAGGCCGGTTGCTGCTCCCTCCCCTTTGAAAGAATAGTGTCAAAATACATTGCACTTGAGCCCGTGATCACAGGTAATTCACACTTTTATGAGTCGCTCAGACATACGGTAAGGGAATGAGAAGGACATACCAGCAAGAGGGCTTTCTGAGGTCTTAATGTTGGAAGGAGGGGAAGAGAGAGATAGAAAGAGAAAGAGAGATGGAGACAGAGAGACTGAGACAAAAAAAGAGTGATCCTAGAAACAGATCTTCAGGACAGAAGCCCTTTGTGGGAGTTTTGATTGATGCCAGGGATGGACTAATTTGGGACCTGTGCTGGTCAGGGAGGATCAGAGGGACAGAGAAAGCAGGTTGCCTTACATGTGACCTTACCTGATGTAGCAGAGTAATTGCAAAGATGTCTGCCAATTTCTACCCGAATACAATTTTGCTGTGAGTGATTTAATGCTTCCAAGTCTATTTCTCCTTATTTTCCTTAGAACTTGGAGTATGTTTTCAAAATTTTTCTATGCTTTCTTTTCTCTTTCTCAAGACCCAAATAATCGAACTTTGCAAGAACAGTGAAATGAAAATATGACACAATGTGGAGGAGATCCAGCAAGAACCATGCTGTCCTGAACCTTTATGGCGGCAACAAAGAGTCCTCAAATCTTAAGGCTTGCCTCAACAAACTTTTAAGTCTTGCTCCCTTTATATGGGGCTGTGGGCAGCTGTGGTCATTCTCATGGTAGAAAAAAAGCTGAGATAGGGATTAGAAGGAGGAGGAAACAAGACCCACAGAGCTTCTAAACCTTGGGAAAATATCAAGCTTCTGCTAAGACATATAAATACATCACCATCACTCACATCCCATTGGACAAAGCAGGACACACAGGTTAACCAAAGTTAAATGGCCATGGAAGTTTACCCCAACTACTAGACAGAATGGCTAAGGGTGGCAAGCACATCAGTGCTGAACTGTGTCCAGGTGTTTTCTCAATGGTAAAAGAAGGTTTCCACAGGATAACTTAATCAACCTGTATTGATTTCTAATTTCCCTGTGGGTGAGCTTTTCTCTGTTGTTTTGATTGTTTGTGCATCTGAGATCCTGCAGTTTTGGAAGGGGCAGCCAAAGAGCTCCACTGGCAAGATCTGATAACTGCTTCTGAGGGGCAACTGACCTGACCCCATCACTCTTCATCCTGGTCTCAGGCAGAAACGTTTGGCAGTGAGGACATCCAGTTATAATTTTCTTTAATCAAAGCACTGAAGAGTAAGCAGTTTGTGTCTAAGGCCTAGCTACTGTCCATGCTCCAAGGAAAAACGCAGTGACATTTTATACATCTCATTATTTTACAGAAAGAACACTTGTAATATAGCCAAAGTTAAAAATCTCTTGTCTTCCAAACCATACTGATCATCCAAAGCTTTCTAAAATATTATCATATGCACCATTAAATGCTATTTATATAAAATTCTCTAATATTATTTACCATTGCTATCACCACTCCCCATTTTCAATCCCACAGATAAATGAAAGCTTTTAACTGCTTAGAGTAGAATCTCAATTCCAATTTCTTCCCTATTTTTCTTCCTTTTAATACAACCCTCAAGTCTGATTTGCCTGACTGGAATAAGAATATTCCCTTGAGCAGCTTCCGCTGGGGCATCATCTGTCAAAATTATTTTTTGTTTTTTACATTCATAAATGTTAAGTTAACCTCACCCAAGACCTAGTTCTGGACCCACCGCTCCAGTTTCAGTATATAGGGAATATAAAAGCATGTAACGGTAGCCTTGTAAATCAAGCAGCTTGTCTAACCAACCCGAAACTGGTTCTACATGTTCCTCTTTATTTGCATGTCTAGGAGTTCTTGGAAGAACAATGGACACTGTTGATAATAATTTGTTGTGACTGTAAATTTCGTGTATTATTCTACATTATTCTTGTATTATTCATTGATGCTTTCTTATTCTAGTAGCAGTTAACTCACCTAGATGCTATCTAAAACCTCTGTCTCTCCAGTGGGATTCAGTATCTAATACCTCCTCTTTCTTCTAATGTCTTCCTGCTCTTGTATTTTTAGCCTGGGCCTTGTTTAATTTGGTGGTCAGCCAAGGGTTGGAGCAGAGATTATATTCAGACATGTGAGACTGCTCTCTCTTTGTTTTCTCTCCTTCTAGGAATGTCCAATTAATTTCCAGCTGCTTTGCTGGCCTTGCACTATATCCTCTGACAATTCAAGCATATAAGACTTTAACTCTCTGCTAAGCTGCACTCTATTAAGCAGAAAATTTACAAATCTTGCCGGGTGCAGCTCCATTTTTCAATAATAGATTATATTCCAGTTTCTGTCTACTTCACCAGACTCCCTATCATTTTTCTTGCACATGCATAGATTAGCTTCAGCCAATGATATGGGCAGAATTTCATATTTACACTCTGAGTCTTACTTCTGTAGTCCTCTGGCTACCAGGAAAAGAAAAAATCCCTCTCTATTTTCAGCTGATCTACCAGCCTTGAGCTCAGTTTTTTGTTTTTCTTTTTTTTCAAATTAAACTACAAGGCTATAGGTTTCTGCTTCAGTTTTTCACCTCTAAAGCCGTGGGTGCTAAATAGCACACTTAGGTCAGAAAATTTCAAATCTAGATTCTTGTCCCTTCCAATGCAGGTTTTTTTTTTTTTTCTTAAACAAACTTTCTACTTTCTTATTTCTGATTTTTGATGCATTAAACAATACTTAGCCATTTTTAATAATTATTATTTGCAAAGGAGTCTGTCTGTGAACATTTCTCTGTCTACATTACCAAAAGTTTATTCAAACTTCACTCTCAATTCACTTCTATAGATTGTTAAATATAAATCTTACAGTAAGCTATTGCATCATTGCTCAAAGTTCTCATGTTTTTGTAACTTAAGCACATTTAAACAGTTTAGATATATATATAGTTAGTTAGTACCTTAATTTTTTGTTAATTATACAATCATTCAACCTCAGAATTACAGACTTTTTTATAAAATGGAAATAGTATTTTCAGACCTGAATATATATACAAAATTTTATTTCTATTTTTAAGATCTACATGAGCTTCTTAGAAAAAAATTTTTCTCTAACTTTATGAATAAGAAGACTGACTACCTAAAATAGTGTTCTTCTCTCAGTGGGAACTTAATACACTTGACTACAAGTGGAATATACCTGGCGTACTGAAAACCAAGGCTGTCATTTTCCACCTAACATGTGTACAGACAAAAAAGTGACAGTACTAGAACATTAAGTACAAAATCAGAACCTAAGAAGCCTTGAGAAATGTGTCAGGGTTGGGGAAATTTTTCCAGTGAGAAATTATTATTCTACTGAAATCTTTTCTGTTCTGGCAATATCCTGATTTTATTTTTTATTGGACCAAAATTGTTTAATTAATTTATAATGTTATTACAGAATTTGTTAAAAATCATGTCATTTTAAATAAGTGTAAGGTCTAAAAAAATGGGAAATAAGAAACTAATATGGTTCCTTTTATTTTTCAGGACAATGTTAGCAAAATAACTTAATAATATAATAAAAACATTACTGATTCATAAGTATGTAGGCACTTACTTGAGAGTCTGAGTTTTTTCTTCCACCAGCTTTATTAAGGTATAATTGACAAAAAAATGTATATATTTAAGGTGTACAATTTGATTTTATATACGTATACACTGAGAAATGCTTGCCACAATCAAGCTGATTTACACATTCATCACCTCACATAGTTACCTTTGTATGTGTACTTGCGGCGGGTGGTGAGAACACAAGATCTATTCTCTTAGCAAACTGCAATACGGTATTATTAACTAAAGTCACCAAGCCATACATTAGAGTTTTTGTGCAGTCTTCTAACATCACATGTTATTCCGACAGGAAGTGTACGAGCGCTGCGTAAGGAAGCAATTTAAATCATTGTTCACCAGCTAACTTTTCCTTTTATAGTCAGTAACCCTAAATGTTACTAATGTTTAATGTTAATGTTTAATGTTAGCCTCACTGACTTCTCCATAATTAATTTTTTAACTAATTAAATAATTCAGAGTAGGAAAAAAAGTAAACTTACTTAGCATCAACACATAAATCATTGAGCAAATTTGGGTAAAATAGATTTGGAATTCATTTAAAGGAAACTAGTAGCAAAAGAAATAAGATCAAGATAGGTAAATAAAGGGATTTACTATTTAATATGTTAATTATCCCACTTATAGGCCAAAAATGAATGAATTACCACAAAAATATTATTGATGACAATGGACTACAAATGTATAGGTCATTATATATATAATGATATATGATATTGTATGATGTTAACATAGAGTATGTAAAATTTAACATCTCGTGTGATATATAGCAATTATAAAGGAACCAATAAATCTTAGTTGAATGATCAGTTCAAATTTATTACAGCAATGATTCCTACCTAGGAGTTGAATGACAAGTTCAATTCCTTATACATTTACATAAAGGAGGCAAATAAGAAAATTATCCTCTCAATATATAACCTAGGAACAACAAAAAAGACTCGTCCTAGATATATCAAGTGAGTATTATCAAAGAATACAGGGGACTTCCCTGGTGGCACAGTGGTTAAGAATCTGCCTGCCAATGCAGGGGACATGGGTTCGAGCCCTGGTCTAGGAAGATCCCACATGCTGTGGAGCAACCAAGCCCGTGCGCCACAACTACTGAGCCTGCACTCTAGAGCTCGCAAGCCACAACTACTGAGCCCGTGCCA
The DNA here is from genome assembly GCF_949752795.1 of Hyperoodon ampullatus. NCBI lineage: Eukaryota > Metazoa > Chordata > Mammalia > Artiodactyla > Ziphiidae > Hyperoodon > Hyperoodon ampullatus. Next base: position 78,748,985 of record NC_136926.1, read on the forward strand.
CAACTACTGAAGCCCATGTGCCTAGAGCCCATGCTCCACAACAAGAGAAGCCACTGCAATGAGAAGTCTGCGCACTGCAAAAGAGTAGCCCCCGCTCGTTGCAACTAGAGAAAGCCCACTCACAGCAACGAAAGCCCAACGCAGGCAAAAATAAATAAGTAAATGAATTGATTAATTAAAAAAAAAAAGAATACAGGCATTGGCTGGGTGAATGTCTTCCTCAATCAGGTGCCTCCAACCTGAGGCACTTGCAATTGTATAGCTTTTATTTCAGACAGGAATTTAGTAATCCTGCCCTACCTTACTGTTCACCCGTCACTATGTTTGAAGGTAATTACAAACTATCCCAAAGTAAAAGGAGAAACAGTCAATTTGTTAAAAGTTTTCACCGGGTTATGGTTCAGCTAATTTGGCAACATCTCAATTATTTAACTAAGTTTTATTTCTGTCAACAAGATTGGTATAATGTAGACCCAAAGTGTGTTGTGATTTTAAATTTACAACCCATGAAAAACCTGCTCAAGCATCATAACTTCTGTGTCGTCAGCAGCTACTGAATTCTCTGCCTGGTACTCACATCTTTGTGTAACTTCCTCCTCTTGAATGTGAGCTGGACCTAGTGACCTGTTTCTAACAAACAGAATATGGCAAAAGTGATGGGATGCCACTTTTGAGATTAGGTAACAATAGATTGGGACTTCCATCTCACTTGCATACGCTCTCTGGTGCTTCTTGTTTGCCTGATTTGATGAAGCCAGCTGTCATGTTTTGAGCTGCCCCTGTGGAGAGGCCCATGTGGCAATGAACTGAGGAAGGACTCCAGCCCACAGCCAGCAAGGAACTGAAGTCCTGAGCTCACCAGCACACAAGGAACAGAATCCTGTCTACCTGAGTGAGCTTGGACGCAGGTCCTTTCCTAGTCAAGACTTGACTTGCCTACAACACGAGCTGACATTTTGACTGCAGTCACGAAAGAGAACCAGAGCACCCAGTTAAGCACAAATTCCTGACCCACAGAAATTACGAGGGAATAAATACTGTTGTTTAAGCCATGGATTTCATCTAGTTATTAATATATAATTAATACAACATCTACGTGTTCTCAACAAGCTTGGCAAAAATTATTAAACTGCGTTTATTTTAAGGTATATCTCGTGATTGATGCTAGAATGTCAAGAAAATTTATAATGAGTGTGTTAGAAGTGTATTAATATTCAATATAATATATAACTTATGGATATAATGTTGGATGATTTGTTCATGTCTTTGTTCAGTCAAAATGGGTAAAAACCTTTCACATTTTAAAACAAAAAGTTATTAATTCTGAAAATGTCCTTCATTTAGATGAAACACACTAAAACAATTTAATTTTGTATTTATATTTTGAGATGATCTGCCATGGGTTTCTTAACCATACCTGCTGTTAGAATTATATTTTCATTTCATTTATGATATTACCTGTGGTGGAGAAATTTTTTAAAAAAAGTTACTTGCTTATTTTTTGGAGGCACTATGAATACTCATAACAGTTTGTAAAATACCAATAACTAGTCTCTTGATTCTCAGGTCAGTGCCGTTAGGGGACCATTGACAGAAACAGCCCGTCCCGGACAGGCATGAAAATTAACCACTTACCTAAGTTGTCTCACATCAGGAGCTCCCGATAAGGAACACGGAACTAACAAGCTGCCACAAAACCGACCGAAAATTCGGAAGGGGTCAGAAAGAGGAAGGAGGGGCCAGAAAGAAGGAGGAAAGGCCAGACAATCTCCCAGAAACCCTTGCTGTGGAATCCATCTTGGCTGAGAGATGCGCACGCCACCAGGAAGAGCCCTGAGCGGAACGAAACGTGGGACGAGGAAGATGACCGGCCAGAGACAGCCCGGAAACTAACCCCGCCTCCATAGCACCTGAGACGGAGCTACGAGGCAGAGCGTTTCTCCTGGAGTCCCTTACCGGCTGCTCTCAGCTCCGGTGCCCCTTCCAATCAAGTCTTTTGCTTTCTCGTCACGTATGTCTGCTCGGACAGTTCATTTCCCACGTAAGACATGAGCGTACTCTCGGGCTCTGGAAGGGGTTGTCCGCCAACATTTTTGACACCCCAGGGAGGACCCCTACTCCACGACTGACATCCCGACCTCTGGGTGCTCAGGGACCTGCTCACCTGCCGGCGGACCAGACCCAGCGGCCGCTACCCGGACCCTTTTGTCCCCGGTCTCCTCCTGACACGGACAACCGACCCGAGCGCCCTGACCGGGTAAGGAACAAGAGACTTTGCTGACCTCTTGTCCCCTCCTTCTCCCTTTCCTCTTTTCACCCCCAACCTCTTTCCTACCCTCCTTCCTTCCATCCTGTTCCCAGACACAGGAGTCTGGTTGAAGGGTCTGTTATCTGGGGCCTGAAGCCTGATCACCTCCCGTTGGCGGAGAACTGGGGACAGCTGATTTCTGTGGGGACCGAGTTCCCATCCTCCCTGCCAGTAACCCTAGAGAAGAGTCCTGTAACGCCTGGGTGTCTGCAGGTGGCGGGGGCTGCCTATAAGGCCACCCCTTTTGTCCTTTCTCCTTCCCCTCTTCTTTCAACCTGGCCCCCTTTTCTCCCTTTGAAATCTTTGAAAACCCGAGGGTGTTCCATTTACTCTGCCTGTCAGTACTTGGATCTGAAGTTCTGAGTCTTCGTAGGAGGTTTCCTGAGAGACTGAAATCTTTCCTCCCCGTTCATTGTGCATTCTGTTCCTGGGGGCATAATCCGGCGATAGAAAACCTCAGTCAAGCTCCCTGTTTCTGTGAATTCAGCCATTGAGTTGTCCATTTGACCCAGTGCGTCCGGGTGGAAGTGGCTGGCGGGGTTCGATACAGGTGGACCTGGTCTTGGGTGAAAATTAAAACCTTAGACGTCTGTCTAGGAGTGAACTCACCTGTTGGAACCAGCCCTACGGCCCCTCTGATTGTGCTTATACTGAGCTTTTTCTTTGGCGCATATACAATCAGGCACTCTGGGACCGGCAGAGAGCTTACAACCTCTCCAGAATCACAAGTAGGAGCATCCACCCCGGCACTGGTCCCCTGATAATAGGACACAGACTATACCGCCGGTTCCAATGGGAAACAAGCCTAGTTTCCCTTTGGACACACCACTGGGTTGTCTTTTGATTCACTGGAAGGGGTGCCAGCTGGACAGATTGAAAAGGAAGGAACTTATCAGATATTGCACTCAGGACTGGCCTTTGTACCCCGTGGGGGGATGGGGAAAAATGGCCCCCCTCGGGGTCATTAGGACTTAGCACCATTTTGCAGCTTGGTTTATATTGTAAACATGAGGGCAAGGAAGATGAGATTCCCTATGGTCAAGCCTTCATGGCCCTCTACCAAGACCCCAAGAAAAGGAGAAAATATAAGCTCAGAGACCCTGATAAATGCCTCTTCAGTGTCCTTTTGGCAGAGGCTGGGATGGAAGACCCCGTCGATGTTCTCCTGATTTCCCCAAAGGGAGTGTTAACAAGAGCTCATTCTCAGGCCCTGGAAGGGGTCCCCCTGGCAACAGAGCCCTTCAAATACAGGTTATCTCAAAAACAAAAGCAACAGAAAAGTCATTACTTGGAATTACTTCAGGGGTAACACCAAGTCTAACAGATACATAATTTTAAACAAAAAAGAAATATCCAATGTCTTGGGAAACTAAAATAGTATATTTTTATTTCCCTCATAAGAGAATTAATTCAAGACTATCAGTGGTCCTTCACTGCTTCTGTTTGATCTTTTTGAGGTATTCATTTTAGGGATAAGAACATATATGATGAAAATGCTGAAGAAATTTCAGATTTATTTTAAAATGGGAATAACAAGCATCCCTCTGAGTATAGCCTTTGAATACATAATACAATGCTGGTGAAATACTAAATAAAGACTATCTAAGTATATAGTTTTACCTTAAAAGGGGCTACATTATAGGCTGTAGTTTATAACCAATATGTTTCTATAGTTTTAATAAATGTAAAGTTATTTATTCCATCTTTGGCTGTTTTATCTTGGATTAAGACAGTCTTCACAGTTGGAAGAATGTTGTTTATTTTGAGAAGCTCTGACATTCCACCCTTCTTTTTAATCTTTGCACTGAAGTTAAGACTTCTGAAGTTTAAAAGATGGCTCTGTAAGCCCTGAGGGAAGAATGAAACTTCCTGAAAAGCAGAAAATCCAAAAGGAGAATCATCTTGCTTCCTAAATTGTGGTAAAAGAAAATCACTAACTGTTTAATGGAAAACTTAGAGTCATATAAACTCCACTGTCCCACATAATTCTTGCCACCTGAGGAAGGGAACAGGAGGAAAACTGAGAGTGAAGAGAGGTAGCAGTTTTGATACTTTAAAATTGGTTCTTATCTCACACACAGACACACACACATGCACACATGCACACACACACAAATGGTAACTGTGTGAGGTGATGAATGTGTTAATGGACTTGACTGTGGTGAGCAATTTCACAATGTATATGTATGTTAAATCATCACATTGTATACCTTAAAAAATCATGTCATACAACCTAAATACATACAATTTTTATGTGTCAGTCATACCTCCACAAAGCTGAAAATAAATCCCGATCAAAGAAAATCAAAGATACTTCCGAATCATAAAAACTAAATCACAAGGGTGGAAACTTAACACAAATTTAGAAAAGAAAATTTAGTAGCATACATTTGAAGTTTATGCACTTTCCTTCAACTTTTCCCTTACAAATCACTTGTCAATATGCAGAATAGTCTGTTGCAGTGATTATTGAACAAGAACTATTTCCCTTTTTGGCTATGAAGAATGATATTAGTAGAAGTCACAAAATCCATTTGCGATCGAGCTGGGGTTAGAATCTAGCCTTTCTAAAAAAATCCAGTGCCCATTCTCATAATGTAGTCTACAGACAGGTGGAGTTTCTAAAATGTATTATTTCAATAAATAAAGTATAAATTGAGGTATAAGAATAATGTCTTACATTCAACAGATCTATGGTCTCCTGGTAGTTCCCTGAATTTTGAAACCCCTGAGGCTTCTATTCTATAAGCCACATTCCTGTCTCCAAACATCTCTCAAAAACTTCCAGTGTGATGCCATAGAAAGCATAAGGGTAGAACCTGGTTAATTATTTCTAATTCTAGCTTAACTATTTTTATATAATTGCTAAAAAGTATAGCTGCATTCATGCTTGCATCTCTACTCACCAGATTTGACATGACAGCTCCACAGATCCTAAAGGTGTCACTATATCAATATTCTCAATGGTTCCAGGACCATGTGCAGTATTTGGAGATATTTTTGAAATACACTTGATAACAGGATGTGGAAAAGAAAAGGACAGAGAATAAGAGGCAAGAGAACATGAAAAGTTGAATTGAAGCTTTATAATTTTGCGTTTATGAGACTTTTCAGTGACCTGAGCCTGTACTTATTGAAAAGCATGTGATAATGTTGCCCTTGTAATGTAAAGCAAATAATTTTGCCAGCATCCATCTTTTTCCTGTCAAATATTTCAAGGATTAGGGTCTTTGTGGCAGCTTAAAAGCCTTTGTCAAAGAATCTCATTTTTTTTATTCTTCCACATTTGTTCAGGTAAAAGATGTGGATCCTTGATAAGTGTCTTTATCTAGTTGCAGCTTGTGTTATCACTATTGACTCTGCTTTATAGAGGACCAAATACATTTCATGAGGACCTCAAATATCCTATTTTTTTAAAAAATTAATTTATTTATGGCTGTGTTGGGTCTTCGTTTCCGTGCGAGGGCTTTCTCTAGTTGTGGCAAGCGGGGGCCACTCTTCATCGCGGTGCGCGGGACTCTCACTATCGCGGCCTCTCCTGTTGCAGAGCACAGGCTCCAGACACGCAGGCTCAGTAGTTGTGGCTCACGGGCCCAGTTGCTCCGCGGCATGTGGGATCTTCCCGGACCAGGGCTCGAACCCGTGTCCCCTGCATTGGCAGGCGGACTCTCAACCACTGTGCCACCAGGGAAGCCCATCCTTTCTATTTTTGATCAGTATTACACAAAACATTGATAGATTAATCGTGGGGTGGGGGGCAGGCTTAATGATTATTTCTTAGATCCTATGCTTGCAGAACGTTCTGTCTGAGCACAGCATTCCCCAGATTGGGGGAAGATGAGAGAACACTGTAGACTAGGTAAGTTCTAAAGAAGCTACAGGGCCTGGAACCTGGAGGGGGCAAAGCAAACATATTTAAGGAGATGGTGAACTACAGTAGGAAGATTACACATTTGGAATAAGATAGATTTCAGGTCAATTCCCAAATCTGTCCCTTAGCTCTGTGAACTTGGACAAATTACTCAGTGCTTGTGAAGCTCAATTTTCTCCTTTATAAAATGTGATTAATAATGGTAACCTCTTAGGAGTTTCAGAAAAATTACATGAGCAATTCTGTGTTAATCCCTTGGTTCAGTGCTGAGCATGCAGTAGGTCTATTAATTAGAGCACAGGCTACGCCATCATGACAAAGATATAAAAAATGCAGTGCTTCAAACAGATGACAACGTATTTCTTTTTTTTTTAACATCTTTATTGGAGTATAATTGCTTTACAATGGTGTGTTAGTTTCTGCTTTATAACAAAGTGAATCAGTTATACATATACATATGTTCCCATATCTCTTCCCTCTTGCGTCTCCCTTCCTCCCACCCTCCCTATCCCACCCCTCTAGGTGGTCACAAACCACCGAGCTGATCCCTGTGCTATGCGGCTACTTCCCACTAGCTATCTATTTTATGTTTGGTAGTGTGTATATGACCATGCCACTCTCTCACTTTGTCAGAACTTACCCTTCCCCCTCCCCATATCCTCAAGTCCATTCTCTAGTAGGTCTGCGTCTTTATTCCCGTCTTACCCCTAGGTTCTTCATGACCTTTTTTTCCCCTTAGATTCCATATATATGTGTTAGCATAGACTCTACTACCCAAAGCGATCTACAGATTCAGTGCAATCCTTATCAAACTACCACTGTCATTTTTCACAGAACTAGAACAAAAACTTTCACAATTTGTATGGAAACACAAAAGACCCCGAATAGCCAAAGCCATCTTGAGAACAAAAAATGGAGCTGGAGGAATCAGGCTCCCTGACTTCAGAAAGCTACAGTAATCAAGACAGTATGGTACTGGCACAAAAACAGAAATATAGATCAATGGAACAGGATAGAAAGCCCGGAGATATACCCATGCACATATGGTCACCTTATCTTTGATAAAGGAGGCAAGAATATACAGTGGAGAAAAGACAGCCTCTTCAATAAGTGGTGCTGGGAAAACTGGACAGGTACATGTAGAAGTATGAGGTTAGAACACTCCCTAACACCATACACAAAAATAAGCTCAAAATGGATTAAAGACCTAAATGTAAGGCCAGAAACTATCAAACTCTTAGAGGAAAACATAGGCAGAACACTCTGACATAAATCACAGCAAGATTCTTTTTGACCCACCTCCTAGAGAAATGAAAATAAAAACAAAAATAAACAAATGGGACCTAATGAAACTTAAAAAGCTTTTGCACAGCAAAGGAAACCATAAACGAGACCAAAAGACAACCCTCAGAATGGGAGAAAATATTTGCAAATGAAGCAACGGACAAAGAATTAATCTCCAAAATTTACAAGCCGCTCATGCAGCTCAATAACAAAAAAACAAACAACCCAATCCAAAAATGGGCAGAAGACCTAAGTAGACATTTCTCCAAACAAGATATACAGATTGCTAACAAACACATGAAAGAATGCTCAACATCATTAATCATTAGAGAAATGCAAATCAAAACTACAATGAGATATCATCTCACACCAGTCAGAATGGCCATCATCAAGAAATCTAGAAACAATAAATGCTGGAGAGGGTGTGGAGAAAAGGGAACACTCTTGCACTGTTGGTGGGAATGTAAATTGATACAGCCACTATGGAGAACAGTATGGAGGTTCCTTAAAAAACTACAAATAGAACTACCATACAACCCAGCAATCCCACTACTGGGCATATACCCTGAGAAAACCATAATTCAAAAAGAGTCATGTACCAAAATGTTCATTGCAGCTCTATTTACAATAGCCAGGACATGGAAGCAACCTAAGTGTCCATCATCGGATGAATGGATAAAGAAGATGTGGCACATATATACAATGTGCCAATTTTTATTCAGCCATAAAAAGAAACGAAATTGAGTTATTTGTAGTGAGGTGGATGGACCTAGAGTCTGTCATACAGAGTGAAGTAAGTCAGAAAGAGAAAAACAAATACCATATGCTAACACATATATATGGAATCTAAGACAACATATTTCTATTTCATGACAGTCTAGAGAGCAGGGGTCCAGGGAGAGTAGGCAGCTCAGCTCAGCAGGAAATTCAAGGACAGACCCAGGTTCCTTTGATCTTGCTGCTTTGCTGCCCTCTCAGTTGTTGTGTTGACTGCATGTTCAAAGCTGACTCTCACAGTATGTCAACCAGAGTCCCAGCAAGAAGCACGTGACACAGTCCATTGGCCTATTTGAAGTGAGTGTAATAAAGGGACGATTTACAACAGCAGGACAGGGGGAAAGGAACCAAAAAGGTTTGGTGTAACAGATAAGAGAAGACCACAGCACCGCCTCTGTCATCTTGCTTGAAGGGACAAGAAGAGGGAGAAATTACCAGAATCTGTGGGAGAGAGCCATCCAACAAGACCTGTGATTTTCAGTGGAATGTAGCAGCAACATACAGCAGTCCTGGAATGGGCAGAAGCAGGGGAATAAATACCTGACCCTGTTCTCTTCTCACCCTCTGATCAGCCCTGGAAGACACATTCCAAACCCTGATCCTGAGGACAAGTGAGCCTATGGATGCTGTTCATAACATCAGCCTCCCAGAGCACACAGTGTAACAAAGGGGCAAGAAGAAAAAAATAGCATGCACAGTTCATTACTTTTTTCCATCAGAAACCATTTTTCGTCATTTATCCTGAAGAAAAAATATATGTTCCCCAAACAGACAACATACTAAGTCCCATCAGCTATTGTATAAGCACAGAGTGATGTCCATTTAATCACACTCTGATCTGACAACTAACTTCAGTTACTATCTGCACTTGTCATATGAGAAAAAGAAGGGAACATGAACAGTCAACTAACATAAATTGTAACTACTACTGGCCCCTCTCCTCTTTCCACCTTCCGGTTGCCTTCTGGCAGTACCTTGGCTGGACTGGATTCTTTATAAGACTGAATAACACAAAGCTTTAATTCCTTCAGTATCCACTGGTCTTGCCTTTATTGATTTGCTTATCAATTTTATTCGTAGGAAATTCGGGATGGATTAGCTATTAAAAAGACCTAGTCAATCAACACATTAAATTCTATGCCACCCTTGTTACTAATTGCTACCATTCTATACCTGTGACCAGCTTTTCTCTGATTTTAAGTGACATAAGATGACCTCTACCTACTATGATCTCATTCTTCTCATTTGGATCAAGAACCTAAATTAGTTGTGGTATTCCTCTTTTTCATTTCTAGCCTAGAGAGAAGAGCTACCCTAAATCTCTCAAAGATGCTGGTGCCTCTATCACTAAGGCATATTTTACTGCTGTGACAAAGAGAATGCCCTCCTGGATTAAACCATTCCAGTGGATTTGGCTTAAGACTAACTTAAGACCTTATACATAATAGATCCACTTCAATATTCTCATGCTTGAGCCTGTGTCCTCCTTCCTCTAGAATATGTCAGAACAGGGCTGGTATTTCATCCTCATTGACTTTAGGTGAAGCAATTAGCCCCCTCACAGAATATAAGTGCCACTCCCCAGGGCTCAAGCCAACATCTTAAATCCAGAACACTGAGTAAGTGTGCCCGTGTCAATAAATTCAGGTTGATAGGTCTTATATTTTGTATGCCTTTTCTAACACCTTCAGAACACAATTTCATTATGATTGGCAGGTTCTTGTTGATCAGCTTTGACAATGTCATGTAACTCTTCCAGTATATAGGCTATTTTCTGCCAAGTCTTATGCTTTTATATTGACAATAGTCTAAAAAATAACTTATTATGAGCTTGGAGGAAAATGAGGAGTTATCAGGATGGGTGCTGGAGAGAATCCTCTTAGAAGGCAACTGCCCAATATACAGTAATTTAAATATTTTTCAGGTAGGAAAAATCTAGTTCCCTCAGACAAAGAGGAGACTACTTGCAACAGAAAAGGAGATTCTAAATAATTGAGAGTTCAGTTTCTTAGCTTCAAGTGTCAAATACCCAATATCAGGGTTTCAATCTTTCCCCATCACTCCCCTTACCTTAGCATCACCTTACCTGGTGGGAATGAACATTTAATTGGTGCTACAATTCTGCAGCCTATGAAATCAGCCTCTGGGTCTGACTCTCAGTCTTATCTTCCCCACAAAGATTTGCTAACTTTGCATCCATAGTATGAGTTAAACATCCAATGTCATCATTTTGGTGTTTTTTTCCTACGTATCATTTTAAGAGACAACAGAAGGAACCAGCTTACCCAACAATTCTTATATTTACTGTGATCTCCTGAGCGACTAAAGCGCCATAGCTACCTTATCCGTAGATGCTTTTATCTGTATCCTTTTTTTCCCAGCAAGGAAGATGCCATATATATGAGCAAACCTTTCCCATAAACATACTTACTTAAGGGTTTGTTTCCTGATACAACTCTTTGTACTGTTTACTATATCAATCCAGGTCTCAAAAAGTAATGTTGCAGGTGGGGGTGGGGGAAGACATTACACTCAAGCTAAAAATGAGAAGAGTTTAATAAAGGGGCTAGTTACAAAGGTATAAGTAGGTTTAAATGAACTCAAAGATAAAGGAGCTATCATCATGCCTAGACCTGAAGAGGAAATGAGAGAACTACTTCTAAAATGCAGAAAGGATAACCACAGGTGAAGGTGGTCCTATGGACCGCCTCATAGGAGCGGTCTTGAGGAAAAGCACACAACATCTGGACAGAGAGAGAGACGAAAGAATAAATTTCTCCTCCCGGGCTTCCCTGGTGGCGCAGTGGTTGGGAGTCTGCCTGCCGATGCAGAGGATGCAGGTTCGTGCCCCGGTCTGGGAAGATCCCACATGCCGCGGAGCGGCTGGGCCCGTGAGCCATGGCCACTGAGCCTGCATGTCCGGAGCCTGTGCTCCGCAACGGGAGAGGCCACAACAGTGAGAGGCCCGTGTACCGTAAAAAAAAAAAAAAAAAAAAATTTCTCCTCCCACCAACTAGCCTTCCGTTGACCAAACCCAATTGGGAATCAGAGCACCTGGGAATCCATAAGAACCAATTTCCCAGGGCACAGAAAAAAATGAGTGGTGGCTCTAGAGGGGCAAACAGAAAATATCCAGCCCTACAATTAATTCCAGGATCCAGTCCATGAGAAGAGGAGAAGGAGTACCAGAAGATAAGCAATGGCTTTTAAAAAATGACCCAGAATGTGAGCACTTAGATTCCTCTTGTATCTCTTTGGTCAAAATTCAGGCACATGTCCACAATATCAGCAAGAAAGACTAAGAAATATAAATTCAAGCTGAGTGGTCATATGTACAGCCAAAACTTGGGGGTTTTATAACTAAAATAAAGAATAAAATGAATATTGAGGGAAATTTAGTGAATTCTGTCATAGTAGATTGTCAGGAAATGTCAATAATAATTATTGTTAATAGTGGTATTAGTGGCAAAATAAAGTAAAATGATATAAATGGAATGTGATTATCAATCATTTAACACATGTTCACTTACTGTCTACTTTGTGTCCAGAACTATGCATTTGACAGAGGTTATAGAGGGATCTCTTTTTTTTTTTTTTTGTGGTACGTGGGCCTCTCACCGCTGTGGCCTCTCCCGTTGCGGAGCACAGGCTCCGGACGCGCAGGCTCAGCGGCCATGGCTCATGGGCCCAGCCGCTCCGTGGCATGTGGGATTCTCCCGGACAGGGGCACGAGCCAGTGTCCCCTGCATTGGCAGGCGGACTCCTAACCACTGCGCCACTAGGGAAGCCCTAGAGGGATCTCTTGCACAATCCTTACCTTGCTAAAGTTGGCTGAGTCTCCATTCCAGTTACCTCTCTGTCAGTTGTATAGATCACCTCTTTAGGGCAAATAAGAGAAGTAACTAATGTTTCATAATTTCATGGCAGGAAAAAGGAATATGGTGGTTAGGTAGAGCAAAGGTAATAGAATCCTACCAAATTGGTGTTAGATCTATTTAGTTAATATTTTTAAGCACCGACTGTGTTCCAACAATGATAATTTAGCAGTTAATAAAACAAAGGTCCTGTTCTCTTGGAGCTTATTTTTTGGTTGGGATTACAGTAAAAATACATATAGTTCAGGCTGAGAGATACCATTTTAACCAGGATTGTCAGGGAAGTGCTATCTAAAAAGGCAATACTTGAATGCATTGTTGGAGAAATCCACAAAGAGAGGTGAGAAGAATATTTAAGGCTGAGGGAACAATAACTCTACATGCCTTGAGATAAGAGGGTGCTTGTCATGGATAACAACCAGTAGCCCAGAGGAGAAACAAGTGAATGGAGAATGACACGATACAGGGTCTGAAATAGGAATGGACCTGATTGTGTACGTTCTTGTTGTCCATTAGAAGATTTTGGATTTTATGAATGTGAATTGCATCTTTTAAAGAGGAAAGTGGCCACACATGATTTCCCTTTTACGTGTGTCATGCTGACTTCTGTGAAAGAAACCATGGTGTTGTGAACGTAATTGTGGTTGGTGGTAGTAAGAAGTGGTTCGATTCAACATATATATTTAGAAGGTATGCTGGTAAAAATTGACTTAATGTATTAGTTTGAGATGTTTCTGAGGAAAAGAAGTTAGGATGACTAATGTTTCCAGGCTAAACAACTGAGTAGATACTGGGAGGGAAATCAATGATTTGTTTGGGGCCTGTTAAATTTGTGATGCAAATATATTCTGATATTAGCTTATATGCTAATGAAATGTTAATTTTAAGTTAGAAAAGAAATTAAACAAAATAGTCCAATATTTACATTTTTTTCATAGCTGAGATGGTATACAAGGTTTAAATAGTTGGACATAGATAATTTCTATGAAAGATACCAGAAAGAATACTTTCAATGCATTCGCCTCTCAGATTCTGTGATGAAAGAAAAAGTGGTAGCCTTTCACTAAAAATGTAGTACTGCCAATCACTGGCCTTTATTCATTTCTTTCATTTTAAATCATTCAAATTCTAATTAAGGATGAATTGTTTCTCTTGACAGGTATGATTTACTAAGTCATATTTATGTTTCAAAGAGGTGAATGGCTCAAGAGAGGTCACTGGGGTGAGCTAATGTCTTCTCTTATTCTATTTTAATTTATGTTTTATACAGGTGATAATGTTTATGTGTTTGAAAAAAGGAGTGTACTTCAATTAAAAAAAGAAAAAGAAGGGAGTATGATTTGATTTATTTGGGTAAGAGAACTGACATCAGCTTAAATTCTTTGGTGCTCAGTGATTTTATATCCTGTATTTTGGTTTTATAATAGTGTGAATTAATTCAATTTGTAAGGTGCTGTAATAGAACAAAGGTAATTATGAAGGATGTGTCAGCCTCAGTTAAAATATTACTACTTTAATGTGCCTCGAAAAATATTTCTTACTGTAATTGTGGTGAAAGAAACCATATTTTTGATAAATCTCTTTTTGGAGGTAAAACATATCTGAAGTGCATATTGTTACATAATAATATGCAAATAATAAATTAAAATATGCAAAATAATTTTCTACCTTGCCTTATATGCAAGCAAAGGGATTAGGCATGGCTACAGATTAGTCTCACTGGAAATAGAAGACAAGTGAAAAAATGTATATGAATACTTATTTATACATGTTAGAAGATATACCTAACTGCAGAAGCATTATGTAGAGATAAATTTTAGTTTAGGTCCTTAAAGAAGTTTGAAAAACACCCAGTGAAGAAACCTCAACACAAACCATTAACTAAAAAAGTTTAATTTCAAATGTATGCTCTTCTTAAAGAATTCATCTTCAAATATTTTACCACATATGTATGAAACACACACACATATTTTTCTTCTACACTGATTCTTTATTTCCAACCTCCATTGGCTTAACATGTTTGTGATTTTTGATTAAACAAAATCATTAAAAAGTAGAAATAATGTTTAACCAAGTATCTGGGCATCCTGTGATCCAGTCAAGTTGACACATGAAATTAACCATCACAGGAAGCTACCTGTTTCTTAAGACCTGGACCCAGAAAATGGCAAAGTATAACTTCCACCACATTCTGTTGGTCAAGTAGTTCCAGAAGCCCATCCAGATACCCTGAGAGGGGACATAGACCCCACCACTCTCTATAAGAAGGCACAACATTGGCCGCCCTCTTTTTTTTTGTTTTGTTTTGTTGTTTTTTTTTGCGGTATGCGGGCCTCTCACTGTCATGGCCTCTCCCGTTGCGGAGCACAGGCTCCGGACGCGCAGGCTCAGCGGCCATGGCTCATGGGCCCAGCTGCTCCGCGGCATGTGGGATCCTCCCGGACCGGGGCATGAACCCATGTCCCCTGAATCAACAGGCGGACTCTCAACTGCTGCACCACCAGGGAAGCCCTTGCCACTCTCTTTAATATACCACAGTTCTCAACTCAGGGGATAAAAGAATTATTTTTTATCAGCTACCTGACAATATTATCCATTATTAATTATGGTATTCTTGTGATATAATTGATCAATAATAAATTTAGTGTTTTGTTTACATTTTCTTTATAAATGGTAGAAACTGGACCATAAATGATTAATTTCCTTTATCTAGTTCTCCCAATGAATCCATGGTTCAAAAACAGCTAACATATTAAATTGTGTTCTAGAATATTTCAGAAATAAATTAAAAATACATTTGCTCAATTCAATTTAAAATATACATTGAAACCTGGCCATAGGTTTTATGACACACATAGTCAAAAAGACAGCTGACCTCAAGGAGATGACAATACAGGGAATGACACATGAAAATAGCCATAATACAAGCCTGGGGGGAAAAAGCACTAAATTCATTTGCATTACGTGCTCAGGGGTGTTATATATTTGTATTTTCAAATGGAACACATGCTATAAATATTTTTATAGTTTTTGTTGGCACGTTGGAGCTCCTCAAAACATACATTGAAGACCTTTTCTCTTCTCACTTTTTTTTTTAATTTGAAAATCTCATTCATCATGCCACTTCAAAAACCAATGACGGGGCTTCTTTGGTGGCACAGTGGTTAAGAATCCGCCTGCCAATGCAGGGGACACGGGTTCAAGCCCTGGTTCAGGAAGATCCCACATGCCACGGAGCAACTAAGCCCGTGCGCCACAACTACTGAGCCTGTGCTCTAGAGCCCGCGAGCCACAACTACTGAAGCCTGCGCTCCTAGAGCCTGTGCTCCACAACAAGAGAAGCCAACGCAATGAGAAGCCTGCACAGCACAAGGAAGAGTTGCCCCTGCTTGCTGCAACTAGAGAAAGCCCGTGCTCAGCATCAAAGACCCAACATAGCCAAAAATAATTAATTTTTTAAACAAAGGTAAAAAAAAAATGACAAATTTTTATCCCCAGCTCCGCCACCCCATCTTACCTGCAGACAATATATCCAATTGCATTAAAAACACCTCAAGTTCAATATTCCCAAACAAATTCATGTTGCTTGCCCCCAAACCTGTTCTCTCTCCAACGCTCTTTATTGTAGTTCCCATGGAATTGCACAAGCCAAAACTAGGACTTTGACAATCCTGTCTCCCTCAATCTCCATACTATATTTATTTGTCTCCTCCAATGTAAACCCTGATTATGCCATTTTTTTGTTGCATCCCCTGTGCCTGGCATATGTTTTGCTGAATGAAAAAAATTGCCCCTGATTTTGGCTTTATTTTGGAAACATTTTTGACAAATTTATAAAAGCAAATGGAATTCTGAAGTGCATATGGCAAGCAGCATGTAAGAATATATTTTCTTAAGTTTGAACATTTATAGAGATGAATCAGAGTGCGGTAGGGATTGTTAAAAGCAAAAAATATATATTTGTACAAAGAAATACATCTTGTAGATTTGGGGGCTCATTTTAAGAGTCTTGAGGAAGTGTACAGGCTTTTTCCCAGAGGAAGCACTACATTTAGCACTTCTCTGAATTCACAGCACAGAAGTAGTCAGGAGACTTTATAGTTTAGTCATCAACAGAGAGACATAGCAAAATAGCACAAAAGACTGTTTCTTACACAGTGTAAATCATGTAGCAAGAATGAGTAAGATTTTCTGTTTTCTGTATCATCAATATAGCTGAAAGAAGTTCCTCTGAGACAGGTAACACAGAAGGAGACAGGCCATTCAGATGCCATTTAAACTTTAAACACTGATGGGCCAGTGCTGTTATTTCACCTTTTCCTATTTATCCAGTTTAAAGTAACCTCGTAATGTTTTTATCTCTTTCTGTCAGGGAATCATTTTTCTCATCGCTTTATAAAATTTCTTTACTCCTAAATTCCTTTAAAAAGTGGGCTTCAGACAATACTTTTTCACCTGTCCTCAGCTTCCATGAGTTCTAATAATATGTCTAGTTGAGAAATAATTTTCTATTCACTTTTCTGTTTTCTTCAACAAATTTGTTAGGTTCTTAAGAGTGAATATTGTTTTATACATATTCTTGTATCTCCAGTGCTTAACAGGTTTCCTGCCACACTGTAGAGAACTGCCATTTTCCTCCCTAACCAATAAAAAGGGAATGTGGTGTCCTGATAAAACTTAGGAAGTGAAAATAGAATGCTACTCTGAAGGAAGGACAAAGGAAGTAATACAGAATACCACCGAAAAAGCAATAGGGAGAATAAGACAGAGTTTAAAAAGTCACATTAATTGTTTTGTAAACTTCCATTTATTTTTTTTTACTTTAGTAAAACACTTAAGAAAATAAGTTCATCAGATATATTTTCAATTCATTCAGAGTGGTGTATTTCAAGCACGTTTCCAGAACTTATATTAAGAAATATATTATGTGTGAAAACTCAGTATTCAAATATACACAGAGACACACACACATACACAAAGTGGAAAAAACATACATAAAGGATACCTATTCTTACTTTATGTGATGAATTCTAAGATTTCACCTTTATGTTCTATCCTGTGTCCGTCTTGTAAATTGATTTCACAAGTCACTAGAAGGTTGTGACCCGTAATTTGAAAATACAGTAGTATGTGGGGAGAGTTCTGTAGGCACCTATTCAAGGCAGCATGGTGTGCAGAGCATTTATAAACAAACATTTGCAGGCACGGTTAACCCTGCAGTGTTCCCCATCAGCTATCGGTGGTGAAGCAAGAGCTACAGCGGGGAAATGATGAGCCCAAGGTCATTAAGTGTACAGGGTCCAGACTTCCATGAAAGCTCTTCCTCTAGCAAAACCACATTCATATAAAGGGACTTCTTGACTCCTTTAATCAGTTATGTTTTGGGTCATTAATTTAGGTAAATGACTTTGAGTCACTATGTCTTGAATGAGTCCAAAATATTTTAGAGGGCAAAGAAGGTATATCTGATTAATGCCTGATTTATAAAAATTAACTTAAACAACTTTTGTTATCAAAAGGATCCTTTTTAAACCTACCCTATTTATTGTGATTAAATTCCACCTTACTAGATTTCACAGAAGTAATTTGATATTACAAAGGAAGATCATTTGCATTTATAGTATAACAGAATTTTGAGGTAAAAGCACTATGTTGGACATATCAATTTTTTTCCAACAACATTATTGATGTAAGAAAAAATTGAAATTCTTTAGAGAGTTTTTAAATTTAACACGAGATTTTTCATCTTTAGCTTAAATTAAATTTGCATTTTCTACGATAAAAACCAAAGCAACTTGAAAGAAGTCAAGACACTTGGAAGTTTATAGGTTTCTTTTCTGAAGATTTAAATAAATGTTGAGGAGTTCACAGAAATAAACATAATGTGGCCAGTGAAATATGAAGAACACATATAATTACTGAAGTGACAACAGGTGAAGTTTTGGACATTACATTCAGACACATGCCCTGCAGTCTAATTTGAAATACCCAATTCTTGAGATGCTACCTGTATTTTCAATGCAGGTCTAGAATGCAAGAGCATATTCAAAAGTCAAAACTGAAAATATATAATAGTTTCAGTATACCTCATCATGGCATGTTATGCTTCTTTGGGTATATTTACTTTGTATATTTTGAAATTAGTAAAATAATATTTTATAATACAATGTAACTATTACCATAAGAAGAATTGCTGAAAAATGTAAACCCCTCAAATAGATGTACAGTTTATTAAAAATCAATAGAAAAAAATATACTCTAGAAGCAGAGGTGACAGTTTTACTAATAGCCAAATTATCTACTAATATTTAGAAAAGATAAGGCCGTTCTCGACCCACGTTCGCATCAGATTTACACTTTGCCCTTGATTTATTTTATAATATATTGAATATTGACAACAGTTAAAAATAGGCTATATTTTTGAGGCAGAAATTAAACAGAAATATGTGTGCAAAAGAAATTCAATATATAAATATAAAAAGAGTTCAGAGTTACACTCATCATCATTTTAAAATATGGTTAAGAAGAATATCAAATATGACAAAAAATATGGGAAAACTTTTTAAATTACAGAATATATAAATTCATGAGGATTGTCATATGTTTGAGAGCTTTTGTCTACCTCATGTTATATTTGTATATGTTAGAAAACTTGATCAATCTGAGATGCAAACAAAATGTAAAAATCATTAAAGGACAAAAATATAACAAAACTACAATTGATGATTTTATCTTAGTTTTTTTGCCCATCAATTTGATATTATGTAACCAAATAAATTGACAGAGGCTTAAACATTATACGACTTTTAGCAGATGTTTAATTAAGCTTTAAGTTCAGTAGCTGAAATTACTGGAGGATAGTAGTTAAGGGCATGGTCCCTGAATCCAAATCCTTGTTCTAACCAGTATTCCTAATATGTGTGATTTTCGGTAACATATTAATAAATCTCTTGGTGTCTTAGTTTCCCAAAATGCAAACTGTGGACATACATTTGTTAGGTCAGTTAATAAAGGTATGAAAGTGCTTAGAACAGTGACTCCTATATATTTACACCATATAAGTCTCTGATTTTATTGTCTATTATATCATTAGGACAAAGATGAAATAGATGTCTGTCAGTAAATTGACTATATATCTGTGGATGATTAGGCATATGAAGATTATAAGAAAAGGTAGTACACTTAAAATTTGGGTGAGTGCAAAATTATACCTATGTAAGTTATAAAGAAAATAAGCTAGAAATATTTCTATGTTAATAATATTTGGGCATTGTATGATTAAATTAAGAATCAATTATTAAAGTAATATTTGACTTTAAAATTAACATTTTTACCACTCCTTCAGTAAATGTGGCAAAGTAACATTTGTTACACATTTTCCACCCTGAATCTTTAGTATACAGGTATGGTTCCCTGATATGACAAGAAGTAAGGGATGTTTATGTAGCAGCCTGTTTCATGTCTTTGAACAAAAAATAAAATCATCATTGGTTTGGAAAATGTTGATAAAGTGAATACTTTCAGCAGTTTCAGGAACAACCCTAAAAAAATGAAGGAGCCAGGATTTCCACTGGCCAAATTAAAAAGAAATCAGAATCATAATAATAATTGCGGTAAAGAGAAATAAACTGATTTTTGAAACCATAATTTCATAACAAAATGAAAAAGGTTACCTGTAAGCAGATGTGATTGTTTTTACTATTGTTTATTCTCTGTCTTAGAAAATGGAAAAGAGAGGAGAGCAGAAACTCTGATTAAATCAAATTGTCCTAAAATAGAAGATAGAAAAGAGGACAGACCTGTACCAGGAGCCCCAAACGATAACCACGTAGAAAGTTTTCCAATAATTGATTAGCTCTTGTGGGAATTCACAAATAAAACTACATAGATCTTACTCCTCATCTGTCAGGAGATATACACAGATGAGAGCAAAACACACAGATGAGAGATAGTACAGGTTATGTTGGCCAACTGGGAATGAGACTGTATTCCTGTTTTTCTTTTTGATTCAGCAATAAGATTGTAACTCCCTCAAGGTACCTGAATAAATATGCCCCTAGCCATAGTAAAGTATCAAAAATAAATGGAAAGTTAAATCTAGGAAGCTATAAAATAATAACAGTAATAATAATAAATGTATTACATAGTGATAATTATAGTAGTGATTTGGAAAAATGCAGGTATAGAAAAGTAAATATTAAATTTGTGATATTAATACTTTTGTAACTAGTTCATCTTTGCCATGTAATCATTAAAAAATTTCGCAAAGCTAGACTACTTTTAAGTGCATCTAAATATGGTAAATTTATAATTTTAGTAAAGTTAAAGGTTTAACAATTAATTAAATTATTTAAATTAACATTAAGAAAAATCTTATTGAATACAATTTAACCAATATTTACACATCCAGGAGATTTAAATGTTAAATATAATTTTTTTTCTTTTTTTGCTTTATTGCTTGTTACTTGTATTTAAATTTTTAGAGGAATACTGTTTAAACAGTTCTGTAACAAGAATTAATTGCACAAAAAGTGCCTTGGATTAAACAATCTGCTCAATAATGTACAATTTTACTATAACTTAGCAACCCTAGGAACAGGTTTATAATATCATTATATGAAGAGCCAGTGTTTTGGGCCATTTTGTGTGGCTTGCAGGATCTTAGTTCCCCAAGCAGGGATCGAACCCAGGGCCCTGGCAGTGAAATGGCAGAATCCTAACCACTGGACCAAAAGGGAATTCCCAAACAGCCAGTATTTCATGTCTTTTGCTTTTGTTTTAGTTTTTATTTTACCTTATGAAAGATTGTATCATATAAACTGTTTTGAGATGGGATGAAATAACCTTACAACATTGATGATGATATCTAATAAACAGATTTTCACTGGTGATATTAATGGTGGTGCAGAGAGAATAAGATTTCTAGCCAAATTACAGCTGTTTTGAAAAAATATAACTTTTTGGTTTTAGAAGTTAAATTCTGAACTAAGTTCTTTTTAATAAAGCTCTCCTGCAATTTTTTTTTTTTAAGAATTAAGAGCAAAATTGCATGACTAACATTTAAGTAAATACATTGTATAACACTGAGTATTCAGTCTGTTGGATTTAGTCAGTTTTTTGACCTGAACATCTTATAATCATTTTATACACATTTGAGACTGTTTTCCAGGAGGAAAGTCCATACAGCCCTTCATGTTTTATAACACTTAAAATATTACTAACAAAATAATAGTGATGAAAGCACTAATATGTGCCTTCTCTCTTAAAGGATGCCACAGGATTTAAAAAGTGTTGAAAGGAAATCTTTTGCTTTTAATGTGACTTTTATTTTGTTATCTAATAATTGTAACATTTAAGAATAATCTTCTAAATGATGGTTATGCTATTATAGGCGAGTCATTCCACTCTGGGTTAGGAAGGTTTGAGGAAAAAAGCAAAAAAAAAAAAAAAAAAAAAAAAAGATTAGGCTTTGTGGAAAGCATTTCTAGGACTTTCTAGAAAAATTTTACACAATGTGAATATCATTTGAAAGCACTTGGGAAGCCTATTTGCCTTGTTAAAATAGGGTGGATCTATTTGATTTCTATGGCATATGCATGGCCTATCACTGAGACATCCGGTACCGTCCAGACAGCGTTCTGCAAGAGGACCCCCTTTTAATAAAGGAAAGTAGATTAAAGGACAACTTGAATTTGTTTGCATAGTACTTTCACATCTACTTGACGTGGATTGTATTTACCCGCAGCCTGCAGCAAAGAAGCCCACTTCTGGAAGGAGGCAAGAGGTGTTCAGTGCAGGCAAGAGCTGGCTGCACCAGACCCAGCTTCTAGGCCAGGCTCCCCAACACATCAAGCCACCAGCTTTGGCAAACACATTAATCCTCATGATACTCTTTTGCCATCTGGAAAATGATAGCAAGATCAGATCAGTGGTTTTCAGTCTGTGCTCTGTAGAGTTTTAATGGATTCAGAGTAGCAATCTGAGGACCCCCACCTGGGGAGGACAGACTGTGTTTTGATCTGATTTTTATATTGGAGTTTGCCCAAAGGTTTCTGAGATTTAAAAAGGTACAAGCTGGTGAAAATAGCTGGATTAAATGGTCTCTAAGGTTGCTTCTGTCTCTTTTAGTCTGTGAAATGTATTGCCATTCTCACTATTGTCATTTCATAATATTAAAAAGACTCAACCTGATTTTGATTTACTGTATCTGCTTAGGGGCATAATGTTCTACTTTTTTCAGTGAAAGCTTCCTAGTAAGGTATTTCAGAGCAGACCTCCCGTGACTTATTGCATAATGGATACTCATTTGAGAAAGGAATAAATTTGACAATGTCCATTTTTTAAAAATTTAACTTTAAATAAAGCAGTCTCTTTCTCCATATGTCCTATAATTATCCTCAAAGAAAACATGTTATAACATATGCCATTTCAATTCACCACTTCTGTTAGTCTTCAAATTCCTCCAGATTAGCTTTTGTTTTAGAGGGATGAATTATTGTACTTAAAACATTTAATTGGGAAAAGAATCTAAAGCATGAGAAAATTTTAAACTCTTTTTACAACTGACTAAATATAAAATTACAAATACGAAACTATTTATGCCTCTAAGTAGAGTATCGGTGTTCCATGAAAAAATGGTATATGATACATTTCTTATTTTGTGAAGTTATTGAAATCTTTTTCTATGGTATTTGACATATGATATATATTATTTTTAAAGTATAGGTATACCTCAGAGATATTGTGGGTTTAGTTCCAGACAACCACAATAAAATGAATATCACAATAAATGGAGTCACACAAATATTTAGTTTCCCAGTGCATATAAAATCTCATTTATATATATATTTATATATATATATGCATTGCCTTATGCAAATATTACTTTAAGTGGAATCTAGGGATGTTCCTTTGTCACAGTTTTATAGAAATGCCAGAGGACTCTATAGCTGGAAACACATCAGTAATTATTAAATACAATTTATTTTTTATGTGAAGAAACTAAAAACCAGAAAATTGAAATTTACAGGGTACTCAAAGGCAAATACTAATTAGTGATGGAACAAGAATCTACATTTTTCTTTTCCAGAAGAGTTTTGTCCATTCTCTTAAATCTATTTTAAATGTAGATATCCTATTTTTATAGAAGGACAAATAAATATGAAATATGCAAATACTCAGTTTCCAAAAGAATAATCACTTATTATCTTAATTTCCTTTACTGTTGGGTGCATAGTGCTATCCATAATCAGAAACATAGATGAATTCAAATGAAAGAATCAAGTACAGATTGCTGTAAAGCAAATCTAAAGCATGTGACAGCAGGGAGCTATTTATCAAAGTCTTCATAGACTTTGCTTTTAGCTGTTTTCTTCTTCCTGTTATTTTTCAGTGTCTTGAATGACAGTCTTTCTAACATTCCAAATCTATCTTTGGTAAACCCAACCTCTCCCTTTAAGATACACACAGAGAGGAACATACTTCAGGGTATGTTTTCCAATCACCTCTAGGGGAAAAAAACAAAGAAAAGTCCAGAAGGCTATTACCTTGGCTGAAAAACTTCAAGCTCTTTCTCTTATGTGGTGAAGCAGCTAAAATTGCTGTTCTCTTCTTTTAGCCTTAGTTAGGTTTTAGTTTTGTTTTGTTTATTTTGCTTTGTTTTGCTTTGGACTCTGCTCCATGCAGAGTCCAAATTTTGAAGTCATTCCAAGATTTAGATAGTTTATTTTCAAAAATTGAGGACATCTCTCTCTATCTTTCTCCTTTGCCCGAGTTTTAGTGGCACATACCAGCTACTGAATTCACCCTAAAATCTTCATTCTGATTTCTTAAGACCGAAATCTTAAGATTTGGGTCTTCCCGCAGACAGGAAGCCATAAAAATTGGAAAATGACCTCCTTCCTTGTTCATTTTAGTATCAATTCTACTCATTTCTACTTGTTTTTTGGGGGGGTTGTTTTTTTTTCTCACTGTCTTATGACTTTATGTAGTTGGTTTCTAAACATTTTTCCAGAGTTACAATTGTAATCTTTGGGAGGATTGGGTTGGTAAGAACTATCCCTCTGTTACTGGAAGTTGAATACCAATTCTGTTTTGGTATTTTTAGCCCATAATGAAATCTTTTTCTACTAGCTGACTTGGATTTGATACTACTAAAGCTTTGTTAACTCCACAGGGCAGATGTTTTTAAAACTTTCTAATAAGTTTTAGCCATTCCCTGCTTTCCTTCTATCCAATTAATTTAACTCCTAATAACCTACTGTATATGTTCCTCGTCAGTTGCATGTTTACTCATTCAGGTGATTTAGCTCTTTCCAGAAGTTCTCCATCACCACGGGCTTAAAATTACATATTTTTTCTGGCTCTAATAACTCTTATAAGGAGTTATATCAGTAATAAATCTCCTTTCTAACAGCTTTCCTTGCAATTACATGGCCTTTGGTCTATCATTGTTCTAGTTATTTATAAGATCAAAATATCCTCTCCATTAATAATTTAATTAACTAACTAACTTTATCCAATACCTTCTCAATTTTCCACCCACCCCCATGCACATATTTTATTCCAGAAAAGAGTTTAGGTGAAACTTTCATTTAATATTCTTCTAAATTTTCAAAACTAATTAAGATCCAATGTAGCCAAGTATCTATATTGATCTTCCAGCCCGGAAAACTCCAATGACCCTAATCTCTGGTTTAAAACTTCCATCAACATATCTAACACAATAATTCATTTTCATCAGATTTTTTAGGTTTTTTAAATTTAAGAGTACTTACAAAGCATGTAAGCTATGAAATGCCAACTCAATAGCTTACACCCTTTAATGTTCAACAAATGATAATGAAATTTACAAAACAATGACTTTGTAGTTGATGAAAACAAATCAAAAGTAATAACCCTTGTATTCTAAGTTGGAAAAACCGATCATTATATAAGTTCTTACGCTTTCAAAAACATTTGCTTGCAATTGTCAGATACGAGGGTAAAAACTGATCATAAACACAAAAATGAAACAATTACAAATTTTGATAACTGCTACAAAAGGCACAAGGAGGCAGAGCAACATAAGATGGGGTATTTTAGGCAGAAGGTGCAGAGAAGGCCTGCAGAGCTGTCACTTCAACAAGGGGTAATTTGTAATAAAAATTCAACCATGCAGAGAAGGATCAATGAATGAGTACTGGAGAGAGGGTTAATGGGAACCAAAGCTTTGAAAACCATGTGTGGCTCAGCATTTTATAAAGAAGTTTTTAGAAGTTCTGGATTCCAGGGTGGGAGGGAAGAAAAGAGGGAGGAAAGTAAGAATGAATTGCTGGAGCTGATTCTGAGGGTAAGAGTCAGATCATAACAGTACTTGTAGGCAAACATAAGGAATTTAGATAGTTAAATATAGTGATAAATTTTTGAATGATTTTAAGTTGGGGAAATGATATGTTGTGACCTCCATTTATACAGAAACATCCTGGCTTCTGAATGGAGAATGGACAAGAGAAGGATCCCAAGTAAAGCAGGAAATGAGCAAGTTAATTCTCACAATTTCAGTTACGTGTTTCTTCCCTCAGTTGAAACCAGACATGTCCATCCTTGTAGCCTGTCCCTCAGAGAGTCATACTTATTCCCCCAAATCCTTAGCCATTGGGTCCAAATTTGTTAAATTAAGCTTTTATCTCAGAGGATTTGGTAACCACAGTAACACAGCATACAAAGTGTTGGTTATCTGTGCTTCTCCCTAAATGCCCGACTTCCATAGAATTAAGCCTGGATAAAACTATTGGTGGGGAATCGAAAGTCATGCTCTCTAGTAGATTATTCTTTAAAATATGCTATTTTCTGCAGAATGAATGTCAAACAGGGCCAGAGAATTGCATTGAGTTTTAAATATATGTAATAGTTACCATTGCTTTACAAGTATAATGTACTACATAAATAATGTAATCCTGGTTCAGACTTGACTTGTCTTATCTTTCCAACATAGTAATGATAAACAATTTAGGGCTTCCTCTCTCAATCTCTGAACTTCCTTTTATAGCCCTAAAGTCTACTCCTGAGTGCTGTTGTTAAAGGAAAAGAATCTTTTATTCTGACAGCCCTGATATCCTTTGCATTTTCTACAAGTGCGTGAAAGGAAGATATTGTGTGAGGGATTTGATTTGTAACACAATAGCTGCTTTTCCTCAGCTGAAGTAGAGAGCATGGAACACATTTGCATTAAATGTGTGCTCTTATGAAGGAAGAAATAAGCATTTGGATTTGAAATATGTCGAACACTATTTTTATAAAAGGAAAGTCGTTCCGTTCAGCTGTGATATTAGTTCTAACTAACAAAAGCTCACTCCAAGCGTTCATTTTCTACTTCTGGGTATCTTGTTGGTTAAGCTTTAAATCTTCCACATGGTCCCTTTCTTCCCTAAGAGGTAGATTTCAGACAATGTTGGCTTTGCTGTTAAATTTTACAGCTCGATGGTAATAAAATATCAAGGAAGCTATTTCATGGCAATTCAGCAATGTGTAAATAGATGGATTCAAAACAGAGAAATATGTCTGGACATGCAACTCACTTAACATATGCCCTCATTTAATTGATGACAGATCTATTAGCTGCACAATACAAGCCTCAAAATGGATTTTGTGTATCCATCCTAGTTACAGGTTTTTTGTTTTTGTTGTTTTTTTTACTGTCAAAGAAACATTTGAAAGATACCAAAAGGTTAAACTACTGGTGGTCATAGTTTATAGGAAATATTTGAACAGCAAATGGTGGGATAGACCAAAAATGTACAGCTTGAGTAGCTTCTTGGGCCCCAGGGGACAGAATAATGGACTCAAGCATAGCTGTGTCTCATTTACTAAAACAACATTACCTTTCTTCTCTCAATAAAAGGAGACTCTGGTAGCATGACTATATCTACAGCAATAAAAAGACCATGATAAATGCAAACACAGTATCATGTCTTATTCTCATTGTCTTTCTACTTGTTGGGATGAGTGTCAGTGACCCTGAACTCATTATATGATATTTGTGCTTGACCAGGCAATATGGCTACCTATGTAGCTTCTGGCAATAAAAGAAATTACTTGATTATTTAAGGTCAGCTACATAGGTCAGTCTGCATGTCAGCATATTCTAACAGTTCCCTCACACCATGGAGACATTAGATTGCTTTTGGCTGTAGTAAAATGAAAAATCCAACTCAAATTGCTTTTAAAACAGAAGGAAGTATAATACTGATTCTTATAAGTGAAAGTCTAGAGGGAGAGTCATGTTTACAGTTGACTTAATTATTGAAGGTTTCAAGCCCCATTTTATCACATTTCTCTCATCTCAGCCCTGGTCTTAACCTTTGTGTGCCTGGCCTTAACCTCAGATCATCAAAATGGCTACAGAAATTCCAGGTGGCACATCTGAATGACACTGTCCGTTCCTGTTAATCTCAACTCTAAGTAAAGAAATATTGCAGAAACCCAGCAGAAAACCTCTCACATCTCATTGGCCCAAATTATGTTAGATGCTCTTGGTGTGGGGAACACCACACACTGATTGGGTCTAAGTCTGATTCCTAAACGAATCAGTGGTGACGATCAGGACATTTCCATAATAGACATTAAATAATTAGAGTTCACCCAGAATGGATATGGGAATATTTAACACAATGTAAAAGTCCCCTCATACCTGCCTTAAAAATGAGGATTTCTGACGTGGCTTAACAAAACACCATCATTAGGATATAGATTTTTCATTGAGCATTGGGGAAGGCAGAATAAATAAAATGTCCTCCTCTGTGTGATTTGGCCCATCCTTTATTACATGTGGCACTGTAATAAGTCCTATTGCTTTCTGTTTTGGAGAGTTTTCCTGCCACTGAAAGGCCTAGAAGGATCTGGATGTGGTAAAAGCAGACATATAAATACTCTATCTGTTTTCTAGACCATGAAATAAGTGTCTTCTCTTTCCTTGCTCTCTCCAGCAGGCATAGCAGTAAGATCTAGAGAAACAAAACCAGACTACACCCTGAAAGACACTTGCTAGAAAGCAGAAAAATTAGCCTGTTTTCTATGTGGGTGCAAGGAGAACATGCATCTCATATGTTATCCAAAACATATTGATAGAATAAGACACTACATGAAATTTGGATCATCATCCATAACTAACAGTAAAGGTGCAATTGCCTTTATGATGGTGAACAGATAACCCTTATGAATTTGGTGCAGTGGAAGGTGAGGAATCCAGGGTCATAGTCTAATTGCTCTCCTTCCCTAAGCCATTTATTAGCCTATCTACCTTAATATACAAAATATGGAATCTCATTTATACTGATCTAACTTAAGTTTTAAAATGCCATTTTATGTGGTAAAATAATACACTCAATTTTTACTTACCCTATAATGGAGCATCTTTTATTTATTTATTTTTTAAGGCTAAGGTGTAATCTACCCAATCATTATACAATTCTGAGCATTCAGCGTTGCTTTTCATGGATGGCATTTATATTTTTGCTAGCTTTTCTACAGCAAGAGAGATGAGTAACAAAATCATGCCATTACAATTGGTTTTCCTTTGCTAGGAATTCATGAGTTTAAATATTATTTGGAACATTCTCAGTATCGAGAATAAATGAGTCAGAAAAGGGTACAGCATTGAGTTTCCATTTAAAAGGGAGGTAAGTTCAAATGTCTGGAAATATTGCGTAATAAATATTGGAGGACTTGACAAGAGATAAAGTTGAAAAAGGAGCAATAAATTATTACATCCAAAGCCTTATTTTCCTTATATGAAAATATTCTGTCTAGGCGTCTCCAGCTCTAACATGCTATCAGTTCATGATTCCCTACTGGATAACATTTGATCTGCTTTGAACTAGAACAAAGTGAGTCTCCCTAGGTCCCTTGCAAATTTCTTATCTTGCTCTTGATAATGTCCCAGATTATTTCCAACATGATATTGTAATTCTATCTTTATAAAAATTTCTCCTTAGAAAGCACCTTCTGGTTTTGACAATTCATGAGCATCAAGATATAACTGATTCATTAACGTTACTTCTTTAATCAGGGTTTGGCTTTTAATAGAAACAAGAAGAGATTCTAAATCAGTGCTGTCCACTAGAAACATGTCGTCTACAAATGCAAGCCAGAGACATGCTTTAAAAGTTTTTAGTAGACACGTTAAAAAAAAGTAAAAAAAAAAAAAATTGAGAATTAATAATATATTTTATTTTAACCAGTATACATTTCAACATGTAATTAAAATTAAAAATTACTAATGGAATATTTAATATTTTTTATACTAAGTCTCCAAAATCTGATACATATTTTACACTTAAAGCACATCTCAATTCAGCCACATCTCAAATGCTCCTTAGCTACCTGTGTTTGGTGGCTACCTAACTGAATAGTGCAGCTCTAATGAATAAAATCTTAACTCAGTGTTGAACATCATTGAAAAACAAAGTATTTATCAGGGTGGAGATGGAGAGACCAGGGAAGAAAGGGAAACAGTCTTAGCTTGGGTTGCCATAACAAAATACCATAGGCTGCGTGGTTTAAGCAACAGAAACTTACTTCTCACAGTACTGGAGGCTGGTAAGTCCAAGATTAAAGCGTCAATATGGTCAGTTTTTGATGAGGACTCCCTTCCTGGCTTGCAGATAACCACCTCCTATTTATGTCCTCACATGGCAGAGAGAGAGAGAGGGAGAGCAAGCTCTCTGATATTTCTTCTTACAAGGACACTAATCCCATCATAAGGACCCCACCCTCATGACTTCATCTAACCCTAATTATCTCCCAAAGGTCCCATCCTCCAGATAACATCACACTGAGTGTTTTCAATGTATGAATTTGGGGTCAGGAGGGTGTGAACATTCAGTCCATAACACTGTTGCTTTGTTTCTATATCATTATCATTACTCCCCTGGCTTGTGAGTTAAGGATTGTAATGACCATACTTAAGCTTTACTCTTGGCTTTTAGGGGAGAGGATTTTTTTTAAGTTGTTTTGTTTTTTATAAATCCTTTTATACATATCTGTAATTATAGAATATAAAAGAAAGGTGGTCGAAAGAGTTAAGTAGAAGCATATGCTCTCTTAAGAAGTGTTAATGAGAAATTAAGTGGAAATTGTTTTACCTGGGAAATAGCACTATCCTCTTTGGTCTACTTATCTTCTTTAGTGTTTTAAAAGTAGAAACAGAGAAATTGTCTTAATTGGGAAATATTTTAATTAAGGAGAAATAGGTCATTTGGGGAAAATTAGCTGACTGGTTAGTGATTTAACTTTTCAAGCACAGATTTTTTTTTTTTTTCCTGAGCTCCCAGATCTTATATCAAATCTCTTGTAGCAATTTACTTTCTGTGGCTTACAAAAGAGGTTGAGATAAAACTGGCTTAGCATCTGAATTTTGTTTCACATTATGTTCACTGTATACTGATCTAAAACTCTAAACTCACCCACAAGTACTTAGAATATTTGAATCAGGGCTAAAATCGTCCTGCTTTACAAATAATGAAGATCATAATAGGTCTGATAGTATCAGTTGTAAAACAACGATACATGATTGAAAAAATAACTTTCTCCAAATACATCCCCATTACTCTCTAAGTAGCTATACAGAGTTTTTGTTGTTATATTACAATGGAAAAAACTGAGGAAAGAGTAATTGTTTAAGGTCAAGCAAATAATTTGTTTTGTATAAAAGACTTTTTCTTAAGTTACCCAGTTCCTAGTGCAGTGTTTCTTCACTGTGTAACAATTAACATCCAGATCCTTGAAATTCAGTTGTCTGTCGGCGTTGGCATATCGCCCGCTAAATCACATCTTAAGGCTTGGTGACATGGGTATGTAGATGAGCTGCTATATAGGGTCTTCAGATTTTTCCACCACTTCATTCACATTCAATGTTCACTTAGACCCCACTACATAACAAGTGCTAGACAAATGGCTTCTACCTTTGTCTCTTGAAATCTGAAGAAACTTGAGTGCAATTGAATGAGATTAATTTTCCTTTTAATAAATAGGTATTCATATTATCTGAGTTACTAAATTTTTCTTAGCAAGCGTATTTTCAAGAGAAAAAAATAAGAGAAGGTAGAGGAGGAAGAAGGAGAGGAAGGGGGGAGGAAGAAAATATAAGGAAGAAAATTTGGTTCTCATAATCCTAGTAAATTGTAGGAAGATCTCTCATTCTCTACAAATTCAGGAGTTTGGTAATTCAGGGCCATTCAGGAAACACTAGATTACATCAGAAAAGATATGTTAATTGATTAAACTATCAGATTATTGTTCTCTTGTTTATTTATAAAGTCAGAATCTTCCAAAAATACTCAAAATAATAATGATCCACCAGTGATCCACTAGTATCAACTTAGCAAATTATTCATCTGCAGAAAGTATAGTAACTTTACAAAATTACTTAATTAAATCATTTGAATGCTTTCTTTTTAAAAAGTGGATGACATATTAGGTCAAGGATTCTACTTAATCCATTGCCAGAGGGAATATTTTGAATGTTTTATTCTCTTAAACAACACTATAATATGTGATTTGAATTGAGTGTTTACAAAAATATGCACTTTTTCTACAATTTTTATTTTAATAAACCAGTGGGAATTGTTGTGAATGGTGTAGCTTTTTTTGTAACTTCTTCCATCTCTGGTGTAGAGGATCAAAGGCAACCAAATAAAATCAGGTTGTAAAAATGAAATTAAAAAACCTCATTAAGAAGATTAGTTATTAAGTTAAGGCTAGAGAACAAAGTTTCATTTTTTGTCAAAATTAGTGTGGTACCAGGGAATTTAGGGACCTAATTAACACATTTCTTTCTGTATACTTGTACTGATTCCATGAGTGGTCACAATTTTGAGTACTTGTTTTATATCAGATGCTTTACTTTTATAGATGAGAAAGCTAAGGCTAAAGGAGGAAAAGCAAATTCCCCAAGGTCAGAGAGTTAGTATCTGTTAATTCTGACCCAACTGAGTGTAACTCCACAGTTTAGGCTTTTAAAAATCTTGCTAAATTTCCTCACCACTTCTTCCAAATCTTAATCATGATTAATTCTTTGTGTTGCCTATAACCAGAAAAATGTACCTTAGAATAAAGATGAATTGTACTCATCCATCACCACAAGTGAGAA
The DNA here is from genome assembly GCF_949752795.1 of Hyperoodon ampullatus. Classification (NCBI taxonomy): domain Eukaryota; kingdom Metazoa; phylum Chordata; class Mammalia; order Artiodactyla; family Ziphiidae; genus Hyperoodon; species Hyperoodon ampullatus. Next base: position 78,781,228 of record NC_136926.1, read on the forward strand.
AGCAGCTTATTTTAAAATAAATTACAAGTGTGCCATAACATTTGACATACTAAGAGTACCATAATTTTCTCCTCATTCAAACAGCAAACAGTGAAATAACAATTTCATTGTCATGTTAAGTAAGTTTTAATCAGACTTACTAAAGAAACTAAGAAGTTTAGCTTTTTGTAATATAGAAATATAATTCATATTAGGATCCTGATTATTATTATTATTAGTGTTATGGCATATTCAAAATGTTAAATTGATTTTGGTTAAGCAGTATTACAGATGAAAATCTGAGGCCTTTCCAAAGCATATTTTGGCTACTTTTGACTTGCTACATGGCTAGATCTTTGCCAAATCTTTGGAACAATGCCTTGTAATGTTTGAGGAATTGACAACTTCCAAACGAAAACATATTTTAGTGATGAAATATACAGGTTTTCAAAGCAAGTAAAAGAATTAAAAAAGTCCTATTTGTAAGATTGTATCATTCTTGTAATTGAGAGAAAATGTCAAGGAGGTACTACTTTTTTCTCTTTGAACCAGCTATAGAAGTTGAACTGACTCTTCATTGGGTATGAAGGGTGAGGCACTATGTTCAAGGTCAGATGAGATGGTAACACAGAAAGATAAAACCAGAGTCCTTTTTATTTTTCAAGAAGATGAAGGATCCATCATTTCTTAAAACTTAGAGAAATTTAACAACAAATATTTTCAAACATTTCTTTGAGCAGAAAATATGAGCTAATTTCCATGGCAGGCACTGAGATTATAGAAATGAATATGATATAATCTAAATATTGGTATAGCTTAATCTTTGTACAAGACAAATGATTGCTAAGGCCACATCTTGTAGATTGGACATCTGTGTATGTGTAGTGAGCCAAGGGCTAGCAATATCCAAGTTATACCCAAATAACTTCCCTAATGAAATTTTCACCACTGACACCATCCCTTTGAATATTATCACCATTTCCAAGATGCCACGACTCTAAGAAGGATTTAAGCAACATGTCTGTGCTCCTATCAGGAGAGAAAAAGCCAGGAGGACTGGTCTATTTTCATGGGGAAAATAAGAATGACGGACTTCCTGGAAAAAAAAAAAAAAAGCAAAGAGGTTTGCTAGCAGGAAAGTCATTATCTATGGAATGTTTTTAGCAGAATATTAGCAGAATATGCCTGGCTCTTTTTTTTTTTTTTTTTTTTTTTTTTGGCAGTACGCGGGCCTCTCACTGTTGTGGCCTCTCCCGTTGCAGAGCACAGGATCCACACGCGCAGGCTCAGCGGCCATGGCTCATGGGCCCAGCCGCTCTGCGGCATGTGGGATCCTCCCAGACCGGGGCATGAACCTGTGTCCCCTGCATTGGCAGGCGGACTCTCAACCACTGCGTCACCAGGGAAGCCCTTTGCCTGGTTCTTTTTTTTCAGCTTTATTAAAATATTATAATTAACATACACAAGTGTAAGATATTTAAAGTGTATATCATGGTGATCTGTGTATACATTGTAAAAGGATTAATTATCCCCATCTAGTGAATTAACACATCCATCCCCATGCATATTTACATTTTTTGTGTGTGAGAACATTTAAGTTCAATCCTTTTAGCAAATTTCAATTATACACTACAATGTTATCAACTATAGTCACCATGTATATTAGATCCTCAGACCTTATCATCTGATAGCTGAAAGTTCCTACCATTTTACCAACCTATTTTCCCCACCCCTTAGCCCCTGGCAATCATTTTTCTATTTTGTTTCTATGAGTTGGACTTTTTAAAAAAATTCTACATGTAAGGGATACCATGTAGTATTTGTCTTTCTCTGTCAGACTTATTTCACTTAGTTTAATGCCATCAGGATGCATCCATGCTATTGCAAATAGCCGGATTTAATTCTTTTTCATGGCTGAATAATATTTCATTGTATATATTTATCACATCTTCTTTATCCACTCATCCCTTGATGGACAGTTAGGCTGTTTCTATATCTTGACTATTGTGAATAATGCTGCAATAAACACGGGAGTGAGTACAGATATCTCTTTGATATCCTGTTTTAATTAACTTTGGATATGCCTGGTTCTTTAGAATTGCTCATGGTAAACAAGTTTCTAATTTATGGTTTGTAGGGTCTGACTCCCAGGAAAATATTCTATCAGCCACGTAACTACCTGAATATAAAATGAAGATGTTTAATGAACTAATTGACTCTTTTTGTGTGTAAGTGACGTGATCATACTACCACCTAGAAACTGTATCTATTTCTTGGGCTAAAGCACATTAGATATGCAAAGAAAGGACTGGGGGACTTCCACTAGTAAGGCATGATTATGGTTAAGACTGGCTTGATAATTTGGTTCTTTGTGTTTTCTCACACTCTTGAAAGTATAGGATACAGCTAATCCAGAAGAATAATGTATAGAGATGTGTATATATGATATTTTTCTCCATGTAGTTTTACTTCTTCTCTCTGCCCAACCTTGTACCATTCCACATGTCAATCGACTGTCCAGATATTTTATGAAATTCCTTGACATACATTTTGGTGGGGCATAAAGCAGAAACATACCATATAAACTTTTCTTTCTTAAGTGAAATACTGATAGTGAAAAAATGTCCCAGTAATGATTGGGATGGAACTTCTCATCAGCCTAGCAAAAAAAAAGCTTCAACATGTATTTAAATTTATTTAAGAAGAATAAATAAAGGGTATTTATTCTCCTGGGATTTTTATTTTTTTATTTTTTTGGTTCCCTGACCGGGAATCTACTGAGATTTTTAGACTGAAGCCCATGTTAACCCAGGAGCCATTTACTACTGAGTCAGAGAGAATTAGAGAGAGGATACAGAGGTAATAAACAAGAGGGTAGATATAGATTATTTTCAAAACATGAGAGAGAGAGTGATCAGCATATACCAGTAAAATGATTTTTAATATTTGTCCTGCGCAATCTCTTTAAGTCACATGCGTGCACACACACACACACACACACAAATGATAAACGGTGTTTAGACCATGGGCTCTGGAGCCTGGCTACAGTATCCAGCTTCACCAGCCACAACCTCTGAGGCTTTAAGAAAATAAACACAATGTCCCTGTGCCTCAGTTTCCTCATCCGTAAAATAACAATAACATAGTAATAGTAATTTCCTCATAGAATTATTGTGCTGAGTTAATACATGTAAAGTGTTTCAGTTTTCAAAGCATTTTTATAAAAGAACATTTCTTTACAAGTCAGAAGTATTTGTGTGACCATAAATTTGACTACAAAGTATCTGATAATCTTAATTAAACAAAAACTATACAGTTGGATTAATTGCATATTAATCAGTTAGTTTATTCAGTTAATTTCTACCTAAATTTCGAATGCTGGTTATTAGCATATAAGGCTTCTCTCTACAAATTCTAAGAATTGTAGAGTTATGCTTTCTTTCACAAAAAATAGCAGTCTTTATGATAAAATATGACAATTTTCATGATCACAGCCTAAATGAACATTTTCCTTTGAGGGAAACACTCTAGGTCCATTGGTGAAATTTTAGGGAAAACTTTAGTCATAGCAGTACCCCATTTACAAATAAACTCTGTACCATGTTATTTCTTAGATGATGTATTATTATTTTTCTGTTACAGCATAACAAGTTACTACAAACTTAGCAGCTTAAACAATACCTATTTATTAGCTTACAGTTTTGAGGGTCAGAAGTCTGGCAGGATGTGGCTTGGTTTTCTGTTTAGGGGATCACAGAACTGTAATCAAGGTGTTTCCTGGGGTGAGTTCTCACCTGACGAGTCTGCAAGAAATCTGCTTCCAGGTTCATCCAGGCTGCCAGCAGAAGGCAGTTCCTTGCAGTTGTGAGACTAAGGTCTCCATTTCCTTGCTGTCTGTAAGCTGGGGTCACTCTTTGCTCTTAGAAGTCACCTGCATTCTTTCTCATGTCCCCTTCAAAGCTGGCAGAAGGTTGAAAGTCCTTTTCATGTCTTAAATCCCTCTCACTTTTTCTTCTGCCACCAGTCTGAGAAAGCTCTCTGCTTTTAAGGGTTCATAGCATTTGGTCAGGACCACCTGGAAAATTTCCCTCACTTAGCATCAACTGTGCCATATAATATAACTGAATTGCAGAGTGGTATCACATCATATTCGTAATACTGGGAATTAGGGTGTGGAATTTGAGGATGGGGCCATGATTTTTAGGATTCTGCCTTACACAAATGATGCCATGGTTGGCTATAATGGCTCTTTTTCTGAATCCTTATCTGCTCAAAGTCATCATCAGGGACAGTGTCTCATAGTTCTACGGGTATATTCTTTGGGGTCTCTAGACACTTTTAACAAAGGATAGGCAGGAGCTAGACATACAGATGTAAGCTGTAAGAATTTTCTCATAAGCCATCTTGTCCAGCAGTGAAACAGGTTAAGTTTTGATGTAATAAATTTGATATTTCACAGCATATTTGGCTGATAGAAAATGACCTCTTGGTATGGACATTAATGTGAAGTTTCTGCTGTGAGGAGAAAGACTAGACTAAGTGGTTTTTAACTTTCCCCCCCATGCTGATATTGTATGATTCAATGATTTTGAGAATGATTTAACTATGTGGCCTCCTAAACATGAATTTTTATGATGACTAGTATTAACCTTGAATCAGTTAAAATAGATTTAAAAAAAACAGGAATTTTAAGAAGAAAAGAACATAAATACTATCTAAATTTCTCACATTTACATATGTAAAAACTAAAGTTCAGAGATATCAAATGACTTTACCAGTTTCCTCAATAACAGATTTTTGAACTCTAATCTAATATTATTCTCCTATTCACATATGTTTGGCTACTTGGCCAAACATAACCATAGAGAAAAATGTCAGGATGAATAATACCTAATTTATTGACAGTGGACGTTTTCATTTTCCTTGCAATCTTTACAACTGAAAACTTATTTAAAAAAACTTGATGAGGGCTTCCCTGGTGGCACAGTGGTTGAGAGTCCGCCTGCCGATGCAGGGGACACAGGTTCGTGCCCCGGTCCGGGAGGGTCCCACAAAACTTGATGAGGCTAGCAGATTCACCTCTATTCTGAGTGCACAGAGACTCAACGGGACAAGATGGACTTGTAATGAGAGGTCACTAAATGGGTATAAAAACAATTAATTAAAAGAAGACCTATTAGTTTTTACTAAGACATTCCTGGAAGAAAGCAGAAATTCTATGCAATGTAATCTATACGACCTAGGGTTTTGTAACTGAAAACGATAGAATTGTTTGAGAAGAGAGATGATGCAAGCAGAAGGCATGCAGGGGTAGTGAAGAATACATTCAGCAAGGCGAACCTGGAGGGAAAAGGCTCATCAATATTCTTTCCAATATGTCACAAAGGCACATGGGCACTGATCTCAGAATAGGAGATACTGAAAAAAGGAAAACCCTATGGTATAAAAAGTTAAATGTCTCCATGCCATATATTTATGGATATGAATTCACTTCAACAAACATTTATGAGAGGCCACTATGTACACATCCTCAGATTAGGCACTGGGCAATGCAAAAAGAGAAGAGCTTTTGACCAAGTAGAAGTGGGAGGAAGTTCACAGCTAACCAGAAAATGTTACAGTTGTAACAAATTCTGTAATGTAAACACAAAGTAGTACTGCGGGATCACAAATGAGGGAGTAACTAAATGAGACTACGAAAGCCACGAAAGGACTCACAAATATGTGAAATTAGAGCTGATCCTTAACATGATTCAATGGGCTAAAATGAGTGGAATGAAACGTCAATTAGATTGAAGTGGGACGCATTACCATGAGCAAAACCATCGGGCCATTCCACACTCATGCTCAGATCAGAGAGGGAAGAAAAGATAGGGAAAAACAAGCACACAAACAGTAAGGTATTTTAAATCTAGAGTGGGAAAGGTCTTGATTATTAAGTTGATTGACTCTTCTTCTCTATTAATTAAGGGAAAATCTGATTTTTTGACCATAAGAGTAATAACTATAGAGTAATAACTTATTACTCTAATAAATTATTAGAGTAATAACTTTAGTGGAAATGTGGGGGAAAGGCACATGAAGGATGTAAAATGTGAAGCCATGGAGACCTATTAGGAAACTATTCCAGATGTTCAGTGGCTTTTAATAAGGAATTTACATCAAATAATGTTGGACAGTATGAAAAGAAACTGAAGGGTTACAAATATCTCATTTCTTCTCTGATTCTATATTACATTTTTTACTTTCTTGTATTCAGTCTTTATTTTGAATTAACCTAATTAGAATAAAAGATGTAATCAAAACAAATATGCAGCTCTACATCTTAGCAAGGTTTTATTGCCTTCTAACATTTTCTGTCCACTCTCACTGGATTTTTTTTCTGCTTTATAACAAATTTAATCAGTTATACATATACATCTGTTCCCATATCCCCTCCCTTTTGCGTCTCCCTCCCACCCTCCCTATCCCACCCCTCCAGGCGGTCACAAAGCACCGAGCTGATCTCCCTGTGCTATGCGGCTGCTTCCCACTAGCTATCTACCTTACGTTTGGTAGTGTATATATGTCCATGCCGCTCTTTCGCTTTGTCACAGCTTACCCTTCCCCCTCCCCATATCCTCAAGTCCATTCTCTAGTAGGTCTGTGTCTTTATTCCTGTCTTACCCCTATGTTCTTCATGACATTTTTTTTTCTTAAATTCCATATATATGTGTCAGCATACAGTATTTGTCTTTCTCTTTCTGACTTACTTCACTCTGTGTGACAGACTCTAGGTCCATCCACCTCATTACAAATAGCTCAATTTCATTTCTTTTTATGGCTGAGTAATATTCCATTGTATATATGTGCCACATCTTCTTTATCCATTCATCCGATGATGGACACCTAGGTTGCTTCCATCTCCGGGCCACTGTAAATAGGGCTGCTATGAACATTTTGGTACATGACTCTTTTTGAATTATGGTTTTCTCAGGGTATATGCCTAGTAGTGGGATTGCTGGGTCATATGGTAGTTCTATTTTTAGTTTTTTAAGGAACCTCCATACCGTTCTCCATAGTGGCTGTACCAATTCACATTCCCACCAGCAGTGCAAGAGTGTTCCCTTTTTTCCACACCCTCTCCAGCATTTATTGTTTCTAGATTTTTTGATGATGGCCATTCTGACTGGTGTGAGATAATATCTCATTGTAGTTTTGATTTGCATTTCTCTAATGAGTAAAGATGTTGAGCATTCTTTCATGTGTTTGTTGGCAGTCTGTATATCTTCTGTGGAGAAATGTCTATTTAGGTCTTCTGCCCATTTTTGGATTGGGTTGTTTGTTTTTTTGTTATTGAGCTGCATGAGCTGCTTATAAATTTTGGAGATTAATCCTTTGTCAGTTGCTTCATTTGCAAATATTTTCTCCCATTCTGAGGGTTGTCTTTTGGTCTTGTTTATGGTTTCCTTTGCTGTGCAAAAGCTTTTAAGTTTCATTAGTTCCCATGTGTTTATTTTTGTCTTTATTTCCATTTCTCTAGGAGGTGGGTCAAAAAGGATCTTGCTGTGATTTATGTCATAGAGTGTTCTGCCTATGTTTTCATAGATGCAATTATTTAATCAAAGTAAATTAAGTGTTCATTATCTGTTTTTTATGTACTCTACCAACTCTGAAATGTTATCAATACTGGAATGTTCTGTTAGTCATTAGGCTACTTCTGGTACAAGTAGATTCTGACACAGGTTTTCAGAATCTAGGGATGTATATTGGCCATCATCACAGGCATATGCAGTCAATTGCCAGGTACCACCTGCCTTTATAAAAGTTTATGTTATCTGACTCTGTCCCCATCCAATAACAGACAGTTGAAAATCTCAGAAATGGCTCCATAAGCCCTTCCCCAAATGGAACTAAAATGGATAAGGGGAATTTACTGTTAAAAATTTATTTTAGAACTTAGACTTTTTTTTCTTTACACTGCCTGGTTCTTTGTAACCAATTTGGTGATGGTTTTATTTGGAGTCAATTGTTCAACTTTTGTTTTTCTTTTGAGTTGTATATAGAACATGGCATTCTTGAGTTATTTGACCTTGGCCAATTAACATTTCAGAGACATTATATAAATCAGAAAGCTGCGGTGTTATGGGACCAAAGATATTTGACTTCCCAAATTCCAGCAAGTGAATACCAAGAATACAAGAAAGTATGAAGACAGAAGAAAATGTCAAGATGGTAATATACCAAAATCATCATCATCATTATCACCACCTTCACCATCATCATAACCAAGGCTCTAAACACACTCCTGAAAAAGACGAAGATGAGGCAACCTGGTGAGAGGGTCCAGCCATATCTCAAGTGCTTAATAGTCACATGTGGCTAGTGGCTACCATATAGGCATAATTCTAGAACCTGTAGGTTGTCAGGCTTACCTCAGTAAAATTAGGAATCCCTTTGTTAAAGTCCTTTAATAAATATTTTGTGTTTATTTTATTACATTTTATTTTATTTATTTTTTTATTTTTTATTTTTTTGGCGGTATGCGGGCCTCTCATTGTTGTGGCCTCTCCCGTTGCGGAGCACAGGCTCCGGACGCGCAGGCTCAGCGGCCATGGCTCACAGGCTCAGCTGCTCCGCGGCATGTGGGATCTTCCCGGACCGGGGCACGAACCCATGTCCCCTGCATCGGCAGGCGGACTCTCAGCCACTACGCCACCAGGGAAGCCCTATTTTATTACATTTTAATGTATTTTTATATGTTCAGAAGTCTTAAATTTTTATGTAGTTTACTTTTTTATTTATTCAGTTGCTTTTATACCTATAACGGCCTTTCTAGCAAAGTATTGTTTATATGTTCAGCTATGCTTTCTTATTTATAGTTTACTTTTTGTCTAAGCCTTTTAATTTTGTCTTAGCTGGTTATGGTATATGATGTAAGGTAAAGATCAGTAATCTTCTAAAAGTTTAGATAATTTTCTTAACAACATTTTTTGAATAATCCTTTATTTCCCCATTGATTTGTAATATCACCCAATACATAAATTCTAGTAGAGGTACCTTTTTTCCCCTCATTTTTGACTCTTCTTTCTATTTCTTTTAGAATCACTTTGTCTAGATAAATATCACATTAAATTTTTTATTGGAACTACATAAATTTATAATTGTCATGGGAAGAATTCCCACCATTTCTTGATCACCCTATATTTCACTGATCACCTCAACCATTACACTTCAATATGCCATTCTTTAACCTATGCCCTGTTTAACTTTCTTCTTGGTATTCTTCCTCACCCAACACTGTATTGCTTAGTGCTTATGATTGGTATAACCAATTACGTTTCATTAGGGAAATCCTATTAAAGCATAGTATCTATAAATCCTAGAGAAATGCAAGCATGTAGCAGATTCTCAGTAGATACACACTGTACTAGGAAAGAATGGAGAATTGAGCTATTTACAATGTTTCATTCTGTCTTCAAGAATCCTGAATTAGAATAATATAGACAGCTGAGCAAATATATAATAAAAATAGATATATGAGGGGCTTCCCTGGTGGCGCAGTGGTTGAGAGTCCGCCTGCCGATGCAGGGGATATGGGTTCGTGCCCCGGTCCGGGAAGATCCCACATGCCGTGGAGCGGCTAGGCCCGTGAGCCATGGCCCCTGAGCCTGCGTATCCGGAGCCTGTGCTCTGCAATGGGAGAGGCTACAAAGGTAAGAGGCCCGCATACCACAAAAACAAAAATAAAAACAAAAACAAAACAAAACAAAAACAAACAAAAATAGATATATGAAGTTATAATTTAAAATTTTTCAGGCAAATAACAATTGCTGAGTGAATACAAAATGCCAATATTATTTCTGGAAGCTATATCTTCTTTCTCTTTGTCTTCCCAGTTACTTAAAGAGATTATCTGTTTGGTTTTAAAGGTAAGCTACCTGAAGTACAGGCTCAGAGATAGTATGTAACATATTCAAATTTAAAGTAGCATATGGGAGAGATCAAGTCCAAAGCTTTTTTTAAAAATTTATTTTATTTTATTTTATTTTTTACCTCTTCTATGTGTGCAAATAAATTAACGAAGCAAAACTTGCAAGAGTTTTTTCTTGGAGATGTGCTGGGGAATTTCACATATATCATCTCATTTAGCACTGATTGCTATCCTTAAAATATAATCTCCATTTTTTTCTAATAATTGAGGCTAGTTTGAAATTCAGATAGTCCTACAAACAGGATAGATTCACAATGGAGACTTGACCACACATCTAATTTGCATGGTGGTGAGTCATCATGAATGACCATTTCACCATTTTCAAGAAAATGTTTATGTCCTCATTCTTTTATTTGTCACAAAAGTTTTCAATGCAGATAGAATTTCCTTGATGATCAATCCCATTCAGAAAGGGTACAATGAACAATAGTGCTAGCTGAAGAAAGTTGAGGCAGAAACGTTCTTCAATCTCATGTGGACTCCAAAGTTTTTCCACGTTTCTCACTTTTTTCAAATTAATTAAAAGGAATCATTTTAAAAATACGTAGAAGACAGGACACATTGAGTCTTCTTATGTCTTCTTCACAGCCACTGCTTATTTTGTGCCAGCTTACGTACAACTAATAATCTACCCCACAAATTCATTCAAGCTACAGTAATTTAATAGGGATCTGCATCTATAAGTTTTAATTGTCTGTTTAATCAGGCTGTGAATAAACCAAAGTAGGTTAATTTTTAAAATCCTATTTGGAGCAAATGTTTTAACTAAATTTGAAACTTAGCCAACACCTGGTGAAATTATAGGAAAGAAGTAAAACAGACAAACTGACTAAAATTGTGTTCGCCATTATCTATCACTTGGCTTTGTTTTGATAAATCAACAGTTCTCTAAACACAGTCCTTGCAATTAATTGAAAGGGGGTCGTTAAACCAAAAGTCGTGTTATTCTAAACATAATTATTTGATAACAATGTGTTGTTATGCCACGCTAGTTTTAAGAACAGATACTTGGAAATACTGGTTGAGACAATATTATGATGTACCAGCATAGTACGGTACACTGAATAGTTAAGACACCATATCCCCTCTATCCTGGTCCTCCTAGGTTTGTGGGTGTAACTGAGTCCTTAGTATATTTTTAACTATTAAAGGAATATGTATTTTTATATAACATTAAGGCATAATAGTACAAGGTGTCCCTAATGTGTGTAGTTAATCTCTGCTCATTACTGCAGTCCTCCAGGGATGGCAGCTCACAGTGCAATGTGAACACTAATTACTTTCAATATTCCATACTTAGGAACTAGTCCCTTTTCAAAATTATTTTCCTACAACTATCACATGGGAAAAGCAAAGCAATTATTTTCAACTACAGAATTGGAAAAGGAAACTCAAGTTCACTCAACATTTCACTCAACACTGGGGACAATACTGAACATTTATTGCAGCAACAGATGATACTAAAGTTCTGTCTTTGCAGGTAATACACTGATTCCCTAGAGAAGTAATAACCAGCTATTTCAGTATGATAAAAGAAAGAGTTGTCTTGTTTTAGTACTTGATCGAGGTACCTACATTTGGAAATTTTATGATCAAAACTCACGATACAGCATTTTACCGCAACTATTTCACTTAAAAGCTAGAGCCTGGATTCTCCAGGTGCATTATTCTCATTGTTGTGGAGAACGTCTGTTGACTGAAAGAGAAATAGCATGAAAAGAAAATTAAAATCCTAACTCAGGGTGAAGGAAATTACATGAATTTTATTATTAGGAATAGATGATACAGCCTATTAAGTGGTACTGGGATGGTTTATTATCTTTGGATAGGTGATATTCATTATAGCAGCATAAATTACAATATTATTTTAACAATGTAAATTACATTAAAACAATATAAATTATTTTTGATGCTGTATACTTAACATGACTATAATTGATAAGTTCTTATATTTTATTAATTAAAATTTATAATTTAATGAAAAGGAGGAAATTTTACTTACATTAAATGTATGTCTACTTTTTAAAACTTCTCAGTGTGTACTTTGTAGAATCACTTATGTGTTCGCTTGAGATATTTTTCTGGACTTTGTATATAATTACCTTAGATTTAGCTGAAACAAACTGATTCTGATAGATTTTTAAATAACCCTAATATTGATTATAAATTATTTTGATTTATATCTGCAATATGGTTCAAATTTATAATTTCACTTGTGATATCTTTAGTTGATTTCAAAATATCTTCATATAGATAGTGTGATGTGTTTTGTCATCAAATGACATTATCAAAAAAGGGAAAAATAATCTATAGAATGAGAGAACATATTTGCAAATCATATGTATGATAAAAATCTAATCCCAGAATATATAATGAACGCTTGAAATTTAACAACATAATGACAAACAATCAAAATCTTAAAATTGTCTTGATAGATTTTCTCCAAAGAAGATATACAAATTGCCAATAAGTGCATGAAAAAATGCTCAAAAGCATTAATCATTATGGAAATGCAAATCAAATCACTATGAGATACCACTTCACACCCACTAGGATGATGATAGCATTAAAAAATGGAAAATAACAAGAGTTGGTGAGAATGTGGAAAAAATTAGAATCCTCATACAATGCTGGTGGGAATGCAAAATGGTACAGTTTGGTGGTACCTCAGAAAGCAAACAGAATTACCATATGATTCAACAATTCCACTCCTAGGTATATGCCTAAAGATCTGAACATGGAACTCAGACAGATACTTATAGTACAGTGTTCATTGCAGTATTATTCACAAGAGCCAAAAGGTGTACACAACCTGTGTCCAACAACAGATAAATGGAAAAAACAAAATGTGGCATGTACATGCAATGAAATATTATCCAGCCTTAAAAAGGACTGAAGTTCTGTTGCATACAACAGTATGGATGAACCTCAAAAACAGTATGCTAACTGAAAGAATCCAAACACAGAAGGTCACATATTTATGACTCCACTTATATGAGACATCCATAATAGGTACATCCAGACAAAAAGGAAGATTGGTGGTTGCCAGTTGTTGAGATAAGATGGGAATGTGGAGTGACTTCTTAATGGCATGGGGTTTCCTTTTAGAGTAATGAAAATATTTGGGAACTTAGAGGTGGTGGTTGTGCATATGTGATGTACTAAATGCCACTGAATTATGTACTTTAAAATGGTCGATTTTATGTGATGTGAATTTTACCTCAATTTATTAAAAAAGCAGTTGTTTGTTTTCTGCAAGGTTGTGGTGTGAGGGGTAGTGATGGCAATGATTTTGAGTTGCCTGACTCCTGTCCTCTCCACCTTTAGGAAAATATTCAGGAGTCTGTGTGCATATCATGGTCAGATGCCAATACCAAAAACATATACTATACAAACCATATATCCCCTTTTACCCAAATAAATAACATTTCTCGTGTTTTTTTTTTTTTACTATAATTAAAGCACCAAATGTATAAACCTTTCCTGGATAATCACTTCTCTTGCTATCAGTTTCATTAACACTAAGTTGCATTTAGTCTTATACTTAATGAATTTACTTTTCAACCATTTAGTCAACAAATATTTATTGGGCACTTATTCTCTGTGCATGGTATACCTCAGTGAATTAAATAAAGATCCCTGATTATAGGGATTTTACATTCCAGCAAACAGAGATAGACAATAAAGAATGAATATAATAAATAATTTATGTAATATCTTCATAGAGGCTATGGAATAAAAAGGTTTAGAATACAGTAAGGAGACTGAGTGATTGTTCTGTGTAAAAGTTTTAATAGAACATAAAGTCAATTGGGTAAAACCAGTGCTGCCTTTTTTTCACTTGAGTGTGGAATATTATAAGGGTTATATAATGTTATAAGGGTTATATATTATAAGAGTTCATAAATTAAACATAAACAGTGTTGTCTTTAATCTTTTAATTTTTTATTTGCACTATTCCTTTCTTTGCATTTTGGAAAATTAAGAACAATTTTTGTTATTTTTGTTTGCTTGTTTTCATGGTACTTTCCTCCTTTAATTGTGACATAGATCATATAAAAAACATATATTTTAAAACTCACCAAATCAGCAAAAAATAAAGAGTATACTGGTGTAACATTAAAATCTTTTAAAGTAATTAATAAGGAGGTTGAACCAATCTTCTTATATGTTTGTCTCTTGGATTTCCACTTTTACACAGTGCCTGTTTATTATTCATCATCAATTAAGAGGTAGATTGCCTTTGAAAACATGTGAATATTTAAATTAACCTTTGCTTGGGATACTTATTAAAATAAATATTTATAAGTAGTTATAGATATGTTTTGCTCTTGAAAATCTAAATTACTAATTAACATATCATTTTACTTTATTTAACACTTCCTGAAAGGAAGCCAGTTCAAATATAGTTTACCCACATCTTTAAATCAACACTTTACTTATGCACGCTGCACCTGCATTGGGAACCGTTTCTAAGGTCTTCACAGTCTGTTGACACAAATGATGTTACATCAGAGTCACTATCCCAAGTTTTCTGTTTGTGTTCCCACCAGCAAAGGAAGGATCTTCAGGACTCTGGAACATTCTCACTAATAATATCTGAGCAGGTATTTTGAAGGTTCACAGACCTAAGTACACACTGGAGTTCTCACTCTATTTTTGCCCTGTTCTTTCTTCTATTCCAGTTCACTGTGGAAGAAGCCCAGAGCTGCCTCAGTTCTCTGTTGCTTTTGGAACTCACAATGAGAAGACCAACATCCACACTAGAGGTGGTACGTACCAAGGCTTTCAGACTTTCCAGTCTCCTCCTTCCAGACAGTGTTGAGTGCTTTACAGAAGAGCAAAGGGTCCATTTCCCAATGATTGTTTGTACTGTCACCATCTGAAATCTGAAGCAAGTACCCTGGGTATATTATACATTCTAAAACCTTCTCACAAGAAGACAACTTCTTTAGCACTTTACCTCTAGTACCTCCTTTCACATGGAATGAAATTCTGTTCAAAGAGGTTTGCCAGGGCACAGATACCATACTTTCCCTTCTGCTAGCTTTATGTGGTCTCAGAGTCTCCTGACTGGTCCACCTCCCTATCCAACCTAAGACAAACATTCAATTGAAAACCCCTGCTGACTCCTGCTAAAAGATTTTGAGGCAGCACCCAGGGCCTCACCATTCAGCAGGCATTCAAACTTGAAATCTTCATTCTGCAGCAGGAGCACATTGCTAATTTGGACCAGTTTTGATCTGAGGCTGCCACAGATTGGGTGTATGATTTGAAAAACTTCCTTATTCCAAGTTTCTCAGTTCCCCTCTTTAAAAATTGAGGAGGGTAATAAGAATGTATATCAATGTAATTAAGATAACGCCTACAAAATGCCTCAAGCATAAGCCAGGTGTATACTTCACATTTAGTACATTTATCTTTATAATAGAAAGATGGAATCATGAATTTCGATGTTATTAATTTCGAACTTTGGAAAACTCAAAGCCGTTTTGCTATTTTTGCTTTTTGTCTTTATTAGAGCTTCCTCCTTTAATTGTGAAATATAATGTATAACAAATACATCATTTAATACCCATCAATTCAGCAAAAGTCTAATAGTACAACATTAAAATATTTTATGTAGTTAATAGAGGTTGAACACATATGTTTATTTGTTCCTTGGGCCCTGTTCAAGCATATTGTCCAATTTTATAAGTCTTTTTCTATTGATTTATAGGAGTTCTTTATGTATTTTTTATACCAATTCTTTTGTCAGCTGTGTTTGTGACAAATATCTCCTTCCACTGTCTATATAATTTTATTTCCCTTATTTATCAGGCTTTCAATTTAATGTGATTAAATTTATCGATAGTTTTCTTTGCAAAGTATTTTCTTTACTTTTTGATCCATTGAAATAATTTTTTCCTATCGTACCCTAGGACCAGGAGAATATTTGCCTATATAATTTTTTCAAAGATTTATAGTTGGAACTTTTCATTTAGTTCTTTAATCTACTTGCGGTCGATGTTTTTGTACAGTGTATGATAGAGGTTCATTTTTTTTTACCTGGTAGGGAGTTTAGATAACATTATTTTCAGCACTGCTCTACAATGTCACCTCTGTCGTAGGATGAAGAGCCCATATGTGAATACATCTCAGGTTCCCCTTTTTATTTCAACTGGTCCATTTGTTTCTACTTGTCCATAGCCACATTTATCACAGTGACTTTAAAAATAATTATTTTCTGGTAGAGAGAAATCCTTTTACCACTTCCTTCTACTTCAAAAGAGCCTTACCTATCCTTAACTTTTGACATCATATACATTTTAGAATTAGCTTGTCAAGTTCCACAAAGTCCATATAAGCAAACCTAAAAGGACTTTGGTTTGTAAATTTATTAATCATTTTGAGTTGAATGTATACTATCTTATAGCTTCGTACAGCAACATGGTATCTTCCTCCATTTACTTATCTTCTTTATTGTATTTCAATAGAGTTTTATATTTTCCCTATAGAATTATTTACATCTTTAAAAATATTTCTATGTAATAATACTTCTATTTGTTTTAACTGGCATCTTTCTCATTTGAAATTTATCACTTGGTTGTAAGTAGATATCAGGGTTGGCAGACGGTAGCCTGTGGCCAGATCTGGCCCTTTTCCTGGTTTTGTAAATAAACTTCATTAGAATACAGTCAAGTACATTTGTTTATGTATTGCCAAAACTATTCTTGGGCTGCAATGACTGAGTTGAGTAGTTTTGAGACAGACCTTATGAATTGCGAAACCTAAAGTAATTATTATACTATCTGGCCATCGATAGAAAATATTTGCCCACCGTTGGCATATGGGAATGTACTGATATTGCTTTTTCTTCTTTTCTTTTCTTTTTTTTTTTTTTTGCATGTAGCAACCCTTCCAATTCCATTAATTAATCTGTACACAATTCTATCATCTGCAAGTAATAACAGATTTGTTTCCTTTTCGTTTTTCTAATTCTCTCTTGCTCTCTCTCTCACTTTACTGAGCTGGCTAGAATTCTAGCACAAGGTAGAAAAGAAAAGAAGTCTATCACGTGGATAGCCTTGTTATTCTGTTGTATGTTTTGAATATTTATTTAAGAACATCTATTTATATTCCTAGTTTGATATTTTCTTTTAGATTTGGCTTTTTCCAAAATGCTTTTTTTTTTTTTTTTGCATCAGTTGAGAGAATTGCTGGATATTTTTCATTTAATTCTACTAATGTGATAGAATACATGAATTGATAATTTTCATTTCTGGTACAGATCTAACTGTATTAAGACGTATTTTCTTTCTTATCCCTTTTTAATTTGGCCTAGTTCATTTTGATTTTTTTCAAATTTTTGTTGTTCTCAAGAATTTTATTAGTTATTGTCAGAAGGATGATTAGTCTGAATAAACTAGTCTGTAATGCCAGAAATGAAGTTCTGTTTTTATGACTTTTAATACATTAAAATGTTCAAAGCAGAATCTTCTTCTGTACAATTTTATCTTTAGACCCTTCAGAAAGGGGAGGTTGACTTAAAATCAGTAAATTTTTAAAATTAAGAGCTCCGTAAGGAATTCATTTAATTTGTGGTTCAGACTTTAGGAATAATAAAACCATTTCCTTCTTATATTAACTTTAATGTAGAACTATTGCATATTCTTTTTTTCATGTATGTATTTCAACATAAACATAAAACAGGTATTGTTTATAAAGCATACAATATTTAGAAATGGTAATTTTGCCTCTAAAATAAAAATCTGTGATTTTTTTTTTTCTTTTGCGGTATGCGGGCCTCTCACTGTTGTGGCCTCTCCCGTTGCGGAGCACAGGCTCCGGACGCGCAGGCTCAGCGGCCATGGCTCATGGGCCCAGCCGCTCCGCAGCACGTGGGACCTTCCCAGACCGGGGCACGAACCCGTGTCCCCTGCATCGGCAGGTGGACTCTCCACCACTGCGCCGCCAGGGAAGCCCTGTGATGTATTTTTGCTAAATTATATTGATCTCTATGTGGCTGACCATTATTTCAAATGAAATTATTCTAAGTATATTTTTCTGTAAAAACTTGCCATCTGTGGGTGGTGTGTCCACCTTTGGTTCAATTTTCAAAATATTGCTGTGTATTTTGGGTCATTTATCTGCAACTTTGGCTGGGGTAAGCATCAGAATTGACTTCTAAAAGCCTATTCCATGTTTTGATATGTTCATCACATGTGCACTTTGTAAATGAACAAGAGACATAATGTCAATTAGTATTAGAATTACAGATTCCCTTGACAGCCTCTCTTCTCAGGGATTTTCCTGATACTCATCAGAATATCTTTACCTGTTCATAAATACAGGGTTCTCTCTGAGATTTATCCTCCCACACTGTTGAGTAGTTCTGTGGGATTGGGTCTGAACTTGGGACAAAGCAGTGAGAAAAGAAGAAAATATATTGGACATTCCCTTCACGTTCTTCAAACAACATGGGCCCTTTTCCCAATTCTTCTATCCAAGGGGTAGGGTTTGCTTTGTTTTGTTTTTTCCTACATTTCCAGTTTACTGCTCTGCTACTGCAGGGTAGTTCTTCAATGAAATCTGTCCTCAGGGAAGGGCTGAAACTTTAAAAAGAAAAAAGAAAAGGAGATGAAGAAGAAAGAGAAGAAGGAGGAGGAGGAGGAGAAGAAGAAGAAGAAGAAGAAAAATAAGCAAGGATTCTCTGCACATGTTCCAGGTCATAAGAGCCTTTTTGCCATCTCCTGGTTAGAAATTTAGGGTTCCTCTAGAAGTTTTACTGAGTATCCCATCATGCAGTTCTATAACTTGGCCTGACTTTGAGTCAAAGCCAGGAGATGAAGGAGAAAAAAAATAACCCCTGCCACCAAATGGGTTAAATTTGAAGATTGAGCCCCCCTCACTTCACAAAGTCTGCCTATTACAATCAATACAATCAATATCAATATGTGATATTTTCAAATATCAAATATAAATATAATATCTCATGAAAAAGGCTTCACTCTTCATTATAAGATATCTTGACAGTGGTATTCTTTTATTTTTCAGAAAACTTTAAATTCATAGTTAAGATTCAAAAACACTGCAATTTTAATTAAAATTATTAAATGCTTAATCTATCTTAGAGAAATGGCATTTTAAAAATTATTTTCTCATTAATAATTATTTCTCCATTTAGTGAAATATTACTTATGTCTCTCAAGAAAGGTTTTTAGCTTCCTTCAAAAAATAATTAAAGTGTTTAAACTTCTTAAGTATTTTTTCATCAGGTATAATTGTGAAGATATTTTCCACTTTTATTTATAACCTACAGTTCAATAGTGTTTCTATCTGTATAAACACAGAGAACTTTGTCTAAAATTAAAATAAATTTGATGAGCTAAAATAAAGCAATGTATTTATGACTCTCTTTGTTGAGTCAGAATTTCAAAAGATATTGACCTTAAAATTCAGCACATTTTGCTATAAATATTTGCCTTTGTCTGAGATGTCTGTTTTTCTTTTATTCATCTGTTTTTATAAATATTTCAACATTTTTTTTGTTTTTTGTTTTTGTTTTTTTTTTGTGGTACGCGGGCCTCTCACTGTTGTGGCCTCTCCCGTTGCAGAGCACAGGCTCCAGACGCGCAGGCTCAGCGGCCATGGCTCACAGGCCCAGCTGCTCCGTGGCACGTGGGATCTTCCCGGACTGGGGCACGAACCCGTATCCCCTGCATCGGCAGGCAGACTCTCAACCACTGTGCCACCAGGGAAGCCCCAATATTTCAACATTTTACCAAATTGCCATTTGATCTCTTAGGACTTTTTTAAGTGGGAGGGGATTGAAGGGGTTCAGAACAAATATCTCCAACATGTGCCACTATTTTGAGTTGTGGACTATTTTGCTGAAGGCAATCAAGACCCAGCAGATTCAAGAAAAACTTTTACCTCTCTCTTAACTGCCTGAAAGAATTTAGATAGAGGGGTTGGTCCAGGAAGAGAACTATCAGCAGAGATAACTACAAAGAACATGAGTGAAGTGTGGTAAGCTGGTGGGGAGCTGACTGAGTCTGGAGATCAAATTCCTCCATTGTCTCTGCATAGCATGGCAAACATTTGTTTACCAAACATTCGCTCACCAAACATTTGCTCTTCCTGTGTTCCTGTACATTTTCCTCAACCCCCTTGAAGTTCCAGACTCCTACCCTGCTTCTCCTTAAATCAAAATCTCATATAAGCCTCAATTGCCTGACTGCACGTGGGCCTCATAGTCTTACAGGACTCCTGTATGTATGTAATTAAATTTTCTCCTATTTATCTGTCTTATGTCAATTTGATTATTAGACTAGCCAAAGAACCTAGAAGGGTGGAGGGAAAATTGTTCCTCCCCTACAGGATAAAAGGAGTTATTTTGTATAAATAAAACTTTTGCACATTTTAATGAAATTTGTGAGAATGGCCTGGAATCTAGTATGTAGCAGTTGCTCCATGGGATCAGACTCACTGTGGGACATCTGAGCAAATCTCCAGCTCTCTAGCAAGATAGTTAGCTCAGAGTCTCAGAGCTTGTGCTTTGGGCTGAATTTTTTTCCTTTTTCTGGAAATAGGAGAAAAATAGTGAATATTCAGGTTTAATTTCAGTTACTGTTCTTTCTAAATACACAATATTGCTAAGTGAATTAGTAAATATAAAGTAAATAAAATGATGCCCAGGATATAAAAATCATTTTTAAAAAAGCAATCACCCATTTTCTAATAAAGTTCTATTTCTACTAAAACTTCTATTTGACTTATACTCTTTTCATATAAATTATATATAAATTGAAAGTATATAATAATAATAACAGGGAATTTAATACTGCATTTTTATAGCACTTCATCTAAGTCATAATAGCAAGATGTTGATGTTTAAACACCTCACAGGCAGATTTTGGATCCTTCATGATTAATCAAAGCATGTGTTTATAGATATTAATTTTAAAATCCTTTCTTGAGTTATCGCCATTGTCTTAATTCCTCTTCCCACTCGCAAACGCTCTTTATTCACAACTTCACCTCATTTGGGAGTTATAAAAGCAATTATTTAACTTTATCTTTTCACTTTTGAAAATCTGTAATGGGACCAACTTTACCCACCAGCTGTCGTGAACCCTGCAAGCTCACCCTAAACTCAATCCCAACCACTAACTCCCGTGCCCGCCTTTTCTAGAGAGATTGTAAAAGCTAAATATTCCCTTTTTTAGTCCCTATTGCAGATGGGATTTACTTATGTCACTGATCTGGCTAATGAGATGAAGGCAGGAGACTCTTGGCACCACCATGTAGACATAAACATGATGACCAGAGCCATGGCAGCTGGTCACACCAGGAAAGAAAAGCCAAGGGAGTCACAGAAATAAAGCTGGAAGGGCATCAAGGAGTCACAGAACCAATAGCTTCATTGACCCACATGCTTCTTGTTACATGAGAAAATTCAACTTCTATTTCCTAAAGCTGACATTAGTGAAACATTCCAACTGATCCACCGGCATTACTATTTCCTGAGGGTGTTACAAGGTGTTATTCCCATCCTGTACTTGAATGGTTGGATGATATAAAATCATAAATAAATAAATAAATAACAAAATAAACAAGCAAAAATTCTTCCCAACGTAATTGTAATATAAAATGCCAAAGGAAAGCAATAATTGCCAAGAACTGAGAATGCATTCCAGCTGTTTCATAAGATCTCATATGTAAATTATATATATGTATATACATAATTTAATGTATATATTATATAATATAATGTAATATATATATGTTTTCTGTTTGTGATTACATAAAACATGTGGAGGAGTATTTTTATAAATCACATTTTCATTAATATGCTTTAAAAAATAGATGTATTCTTGTGGTATAAAAACACAGTAGGAATTTCGGATATTGTTTTCTAAAGGCACAATGAGAAGTCTCTCTCTTTGCTGTCCCCCAGTCACCTAGCCTCCTCTCCTGAGACAACCTCTCAACCTCTACTATTAATGCTTATATTTTCTCTCATAGATATTACTAATCTGTCTTTAAAGGTGTGTGTAAAATATGTTTTGTGTCTGTAAAATAAAAAGCAGACATTTAATAATACACTCGTCACCTCTATTGACCCTACAGTCCTGTTACTTTTATTGGTAAGAGTGTAAAAATTGACTGTTTCCTGTTCTGCCTTGGGGGTCTACCCAATTTTGCCTCCACACAGTATCCTGAAGCTTGCATTGGTCAACAACTTGCTATGATTTAGCTACACAATTTGTTGGTTTTATTTTGGGATTTAGAACCTCCTGGATTATCCAGCCTCCTCCATTTCCCACAAAAATCATTTGAAGTTTGACTTTTCATACCATTTCCTGAAAGGAGACCTTAGTGAGCTGAGACCCTTTTTCTTCCTTGGAACTTACTGCTCTTTCCAGCACTACCGCTACAACGCATATACCACCACCACCCCAACTGAAACAACCTGTGGATTTTGTCCCATTTCCTATACACAGGCAGGGAATGGTATGTGACACAAATGCATATCAAACTGAGTTAAATGAGATTAATTAGATGTTGCTTTGGTATGACTCTTTTACTTAGATTTATGTAAATTCTATCTGAACTAAACATTCAACCTCTAAAGACATTTTGCTTTACTTATTCATCCTCAGCCCCACTGGGGGAAAATGAAATCAGTTATTATTCAGTTAATTGAACTGCTATTAATTTGTTCATTCCTATTGAACTCAAGGATAGCATACTTTTACATTTTGATACACTCAGATACTGGCACAGAACCTGATTCAATAAGTGTAGTGATCATTTGCTTTACTCAATACTCAGTTTATTGGGAGTTGCCTAGAGATCCAGGGTTAAGACTCTGCTCTTTCACTGCCCAGGACATTAGTTGGATCCCTGGTCTGGGAACTAAGATCCCGGCATGGCCCAAAAAAAAAAAAAAAAAAAAGAAAAAAAGAAAAACACTCAGCTACCGACCAAGTATGAGTTTGCTAAATTAGTTAATAATATTTTCTGATTTGATCCTGTGTGGCACAAGATAGCATTTCCATAATTAATCACTTTGTAATACAAAATTTTTGTTGGAATTACCCTGCAATTTGCTAGGGCAGTGTCAGTTGTGATTTCTCCTTTTTCATTTCTAATTTTATTGATTTGCATCCTCTCCCTTCTTTTCTTGATGAGTTTGGTTAAAGGTTTATCAATTTTGTTTATCATCTCAAAGAACCAACTTTTAGTTTTATTGATCTTTGCCAGTGTTTCTTCATTTTTGTTTCATTTATTTCTGCTCTGATTTTTATGATTTCTTTCCTTCTACTGACTTCGTGTTATCTTTGTTCTTCTTTCTCTAGTTGCTTTAGGTGTAAACTTAGATTGTTTATTTGAGATTTTTCTTGTTTCTTGAGGTGAGATTGAATTGCTATAAACTTCCCTCTTAGAACTGCTTTTGCTGCGTCCCGTAGGTTTTGGGTTGTCATGTTTTCATTGTCATTTGTTTCTATGTATTTTTTAATTTCCTCTTTGATTTCTTCAGTGATCTCTTGGTTATTTAGTAGTGCATTGTTTAGCCTCCATGTATTTGTGGTTTTTACAGTTTTTTTCCTGTAATTTATTTCCAGCCTCATAGAATTGTGATGAGAAAAGATGCTTGATACGGTTTCAATTTTCTTAAATTTTCAGAGGCTTGATTTGTGACCCAAGTTGTGATCTATCCTGGAGAATGTTCCATGCGCACTTGAGAAGAAAGTGTATTCTGCCAATTTTGGGTGGACTATCCTATATATATCAGTTAAACCTATCTGGTCTACTGTGACATTCCGTATTTATTTTCTGTTAGGGTGATCTGTCCTTTGGTGTAAATGGGGTGTTAAAGTCCCCTATTATTGTGTTACTGTCGATTGCCCCTTTTATGGTCATTAGCATTTACCTTATGTATTGAGTACTCCTATGTGGGGTGCATAAATATTATACCACAGAAATGTCAAGGGTTATAAGAGACTACTACAAACAACTATATGCCAACAAAATGGATAACTTCGAAGAAATGGACAAATTCTTAGAAAGGTACAATTTTCCAAGACTGAACCAGGAAGAATTAGAAAATACAAACAGACCTAACACAAGTAATGAAATTGAAACTGTAATTAAAAATCTCCCAAATAACAAAAGCCCAGGACCAGATGGCTTCACAGGTGAATTCTATCAAACATTTAGAGAAGAGCTAACACCTATCCTTCTCAAACTCTTCCAGAAAATTGCAGAGGAAGGAACGCTCCCAAATTTGTTCTGCATAGCCACCATCACCCTGACACCAAAACCAGACAAAGATATTACAAAAAAAGAAAATTACAGACCAGTATCACTGATGAACATAGATGCAAAAATCCTGAACAAAATACAAGCAAACAGAATCCAACACATTAAAAGGATCACACACCATGACCAAGTGGGATTTATCCCAGGAATGCAAGGATTCTTCAATATATGCAAATCAATCAATGTGATACACCATATTAACAAATTAAGGAATATAAACCATATGATCATCTCAATATATGCAGAATAAACTTTCAACAAAATTCAACACCCATTTATGATAAAAACTCTCCAGAGAATGGGCATAAAGGGAACCTACCTCAATATAATAAAGGCCATATATGACAAACGCACAGCAAACATCATACTCAGTGGTGAAAAACTGAAAGTATTTCCTCTAAGATCAGGAACAAGACAAGGATGTCCATTCTTGCCAGTCTTATTCAACATAGTTTTGTAAGTCCTAGCCACAGCAAACAGAGAAGAAAAAGAAATAAAAGAAATACAAATTGGAAATGAAGAAGTAAAACTGTCACCGTTTGCAGATGACATGATACTATACATAGAAAATCCTAAAGATGCTACCAGAAAACTACTAGAACTAATCAATGAATTTGGTAAAGTTGCAGGATACAAAATTAATGCACAGAAGTCTCTGGCATTCCTATACACCAACAATGAAAAATCAGAGGAATTAAAGAAGCAATCCCTTTTTCCATTGCAACAAAAAGAATAAAATACCTAGGTATAAACCTACCTAAGGAGGCAAAAGACCTGTATGCAGAAAACTATAAGGCACTGATGAAAGAAATCAAAGATGATATAAACAGATGGGAAAATATACCATGTTCTTGGATTGGGAGAATCAATATTGTGAAAATGACTCTACTACCCAAAGCAATCTACAGATTCAGTGCAATCCCTATCAAACTACCAATGGCATTCTTCACAGAATTAGAACAAAAAATTTTACAATTTGTATGGAAACACAAAAGACTCTGAATAGCGAAAGCAATCTTGAGGGAAAAAAAAAAAACGGAGCTGGAGGAATCAGGCTCCCTGACTTCAAACTATACTACAAAGCTACAGTAATCAAGACAGTATGGTACTGGCACAAAAACAGAAATATAGATCAATGGAACAGTATAGAAAGCCCAGAGATAAACCCATGCACATATGGTCACCTAATTTATGACAAAGGAGGAAACAACATACGATGGAGAAAAGACAGCCTCTTCAATAAGTGGTGCTGGGAAAACTGGACAGCTACATGTAAAAGAATGAAATTTGAACACTACCTAACACCATACACAAAAATAAACTCATATGGATTAAAGACCTAAATGTAAGACCAGACACTGTAAAACTTTAGAGGAAAACATAGGAAAAACACTCTTTGACATAAACCACATCAAGATCTTTTTTGACCCCCCTCCTAGAGTAATGAAAATAAAAACAAAAATAAACAAATGGGACCTAATGAAACTTAAAACCTTTTGCACAGCAAAGGAAACCTTAAACAAGATGAAAAGATAACCCTCAGAAAGGGAGAAAATATTTGCAAATGAAGCAATGGACAAAGTATTAATCTTCAAACTATACAAGCAGCTCATGCAGCTCAATATCAATAAAACAAACAACCCAATCCAAATATGGACAGAAGACCTAAATAGACATTTCTCCAAAGAATATATACAGATTGTCAACAAACAGATGAAAGGATCCTCAACATCATTAATCATTAGAGATATGCAAATCAAAATTACAATGAGGTATCTCCTCACACTGGTCAGAATGGCCAGGATCAAAAAATCTACAAACAATAAATGCTGGAGAGGGTGTGGAGAAAAGGGAACCCTTTTGCACTGGTGGTGGGAATGTAAATTGATACAGCCACTATGGAGAACGCTAAGGAGGTTCCTTAAAAAACTAAAAATAGAACTACTATATGACCCAGTAATCCCACTGCTGGTCATATACCCTGAGAAAACCATAATTCAAAAGGACACTTGCACCCCAGTGTTCATTGCAGCGCTATTTGCAATAGCCAGGACATGGAAACAACCTAAATGTCCAACGACAGATGAATGGATAAAGAAGGTGTGGTACATATATAAAATGGAATATTAATCTGCTATAAAAAGGAATGAAATTGGGTCATTTGTAGAGGTGTAGATGGACCTAGAGTCTGTCATACAGAGTGAAGTAAGTCAGAAAAAAACGAATATCGTATATTAACGCATATATGTGGAATCTAGAAAAATGGTACAGATGAGCTTATTTGTAGGGCAGGAAAACAGACATAGCCATAGAGGACGGACATGTGTACATGGAGGGGAAAGGGAGGGTGGGACGAATTGGGAGATTAGATTTGACATAAATACACTGCCACATGTAAAATAGATAGCTACTGGGAACCTGCCTTATAGCACAGGAGTGCAGCTCGGTGCTCTGTGATGACCTGGATGGGTGGGATGGGGGGTGGGAGGGAGGTCCAAGTGGGAGGGGTATAAGTATACATATAGCTGATTCATTTCACTGTACCACAGAAACTAACACAATATTATAAAGCAATTTTACTCCAATAAAAGAAAATAAAGTTATATGTTTTCAACTGCAAAAAAAAAAATTGCTAGGGCAAAAATATATATAGCATACTAATATGTGTTTATTATTAATATGTGTATGTGTGTAAATAGTGTCAATCATTTTAGAGATTGAATGGGTCATATGGAAACAGTCAAAACCGTAAGCGGTTTAAATTTGGCTGCACCATCCAGTGACTCCGCTATCTTAAACACTTGTCTATGTTAATGGAGTGTCTCTGATACCTTCTGTCTTCATTCTTTTAGACCTTTGGAGTAGCGAGCTGACAGTTTTGAAAAATATCCCCTCTAGATCAGCCCGGCAAGGACATGAGTTGCAATCACTCAACAATTCAATAATAACAGTATTTCTGTAAAGATTTTTCTCAAACACTCATTTAATAAGCAGAGCTATGTTGACACTTTAATATCATTGCTAACAGCACATTTTATTTCTATGGTCAAGGAAAAGTGAATCTATCAGTAAATTCTAAGGGCCAATTTTTTTCTTCTCTATTTATATCTTAAGCAGAAAACAAAATATTCAAAACTTACATTTTCCTACTCAAGATGAACCTTTCAAAGAAAGTATGAGTTGTGTCTCTCTTGGTTACAGCACAACTCACTGGAATTTTTGAAGAGTATTTAAGATACATTATTTTCTATAGGCAGCTACTTATTTACAGATGATCTTTTTGCTATTGAACCAACAGTGAAACAGCTATACTTAAAAGTAAAAAGTCTTTGAAAATATAGCCTATACTTTTTATTTCCTCTGGGTTAAAATCAAACACTATACTGTACACATTCTCATTAGAAAATGTGATCTGCCCACCACTATATAAAGAATTTGGATTCTAAAACTCAAGCACAGAAACTCACATAGGTATTTTGAAAGGCAAGAAGGATAAAACAAAGAATAAAGAATTATTTGTCTCAGAACTTCAACATTTGTAGTGAATTTATCTCTTTATGCAATCTAAAAATACCATTTGAAAAAAATAAAAATAACATTTGGCTCTTGATAATCCTTGGAAATAGTTGAACAGTTCCATAAGCTAGCTGTACTGGTCAAAGAGAATGGAGCTATAAGTTAAATCCAAAAACTAAAACAAAATAAGAAATACTATCTTTGATCATAAAACAAAGTTATTGTTTTTTTCCCTATTTTATAAAGCTCAAATTTTATCAAGGCCTTAAGTAGAGACTGTAGATGGCAATTTCAGAGGTATTAATGTTGTATCTACTGTCAGAGAGGAAATTTTCCTCTCCCCTTCTAGGTTCTTCTGGCTGGTCTAAGAATTAAATTAACATGAGACAGATTTAATAGCATGTATACATGGGAGAGACCCAGGAAAACTGAATAACTTACTAAAATTGTTGAAGCCCTCATCTTGAATACCGTCTTCAGCTAAAAACAAAAGAGGATGTTGGGGATAGTGGTTTGGGACTTCAAAGGGGAGGAAGGTGATTCACAAGGAGATGGAAAATCACATGTTTGGAAAACAAGTGTTTTCTGGGCCAGGCAGAGACAAGGGATGCAGAGTGGATTCTGATCTCTAGGCCCTGCTGAGTTTCCCCACCACCATACCCAGCTTATATTGTTTGCCGATGTCTTTGGTGATAGCTCTATTCCGGTAACAGGGCCTTTATCCAAAATGTTTTAGGCAGTTAAGGGGGAGGTAATAAGAACAAACCTCTCAACTCTTCTGTTTCTTAAAAATCCAGGCTAAATTAATCCTCATGCCAAACAGACATGGGGTGGCAAATTTTGCTCCTATACACTGCCAGCAAGAAGACCACTTTATAAGGCTTGATTTCACCCTTTAATATCTTATGGTGATGTCTCTGTTGCTAAAAGAATAATAATATTGACCTTGAGAAATTAGACTACTGAAACATCAGTATAGTGAAAAGATAAATAGACTTAGATCCAGAATCATTAAATTACAAAACCATATTTTCACAGTAAAATTTGGAGGAAAAATAGAGGAATCTAACCTTCATTTTAACTACAAATACTACATTAAATTAAGAGCAAGGGAAATGAAAATTAACAGATGTGACCTAGTATTTAAGTATGAAAAGAAAATGCAAAAGAGTCAGGTACCATTTAAGGAGAAACTAAATTGTGGAAGCATTATGTTAGGTGCCTTATATGTGCTTTATGTATTTTACTGTAATGCCTTGTAAGTTGATATTTTTCCAGTTGTACCAATAAAAAAATTAAATGAATTACACAAAGCCACATCACTTATACATATGCATGTATCTATTATTTTTCAAAATTCTTAGATACATGTATATGTATAACTGAATCACTTTGCTGTACACCTGAAACTAACACAACATTGTTAATTAACTATACTCCAATATAAAATAAAAAGTTAACAAAACAAAACAAAGCCATATCACTATTAAGTGGCAGGCCCAGGGTTTTATCTTGATTCTCAAAACCATATTCTTGGGCTTCCCTGGTGGCACAGTGGCTGAAAGTCCGCCTGCCGATGCAGGGGACATGGGTTCGTGCCCCGGTCCGGGAAGATCCCACATGCCGCGGAGCGGCTGGGCCTGTGAGCCATGGCCACTGAGCCTGCGCGTGTGGAGCCTGTGCTCCGCAACGGGAGAGGCCACAACAGTGAGAGGCCCACGTACCGCAAAAAAAAACCCCAAAAAACCAAAACAAAAACCATATTCTTTCCTGTGTACTACATCTTTGAAGAAGGCAGTTTTTAAGATTAAATTTCAGAGCATTCTTTACTTTGCAGATGAAAATGAATCACTATAAAGAATACAAAGGCAATCCACGATATGTAAGTCATGTCACAAAGCACACTCAGGACTTTCTTTGGTTTTCAAGTTGGTTCACTAATATAGCACCTTCACTATAGAGTGGAATGATGGTTCTTTGATCAATGGGACCACCTCATTCAGTCATGCCAAGTTTAAACTCAGAAAACCATAAAATTACTCTCTCAGTATCTTTCTTAAAATGAAAAGTAATTTATCACAAACAGTTGTGCCTATAGGCTTTAAGCCTGGCATTTGATAGTCTTTGGCAAAAATCCAGTCATGAGGCTTATTACAGTGCTGCCTATATAACATTGGCAGAAATACAAATAAATATTTTGTTCCAATGTCCCTTTAATCATTATAAAGAAAAGTAGTCTCTTAAGTACCGAACTACCCCAAAGTAAATTCTGTCATATTTTCATAAAGATATAGAGAGGGTACTTAGCTTTACTATTTAATGGCTTTGGATCATGTTATAGCCAGGAATGCAAGATGTAGCACAAGGACTTCTAGAGATGGATGATCTCCCTAGGAACACACCACAGGACACGTGTGATTTATTTCCCCTAAATATCTTGCAATTTTCTAAAACTGTTTAATATCTGTGGTATCAGAAGATAAAAATATAACTTATTTTAACTCTAGGAAAGCAGTACATTAAGGTAAATTCATGGAGTGGAGAGGTGCATGCCTGAACTAAAAAATTAGAAAAATTAAATACATTTAAAAAGATTTCTTCAATTATGGCTGGTAAATCAGGGTCTTTCCTAAGACTCTAACTAAATATTTGTTGATTCATGCTATACATCACTCTATATTATAAAAATAACAATTTTAAAATATTGATTTCCAGTATTGAAAAGTCAATATTCACTAATATTAGTTATATAAATATATATCATTATGCAGTATAATTATTAAAATTCATTATTAGAGAATACTTTTTAACATATAAGCTGATATTCATTAAAAAACAATTCAATATGTTTTGTATTATTTCCTATTCAATTTGTAGGAAGAAAGACATAGGGTAGAGGATACATTTTGATTCAGAAAAGTGATTCTCTTGGGCCTCAGGGATCAACTTAGTCAATTTAGTCAGAGAATATGATTGAATATAAATCTCACTATTCAGAGCACTAGAGAAGGCAAAGCACTGGAAAGAGTTATAATCCTTGAACTCTAAGTTCTACTTGTCGTCTAAAGCAATATTGATTTAAACAACAAGGAAACGCAAAAAGAAATCCACACTTCACCAGGCAGCAGAAGTTCAAGCAGCTTGGAAACCTATCTGGTATAGACTAGCTGGAGCTTTCATGGCAATTCTGGATGCAAATTTTAGCTCTGTCCAAACTGATCCTCTCCCTTGGCCCCTTTATTCAAATCCTTGAGTCAGATCTCACCATCTCCTACCCCTACCAGTGGGAGGGTTACTGTTCCTTGATGTTTCCATTTGTAAAATTCAAATAATGATGCTGCTGAGTAAATGAGAGTCATGTGTATTAAATACATGGCAAGATACAGAAATTCAAAAGAGTTCATTGAATTTGGGTAAAAAAGTATCTTAGGGTTTGAACATCTTATCTAAAGATAAGGATTAGGGCAGTTTGTTTAGCGAGAAAATACAAGACTGCGTGGCAAGTGGCAGAATCATGTGACATGACAACTGTCAGCCCACACTTTCAATAAATTTCATGTGAAGTGCTCTTTGAATACTCTGTGTTTAGAGCAAGGTTACTCAGGGCAACATTTTTAGAAGATTTTACCCAATTACTTACACACTCAGTTTCCACCATTCATACCACAATGTTCGGGCTTCTCACAAACTAACAATTCTGATGTATACTTTTTCAAAAGCGAAATGTTATTTAAAGTATATAAGCAAAGATACTTTATACCTTTACAAATTACTAAACTCTGCAATTTAAAACTATTGCAATAATGAGTTCAATCTCTGAACCTAGTTTTCCTGAACAATAGGATTCAGCAGCAGAAGGTAAGAGTATGATCAGGTTGCCTGGATTTACACCTTGGCTAGGGAGCTGTTGCCTTGGGACAAGTTACCTAGCCTCAGTTTTCTCACCTATAAAATGGAAGTAATAATAATATCACCCCTTATAAGTTTGCTTTTAAATGAGCTAGCAAATGACGAGGGTTTAGACCAGTGACTGGTGTAAAGTAAGTGCTCGGTGTATTTTAGCTGCTTTTAAAAACCGTTATTAGTAAATGCCTTCTGAGTTCACCTTCAACTCTTATTTTCTAGGATGCTTAGATTCCTTTAACTTAAGTTTATAGATTTAGACACTCAAAACAGTGAAAACTTCTGTTCACTCTCCTTTGTCTTTCTGAATCCCCCAATGACAGCTCCTGGTGCGCACCAGTCACTGGGAGTCATGAGACTGAACGAAGGTTCAATTCAGTTTGACAATATTTCGTGGGTGCTAATCATTTACAAGATTGACCTTGTGGCGAAAAGCAAAGATAAATAAATTGCTATTTCCAATTTTGAGTTCATATACTGATTGAAAATAGCTCTAGGTCAAGAAATAT
The DNA here is from genome assembly GCF_949752795.1 of Hyperoodon ampullatus. Classification (NCBI taxonomy): domain Eukaryota; kingdom Metazoa; phylum Chordata; class Mammalia; order Artiodactyla; family Ziphiidae; genus Hyperoodon; species Hyperoodon ampullatus. The sequence continues at coordinate 78,813,418 of NC_136926.1, forward strand.
CTCATATGAAGCAGCAGGTAGAAATATAAATGGGGAGCACTGATGAGGGAAAGTGGGTGCATCTTCACTCTAGGATTTTACGCTCACACAGTACCTTTCAGGCAGTTGAAGAATAGGGAAAATTTAGTTCCCTATCCACTAAGTAAGATGGAAGGTAGTGGTAAACTGAGAGGAAAAAGGATAAATACTGTATAAAATGTAACCAAGAAAGCCCTAGAACAAACCAAGTTTTCAATCAAAAACATTTTCAAATTTTTTTACAAATGGAGTCGGGAATTAAAAGAAGTGGCTGGGTCCCATGCATATCTCCTTACCAGTGTATCCACACAACACTTAAAGAAATAAATCAGGCCCTCTGACAAGATTACTTTCTGTGCACAGTGCTTTTAGAGGAGGGAAAATAAGTTGTATGAACACATTCCTGTATGTGTGTATAAATATGTTCTACTTCAAAGGTAATTTATCATGTTTTAAACTTCCCATTTGAAAAAAGAACACATATACAATGTTTCAAAATAAAGTTTTCTCTTCTGCAACTTGTTTAAGGTTGACTAGGGACTGGGTGTTGACTTTGATCGCTTTGGTGATTTGGACTAAAACAAATATAGTTCCATATCTGAGATAGATATATACAGAGGAAGAAGACCAGGATGATTGAAACAAAACATCACACCTGATTCCATTCAACTAAGCAGGAGAGGGGTACTAAAAAATGTTTTGGGTATGTGGGAAAGATTAATGAAGAAATCCTTGAGATTTAGGAAAAGAGATCTTTTAAAGCTAGCTGAGCTACTGTCAACAAGCAACACAGGAAAAAGGCTCTGAAATGGGAGATTAAAAAAAAAATTTAAGTTTAGGTCCTTATAAAAATTCAATGTAATGTACTTGAAATTTTTCTCTTGGTACTTTTGCAGTTGGAATGATTCCAAAGCAAGTGGCTTTAACCAGAAAAATCTTATTTCTAAAAGGAAGCTGACATCCTCCTTCACTTGAAATCATTCTGCAAATGTTGATAAATAGCAAATCTCTATCACAGCATCATTATGAGATATGAAGTGAAGAGCTATCTGCAGACATTATACTAAGATGCTTCTTTGGTAATATTAAATACTTGGACTTTGCCTCCAATAATGCCATTCACAATGGTAGAACAAACAAATTATAGTCCGTATTTTTTTGCTTCCTCCATTAAACAGTTAATATTCAGTTACTGAATATTGCAGTATGCTAGGCACTGGGTTAAGTAAAACATACTATACACGTAAACCACATCGCATACACATAAAAGAGCAGGATAAGTCCACTGAAATTATGTAGCAATTTAGGAATATAAATCATTTTCTAATTTTAATGTCTGAAATTATGATAAAAGGGAGCTGGGTCATCATCTGAATTTTGCTGCAGGGATTTTTCTAGTACCAGCTGTGGAACTTCAGTTCACCTTTGGGCAGACTACTATAAACTTTCTTTAAAGAAATCTTAAGGTATCAACCTTTCATTAAAATTTGATTATATATCTCTGGATTGGTTGTCTATGCTGTTTGTATACAATTGAGAAAGTCTGTTGGGTTGTTTTCCAAGGTGCAGTTTTATGTTTTTCCTGACTTTGTATATATAAAGATGGTACTCTGCAGAAAGACAGTTATCTGCCTTGAAGGATAAAGACGTGTGTGTGTGTATGTGTGTGTGTGTGTGGTGTGTGTGTGTTGAGTTACTAGCTAGAGGAGCGAAGACGAGGAAGAGCCTGAAGTCTCCTGTTTTAGCCATGTGGTTCAAATCCTGAGCACCAAAGTGCTGCTCAGAATGTCAAGAAGAGGGCCATTGTTTCTGCACATAATGAGCAATGTCTGGCCTCCTGCGTACTTTTTACATAGACACCATGATAACATCAAAGGCACCTGAAACAGTGGCAGCAGAGAGGGTCCTCTGGGTCAGTTCCAGGAGAGTTAGAAGTACAAAGCAGGGCAAAATATGCTGGATGCATGTGGAGACCATAAACGATGATCCGGTTTGTAAGCAAGCAAGAACACTGAGTGATTAGAGAAATTATTTAAAGAACACTTTTCATGAGAAAAAGATAAGACATGGCCATATTGAAACATTTTACTTTTTTGATTAGGAAATTAATCAAATCCCTGATTGTTTCATTAATTGTATACTCCCCTTTTCTTTACTAACTCTGCCTGGCTTTCTTGCTGTTCTTCTGACACGTCACACTTATTGATGCTTCAGGGCCTTTGCTCTTATTGCTTCTTCCACCTGGGATATTCTTCTCTCAGACCTTTGCTTTGCTTTACCCATCACTCCATTTATGTGTACTTATGTGTTACTTCCCAGAGAGAGTCCCAAGATCACCCTGACTTGAATGTTTCTCTCTAGCCATTATTCTCTTCTGTAGTTCCCTACTTATTTTTCTTCGTATTACTACTTGGCAGTATAATATATATTTATTTATTTGCTTTTTTATTTCAGTGCTGCCCCAGACTAAAGGCACAAAGCTGTATTATGCTGGTATTAATGTTTATTTGTGTATATCTAACTTACATTTGGCCCTCTTATTCAGGAAGAGCCAGTCATCAGCTATCATCATCAGTTTAGTCTTTCATTCACACGTACAAATGAACAACCAAGAATCCTGAGACAGCTGGAGAAATGTCATAATTCAAAATAGAAAAATCTAAAGAGAATTAAAAAGAACAAGACCAATAGGAAACAGAAATAATGCTAATTATTATCCTCAGATATATAAATATTTTCATTATTTTAATGTTCAGTATGCTTAATAGTGAAATGAAAAAAAATCAATAGAAATGGAGAATATAAAAATAAAGGTGAAAGAAGATAACATTTGACAGAGGAAAGTTGTAAAGGAGAATGAGGGTATGGTATTTAAAGGCACACATGTACCGAATTGATTTCCCCTTTGCAGAAGGCACCACACTCATTGTGATGGGGAAGAAGAATCAAGAAAATGACTCAGGATTGGAGGGAAGTTAAACATCGCTTGAGGGAGTGATTTTTTAAAAATCTATGTCATACCTTCTATTTTCTCATTGAAGAGGAAAGTGCAGTATTCTATCCAAATGTGGTATGTGGATGGTGGTGTTGGGGAAAGTGGTAAAGTTAATCCATAACCACTATAGAAAAGCAGTGCAACTTACTAGGTAAATTTGAGTAATATGCATTTTATGGATTTACTTTAGGGACAATACACAGTTTGGTTTTTAAAGTGTGGAGGTGAACAGGTTGATCCAAGGTTGGGCATTTACTGTGTGTGTGCACTTGTGCATGTGCGGGCATGTAGGTGGGCCAATTAGGTAAATGTTGAGAACATTTGGCAAACAATTAGTTGTAGAGATTGACCACGGGATTTTAGCTGAGTAAAAATTAGGTAAAAAGAGGAGGTGCTTGCTAGTAGGAGAAATGACATAAGTCTAAAGACAGAGGGTTTTGATATTCTTAAGAACCATGGTGGAGACCATAAAGAGGTAAGAGAAGTAGAAAATTTGTAGGACATAATATGAGACTGGGCATAGTAACATTTTAGAGGTTGAGGTGTTTTAGGTATCTCAATTGTTAATATTCAAGATAGGCAGCTAAAGTGGAAAGCAGATGAAAATCACTAAAAAGAAGTTAAGGAAATAAAGCTGATCTTATTGGATTCTAAATTAATGTGTAGAATGGAAGAAAGTATTATGAATGAGAACACAATGTCCCCAAAGAATGAGAAGAATTCAGTACTTAGAAGACCATAATAAAATACAAAATAAAAGATAGTATGGAGAAGTAGCAGAAGCAAGATTTTTATATGAGGATAAAAATATTCCTCAAAATAGACAATTTCTGAGGCAGAAGGAAACATAGAAATGGACTTGGGTTAAGGTGTAGCTTTCAATATAGTCTTAATTTAGTGGCCTTAAGAGGGTTATAGTCAAATATGTAGTAATGCTGGTGGTAAAAATCAATCCCCAAACTGGGTTTTTATTTTGTACTTATGTTATATGTATAATGTAGGTTGGCGGGCTTTCTGATCCATGCATCAATCAGAGACCCAAGCTGATGAAGGCATTGCTATATTGTAGCTACATGTTCTGGAAAAACGTCTTCCACTGTTACCTATGCAGAAAAAGAGAGAATGGTAGAGGTACTCAAAAATATAAAATGCAAAGATCAAAAAGGGACCCACATTACTTATCCTCAAGGCCGATAGCCAGAACAAGTCACATGCCCCTGACTACTTGAAAGGATGCTGGGAAATTTGGGGAAGTCGTGCATATCTTTTCCAATAAGGGATAGGTGAAATTAATTAAAGGGAGACATGAGAATACAGAAAAGTCAATTTATATTTAGCTACAGAAATATTTTAGGGAAAATGTGCAAGTTATATTTAGCTACCATTATCTGAAAACTAATCACATGTATAAACATTTCAATACACACAGGACAATAATAATGTAGTTAATTTTACCATTTACTTTTCAATTATTACCTTCTTTATACTACATTGATTATGAGTTTGTTTCTGAAAGTGCGTGTCTTGGTTTGATCTGCTAAATAAGAACAGAATGCTAAAAGGATACATTATGTTACAGCTATTAGCTGTTCACATAGAAGGTTGTTATTGACAGCTACACTTGTCCCTTTATTTGACTTCCCGGGTAAGTAATACTATATTAATTTATTTGGATTGACCCTTGAAAATCAGTTTCATCAGGCATGATTCACCAAGCAGCTGCATACTTCACAACAGCAGTTAGGAGAGACATCCTTTTATATTGGATAAGAAAAAGGATAATAAAATTGTCAAAATGTATTGGGGAAAAAAAGAGAAAGGTTTGTTCAAGATGTTGACCTTTTGGTTTCTGGATCGGACCTGCTTACTGAAAGAAAAATAAAACTGAGATTTCGGTACACACAAGAAGTATAATACCCAGGATAAGTAAAGAGAATTGATTCCAAACTGAGTAAAAGCAAAAAAGAGAACAAGCCACAGAGGAAACACGTTCAGCTGTTTCAGTTGGAGAGCTTCTTTTTATTAGGTTTTAGACTTGCTTAATATTCAAAACAGATTTTTTAAATTTTGATTTTGATTTTGGTTTTGTATTGGTGAAAGCTTCCCATGTTCACAGAGTTGAGATTTAATAGTGGTTGGGAGAAGCAAAATTAAGCTTATTTCTTATAAAATGCCCCACCTTGAAGGGTAAGAATTGCTTGCAGTGAAAAACTTTCAAATGTCATCCTTAGTTATCCCCCAAGGAAACACTTTTCTTTCACCTACCAAATAATCTGCCTATTTTTCTAGTTTTTTCAGAGTATCCATCACTGTGTCACATGAGAACTGTTACTATTTCCCAGTGTTATTTGAACAGATGACCAGGGTTTTGATTTTCTATCTCCCCATAATTAAAGCTTTAAGTTGTAATATCGCTACTTGAAGATTTCTGATAATCTTACTAAAATGAATCTATGTTAAACCCAAAGTCTGTTTTTCTGAATTATTCTTTGAATGCCATTTTAAATCACTTCAGATGCTGTCAGTTGTTTATTGCAAAAGGATGACATTTCAATGGTAGGCTTCTTTTGAAATTAAAGAATTTTCCTTAGGGATGACTTCCCTTATGCTGTGGTTGGAAGTCTCAATAAAGGTGGCTTTATTTCACATCTTTAAAAAAAAGTCAGGTTTTGCAGGAGTGGTAAGAAATAAATGAATTTTATCTAGTGGTACCAGAACACAAACACCCTTCAACAAATGGGGCATGGGATTGTGAATTCCTCCGTTGATATGCAAGAAACACACACTGGATAGAAACAGATTTTACCAAATCTATGCTTCTCTTTAAAGTTCCACTTAACTAGTTTCTTTTATTCTTTTTTTTTCCCCCCAGGGCTTTGATAGAAATATATTTAAAGCACATATGTAATATACAATATGCCAGAAAATGTATCCAGTCAAACTATTTAAAATTTTAGATAGCAACTTTAAATTGTATAGGGAGATACGCATGTTTTTAATTTAAAATATGTTGGCAAACATATTTGGAGAACATTGCCATTGAGGGGACAGACATTAAGGTTAGTAATGCTAGACGTAATCAATTTTATTCATTCTTAAGAAAAGCTCTTTGCCTAATTGTTAATTTGGTCTCATCCTTTTTTTTTTTTTCACACACACACACTGTATTTTATTTTTACAAGAGATAAATAGACTGACACCAAGCATTGTAAATGGATGACCACAACAAAAGCAACAATGATTGTTGAACTGTCCTTTATTCACAGAACCCTGAGGTGAACACCAGATCTTCTCCAGTTGCTATTTTATATTTAGGAGTATGAAAAAAATGTAAGTTTGTGTTGAACCAAATTGAATCATTATTCTGAATCTAACAATTTCAATATTAATTATGTTTGTAGAATGTCAGCTGGGACATACTTTCCAAGATTTTAGCTAACAATATTTTGGACTGACATTAAATTAATTCATTGATATTAATTGAATACCTAGGTCATTCATAAGCAAGATAGAATACTGAAATATTTATTACTAACTCACATTTTAAGTTTATGTACATTAGCTTTTAACTTTTCTATATTACAAAGAAGTTCTATCTTCAGAACTTACTTTCTATGCAATAGGGCCAGTCTGTTAATGAACATGTTTATTTTTGATGCTCTTAGAAATTGTTTAAGGAATAGTTTTTGCTGTAAAAGCTTGTGTTTTTGTGTATTCATGAGTTCTTTTAAGTCTACTAAAATGCTGATGTGCACCAGAAGGTTCGCAATGTCCATTTTATTGTTTTTTGGGTTTTTTTGTAAATAGAAGTTACTCTGATTAAAAGTTACAATTAGTATACATAAATGAAAGTTGGAGCAATAGTGTCAGAGAAGTGCTGTTCATATACAAGAAAATGAGGTATGTTTTTGTTTATTAAGGGAAAATATCAAGTTTTGACCTAGAGTAAAGTGTCTGGCTATTCCAGAATGAGAAAGAGAAGCATGAAGGACAAAACCTGAATGGATGTAGAAAGTTGTAAATTTGCACAGAGGAATTTATTTTGCTTTGAGATATAGTTGGTGCAAAAATGAGTCTGAAAAGAAGCGACAAGATACATTACAATTTTGTCAAACTTCAAACCCAAGATTCAATGAAACAAAAATTAATTACATAGGACTGAGTAAACTGATAGGGGTTGAGTATAGTTTTTGTTTTCTTTTGAATATTCTTGTTGTTGCTTTAGTGTTCCATTTTCTGGATGTATTAGGAGGCCCTCTTTCTTTTTAAGCTATCTATAACCCAAAACAATTTAGTGAATTATTATTTTGTAAGCTAAAATAAAACATTTTAAAATGATTATCTTATGCTCCGTCTGACCCTCCCATCCCAGAATTTGAAACGCTTATGAAAAATTTTTACTTTTCATGGCAATATAGTTACTTGCATAGATTCAGTAAGAAATTGTTCCCTTATTTATGAGGATGTAATTGGAAAAATTTATTTTGCAATCAAGGACTTGCTTGGAATGTCATATTTAAGAATGATGCTCATTTAGTCAGATATGACCAAAGACTTTTAAGTAAACTGAGGTTGAATTTACAGAGCAGTGCTCACAAAGCCCTATAGGAAAACTGGACTGGTACCTGGCTTACAGGAATTCCAGCCTTAGAGGTCAGTTAGGAAGTTCACTTCCTGACAGACTTAGGAAACTTAAGATATTTTGGGGACTGAGAATTCACCTAAATGTATAGGTACTACAGGTAAAACCTGGTGGAGAGAGTTCTTGGCTTGGATTCTAGCCTCAGTACAGCTTATTAAGATGATTTTTAAATCTTTATCTGAGATTCCTTTTGAAACTTACAGCAAAACAAACTAAAAAAGGGCCATGTGGTAAATTTACATTCTTCCTATAGCTGGGTAAATAATCAGTACAAATCTAATGAGAGGAGCCTTCGTTTGTGATTCAGAATAATCTTTCTTTGAAATTATTTAGCATAGAATGAGGGGAAAACATTAGGGGAAAAAATGTGTTTCCAAAAAGCACTGCATTTTCTGGATCATACAAGGCCATCCGTGTCTGAGCTATTTTACCACTACTGTTTACGTACAACACATTTTTGGGTTATTCAATTCTAGAACTCTTCATGGTTTTTGAGCTATTTTACAACTCAGTAATTTTATGTCTATTCTTTGAATTCTCTTTTGAACTATTTATAATGTTTTCCTAGTTCCTTCACTGAATGAGTTAAATAACATCATTTAACAAATGCTCATTTTTATATCTGTAGGACAGTCATTTCAGCTTTTTTTGAAAATTACCTTTAAATATGAATCTTTCTCTAATATTGTGTTATGGTTTTATATTTTCTTCCAGAATTAATAACATGTATATTATTGCATACTGATCTTTTTGTTTTCTTGTTGCTTATTTTCTATGTTTATTTATATTTTGTTTTCTAAATATATGTAAGTCATTTATTGAATAGTCTATGCTCCATATTTCATTATTTCCAAATACCTATACATAGAGTAATCTCTTTCTGGACCTTTTCTTCTGTAGAATTCTATTTCTGTATATACGCCCACCACCAGACTGTTTTACTGTGTTTCTGTTACTTTATTTTTTATTCCTATAATTTTAGAGTAGTGTTTAATACATGGTATTTTAAGTAATCTGTTCCTTAAAGTTTATTCCTCTTTTTTAGAATCTTCTTATCTCTCCCCACGCAGTTACTCTGCAGATGATCTTTAGAATCTGCTAGTGAAGGTTCATTTAAAAAACTCTATTGAATTTTTACAATGACTGATAAGGAAAGAAACTAAGAGACATTAAAGCTCTTTTGTTGCAGTCTTCAATGAAAAGCTCTAAACAGACAAATTGTATCAAGAAAACAGTAACTTAGATGTTACATAAATTAAAACATATATTTTTGAAATTTTAATTGTAATTTATTGTACTGTACGGAATTGAAACACTTACTATATTGATTATCAATGTGGCAGATCTCATGCTATTTTTTATATACTTATATGTTCATTATTTTTAATGCATTCAGTTCAATATAAGGGAAAACTCATTTTTAGAAATTAAGTTTAAATATTTTTGTTTATTATAACAAAATAATAAAAATATTATACCGTAAAATGAGATCTGAGGTCACAAAGTAGTACCTTAGTTACCTCACACAGACATGTTCTTGTTATTGTTTGTTTTTAATTTTTGGCCACTAAAAAATTAAAGAAAAGTGACAACTTTTAAAAATAGAGAGCTGTGAGACTTCCCCGGGGGTCCAATGGTTAAGACTCCATGCTTGCAGTGCAGGGGGCACAGGTTCAATCCCTGGTCAGGGAACTAAGATCCCACATGCCCTGCAGCGCAGCCTAAATAGATAGATAGATAGATAGATAGATAGACAGATAGATAGATAAATAAAAATAGCTGTAATATAAAAATATACATTTTAGACTTCTTATTAAAAATGAAAGTATCTGGCAACACTGGGCCAGCCATACCAACATAAGTGTTGAAGTAAAAAGTAACAATCACATCTTAGCTAATAAAACTTTATTGGGCTTAAACACCTCACAATATAAAGCACTTACTCTTCACTATTCCATTACCTTAGTGCACTAATACAATATGATTGTATTTCCTACTCATATCAAAGAAAAAAGTGGGGCAGGCAGCTGTTGGAGATGCCGATCATTGGAAAGTAATCAATTCCTCATTGAAGTAAGAGGAAGCCTCTGACTCACAAGGCTTCCATCGCTTCAGCTTTGTGGCATATTAAGGAGTGAATTTGTCCAATTTCTTTGCTCTTCCCCATGCTTGCTGTTGATCATTTAGAATTACATGTATTGTAAATAAGAATGGAGCTTTTGTTTCCTGTGCAGATTGCCAGCCACATAGGTAAAATTTTACCCTAAGTTTACTCTTTATAGTTCCAGTAGAAGCTAAGAGTCGTATGAACTTTGACCACTCAATCTGCTATGTTAGAACTGTCAAGTTTTGATATTGTGTAGCTTATTACTCATTTGAACATATACGCAGAACGAAGTAGGTAGAAATTCAAAAACTATAACTCAGACATGCAAAAGAGGTAGATTGCTCCCAGCTTCCCTATGGCAACAACCTCAAAGCAGAGCATACCTGGGGCCTTCCCTCTTTTCACTGTAAAGCTTTCTCATTCCCCTGTCTAACTGAGTCTCTGCCAAAGGCAAGTGATGATGGCTGATTTTCTTGCTAGAGCAAGGAAGTTTCCTCTTGTCTGTTCTCTTTTGGGTCATCTTTGCAGATTTCTGTAATAACTCATAGATTGCACTAGTGCTCCTGTGTCATGCAGGGGATTCCCCTCAGAGCTCCAAACTGAAAATAAGGATCTAGCTCCTTCTGCTTTCCCCTCAATCTGTTTGAAATTCTTAGCATCTCTTACTCCATGATACTGAGTTTCATCTTAAGAACCAGTCAGTACCATAACCTGGATCTTACCTCTCCTGGGTCTCCCCACCTCCTGGTTAAACATTGTTTTCATAAGAGAGTTGAAGGAAAGCTGCTTTGATTCATCCTGTGTCCTGCCACCACCCGACTGACTGTGTACATGTGACAGTGCTTTATTTTAAGCTTGCTGCAGGAAGCAAGACTTCTAATAACTTTAATTCAAACATTTCCTTCAGCTGGAAAGTTTTTATAGAAAAAAAGAAGGTGACCTGATAATATTTTTTTGATAAAGTATAAGAAAGGAAATGTCAGGTTAAAGGTAATTAGGCTCTTCACAAGACTGCAAGTTAGCTTTCTGGGCAAATCCAACTCAACATAAGGGAACTTGATCTCATGGATTCTTTTAGAAATTGCTCAAACGTTCTCCTTAAAAAAGGTTGTTAATTCTATCAAATAACTAAGTTCTGCTGCAGACCACCTCTTCACGAGCTTAGACAATTTTTTTTTCATTTTCTTTTGAAATCATTTTTTTTAAGTTCTAGCATGTTAGAGTACATAATTACACTTTTTCCCCATTCAAAAAAGCTTTTTACTATGGACTTAGGAGAAATCTCTAATTTGATAATCAAGGTTAAGTAATTATTTCTGTTAGTGGCATTCACCCTCCCCTTCATTTATGCAGTAAATTTCAGCCTCTTGGTCTATACTTACTAGTACAGTAAAAAACTGTAACAGGGGGTTGTGTGTAGGGATGCAGGAGGTAATGGCACCAAAGTCTGGTCAGGGGGAGTCACAGGTCTAGAGCCTGGGAGGGCTGTGCTGTGGTCTGGACTCCACATCTATAGGCTGGAGGCTGGGTTCTGCAATCACCCCTTCACGTGAGGCCCCAGACCATACTTCCTAGCTGGATGGTGTAGCGGGTTTGACTTAGCATTAGGCAGGGCCACAGACAAGGCTACACTTTTGTACCAGCCTCCGGCTGCGCTTTGTGATCAGTCAGGGCTCCAGATGTGGTCCCAAGTTGGGCGGGGCTGCAGGCTTGGCCCCATGCAGTCCTCTGCCTGTGGTCTGCTGTCGGAAGAGGTTGCTGGCTAGGTCCCTTGGTCAGGTGAGGCCACAGGCTAAGCTCCACAATTGGGTGAGGTCACTGGCTGCGTCCTTTGCCTGAGAAGGGATGCAGAATGTGAGCAGAAATAGGGCGGGGCTGAAGGCTGGTTTCTGCAACCAGGCGGTCCCATAGGGTGGGCTGTGAGGCTGCCTGGGTGACTATTCAGTCTCTCTGCTCAAGTTGGGCCAGAAGTTATACTCTACAGTTGGGCGAGGCTACTGGCTAGACTCTCTGCCTTCTAGGGGCTGTAGGATGGGCTCCAGGGCCGCCCAGGGTCTCTGGCCAGGCTTCCTGGTCAGATGGGGCTGGAGGTTGTGCTCAGCAGTTGGGTGATCCCTGTCCGGGTGGAAGTGCAGACTGGGCTCCATGGCAGGTACGGCCCATTGGCTGGGTGTGCAAAGCCGGCAAAACTGCCAACCCAGCTCCCCAGCCAGATGCGGCCACTGGCTTGGCTCTGCGAATGGGCAGAGTCACCTGCTGGGACCTGTGCTCGCTGCCAGCAGCGCAGGAACAGGGTCCACGGGGATGCCCACACCGGCGGCTGCAAGCCCCGCCCCTCCCCCATCTCCACGCTGTTCCGGTCCCGCTTTTTCCGCCCGTGGTCTGGTCCCCAGAGGTGAGACCCTAGCGGGTCCCCTGGGAAGCATCCAGAAACGCTGAGGAAGCTGGGGATTCACCTTGGACTCTGTTTTGCACCGGAGACCAGGTAGGCAGGGGCACCCTCTAAGCGCAGCACCGGACCGGCCTCTGGGAGGGGCAATGGCGTCAACCGCTCCTTTCACGCTTCTAATAGTGTTTATTTTTTGTTGTTGTTGTTGTTGGGTTTTTTTGCGGTACACGGACCTCTCACTGTTGTGGCCTCTCCTGTTGCGGAGCACAGGCTCCGGACGCGCAGGCTCAGCGGCCATGGCTCACGGGCCCAGCCGCTCCACGGCATGTGGGATCTTCCCGGACCGGGGCACGAACCTGTGTCCCCTGCATCGGCAGGCGGACTCTCAACCACTGCGCCACCAGGGAAGCCCCCTAACAGGGTTTCTTGGTGTTTGTGGTACAAAGAGATGCTTCAGCCTCACCCCCAGGTTCTGGGCATTTCACAAGGGCACCTCCTTTGTGGCTAATTGCTGTCTGGCCTTTCTGTGAGGAGGGCTTATGTCGGGAACCACCTGCGCTGCCATCTTGCTGAGGTCACAAGCTCAGGTGGTTTTTCCAAAGCTCCTCCAACCATATTTAATAACTATTTTTTTTTTTTTTTTTTTTTTTTGCGGTAGGCGGGCCTCTCACTGTTGTGGCCTCTCCCCTTGCGGAGCACAGGCTCCGGAGCACAGGCTCAGTGGCCATGGCTCACGGGCCCAGCCGCTCCGCGGCATGTGGGATCTTCCCAGACCGGGGCACGAACCCGTGTCCCCTGCATCGGCAGGCGGACTCTCAACCACTGCGCCACCAGGGAAGCCCTTAATAACTATTTTTATAAGAAAAAAAATCTACTTTTATAGGAAAAAATCTTGAATTTTAGCATTTTTAATAGTGAGATACTTTCTTCAGAAATTTCATGGCCAAGAGATAATTTGGTCTAGATATCCTTTCTCTCAGTGCAGTATGAGTTAATGATAGTAGTTTCCACAATTTCCCACAGGTTTATTTTATTCAAATTCAGAAACATATTCTCAAGTGTTTGTTGGTTTTCTTCCTGGAAATGAGCCTCTTGCTCCTAACGGTTTCATTCACTCGGGGTTTACATATTATGTCTGTTGTTTGAAAAACCTCTAGGGTAAGGTTCTTGAACAGGTGGATCTCGAACAGAGTTTGAGACATTACCAAACCTGCTTCTATGACAGTTTGATTTGATTTTCATGAGAGTCTGCCACTGATAATTCAGATTTTTTTTTCAGTTGGCAGACAGGGAAAGAAGGAGTAGTTATATTTAACTAATAGATGTAGTGACACTGATGACTCAGGTAAGGTCAATAAAATACTGAAGAAACCAGTTGATTTTCTGCAGTTGCAATGCCTTTTGAAAGCTATTTACAAATATTGTGGAATGAATTCAAGCCAATCTACTTCCCATTTTATGTTGTGTCTCACTGCCTGAGCCGTTCACCATCTGTGCCTTGATTTCTCAATTACATGCTCTAGAATTCTATTTTTTACATGTTTCCGTGCGAATAAAAAAGGCATTTTTACATCAATAAAAAGGGAGAATTTATAATTTTCTGGTTAGTTTTTTTTAGCAGAATTGGAGAAATAAGTATTCAAAGCAACAATATATGGCACTTACACATTTATCACAAGTATAAATAGTTAAGTCAATTTCATGATTCACACTGACCCAAACTTATCAGACTCCAAAATCCCTGGAGCTAACTGAAGCAGCCCTCTTCTTAAAGCATAAAACCCATTACAATAATCACAATAAGTGGTCACATACATGAGGATATACATTGCACTTTTTAATAGTTCTGCTTGTTAGAATTATTCTACTTTGATAATGAGTTTTTCTCTCTCAGGAACCCTTCCATACCCTTCATATGCACTGTGCCCACAATTTTGCAAGATGAGTTTTATTACTCTATTTGCAAATGAGATGCAAAAATTCAGAAATATTGATTTTCTTTTTCAAGCTCGCAGAACTAGTAAACAGCAGAGCTAAAATTCCCACCCCACTCTGCTTCACTTCATATTTTCTTCACTTTCTTGGTTCTCTGATCATATTTCCCTGGGTGAATTTCTATGCCTTGAGCTAAGAGTGGCACAAGAGCAATACAGAAGGCACTTGTTGGGAAGACAATACCAAGTATGTATTCATAGCTTACCCGTGTAGGGCCTAGTTTGAATACAGTTATTTCTAGAATTGCCATATGCAGTTCCCTAATATATCTCTCCTGACGACCACTAATAAATCAAAAATTAACTTTGGAGCTTTTCTTCAGATTGAATTAATGAGACAATTAGAATAGAAAGCTGAATAGTTGTTACCTAATGCATATTTCCAGATAATAGAAGCAAAACACAAGTTAAATTACTAGGTGATTTAAAAGGTTATTTTATACTGTATGGACTTAGCCTTTGATTCATTTTCTGAAGTACAAAGGATGAGATATGGTCTTATCTGTTTATCAAACATTTATCAGCTTTCATTCGTTACTGCTACCATTCTTAACTGAGTATAAAATAGTAAACTACTGAGGTATGTTAAGTAAATGAGGCTGCCAAATAGATGTCAATAAATAATCTCGATAAGACTTGCAATTTTTAATTAGTTCAATCAGCACTCGTGGAGAACATAATTATCACAAAACACTTTCTTCTGAAGAATGTCCCATGTTTAAACATATTTCTGAAAAATACCTTACAGGCCATTTTTATTTAAATGTAGACTTTTCTTCCTCTTAAGAACAATTTCTAAAGCAAAAAAACACGCGTAATATAAATACTTTGAAATGAAGTAAAAATATTCTAACATTCAGTGCACTTTTTAAAAAATGTCCTTCAAGGAAAGTTTCTGCCAGACATTACCAAGAGTGTTTTACAAGTTTAGATAATCGTTTCAGTTACAGAGGTAAAATACCTCATAAGTCTCTAATTATATAGTATTTTTCCTACAGCACACATGAGTTGCTAAAGCTTTCATTTGGTGGGTCAGGTTGCATACTTCAAAAGTTAAGCAGTCTTTATAATGCCTCCCATACACAGACCAACTGGGGATGCTATACCCAGAAAACTGTCAAAACTCAATATGAAACTGATTAGATTATCAGCCATCTAATTTAAACTCATAAAATAGGATAATTTCTTCAACTGTTTGTGTATTATAATAACATCCAATGAAACATTTGTTGAATATTTTCTATGCAGGAGTCATTTCCCCTTTATTGCTATTTAATGTAACAGTCTTCTGAGGTAGGCATTATGATTAGCTCAGTTTTATAGATGAGGGAACTGGCATACAGAAAGGTTGCCTGACTTAACTATAGTCTCAGTGTTAAAAAGTAGTGGAACTGAACTTCACAGCCAGGCTGTACTGCTACAGAGCCTGAACAATTACCCACAACATAGACAGCCTGTTGGTTGATTGCCTACATGTCTATTTAACTCATTAACTACATACCCTGAATGTTGATCACCTTGTTATATCATCATTTAAGCAGATACCGAATGGTAAATCTCACTATTCTAAACGGGGAAATGCTAATATTGCCAGTAATTGAGTTTTACTCACTTATTAATAGTAATGTTCATAGTAAGACTACAAGTGATTTCAATTACAACTAATGCTAAAATGTCTCTTAGTATTTATTATTTTGTGTCATGAAGATCTTTCAATACACAACAGATATAATCTTAAAATTGTGCCTTTGAAGAAAAATCTATAGCAATATTATTGTCATTGTAAAATTACTAGAATTATGTTGAATTACTTAAGAGCTCACTTCATGGAAAAATACTGATGGCATGGTTATGCATTATTCATGAAGAATTAATATTCCCATAAACTAAATTCCTCATTCTGTGAACTATATGTATCTTGCCATTTCAGTAATATCGTAAAACAGATAAGCATAAAAAATTCTCCATCCTTCCCATCCCCATTCAGTGCAAGCGAACTTAGAAATATGGAGAAAATTTAAATCACTCATAAAATTTGCCCATATTTTCTTTACAGGTATGTTTAAAACTTGACCTCTATTTTAGGAAAAAATGTCCCTAACTTTGGAATCAGATATCCTAGAGATAAAACTATGTTTTACGACTAAAATCTGAGTAGTTTCACAGGAATTTCCTGACACCTTCAGATAATGAAATAAACTTTTAGATATTTAATAAAATTTAAGGAAAATACTGTGAATGGCAATAGCACTGGTCAGTAGTAGACATATAAGAAGTATGTTCTGAAAGAAAACATAATTTTAAGTAGGTATAATCATACTGTAGAAATAGAAAATATTCTAGTATAAAGCTTCATGTTTTTACTCATTTGTATAAAACTTTCCTCAATACTTTGATATTGAAAAATTGTCAGGTATCATGACAGGCATAGAGGATATAATTATAAATAATTAGTTGTATTATGAGCACATTTTGGATAAGTATTTGATCTACACATTTATAAAATCAGTAATGTTAATATTCTTAAAAAGGAAAAATATCAAAAAAGCTTAAAGAACGGAGGATAATATAATGGAGACCATTCATATAACCATAATAAAATCTAAATATAAAATTTCTTATTAACACTTGCAGTGTTCTTTTCTCTTTGAAAATTGTCAATGCAAAACATATTATCTTTTCCACTATTTAGTTTATAGATTATTTATAATTTAATAACATGCCTTTTTTACTTTACATGACAGCTTAATCATTTTCCATGTCATTGAAGATTCTTTAGAAACATGATTCTTAATGGTAGTTTAAATATAGGAATAAATGAATAGAAAGCAATACTGTGTTCATGGATTGGAAGGCTCAGCATGGTAAAGATGCCAGTTTTCCCCTAATAGATATGCTGATTTAATGTAATTTCTATCAAAGTCTTAGCAAGGTGTTTTTTTCAATATAGACAAAATTATTCTAAAACAGTGTGGAAAGACAGAAGAACTATAATGGTTTAAACGATTTTAAAAAAGAATAATAATGTGGACAGAATAAGTCTACTCAGTTTCAAGATTTATTACGTAGCTACCATAATCAAGACGTGGTTTTGGCACAGGTGTAGACACAAAAATCAATAATAAAAAGTAGAATAGAAAATCCAGAAATAGACCCACGCATATATGCTCAATTGATTTTTGACAAAGGTGCAAAAGCAGTTCAATTGAATAAGACTTTTCCAGCAAAACTGGAACAATTGGACATCCATAGGCAGAAAAAAAAGAAGCAGGATCTAAGTCTCACACTTTATACAAAAAGAAATTTAAAATAAATTATGGATTTAAATGTAACCATAAACTATTAAACTTTTAGGAAAAAAAAGCTTAAGAAAATCTTCAGAATTTAGGGGTAGGCCAAAAATTATTTAGGTTTGACACCAAAAACACTACCTTTAGAGGGAAAACTAGGTAAATTAGACTTCACCAAAGTTAAAAAGGTTGCTTTAAAAAAATATTCCATGAGGAGATTGAAATGACAAGCTACAGACTAGAAGGGAATTATTCACAAATTACATATCTGACAAGGAACTAGAATCTAGAATATATGGAAAAGTCTCAAAACTTAACAGTAAAAACACAATGTAATTAGAACATGAGCCAAATATATGAAGAGATATTTTACCAGATATGCATATGGCAAATAAGCACATGAAAACACGTTCAACACCATTAGCCATTTGGGAAGTGCAAATTAAAAGCACAATGAGATGTCACCACACACTTAACAAAACGGCAAAAAAAATTGTGACATCAGTTGCCAGTGAAGATGCAGGGAAACTTGGCCATTCATACATTGCTAGTGGGAATGCAATAGAGTATTTATAATTAATAACATGCCTTTTTTACTTAACATGACACCTCCACCCTGAAAAATAATTTGACAGTTAAAAAAAGTAACTAAACGTGTAACTACTACCATATGACCTGGCAGTCCCCTCCTGGACATTTATTCCAAGAACTGAAGGTTTATGTTCACAAAAAAATACCTGTAAATGAATATTTAGAGCAGCTTTATTCATAATAGCCCAAAACTGAAAACAATCCAGTTGTCCTTCAACAGGTACGTGATTACACAAACTGTGGTACGTCCATACCATGTAATACTGCTCTGCAATAAAAATGAATGAATTGTTGGTACACATAAAAAAGTGAATGAATCTCCAGAGAACCACGCTGAGTGAAAAAAAAGACCAATGCCAAAAGGATACCCACCGTGTGATTCCATTCATATAACATTCTTGAAGTGACAAAAATTATAAAGATGGAGAAGAGATTAGTGGTTGTCATGTTTGAAAATGGCTGGCAGGAAAGAAGTAGATGTGGCTATCAAAGTTCAGCACTTTTATAGGGATCCCTGTGATCACAGAAATGTTCTATATTTTGACTGTATCCGTGTCCGTATCATGGTTGTGATATTGTACTATTGTTTTTCAAGAACTTACCATTGGAAGACACTGGGTAAATGATACGGAGGATCTCACTCTGTTTTTTTCTTACAACTGCCTGTGTCTCTACAATTATCACAAACTAAAATGCTTAATTTAAAAATATTTTTCTATCCTATGGGACTTCCTTGGTGGTTCAGTGGGTAAGACTCTGCGCTCCCAATTCAGGGAGCCTGGGTTCCATCCCTGGTCTGGGAGCTATATCCCACATGCATACCACAACTAAGAGTTTGCATGCCGCAGCTAAGTCCGCATGCCACAACTAAACATGCCACAATGAAGATCCCACGTGCCGAAACTAATACCCAGCACAGCCAAAATAAATAAAAATAATTAAAATATTTTTCTATTCTAATCTGTTTATTTTTGATGAACTTCAGGTTTTTGGGGTTTTGATTAGTATTTTATTTCATTAAGCCTATAAATTAATTTGGGAAGGTTTCCTTTCTTTACAATAATCAGTCCTCTCACAGGTTTTACATATTTCTTCTTCAAGTTATTGTTGGTGACTATTTAATTTGACATTATTTGTAATTAGAATGGTGCCTGGATCATAGTTAACCATCAATAAATCATTAGTTGTTATCTCACATAAAATAAGCACATGGTAATAAGTCTGATATAAAAATGTAACAGACTAATAATATAGGATTTCCTACCAAATAGAAAACATTAAAAAAAAAACAGCTTTATTGAGCTATGATTGATATGCCAAAAACAGTAGAAGCCTTTGGCAGTGACTGGGGTGGGCAGAGCTGCGCTTTGGTTTTCACAGCTGCATTTTGTTCTTGGTTGCTGATTCTAAGATAGCATGACTGACGTAGTAGATGACTCATCCACAGGGTAGCTGTGAGTTGAGAAATTTTAATGACAAGAATGCTTGAATGGAAGCGACTGTTTTGTAGTCTGTCATTGCCATTTATTTAGCTATGTGTCCTTAGACAAATTATTTGGACTCGCTTTATTGTGGTTCCTGATTTGTAAAACAAAAAGTTAGGGTGAATTGATCTTTTGAATTGCCTTCGGTTTTGGAAGACTATAATCCCATGAGAATTGACTTTATGGGTATTTTGCATCCCCAGTGCATTCATCGCCTCGGGTTTATAAACATCCCAGTTTGGCAGTCTCTAAGGACTGCATTACGTGGTTCCCAGTGCAAATCACTGGACTGTAAGACATTTTCCAAGCATCAGTACTTCCAGCAGTCACCTGGGAGGCACTGTGAGATATTTTACATGTTCCTTGAGCACAGATTATCTGTCTTGCTCATTCTTATGTGTTCTAAAGATTTGGTTCTTAATCTCAGAGGAAGAAGAGGGCATTGGCTTTTAGTTTGGCAAGAATTTCCCACAACTACCTCATAAGTTTATCTTTTTTTCAGACTTGAAAAACAAATCTTGGTCTGCCTACTGGAGTGAGCCATACATGTAATTATCATCTAGCAGATTTGTTGAAATAGACAAAAATATTTTGAACCACTGCCTAAAGTAGATAATGCAGTATCATTTAGAGACTAGATAATCAAAATGTTATTGAATCAAAGTAAAATACTGCCTTTATATTAAACTTGGTAATTCTCAATATAATTTCGTTTGTCCAAAGATTTGCTTTAGTTATAGAATAGAGCTTACTGGAGCATTTTTTTCCTCTCACAGGATTGACTGGAATTAAAAACAAAACTATAAAAATAAAGGAGGTCTTTCAGCCTTGTTACTGAAATGTATAGGCTAGTCATAGTCCATAGTATAATGTAAAGATGTGACGACAAGAGATTCCATATTTTCTGTGATATTTGCTAAGAGCATTCTCACATATTATTTATACCAAATATGTATGACTAATCAATTATTGAGAAATTATTAAACAAGATCCCAACCCATCATTTACTATACTAACTGCAGTGAACATATTCTTCTCCATTACTCATACTGATTTCTTCTAGAGATGCTGACAAGGGCACCATTTTGTCAAGAATGAATATTATAAAAAATTTTAAAAGCTGAAAGTTCACAAAAATTGATCAAAGAATAGTACAGAACAAAATACTTTTCTACTCAAAAAATATTTTAAAAGCCTTATTGATGCCATTTGAGGTTTCTTAGAATAAAGAAAACCTAGTTTTAAAATTGACTGCCAAATTGCAGAACTTTTAAATAACCAAAAATCTATTCACAGTATTCCTAGTGTGTGTAAACACTGGTTGATACAGTTTAATGCAGCATGATGTGGGTCAGCTGAAACCAATCCCCAGGGGACATACCTTAGTAGGCTATTTTACCTAGAGCATATTTTCATGACAAAGACTGGAAGACAAAGATTGAGAAAATAGTGCATGTAGTGACGATGTGATAACAAAAAGTGTAGTGTGTGCTCAATGATTTGAGTTTTATTTTGCAGACAACATTTCAATGTTGTGGTTTGGTCGATTTTTTTTTTAACCTGGTCTTTTTCTCTCTACCTTACCCTAACCATGGATATATACCTATTCTCTTTTTGTATTTGAACTATATAGTGACAGTTCTTACATTGAGTCATTAAACCATTGGGAATTTTTGAGGGGAATTGTGTGAAATGGAGATCAAATTTATTTGTTTACAATTGTTTTAACACCATTTACAGAATAGTCTGTTTTCATCTTTTGTTTTTCAATGCTGTTAAGGCTTATTGGGTATGCTTGGAGGCCCCAAAGCAGTAAGTATCAACCATGTCTTCCCCTTAGACTCAGCTGAGAAGCTTTTGAGCTTCCGATGCTTGAGCTTCATCTCTGAAAAGTCCAAGTTGATTGGTCTGGGGCAAGGCCCAGGTGTTGACATTTTAATCACCCAGATTATCCAAAGTGTTAGCAGGTGGAGCCCTGCTAGAGGGTTAAACTGCTGGAGTCTGAAGCAGGTTCTGTCTTATGCTAATTGTGACATTGGGAGTTACTTCATATCTCTGTGCCTCAGTTTCTTCACCCAGAAAATCAGAGTATTAATAGTTCCTAACACAGGAAGATACTTTAAGAATTGCATGATAAAATGCAGAAGTGATTAGACGTAATGAGGAAAGTGGTTGTGAAGAAAAGGATGTAGATGTCCCAGAGGAAGTGACACAGGAGAAAATTTCCCATTAAAATAATTCAGAGATATTTCATGACGCTGAAAATGCAAAGAATAAAATGTTGGAAGTTGATCCAAACTTAGAGGAGATTTGTCTCACTTCATATCCTAAGTTACATAATCAGAAGGCTAGCACTGTTCAAACTACTCTTAATAAGTTTTTTACAAGGACATAAAACACTTTAATTCTCAACGTTTCTAATGTTTTTCTTTAAGGTGTACTAAATATATATTATTTTTATTATTTTTGTTGATTTCCCTGTACACTGATAACCAACAATAAGAGTATGTTTAATGTTTTCACAAAACATTTCATTGGTTATGGGACCAATCATAACTTTTTTCCCCTTAACAATTAAGATCACTTTGTATTTTGAGTATACTATTGGAAATCATTAAAAATATATTTATTCAAATCTTTTTTGAAATTATTCTTCAAATATGAATAGAAAGAAAGGAAGGAATGAAAGATCATCTTATTTTTTGCAATTATGTCATCTTGTACTGATAATGGTAGCCCTTCTAATTATGAATTAATTTAGAATATTATATAGTACTAGAAATCTTTCTAAGCATTTGTTTACATCTAAAAATGCCATTTGGATTTGTTTGTGTGTGTGTGTGTGTGTGTGTGTGTGTGTGTATTTAAGATTACATAATCTGACCTACATTCTATTCTTACTGTCACAGAGGGTTTTTTTTTTGAGTGATAATTTTTTATCCAGCAACAATTTTTATTGCTTTATTTTAAGGAATAAATATTCTAATATGCCAAACATTTCTCTAAGAGATCTGCTTGTATTAACTAATTGAATCTACATAACAATTCTCTAAAATAGATATAGTTTAGATCCTCCTTTAAAACCAGAGAAATTCAGCCATAGAACAGTTAAATAATTTCTCCAAGTTCACACAACTAGAAAATAGTGGAGCCAGAATTTGAAACAAAATAGTATAATTCCAGAGTCAATATCTTTTTAGTCTAGCTGCCTTCCAACTTATTAAAATGACTAAATATTGAATGCTAAACTCAATTCAGGCAACCTAGTCTATAAATCAACTTTTATATTCACCAAAGGTTTTTAATAATGATCAAATAAAGTTATTATTCTTCTCCTTATTGTAAAAATTCTAAGTCACATAATTTATTTTCCTATACCTATCTCTTTGTATTAAAAACTCATAGTATTCTAATTTCTTTATAGTGTACCATGATTTAGGGTAAACCATTTTTTGATAATTTAGCTAATAGGTAGATGTTGGAGCTGAAAAATGGTCAGAATTACAGAAATTCTGTTTCTGAGTCTCAGTCTCATTCTGCCAGGGGCAAACATCTGTTGATACCTGTCATCACTGGTATCAGTCATGTTGTTAATTTTTCCTTGTTTTAGTGTTCCCCTTGGTCATCATTGATCACAGGACATCCATTACAATTTGGTTCTGATGCTCTGTGTGATGATCTTTTGTTTCATTTGTTCTTCTTTATTAGGATCATAAGGGTGTTGACATTCAGTTGGTGCTTCACCAGGCAAATGACCTGCTTGTTCTTATCTGTCACAATGTCATCATGAAAACTTTTAATTTGCCCAAGTCATGATGCCCTACATAGTAAAAAGAAGCAAATTAGGACACATTATAAAAATAAATTAGAAAAAACACAAAGAGAGAGAGAGAGAGACAGAGAGGATTCAGCTGAGCTGTAAAAAATACTATGCTTAAAGTACACAGGCCCATTGTATATATCATGATAGTCATTATAACTAACTGCTGCAGCTCAAGGTTATTAAATATTTACCTCCATGATGCTTACATATCTATTCAAAATGTGCAACCCCCAAAGTGAGGTTCTTGCTCCACTTTGTCATGACTGTCCATAAGAAAATGTTGCATTTAAGTTTTAAAAATTTTATCTCTATAGAACGTTTAAGTATGCCTTCTGTTCAAGAATGTCAACTAATTTTGACCAGAATATGCAGTAGTACTATCGTTAATTATTATCATGTATTTGAATATAGATCAATCAAATAAAATCAAAACCTAAAGTTTTCTATCAAGTTTTTATAGTCAATAAGAATTTACAACATGATTTGAAACAAAAAAATTAGCAAGATTCTGTAAATAATACCTAAAATGTCATGATATTTGTGTGACTCTAAAACATTGCAAGACTGGTATTTTATTAATTAATTAATTTATTTATTTTTGCTGTGTTGGGTCTTCGTTTCTGTGCGAGGGCTTTCTCTAGTTGTGGCAAGCGGGGGCCACTCTTCATCATGGTGTGCGGGGCTCTCACTATCGCGGCCTCTCCTGTTGCGGAGCACAGGCTCCAGACATGCAGGCTCAGCAGTTGTGGCTCACGGGCCTAGTTGCTCCACGGCATGTGGGATCCTCCCAGACCAGGGCTAGAACCCATGTCTCCTGCATTAGCAGGCAGATTCTCAACCACTTCGCCACCACGGAAGCCCCAAGACTGGTATTTTAATTTATTTTCAGGATTCAAGGAAAAGAAAAATAAACCTTTAAATTTAAATGGGGGGCGGGGCTATTTTCAGCCATGATAGAATAATAGGAATCAATTTATATTCCTATCTAAAACAACTAAAAATAACACCAAAAAGATCAATGATTTTCATACATTAGGCATCAGACAAGGCAGAAAAGTGGTCCCTGAGAGAGAAGAAACAAATGACTTGTGCCTTATGATTGCCCAGGGCTGCTGCACAGATAGAGGTATGAGGTTGACGTGCAGGAAGAGAGCACTCAGGCCAAGTCTGGCAACTTTCCTGAGTTGAGGAGAGGTACCTTAGAATCTAGTGGGGTCAGAAGGATGTAATCCACAGAGTAGAGTACTAAAGGGAACAGAGAAGCATGGAAAGAAACTTCTTGAAAAGGGCAGAGGGTCCACCTCTAGTTTTCAGCTGACTACTAATCAACAAAGGAGTATATGAGAACTCTTGAGGCCAGAAAAGAAAAAACTGAAAGAAGCAGAGGAAACAATTCCAGGAAAAGTTCATGCCCCCACTGGCCAAAGTGGAAAATCTTATAATCCACAGGGTTTCACAGAGAGTTCTTAGAAAGATATTGCCTCTATAGGGAGTCAAAATAGCCCTAGACTAAAAGTTGCTGTGTTCCCACATGCAAAGCCTAAAAACAAACTGTTTCCAAGCAAGTTAGTTTTGCCCCAGAACAAATTCAAGAACATTTATAGGAATATAAAATTATGCAGCACTAAAAAAGGCAAAATTTGCAGTCTTTAGCATCTAATAAAAAATTTCCTAGCAGAGAAGAGAGGCAGAAATATGACATATATAGGCAGAAAAATCAATGATTTAGAAATCACTGAGAAATTACACAGATGATAGAAATAGTAAACAAGGCTTTGAAAACATTTATTATAACTATCATATATGTTCAGGAAGGTAGAGAAAAGATAGAGCATGTTAAGTAGAGGTATGAAATATATTTTAAAAGAAAAAAATTAAACCTCTAGAGGTGAAAAATACAAAGTCTAAGATAAAAAAATACACTAAATAAGGTTAAGTAGACACTACCAAAAGGTGAAAAAAAATTACTAAACTTGCAAAGAACATATCCAAATTAAAACACAGAAAAAAACCCCACAGAAATAAAAAGATATAAAACATCAATAAGCTGTAGGAAAACTTCAGGAGGCCTACTTATATGTAATTGGAGTCTCTGAAAAGTGGGGTGCAAAATAAAGGAATACTGGATGAAATTTTTCTAAATCAGATTAGAGCTACAAGCTGTTGGGAAAGGCAGACATGTGCAGCTTGCTCAGCCCTAGCTTGGCTGCATGAGAGTGTGCCTTGGGCCTGAAATATCTTCTAACATGGAAGTTAGGAGCCCTCATAGCCTGTGCTAAGCATATTGCCTTGTTTGGGAATATCTTTCCCTGTTCCAGGTTTGACATATACTTCTTTGTTTCGCTAAAATAATGTGTCATACGGCACCTGGCCAACCCTGCTGCTTTTTCCGCTCCTGGTGGGGAAGGAATGGCATCCTTTGCCTACAGCACAAGAGAGGTGCATGCAGACCATCTCCTTGCCTTGGCTGTGGGGCAACACCTGTTGGACGTGGGGGACTGACACTCACTATAGAGGCTGATGTTGCTCTGTCTCTTCTCTATGTGAGTGAGGTGTTGTTCCATCCAGTGCCTGTATGATTTGTGTCTTTCATGGTGAGTCTGCTACCTGCAAACCAAGCAGTGGGTAGATATCCTGGCACTGCTGCTCCTGGTGGTAGGCAGCAGGAGTTGCTTGCTTGACATAACCCAATAGATCTAAGATGCCCAATAAGCAAAAGGAAGGAAGGAAGGGAGGGAGGGAGGGAGAAAGAGATGAGGGAGAGAGAAGAAAGGAAGGAAGGGAGAAAGGGAAAGAAATAAAGAGAGAAAGAAAAAAGGAAAGTAAGTTACATAATCAAATTAAAATCAGTGATAAAGAGAGTATCTTGAAAGTAACTGGATAGAGGTGGGGTGGGGTGGATATTATGCACAGGAGAACAAAAATAAAAGGGACAGCAGACTTCCTGATGGACACAATGTAAGCAAGAAAACAGAGGAGCAACATTAATGTACTGAAAGAGCACATCTTTCAACATAAAAGGTATACCAAGCAAACTTACCTTTAAAAAAAAAAAAGGTGAAATAAAGACTTTATTATATATTAAAAAGCTGAAAAAGTCAGAATTAGTGACATGCTCTACAACAAATGTTAAAGCTAGACCTTTAGGTATAAGGAAACGTTACCAGAGGTAATATGCAGTTTGTAAATATGTAGAAGTAACATATGCAAAAGTGCAAAAGACTGGGAGAGGGGAAATGGAGGTATACTGTTGTAAGGTTTTATACTATGTGTGATGTGGTATAATATTACTTGAAGGTAGACAACGATAAATTAGAAATATATACTATAAATACCAAAGCAATTGCTCAAAAAAGTATGGAGTAATAGATAATTAGCCAACAGTGGATACCATAAAATCATGAATTACTCAATCAAAAAGAATGAAGAAAAGAGAACTAAGAACAAGTAAATAAATGGAAAATAAATAGCAAGATGGTGAATTTAGACCCATCCCTATCAATAATCATATTAAATGTAAATGGTCAAAATGTATCAATTAAAAATGAGAGATAGTAATATCACACGAAAAACCAAGATCCAACTATATGCTGCCTTGAACACCAAAAACAAAAGCAAACAAACAAAAAACCTCAAAAGACTTTAACTATAAGGACGTGTATAGGTTAAATATAAATATAAAATAACATATTGGGTTAAATAACCCAATATGTTAAGTAACACTAATCAAATGAAATTGGAGTCACTCCATTAGTATCTGTGGTTGACAAACCTTTGAGTTGCCCTGTGATCCTCACCCCCTGATGTTTGCATCCTGTATAATTTCCTCCCCATGAGTGTAGGCAGGACCTGTAACTTGCCTTGCCAAACAGAAAATGTCAGACATGAAGGAATTTTACAGATGTAATTAATCATTATGACTCTGAGGTAAGTGAAAGGATGACTTTCCTGGGTGGGTCTGACTCATCAGTGGAAGTACAAAGCCCTACCTGCAGAGAGAGACTCCCCGTGAAGGCTTGATGAAATGAGTGGCCATGCGGGAGAAGTTTGCATGACAAGAAACCGTTGGCAGCCTCCTGGACACAAAGATAGCCTCTAGCTTACACTAAGCAAAATGCCAGAAACTACAGTGATACTGTTGCAGGGAAATAAATTCTGCCAACAACCTGAATGACCTTGGGAGCGGATTCTCTCCTAGTTAAGCCCCCAGATGGAACCCATTCTAGCCAACACCTTGGACTCCGAACAAAGCAGCCAGATAAGCTATGCCTGGACTGCTGACACAAGGAAACTGTGGAATAATAAGTGGATGTTGTATTAAGTCACTAAAATTGTGGTCAATTGTTATGCATGATTAGAAAACTAATACAATATCAGACAAAGTATATTTCAGAGCAAAGATACCATCAGGGACAAAGAAGTTTATTTCATAATAATTAAGTGGTCAATTCAGCAAGAACACATAAAAATCCTAACCATTTAACATCTTAATAACAGAGCTTCAAAATACATGAGGCAAAAACTGATAGAACTGCAAGGAAAAATTGAAAAACACATAATTATAGTTAGAGATTTTACCCAAAAGAAATGAAAGCATATGTTCATAGAAAGACTTGTACATAAATGTTCATAGCAACTTTATTTGTAATAACCAAAAACTGGTAACAATTCCAATGGCCATAAACACATGAATGCATCAGGAAACTGTGATGTATCTCTACGATGGAATTCCACTCAGTAATAAAAGGGAATAAACTATTAATTCATGCAGCAACATGGATGATCACAAAGTAATTATCCTGAATGAAAATAAAAGCAGAAAAGTGTATAGTTCCGTTTTTTTTTAAAAAAAAGGACATCTAAAATTCTAGAAAACTCAAAATAATTTGTAGTTACAGAAAGTAGATCAGTAGTTGGTTGGCATGAACTGGAAGTGTAAGGGAGAATGGGAGGGAGAGGCCAAAAAGAGTCGTGAGGACCTCTGGGAGGTGATGAGTATGTTCATTACCATAGTTTTGTTGGTGGCTTCATGGGTATATACATGTTCAGAGCTTATCAAATCATATACTTTAAATATGTGTGGTTTATTTCATATCAGTTACACCTCCATTAATCTATAAAAGTTTAAATTGGGATAAGTTTCATTGTAAAATCAGAGTGTACTTGTAAAGAATTGATTTATACCTTTCTAATAAAATTTCTGTAATATACTTATAACTTGTCCACTATATTGTACTTTGGGGAAGAAAAGTGAAAGTAGGAAAAATAATACCAAAATAAAAAATCTAAATGAATTAAATAACAGATAGAACTTTCTGTACAATTAATAGTTCAATAGAGTCTTTTTTTTTAACATCTTTATTGGAGTATAACTGCTTTACAATGGTGTGTTAGTTTCTGCTTTATAACAAAGTGAACCAGTTATACATATACATATATCCCCGTATCTATTCCACCTTGGGTCTCCCTCCCTCCCACCCTCCCTATCCCACCCCTCTAGGTGGTCACAAAGCACCGAGCTGATATCCCTGCGCTATGCGGCTTCTTCCCACTAGCTATCTATTTTACATTTGGTAGTGTATATATGCCCATGCCACTCTCTCACTTTGTCCCAGCTTACCCTTCCCCCTCCCCGTATCCTCAAGTCCATTCTCTAGTAGGTCTGCGTCTTTATTCCCGTCTTGCCCCTAGGTTCTTCATGACAATTTTGTTTGTTTTTTAGATTCCATATATATGTGTTAGCATACGGTATTTGTTTTCCTCTTTCTGACTTACTTCACTCTGTATGACAGACTCTAGGTCCATCCACCTCACTACAAATAACTTAATTTCATTTCTTTTTATGGCTGAGTAATATTCCATTGTATATATGTGCCACATCTTCTTTATCCATTCATCTGTCGATGGACACTTAGGTTGCTTCCATGTCCTGGCTACTGTAAATAGTGCTGCAATGAACATTGTGGTACATGACTCTTTTTGAATTACGGTTTTCTCAGGGTATATGCCCAGTAGTGGGATTGCTGGGTTGTATGGTAGTTCTATTTGTAGTTTTCTAAGGAACCTCCATACTGTTCTCCATAGTGGCTGTATCAATTTACATTCCCACCAACAGTGAAAGAGGGTTCCCTTTTCTCCACACCCTCTCCAGCATTTATTGTTTGTAGATTTTTTGATGATGGCCATTCTGACCGGTGTGAGATGATGTCACATTGTAGTTTTGATTTGCATTTCTCTAATGATTAATGATGTTGAGCATTCTTTCCTGTGTTTGTTGGCAATCTGTATATCTTCTTTGGAGAAATGTCTATCTAGGTCTGATCCTTTTTATTCTACTCTATTTTATGTATTTTATAGCACTTATTACCTTCTTTTATATTACATTATACAATTACTCATTTACCATGTTTATTGTTGTTTTTTTCTCTCTCTCCATGTGTCTTGTTCACTGATGTCACTCAACCCCCACAAGCACAAACCAGCCCTTTAATTAAAGTTTGTCATATTGAACTGACTCAGCTGTATTATCAGGAGAAACAGAGAGCAAATCCTTCCCTGGTTATCAACCATCCTTCTAGGAGAGAGTTTTATATAACACAATGTGGGACAAAGAATCCTACATAGAATTTACAAGACTATCTTAAACTCTATCTTGTAACTGTGAATCCTTGAACAGCTAATAAAATTAAATGAACCTTAGTTTTCTTTAACAGTAAAATGGCTAAGTGAGGTAAAATATGTGAAATAGTTAAAAAGCTAAATTAGATAGGAATATGTGGAATGCCCACCATAGCCCCTAGAAATGCACTGATAATTAATTAAAATATAGTTTTCTTTCATCCTTTCTCCTTTCTATTTTCTTTCAGGTTTTCAGTTTCCTTGCCCTGGCTTTAAACAACAAGTTTTGTTTTTGTTTATTTTTAATGCATATTTATTGCACACTTTGTCGTACTGGTTAGTATTATGTTATGATGTCATGTATTTAGTGCCTGCAATGATCCTGAACTTTTAGCAGTAGTCTGTTAAGAATAATATATACACCTCAAGAAGCAAATCAGTATTGGTCCAAATGTCTGTTACATTTTAGGAGGCAAATTGAACTTTTTCTCTGCTAGAAGGCTATGATTTATCATTAATAAGAGAAGATAACTTTAAAAAAATTAATGTAAAGATCTCCAAGTAATCTACATCAGTAAAAACAAACTTGATTTTAGAAATGATTGCTTTTGAGAGACAGGCATAATTTGTTTCCATTTATGGATGAAGACATCAAGGTTATATGAGCTATCTAGGTACAAAACTCAATCAATCAATCTGTCAATCAACATGAAAGTCATTCATGTTATTCTACCCACTTAGTTCACTTTTCTAATACTCAGCAGGTGCTAGCCCGAGCCTTGTAATATAACACTGTTATCAAATATTCACGGGAGGACTCTATCTCTCTGCCTTAAACAGAGTGTCTAATATCTTTGACTTCAGTTAACCTCTCCATAAGGACTGCTAAAAGTGTTTTCATGTAGAATGCATTGAGATTCAGATGTATGGGAAACATTTAACTTTTATATATATTTCTATATATATATATATATATATATATATATATATATATATTACTATTTGAAGCATTTGTGGAAAGGTATCCCACTTGGCTGTATAACAAGCTCTTCCTTCTACTCTTTGAAAGTGTAAAATAGAGTAAAGGAATCCATCTTAAAGAGAAGTATGATTGATGACTCTCTCCACCCCTTTTCCATCCAATCTTACCATGAACACTTTAAATAACAGAAGATGAAAGTGTGTGCCATATGAGTTAAAGATGTTTCATATGAGAAAAAAAGGTTATCTTCGATAACTCAGAAATATTCACACGTATTTCTGTCTATATTTCCCAGATCACAAAACTCAGTATTTCTTTTCTGTAATGTTTTCCACTTTGCAATAATTTTTTTTTCAAAACAAGATAAACCAAGCAAACATCAAAACAAATAGAAAAAAATTAAAAAGGAAATGCATTCAGGATAGTATAGCAAATATTCTTAAGGATTTCTGCTACACTGAACCTAACTCTAAGACTTAACACTGAGAAAGAGTAGTATACTCTCCAAGTACCAGAGAACAAAAAGATGATAATGTGAAGTGGCAACTGATCAACCTGTGACCCATAAGTAAATTAAAGAATGAGTATGAATTATTTAGTTCCTATTAGGTCCCACCTGAGAGTTATTTTCTATATCAGTGAATGAAAGAGAGAAGTAAATATGGAGAGAAAAAAGAAAAGAACATTTTTTAGCACTTACCAAAGGCCAGGCAGTTGGCTATGAGGTTTTATATAATATTTTATTGGATTTAATTTTCTCAAATGACCATGGGGGGTATAATTGGATCTATTTTTCTGATGCTTAAATATGAGGCTTGGCTCAGTTGAGTCTTTTTAGACTTTGTCAAGTCTTGACCTTGTTGACATAGCTTGTAAGTGACAATACATCAATGGATGAGCCGAGAGAAAGATATCTGGTGGATACTATGCAATGGGAGGAAAATGAGGTTATACTCAGGGCCTGGGATGCCTGATTTATTAACAGCATTCAAAATACGGTTGGGGGCTTCCATGGTGGCACAGTGGTTGAGAGTCTGCCTGCCGATGCAGGGGACACGGGTTTGTGCCCTGGTCTGGGAAGATCCCACATGCCACGGAGCGGCTGGGCCCGGGAGACATGGCCGCTGAGCCTGCGCGTCCAGAGCCTGTGCTCCGCAACGGGAGAGGCCACATCAGTGAGAGGCCCGCGTACGACAAAAAAAAAAAAAAAAAAAAGAAAGAAAAAAAAAAAGGTTGGTAAGTTGGCTGAAATGTTATATAAGACCTACAAAGCTTATTTATGGTGAAAGTCTTTAAAACCCTAAGAGGACAAGTTTTTGCCATAAAGTAATAATTTGAACATTAGCCAAGTCAAGATATATTGGATTTTCAGTTATTAAAGACATTTGTTTGTTTCCCCATTCAGATTTAGATAAAATTATCTGACACAAAGTTTGGGAAAAGGAAAAATAGGTGATAACAGCTTAGATTCTACCAAAAATGCTGATTGGTACAAGCGGTCTAACAAGATGGGTGTCAGAAGTGCTTGGGGCCAGTAAACCCTGCATGGTTGCTTCCCTTAGACAGGTGGCTGCAGAATTCTTACATTATAAATTAAGGAAACAGTGGGAACTCACCTTTAAACGTCAGTGTTCCTGTCAGAGCCCTGACAAGGTGATCTGTGGCCCTGACTGTTTCAGCAACTGTTCAAAGGAACACTTTTAGTATCAGATGCTTAGTTTAAACAAAATACGTTCCACCGCCACTGAGTTGAAGCCTGGATTCTATTTCTTCTCTTGTGCCTGGCTCTACAAGTTGAGCATTTGTTTGGACAGAGAGGTTATGTTTTAGTGTAACATATAACTTGTGATTCAAGGCCAAACAATTAAAGGACTAATAACAGTGTAGAAGATACTGTGATTTGAGCCACAATCATTCAAATAGAAGTGCAATTTCTCCTAAGTGTTTCATCTTTGCTTTCATTTTATTAAGGAAATGAAACTTGCAATTACTTTACACATTCATACATATTTTGTACTTATACATGCCATGAACTTTCCTAGTGGATAAACAAATCTAGATACAAGTATACTGGATATTTTTGGTAGATCAAGCTCTCTTGGGTCTGACTTTTCATGTGTCTTTAGAAGTTAAAAAAAAAAAAGAAAAGCATATTTTAAACTAGCTCTACCCTGGAGAGGCTGTATAACTCTGAAACTTTATTTCCTCATCTGTAAAGTGATAACACCTAATGTATTAAACTAGATTGACATGTGAACCTCACATATATGGGTATGTATTGAATCCTACTAACTAAATTGCACATCTAGTATAAACATTACCAACTAAAGGGAACAATGCCTGAGAAGTATATAGCACACTGTCTGGCACCTAGAGGGTACTCAGTATGGCAGCAGTGATGATGATGATGATAATGATAAAGGTGATGGTGATTATTTTTATGATTATGTCAGCAGGCATTTTACTATCTGCTCAAATAAGCACAGGATTGATCTTAGAATCTCATAAAGGTTGTTTAATATAGTTTTAGCTTGATTTTTAACTGAATTGGTTAAATTAGTGGCACGACCTTAAATGAGTTGGACGCTGGGTAGCAGTGACTTCAGAAGTGGTGAAATGTTTAATGAGTGCACTGTAGCACTAACTGAAACTTGCAACTGGGTACCTGGAGGGAGGGATTGGAGAGCAGTGAGCTCTGAGAGCCAGGCTGGAGAATCAGTCAGGTGAGAAAGGAAAATTACTTCCTTCTGATTAGAAACAGAGAGCCATGGGGATTTGTTTTGCTGATGAGCAGACAAGTAACATAATAATGGAGATGTCTTTCTTTTTGCTTCTGCCCGGAGAGAGAGAAACAGAGAAAGTCATATAACAAAGAGTGAGGGGAAATAGAGCAGGGACTTTCTAGATGATTAGGAAACCCAGGAAAGCAAAAAGGAGAACCATCTCCCTAATAGACTTAGGAGACTGAAAAAAGGAAAACTACCAGCAGAAAACTCACTCATAAATTGTTTTACACCCACTTGGCCTGGAATCCCCAAGTTGCTGTTACATAAGTGACCCAAAAGATTGTTTTGGTCTAAAGTTATCTCCTAGATGCAGCTTGGTAGCGTGGGAAAAGAAATGGCTTTGGATTCGGGTGGACCTGGGTTTCTGCCGTGGCCAGGTCCTTTATTGATAACTTTGTGCAAATTACTTAACCTCTCTGAAGTCCAGCTTCTTCTTTAGTAAAAGGTAGATAGTAATAATATCCTGAAAGTGTGTGGTAAGAACAAATAAAAGTACAATTTATGTAAATAGTTTCTTGCAGAAAATACTCAGAAAATGCTAATTATAATCCACCGTCTAAGACCATTTCCTCTTTGTCTCTTCTACTGATGCATCTTCCTCCTTCCTTCCCGCAGGATTCTCTCTTCCTGCTTTGTTCTTAAAAAGCAATATTTGTCATTCCTAGTCAATATTGGCTTGTCTTTCGTCTCAGTAATTGAATATATAATGATGCTTGGCTTCAGAGATTGTTTCCTAAACACCAGATCTACATTAAAAATACTAACAAAATTGCTGTCTCTACTTGTATGTCCTGCAGACATAATGGACTGAACATATCCCAAAGTGACAGCATCAGATCACCTCTTAACTTCTTCCTTCTCTTCCAATAATCACTAGCTCTCTTCATGGTTTTATAGCACTATTTATTTTCGAAGCTGTAACCCAGATGTTGGCTCCTGTATTTATCACTTCTAACTTGGTAAAAAATCATGTCCTTTCTAATATTTGGAAGCTAGACCTATTGATCCCTTTGTTTAAGTCTGTGTCATCATCACCTAGACTAATCTCTTAAAGAGTCACTTTTCCTCTAAACTCTTCCCTCTCCAGCAAATCACCAAAATTTGTCCTGGGTTTTGTGAAAGTCAAACATTTTATAACCAGGCACAATTAAGCTATACAAAAAAAAAAAGAAAACTTAGCAAAAGAATCTGATCAATTAGAGCTAGAAAGATATGGTACATGATTACACTAGGTTGCATTACAACTGGTACTAGGTATTGGTTTTAAGTTCTCACACCTAACCAAGTAAGAAGTATAATTATCTGTAAAGCATTTGTACATAGTGGATTAAATAAAAAACATCAAAATCTTCACTGGAGGCTTCACCTCAGCTGATGACATTAACTTGTACTTTCCTGGAAAGGTTGCTGTCAGGCAATATGAACTCACTCATCTTCCCTAGTTTCTATAATAAACTACTTCGTATATTGACTCAACATCTTTCTCTCTTTTTTATGCATGAAGTAGTTTCTCCTGTTATTGCTAAAACAAATGTGTGGCTTGAGTCATATTGTGGGAAAAGCATGCTCACATATATCAGTGATCCACAATGTGCAAATTATAAATTTAGGTTCTGCCATCCAGGTTATTCTTCTATAAATTATTTCCTTCCACTGGTAAACCTTCAGCCTTTTTAATAAACTGCCCCATTTGTTATCCAAAGCATAAATACATAATATATTCTTCCCTAAATGAAAATAAACACAATATAACAAACAAAAACAACAACAAAAGAAGTTCTACTCCTCCCTCATACAACCTCTCTCTTTCCCATCGATTTTTTTTTTGCAGTACACGGGCCTCTTACTGCTGTGGCCTCTCCTGTTGCGGAGCACAAGCTCCGGACGCGCAGGCTCAGCGGCCATGGCTCACAGGCCCAGCCGCTCCGCGGCACGTGGGATCTTCCCAGACCGGGGCACGAACCCACGTCCCCTGCATCGGCAGGCGGACTCTCAACCACTGCACCACCAGGGAAGCCCTCCAATCGATTTGGAAAGTCCTGAAGGAGCGGTCAGCCTCTGTAGCTTGCACTTCCTCAATACTCTCTCAGTCTGGCATATATTTCCACAATTTGTTGGCAAATAACTCTTTACAAAACACTATTTGTAATGTCATGACTGGTTTTAATTCCTTAAATCCACTTAGCTTGTATCAATCTTCATCCTACTTAGCTTTTGAGTAGCATTGGGCATTTTAGAGCATTTCTTAAAAGTGTTGTAGAGAATCAAACTTCTGCCTTGTGTTTCAAGTTACTCTTTAAGAGTAACATTTATTTTACTTGTAAAATGACTTTTTCACAATGTGGAATGCTAATAGATATGTATATATTATTCTAAGAGAATCTTCAGTATTCATACTTGATTGTTAATTAGAAGTGGATCAATGAGGTCATAGTGGATTAAGTAATGCACAGCTGGTGAGTAAATTCCTATTTCTATGATAACCATAGTTTACAACCTTAACTGAGTCATTGATAGTCTAACAAATGTGGTTTCCTGAAATAACATCCATAGTCTAATGTTATAAGACAAATGTCCTCTATCATACTAAGTGAAGTAAGTCACACAGAGAAAGACAAATATCATATGATATCTTTTATATGTGGAATCTAAAAAAAAGAACTTATTTACAAAACAGAAATAGAGTCACAGATGTAGAAAATAAATTTATGGTTACCAGGGGGACAAAGGGAGAGGGATTAATTGGGAGATTGGGATTAATACATACACACTACCATATGTAAAACAGATGACTAATAAGGACCTACTGTATAGCACAGGGAACTCTACTCAATACTCTGTAATGATCTATATGGGAAAAGAATCTAAAAAAGAGTGGGTATATCTATATGTATAACTGATTCACTTTGCTGTACAGCAGAAACTAACACAACATTGTAAATCAGCTATACTCCAATAAAAAAAGTTTTTAGAAAAAGACAAATATCCTCAAAACTATTAAAATGTTCATTATTATAAGAAAACTATGTGCCCCTTTAGTAAACAGACTTAGACTGAAATTTGATTTATGATCATAAGGTATAAAAGAATCCATAAGGCAATCCCCAAATGGGCAAACTCCCAAATGCTCATTTTAGATGCAAACATGGAGGAAATGGAGGAAGACCGACAAAGTATTAGTTTATTCCAAAGAAAGAATTTAGGACCATGGAAGACAATGAAAAGGGACACCATCTAGAGAACAGAACTTCTTGTTGCCATATTGGATTAGCCTCTGACAAGCCAGATGCCTTCAACTCTTATCTAACAGGATGGCATTTGTGTTATAGACCACGTGGTTTCCTCTTCAATTTTTTTATAAAATGCAGGGTTAAATTATAGTTATTCAGTTCCTTTACTACCTTTATAAACTGAGTATGTATATTATGTTTAGTGTGTTGGACAAATCTAAACCTAATTTAAACCAATACATATTTTGCTGGTGACTATTTTTGTCATAAGGGAGACACGTGGCTAAGTTGACTTAGACTGAAGAGAAGGGTTTTATTATGGGTAGGAGAAATGTTCTTTATCTTAGGCAGGGAGTAAACAGGGAAGTGTTTTGGCCTGGCTTTTGCAGACAGTTATCCTAAGACCACCAAGAGAAAGTAGTCTTAGAATGAGGCTAATGTTGTGGACAGAATAAAAGAGAGAACAATTTTGAGTTCTAGATGACACTATTGAAACGCTCAATGTACCAACCCTGTGTGCTGTTATGTGAGATGATGGACTTAGTTATTTTGAAGACTGAGACATGGTTTCTGCTACTTATAACAGATGATATCTTAATTCAGACATTATTTTAAATCAGCTTCTTATATTCCCTCTTCTGCCCAATTGCTTTATTAAAGCCACTTCATTTCTTTTCATTTTATCTTCTTCCCCAGTAGCCAGGCCTAGAAATCTTGGAGTAAATCTTGACCAGTTCCCTTCCTGCATCCTGCGTATCCTACTATACAAGGCAACCAAGTGTTGCTTCCCCTTAAACGTCCCTAAAATGATTCTATTCCAAACTACCGACTGTCACTTCGTATTTGATCTTCTGCTCAAATAGAGATTACAGAAAACCTCCTAGACATGCAATGTATTTTAGGTCTGTCCATCCTTACTGGAGTAATATAATGCTGCTCATGTAATACTGCCAGTCTGATCTTTTAATGTCCCTAATATAATCCCCTATTTACAGGTTCTATTTATTTCCAACCACTGAACTAGGGCAGCGTTAGTGGAAATAGAGCTAATGATGTGATGCTGGAAGTGAGTTAGATGACAGAACTCAAGTTCCATCAGACAAAACAGTTCCTCCTATGGTTGTGACTCTTCCTGAACACTTTTCTCTATTTGTGGCAAATAATAAAGATATTTCAATATTTGTTTTGTGACTACTTGCCTTTCTGGCTATATTGTGGGATTTCTTGAAGGTTTAAACCATTTTCTACCTTTTTCTTTTTTTGCACTACTTATAACACTAGTGACCACATTACATATCAATGAAACAATCTGAATATTGAATAATAATGACAACTAAGAAAAGGCATATGTACCCTTTTTCTATTGCTGAGTAACAAATTGCCACAAATTTAGTAACTTAAAACACTGTTTATCATTCCATATTTCCTGTTTGTTAAAAGTCTAGCGAATCTGTCTGAATTCTCTGCTAAGGATCTCACTGGGTTAAATCAAGACATCAGCCAAGGCTGTTGTTCTCATCTGGAGGTCTGGATCCTCTTCTGAGTACAGTGGTTTTTGATAGACTGTGTTCATTTCTCGTGCTTTCCATGTGAAGCCCTCCTTCTTCAAGCACATCAAATCTTTCTCTTGCTTCAAATCTCTTCAACTTTCTCTCCTGCTCTAAAGGGCTCATGCGATTACATTGGGCCTACCAGAATATCTGGGATAATCTTCTTATCTTAAATTCAACTGATTAATAACTGTAATTATATTTGTAGAGTCCTTTTTTCAAGTGACATAACATTTTCATAGACACAACACCAGGGAACAAAGTTCATGTGGGCCAAGATTCTGCCAGTCACAGCATGCATAAGGCATATGTTAGTCAAACACAGCAGAGTATAAAATGTATTACCTTATGATTACAAATGTGTAAAAAAATATGGGTAGGCAGAATCAGAAAATTATTCTAAAATATTAAGATTTATATAAATTAATTTTTTTCTATGTATAAAATATTCTTAATCTTTTATAATCTATAGAATAACATAGAAAAATATAAATACCAACATAAAATTTAAAGGATTAAAAATGCATCTAAATATTTATTAGTAGCAAGGTTTAAATTTCTGAGTTTATTACATAAGGTTGAAATTTTTCCTTGATTTAGAAAAGCTCATGGGGTTATTTTTCATTTTGTTAAATAACGATAAATAATCTGTCTTGTCACAATTACCCAATAAATCAAATATCTAATTTGTGTAGCTGAGGCAGAAAAAAAAAAAAGGCATTATTACAGTGCCAATGGAAGAAATGCAGTCATATATTAACTCAGCATATGTACCCTGGAAAGAGAATGGGTGATACTGTGATATGTTCAAAGATGTCTGTGGGTAAGAACAGTTGCCTTTCATTCTAATCTTAAGATTATGAAGCAAATGTTTTAATTGATCAAGTACTCATATTAGGGTGAAAGTTATGTTTAATAACTACTGTGTATTAATAGAAATGTTAATTTATTTTTATCAGCCTTTCCAGAGAATTATCTGAGAATCTTCAAAATGAAACATATCTTTACAGATGGTATGAAATACTGAATTGTTTTCAATGTAGTATAGATTAACAACTGTCTAAACAGAAGCACACTTGAAGGACTGCTTTCATTTTCACTGGTAAATCATGAATTATTTTGAGACATATTAATTTAAATTGGATTACACTCAATAAAAACAGAGCTGTTTCCACATCGTAAATAAACTTTGAAAATACACATGAATAAGCAAACAGCCTTTGGGATGTGTGTGACAGTAGGTGTGTGACCATATTTTTAAATAACTTATTTTTTTAAATAAATTTAAAGATTTTCTACATTTTTCCTCCCACCTCTCAACATCCAAATACACTTGTGGTTTTGTGTAAAAAAAATGCACACTCCTTCCTGGTGGCTAAGGATGAAAAGACTGCATTGGATCATGATAGATGGGATTTATTCCCCAAGCTGTTTAGAGCTGTGAAGTGATTGTGGGAGTTGACAGGGTTGATACTTT
Organism: Hyperoodon ampullatus; assembly: GCF_949752795.1. Classification (NCBI taxonomy): domain Eukaryota; kingdom Metazoa; phylum Chordata; class Mammalia; order Artiodactyla; family Ziphiidae; genus Hyperoodon; species Hyperoodon ampullatus. The sequence continues at coordinate 78,853,394 of NC_136926.1, forward strand.
GTGATGTAACTGGAGATAATCAAGAGATTTTTTAATACATTATTTACACATGGCTTCTATCAAGTCAGTGGCACTCAAAAGAGCCTATCCATTTTATAGCAATCTAGTTCTCTGACTCTGCAAGTAAGGTTAAGACAAATGTATTTCTATACAATATAGAAGAAATTGTGTGAAATTCCTATTTTCATTTTTAGTATGATTTTAAATATTATAGAATACTATTTTTATTTTTAATTGTAAAAATAGCATTCCTAGGTGAATCATTTCCTGTTCTAAATAAAATAATTTCTTGTTTCTATTGATTAAATGTTCTTTATCCTTATGCTATTTTACTATAAAATTGATAAAAGAGATAAAAAATCATAAAAAAAGAAATGTCAACTTTGTATAATTCAGTATTCTTTTTTTAAAAACTGTAAAATTATCTTTACTCAGTTTCTGTCTCTCAACTAAATCTTTTCTTATTTGAAAACTCCAATTGGAAGGTTGGCAACAGGAAAAGCCAACACTCATGCTAAGAAGGTGCTGTTGAGAGCTCATTTGAAGAAACTGTTAGAAAAAAAGAGGAAAGCATATGTAGAGTAAAAAAAGATACATTACTACTTTCTTAGGCAACAATGTGGTTAAATATTGGAATGATCATCTATAATTAAGCAAAATTAAAATCAGGTAATTAGATAAAACAGAAAATAATAATACAGTGTGTAGATGGGTTAAGTAAACATTTTTACCAAGTAACAGTTACAGTTGCCTTTGTCTACACTCAATATGACTATAGCTCTTCTTCAGTTCTTGATCTATCTCTCCCTTGATGTATATGTAGTTTATAAGAGGAGAATATTTTACTCATTCTTATGAAATTTTTACTTTTCTTTTTCATCTTTATAGATGGATAGATACATAAGTAGATAGATAAATATACACTAAAACCTCCCATCTGCTAGGCGCTGGGAACAGGGAGATCTAAAAATCTACTGGCCAAGTTGGAATAGGGAGTCAAACAAATAAATAAACAATTACATAAATATGAGAAGAGGTGTAAAGTGTAGAGAGTGAAGGAAATACACTAGAAAGCTCACAGGAAGCACCTAACTGCTTGGAATGGTGTGGGGGTATCAGTGATAAATGTGTTCACTAATATGACCAAGTAAATGGATAGGTCAGCAAAATATCAGAAATAAAACATGTGCTTCACTTGGGGAAAGTATGATTTGAAATATCCACAGAAGGCTGTGAGAACGATCTATCAGGTCAAGGAAATACACAGATTGTTATTAATATTTTTCCTCACAAATAAATATGAGCTGCTCTGTCTTGACCCAGACCATCATTTAGGGTAGTTTAAGTGGTGAAGTAAAATGATCAAAGAAAAAGTGTGTCACCCTCCCAGTTTCCTTGCCCAAATACGTAGATTAAACATATTTGTATCCTGATGGAAGGCTTGAATCCCACCACCTTCCCAAATTAGATTGTTAGATTAAGATGGGATAGTATATTTAAATGTCCTTGATTCAAGGAAAAATAGTAATATTCACAAGCTTCAATATATTTATAGGGTTTCAGTTTGCACATTAAAATATGAAATCTAAAAATAGATTGTCCCTAAATCCTAGTGTAAGTGAAAAACAAGGTCTCTCTGGGCTCTTTTATAATACTCTGGAAATCCTAAGTTTACAAGAGCACAGCTAAGAAGCAGGCAGAAGGAGATAAGGATGGTGAAGGCTGCTTATATCCATACGTGTAGGACAAGGAAGCTACAATAAATAATAAACCGAGGTTTTAATAGTGGAAGTGAACAATTAAACACCAAGTAAATGTAAACGTAGAGTGATAAGTTCTGGCAAAACGCATGTCAAGTGTCTTGCAACTATTATTTCTGGACTGTGACAAGACAATGAGGGTGGCAGGAAAGTCAGCAAATAATGCATTATGATTATCCATCAATAAGTGCAATGAATATATTGATCAAAGTCTAAATATCTCCTGCATTAAGGAGGGGCATAATGGAACTATAATTACTAGTATCAGTGGAATCCCAGAACAGTTTCTTCAAGGTCAATCATAATATTGAAATGTGAAAATGTTGGGCAAATAGCCCAATTAGAAACATTTTTAAGTTTGAGATAAAGGAAGCTGAAAGACAGCTGAGTCGGTAAAAGATAAGAATTTTCCATGCTTAGTACTTGCTGGGGTTCTGATTAGCCGATGTTTTAAACTGAGATTAAAACATAACTAAAGGGGAAAAAAAGTAATGGAATACTCTCGTTTTTTACAGTGAAGTTGTATGTTGTGTGTGTGTGTTTTGAGGAATATACAAAATTACATGTTAAGTCATTTATCCCTCAAACGGGAACAACAAAATAATTTACTTGCTACAACTGAAGACAACATGAAACTACATAAATATTACTTTAAATTTTACTTATCAGGATTTTAAAATGGAAAAATTATGATACATGATAAAAATCCATATTTTTCCTTGTTTTAAGAATCACTATGTACATCTCTTTGGTGTGTCAGTATTATTGATTAGATTAGATTTGGTTTACTTCAGGATGCCTCAAACCAATTTAGTTTGCTAGCCTTAAGTGTTCTAGCTGACAGATCACTCTTCCTCGTGTCAGTTAAAGGGAATTGCAATGATTTTTTTGAACTCCATAAAAAAATGTCATTAAGGATTTCCTCTATGCCAGGCATGACTATTGCCTTCAACCCTGCTTTGACATTTCATTTATTCAAGGGTGTCCTTGTTGCCTTTCCCTCCTCTAAACTCAGTAATTATGGTGCCATACTATTTAGCCTTAGAGAAAGATTTCCAGAACAATTCCAGATAGTTCAAAACTCAGCAAGCTGTCAATCCATTTGCTCCAACAGTGATAAAGCCATTTATATTGTAGAAGGATTCTACAGATTTATGAGGCAGTATGAACTCCAAATGATATTTTAACCCAAAATTTAAAATAGCCTCTTCTCCGTTTGCAAAAAGTTCTACCTAAGCTGCTTTCAGTGACGTATCTCTTTAAGTATTCCTATTAGTATTTATTATAATACCAATTTAAAATGGGCTATATGAGTGAGACTTTTAATTCTGCGTCAATACTGACAAACTGAACAATAATCAGAAGTATTAAATATGATTTGACATAACCTCAAATATTTCTCTTGCATCTCCAAATACTTTTTTTTTTAAGTTCGTGACCTTAGATAGTACCATTGGCAACTTTCATTCGTTATGTTTAGCTACCAATCAACTCCTTAGCTCCCCTCATTTACTGAATGACTGAATTCCCTGCACCATTTCTGAATTCCCTCCGGTCATTGCTGATAACTTCAGCATCACAAGTCGCACAAGGTCTTTGCGCCCGTTGTTTCACTCTTTGATCCATTCAACATGTTGTGTAGATCCTTTTCCTCCTCACCTCTAACATATATTTTCTCTACCTCCTTCAACTACCTATTCCTGTAGGATTGGCTTAAATCTTTACATTACCAGGTAGCTTCTTCCTCAATTGAACATATCACCCCATTTTCCTAACTCATGAACTCAATTATTCCCATGTCAACACTCCAGCACTCCAGAAAATTTTTCTAACCTACTGATACTTCCGTTTTTCCAGAGGAGTTTCAACTGAATGCATCAACATTTTTTTAAAAAAGAAAGAAAACATATATAAAAGGAGGGGAACATTAAAAATCATAAAGCATAGTCTAACATACACAAAAAGATTTTAAAAACTAGTGCACGATAATTCATTTATTAAGGTTAATGATATGTGAAGGACTGGAGAGAAACATGTTTGGGGAGGAAAATGAAAATGAGTCATGTTCTGGCATCCTAGGTTTTATCCAAATGAAGATATCAAGTAACCACTGCATTATATTGCAAATATATGTGTGTGTATAATCTTAATATTATAAAAATGTTTCTCATTTTTAGATTTCACTTCCATTCCATTTCTTCATTCTCCTTCATAGCAAGACTCCTCTCAAGCTGCCTGTGTTTGCTGACTCTGCTTCCTTTCTTTCATAGTCTTTTCAGTCCCCTCTAGGCTGGAGGAGTCTCCATGAGTTCACAGTGACAAGTCTTGTCTAGACAATTTGTAAACTGCCTCTTCCCAGATCCTCTCTCCATGTCCTGGGGAGTCAAGCCTGGAACAGCTCTCCTCCCTGATAACTCTCCTTCTTCCAGGACACACTGTCCTCTCTTGGTTTCCGTGCGATGCCCTCTCATGATTTTCCTCATACCTTAGTCACTGCCCCTTCTAGGTCTGCATGCTAGATGCTTTATTCTTTGTCTCCTAAAGCTGGAATAGTCCAGGGCTCAGATTTTGGCCTCATGCACTATCTACACCCTCTCTCTAGGGGAGATCTCCAAGGGAGATCTTATTTAATCCCAAAACATTATACACCATCTAAAGGTCATTCACTGTTAAATCAATAGCTTGATCACTGAAATTTCCTAGAATCCAAATGCGTATAGTGCAATAGTTACTTGATAGCTTTACTGGATGTTTTATAAGCAGCCGCAACCTAGCATGCCAAACCATGACTCTCATTTTTCCCCCAGATATTTTTCTACTCAGTCTTTCTCATATTAGTAATCTTAATAAATGTGCTATCTTTCTCTACTTTTATTTCATTAAATTTTCCTAAAAATTTTATGTAAACACACACAATATTTCAAAATTTATATAATAAAATTTTATTAAAATTTATAAAAAATATTATTACCAACAACAGTAATGAAACTGAGACAATCTTGATGCACATCTCTTTTCCTTACACTCAACAGCAAGGTCTGCCAACTTTGTCTCCAAAATATACGTGAACTTTTCCTATTTTTCTGCATCTCCACGGTCACTACCCTAGTCCTATCATTCTACTTTCATGGTTCCCATATAACATTCCCAGAATGGCCTTCTAATGTACAGTAGATCATGTAACTTTACTGTATAAAAGTCTGCATGATCCCTTAGGCATTCAGAATTAAATCCAGTATCTTTAGCATGACTTACGAGCCTTTCATGACTTAGTCTTTGCTTATTACAACTATCCCTCTCCCCCAAATACAATCCAGCCGCCTTGTCTTTCTGTTCCTTGTTCTAGCCATACTTTGGACCACTCTGCCTATAGAGGTTTCCATGACCAGATATTTCTCAGTACTCCAATGTTAGTGCAAATGCCAATGAAATCAGGTAAATGTTTAGAAAGTGAGTGAAGAGCTACATATGTTAAGGTGATCAGAGGCTACCTCTGTACCACTTCTTTGTTTCATTGGTTTCATAGAACTTGTCACTGCTTGAAATTATCTTACTTACTAGTTTGATTTTTTTCCCATCTCTTTCTGCCAACTAGAATTTATGCTTCAGGAGAAGAAAGCCATTGTCAATATCGCTGATTGTTGAAGCCTCATCACCTGGAACATCTCGTCATAGGATAAGCTCCGTAAGTATTTAACGAATAAACCAAATACATGAACATAATTGTGAATATTTTCTCATTATAGAATCAAGTTAAAGTTTTGTTCTAGGCCTTTAACTTCAATTTATCTTTTTAATGTGTTTTTAATTTGATAAGCCCAATTAGGATTAAATGTATAGATCCAACAATTCCTATCATTTCCTAAAGTCAACAAGGAAATGAGGAAATAAAAACTGTAAGTGCTAAGTCCAACAAACAGGCCCTTCTCATTCAGCTTCCAAATATGACTCACATTTCCCGAATTTCCTAACAGTTATGTACGTTTGTTTTCTGAGAAATACCCTAAGGCATTCAGTCTCAGCTTCTATTGAAGGCAGTGGTTCTACAATTGCTGTCCTCAGCAGCTCTTATTCAAACTTCTGACTCTGCTTCCCTTACCAAAACACCTCTCATTAGCAGCTCTTGGCATCAATCACTCTTTAGAGTGCCGAGACAATTCTGTGGCTACTTCATCTTCTTTGTACTCACACTAGTGTCAGTTTCTCACCGTTAGCATCACAGCCCTTTTGGGTGGATTATTAACCTGCTGTGAGAGCCTTTCCTTTGTATTGTAGGATGTTTAGCAGCATCCCTGGCCTCTTCCCACTAGATGCCAGTAGCTCCCTCCCCAGCTGTGACCACCGAAAATGTTTCCAGATAATGACAAATTTCCTTAGGACCCCAACTCACCCACCCACCCACCATGTTGAGAACCACTGCTCTAGTGGACAACTCACAGAAGGAGACTTCCTAGAAAATAGCTCTTCCCTTGGCTTCCATGGACTGATTCTCTCTTATTCTCCACCTACCTGTCTGTCTACTTCTTCTTTGTTTTCTAAGAGAAATGATATCCTGCAGTTCCTCAAGGTTCAATCCTTTGTTTTTCTCTTTTCATTTTATATGTATCCTAGGAAATCTGATCAACCATAACTTCAATATTAACTTAAAAGCTGTCTTCTCCAGAAAGATCCCAAAAGTCCCAGTATAGGTCATATGTCTTTGTTACACACTCTTTTTTTTTTTTTTTTTTTTTTTTTTGCTGTACGCGGGCCTCTCACTGTTGAGGCCTCTCCCGTTGTGGAGCACAGGCTCCGGACGCGCAGGCTCAGCGGCCATGGCTCACGGGCCCAGCCGCTCCACGGCATGTGGGATCTTCCCGGACCGGGGCACGAACCCGTGTCCCCTGCATCAGCAGGCGGACTCTCAACCACTGCGCCACCAGGGAAGCCCGTTACACACTCTTTTAAGCCTGTTGCTTTCTTTCACAGCACTAATCTCAGATTGTAAGTCTTATGTAATACATTTATAATTATACTGTTTTTATTAATATCTGTCTCCTACATAAGACTATAAGCTCCCTGAGAGCTAGATCAGTTATATATTTTGTATGCCGTGTATGCCAATAAGACTCTAAAACACTAAACCGAGTTCTAGGAACAACTTGGATTTCCCCAGGCTAGACATGAAACCTACTCTTTGAATAGCTGTCTTAACTAAGATTATTTCTGACAATTACTGCTTAGTTATTTTCAATAAACTCAGTACGTTCCAATTCTGTAGATTCAGTCTTCTCTCTCTTGCAGGATTTATCTTGACGTAAAGCATTCAGTACTATCAATAACTTCACTCAGAAAAATGTGGCTACTGTCTGTTAGGTTTAGCCAGGACGTATGAACAATTACTCATTTGTTTCATTTTTGTTCCACAGGATACAGCCCTTTTTATGTACTCTCTCTTTAGGTTTATTATTTTTATTTTAGATTTTCTTCTTGTCTCTATTTTCAGAAACTGGCTTAATTTGGGGTAGTTTCCTTCTTTGGTGCCTGAAGCCTTTGTCTGTGCTCTGTTGCCTATGGACAACACTTCTGGTAGGCTAATGGCCTGAATCATGAGTATGGCTCATACCCTGACAACACACTCACCTATTGGAAAACATTTCTCTTCTTATGGTTCAAGCTTCATGACTTGAACTTTTTACCTTATCTTAGCATAAACTGAAATCAACACCCCTTGTGAACTTATAAGGTGTAAGCAATTCTAAAGGTTAGTCCTGAACCTTCCCTAATGCCTTACTACAAAGAAACAGATACCCCTCAAATATAAGTACAAAATATGACAGTCATTTTTACATATATATTGTCAGAGGTATACCATTACCAAAAAACAGAGTTAACAATGGAAATGCAACTTAACTAAGCATCAAAGTTATTTTATCCATTCAACAAATGTTAAATGAGTGCTGATGCTTTGGCATTCTTGTAGGCTTTGCAATATATCAATGCACAAAACACACACACAAAAATAAAATTTAAATTAAAAATTCTTGCTCTGAAGGATTGTCTCCATGAGTGACACACAGTGAGGATGTAGTTGAGTGATTTTTTTCTTTCTGATCTTCAGTATTCTCACTTGTAAAGTGGAGATTAATTATATCAAATTTGCATGGTTCTTGGAAAGACTAAATTGGACAGGGAGGGAACTGGTGTAGTGCTTGGAATAAGAGGATATCAGTAAATGGTGGTTTTTCATTTTTTTAAATTTATTTTTAGATTATTCCTAAGTTCTCTTCCAAATTTAACACATGAGAATCTGAGCTATGCATTAAACATGGGGAAATCTCATGACCCTAACTCTCTATGTACTATTACCATAAATAAACTTAGGTCAAAATTATGAGAACCTCCTCAGAAAATTTGATATAATTATGATTTATTCAAGCCTGACAAAACTGACTACAGTAATAATTGTTTTACAACTACAGGTTTTTAAAGTTTTTGTTTGTGCTTTTGTTTTAAAGAGAAAAAATTAAAATTCAGTTGTAGGGATGGCTGCACTTCTGGTACAGAGGAGTAAACTCCTAAAAATGATCCTCTCACAGTTATGTACAGGTGCCTCCCTGTTAAGTACCCTCTTAAGCGGACACTCACCATCAGGATGTTGAAGTACAGGGTCTGCACTTTGAGAGCAGGGGATGCTTCCTTACATTTTGCAACCTCAAGTGCCTTGCCTACCTCACCCACTCTTAATGTTCCTATTCAACTTGGTCACAAGTTTTGGAGAGGAAGAGTAAAGCTTTTATTTGCAGATGATTAATTGTGCATGTAAAAATTCCTAAGAAATTATTAGGAATAATAAATGAATTAGGTAAGGTTGAAGATTGCAAGGGCAAGAAAATAGTAAATTAATTGTACAATAAGCGAATGGAAAATGTCATAAATATTTACATTGGCCTCACAAAGTATAAAATGTGTAACAAAATGTGTGGTAGATACACTGAAGACTGAGACATCGCTGAAAATTAATGAAGACGAATAAATGGAAAATATGTCACCTTCATGACTGGATGACTTAATGTTGTCAGGTTATCAATACTCCCTAAATTCATCTTTAGTTTCAATGAAGCTCAAATCAGAATTGCAGCAGCATATTCAAAAATTAATAGGGAAATGAAAAGGGCCTAGATAGTCAAAACAATTTTTAAAAAGATGAGCAAATTTGTAGAACTTACTACCTGATTTAAAAAGTTTCTCAAAAGCTACAAAAATTGGGAGACTGTGTAAGAATAGACAGATCAGTCAATGTGATTTATAACTTAAAAAAAAAGAAAACAGAAAAGCAATTAAAAATAGAGAAAAAAACTGTAAGGGCAAATACAAATTAAAAATAAGAGGCTTAATTTTTCCTGTTGAAGATAAGGGAAGAAATTCTTCCTCAGTCTCTTTTTTTTAGAGCATGTACTTTAGAAAACTTGTAATTATAACTTCTTTCTCAGTCTCTTTGAAATGTATGTAAATCTTTTCAAAAGCTAAATAAGCCTCTCACCAGCTTAGCAACACAGGAATATCTTTTTCAAAGACCTGGGAACCACCTCTTTGAAATGTCATCATCAAAGAAGTCAACACCCCAGTTTCTTGGGGGGATGGGGAGGGGTGGTAGGAGTCTAATTTGGGGTCTTGCTCCAAAACTATATCCTGCCATAAAGATAGGAGAAGTGAAAGAATGAAACACATAAACTACACTTAAAATACTTTCATTAGGTTAGGAATTATGTCTCGTACACACTATAAACTGCAAAGTACTGAGTTCTCCTAAGTGTACAACTGAAGAATTTAAACTTCCTTTCAAATCCCACCTGTCTTAACCTCCATCCTTTCAGAAGTAAATTAATTATTGAGTAGAGTATGTGAGGGTCTTTCAGGTGAGAGTGTAAAACCAAGGTCTTGTCTGCCATGTGTGGATATTAAACATCCCCTGGCACTCTTTTACAAAGATAGAGTTAATCCTGGTGTGACCTTGATCAAACTTCTTTTTTCTCTTTCATTGTAGCTGGCTCCAATAGCAGCTCATTGAATTCTGTATCATGCCACCGTCCCTTTCACAGAGGTAATCATAAGCCTTAAAAAAGATATAGATATCAATCAAAATTAGAAAAATGCATACATTATACTGTTTTCTTTTGCAGTGTTTAATACAGTGCTACAGTGTTATATTTATGAGGCATGCATACATATTATATTTATATATTACCTATACTGTATGTAATAGATAGATAGATGATAGATAGATAGATTTTCATTTGAGATAACTAGAGAAGTGAGTAATGCATCAAATACCTGCTTAACCATAAGTCAGATTTATATCTCCCCATAAATGGAAATGGTTTCGTAGTTTTATATTTAAGAAAATTAATAATTAGCTATGCAGACTTGATTTCTTCCAATATATAAGGTTAATACTTATGATCTAATAGAATGATATCCATATATTGAAGAAATGTTAAGCCAAACCCCATAGAGTAATTGAATATCTTTTTTAGGGGGGTAGGAAGCTAGATCATCTTGAAAAGTAAATGATCTATGATCAGCAAATCTGTGATTTTAGACACTAGCCAAGTTTAATTTTTTCAAATTAAGAAAAAATATAGGTAGAGCCTATATGCTTAAAACGGAAAAAAATAAATCTCAAAGAGTATGACTGTGGTCCCTGAAAGATGATAATCTAACAAGCTATATGTTGTTTAATGGCCAGTGAATCAATAAAGTTTTCAGGAGTTCATCCATTTATTTATCAAATCATATTAAATTTTTACTTAATTTTATAGACATGGTACTGTGAATAATTACTAATTCTGTCCATGAAAGAGAGAAAATATAACTTTGAAATAAATAACATCACTGAACAATGGTTGTTAGTTAATTTTTATTTGAAGCTATCACTAGAAATTGGAAGTTTGCAAATACCTGATTAAGAATAATAAGACTTTTCCATGAAGTTACTTTATTAATGTTCATTCTACAATGTTTATTACATGCTTTTTTGGATTACCAAGTTGTTAATTTGGTTGTAAAATGTGAGCATCCTCATGATTAAATGTTCCTCCAATATAGATGATAAATTATGGGTTCAGAAGAATTTACCTTTTCTTATTTGAAATATTATTATTCATCACTCTGAATTCCCTTATAATATTGTTATTCTCACTACAGTTCCTAAAAGGTGCTCGAAAAAGGCATATAGATGAGTTATAGATTTCCACTGGCAACTTTACAAGAAGTGCATTCAAACTTGATTCTGTTACAATCTCTGTCATTTACATTAAAGAGCAAATCAAAACTATTTTGTGTTAAATAAGTTGTATAATAAATGACATTTGGTCAAAGGCAACAAACCTCTTGTCTAACCTTTTACAATATGCTGAAGTGTCATATAATTTAGCCTTACACTTTGGGATGATGTAGAAGAAAGAAAAGTGAGTCGTGGCTATTTGCTTCCTATCCCCTGATGCAGTCGGATAGCTCAGCAAGTTTTCAGCACCTAAATCTATGTTCCAGGCCTATTTTACAAAGAGATCTTATTTGTGCTTCACTAACTAACCCACCTTACACCAAATTTTTGATATATATTATTGTAAATTTCAGAATGGCTAGAAAGGAATGACTGCACAGAGTAATTGCTTGGTGATCCCGTTTCAGAAAAGAAAGTCTGGGGGATAAAATCGAAAGCTTATAACCTTTGAACTAACCGATTCTTCTGCCCCAAATATTCTTCCCCCAGATACCCATGAAGCCTGTTTCCAACGTAAGCTTGTCTTTCCTAAACTGTACAACCTCTGTAAGGCTTTTTCTGACATTTTAATTTAAATTTAGACCACATCCGTCATCTTCCTCATAATCTTCTCCCTCCCTGCTTTTCTCTCTAAGCCATTTATCACCTTCACATTCCCCTACCCAAAAAATGTTTGTACACTTGACCCTGGAGCCACTTCACCCGTCACAGAGTTGAAAATCGGAATACTGCTATCTCTGCCTCAAAACAAAAGAAATGACTCACCCAGGGCAGGAAGATGAAATAGTTGGCATAGAATCGGACCAAATTCTAGTTTTTTTTTTATTCCACATATTGTGATCTCTAGTCAAACACAAACTTTTCCCCACATTTAGTTAATGATCTGTAAAATAAAACTACTGAAAAATATGCACATATAAATGGACCTGTGAAGTTCAAACCCATGTTGTTCAAGGACCAACCGTAATTTTGGGTGAAAGAGGTGAATACGTAACAAAAGGCCTCTGTGGCCCCCTTGCCTCTATGTAGCACACACAATAAATATTTTCCATAGTCTTGTCTGATAATATTAATGACATTAATTCTAATAATTTGAATATAAAACCTTTTTTCTTCCGTCCATGTAATTTAGAAAGGTCATCTCACTACCAAGTTAAGCTAAATAACCATATGAATTTGCCAAGAAACTTGCAAACTACATGCATCCACGTAGGTTGGTTGTCATGAACCACTGTGTGCCACGAAGCATGATGGCACAGACACCAAAGCACTGAGCGTCGCCCATCCTTAAGGTAAGCCCTCGACCCACACGCACTGTGAAATCACATTTTGAAATGCAATTTGACAAACATTTACTGGGAACCCATAGGTTTACTCTGAAAGATTTGTCTGTCTTTTTATGTAATAATTTAGTTGTTACTGTGAAATATTACAAATATTTCTAGATGGGCAAACAAGATCTGATACCGCATTACTAGTTCCATTAAACTACCCCGTCTCCATCCTCTTAAGAGCCACACTAACATAAACATTGATAGATGCATATTTTTACTCTACAATATGTGTTTGCATATTCTTATGCACTGTTTCATATGCTGTAAAGTAAATCTTTACTAGGATTTTTTTTTTGTAAAATGGTGCATTGCAAAAATTAGAAGGTGAAAATTGACTAAGAGATTGGTATATTATTCTTTCCAAAAGTATATTGACAAAATCATCTCAAAATGTCAGGAATAAAGTTTTGCTGAAATGGCAGTTTTATCTAATTAAGATAATTTCTTTTTACTTAATTAGAAATAACCAAGTGCTAATTTAGTTTTCTCTTCTTTTACTGAATTATACAAAGCTTTAATTTTCATTTTGTTCACCAACATGTTCAGTGCTACAAGAAATTTCAAACCAAACAATTTTCCAAGTGCTAAATTTATTTTTCCCATTTGTAACTCCCTTAATCTGATTTGGAAGTGTGCAGTTTAAACTGTTAAGACTGCAAAACACATGCTTCATTTGTTCTTTGGAGCAAGACTGCCAGCTGAAAATGACCATAGACTGAGAAAAGTCTTTTTCTTTTTTTTTGCATACTAATAAGAGTTTATGGTTTCTATTTCTGCAGATGGTAGTCTGTCTTATTTCATAACCATTTTAGAGGTAAAAGAAATCTTTCCAGGTTTCTCTTTAGCACATATTTGTTAGACCTAAAAAAAACAGCTCTATTTCTTACTTATTCCCTCTTCACCTCTCTGGTGTAAGTGGCACATCTTCCTTGGGTGCCAAAAATAAAATTAATAACTCTACCTCTTACTCTCGTAGAAGACAGAAGCTTTATTAAAGCTTCAGAGAAAGAAAACAGTATTAAATATTTCAGTGATTTCATAATTTTCTAGTTAATGTCTCTTATCAGGAGACTGTTGTCCAAGAGAATCAGGAAGGACTAAAAGGGATGGGGAGCCTGACTGCTGGGATGCTGGGCCGCCTTCCCTAACAGAGAACGTGGGATTTCTCTATATGCTTCCATTTTTATCATTTGGATGAGTTACAGAATTTTGTAGGTCATTATTGACTATAAACCATGTCAAAGTGGAAAAGGAATCTACTGGCAGCCTCACAACCTCAGGCAGCTTGGAAAGAGAAAGAGCTCAACAATAGAAAAATGCAATTTAAGAGCAGATAGCTCTCTGATTGCTGAGCCGTACTGGGAAGACTCAAGAGAACAAGAAGGGCACCCATATGTGTTCTTAATACATATGGATGTTTTGTTCTACACGTGTTAAAAAGATTTATAATCTGACTCAACTATAAATGCACGTTTTCTAACTAGGGCAGAGATGTTGATAGGTATTTGGGCTCTAGATTAATATCCTGCCATCAAAAGGCAAGGTGTTTAGGATGGTTGAATCGTACGGGGCCCAAGGTATTTATTGATGTAAAAGCGACAGCGCTTTCTTTCAAATGACCTTTTAAAAATATTGTTTTCTATCATAATGAACTGGAAGAGTTAATAATAAGTGAAAGCGTACAGCAAAATATTACCTGACATACTGATTTACACTTCTCTGAGTGGTCCTACACAGCTTACTAGGGTATTGATGTCTAGGCCAGCAATTTGCTACCTATGGAGAGTATTCAGAAAAGCCAAGGCCCCATCCATCAGAGAGCTTCCTGTGGAGCAGGATAGTTTGATTGGTGGCTGGCTGCAGCAGGTGGCCCTGGAGGTCAGGCTGCCCACTACAGGCTGCCACTCTGTTTGCCCCAGAGTAATGTTGCCCCTGAATCTCTTGAGTAGAGCTTAATAGAAACTGATCACAAGGGACAGCAGCCTGGCTACTTTTTGTCAAATGTTTACTCTTGGAACAAGCTTTGAAGTTTTTTGGGTTTTCTTTTTCTTTTTTTTTTTTTATGGTGTGTTAGTTTCTGCTTTATAACAAAGTGAATCAGTTATACGTATACATATGTTCCCATATCCCTTCCCTCTTACATCTCCCTCCCTCCCACCCTCCCTATCCCACCCCTCTAGGTGGTCACAAAGCACCGAGCTGATCTCCCTATGCTATGTGGCTTCTTCCCACTAGCTATCTATTTTACATGTGGTAGTGTATATATGTCCATGCCACTCTCTCACTTTGTCCCAGCTTACCCTTCCCCCTCCCCATATCCTCAAGTCCATGCTCTAGTAGGTCTGTGTCTTTATTCCCTTCTTGCCCCTAGGTTCTTCATGACCTTTTTTTTTCTTAGATTCCATATATATGTGTTAGCATACAGTATTTGTTTTTCTCTTTCTGACCTACTTCACTCTGTATGACAGTCTCTAGGTCCATCCACCTCACTACAAATAACTCAATTTCATTTCTTTTTATGGCTGAGTAATACTCCATTGTATATATGTGCCACATCTTCTTTATCCATTCATCTGTTGATGGATATTTAGGTTGCTTCCATGACCTGGCTATTGTAAATAGTGCTGCAATGAACATTTTGGTACATGACTCTTTTTGAATTATGGTTTTCTCAGGGTATATGTCCAGTAGTGGGATTAGCATTGAAGTTTTAAGGTGAGATTGAACACCCTGACAAAGACAGAGTGAAACCACATCCAAGTAATACCCTAGGAATGAGAAGAGAGCACGTTCTTCTGTTCTTTTGCTCAAATTCCTAACAAGTTGTGTGGGAAGCATATATTCCTTGTGGCCTATCGTCTTCTAACATTTGAGGAAATAGTAACTTCTATATATACAACTTGTACAATGTGGGGGAATATAACCATACTGCCAGGTACAGAGTGACAAGGACTAAATAATTCAGGACCTAGTTTCTTTCTTTGGTCTCCTCATAAAGTGCTTTTGACATGTGATTAATAGATATTGTGTTAAATCTAAGTGGCCAAGTTCCAGGTAAAAACTTAGATGTTAACTCTTATCTTTTTCTTCATATCTGAAACATACACACAGAAAGAAGCAAATGAAGTCTCAAGGCCATACTGCTCCAGCATTCAAAAGGACAGAATTCAATGTCCTATAGGGTGCATATGCCCGAAACCCAATTCAAGCATATTCATTATGTTAAGGGCCAGAAGGAGGTAAAATGCTTCTTTCATCTATAAGTTGTGCTAAGGCCTAGGTAAAATCATATGTTAAAGCCAAAGTCCTGGTTTTGAATTGAAAATTTTTAAGTACATTTGTATTTCATCCATGAACATTTTTATTTTGTTTAATTGGAGTCTGATTGCAGTTGCTAAGATTAGAAATACTACATCGTTTGTATTCACTGGCATATTACATGAACTTTCAAGTGGTCTCCACATGTGTATTACTTACAAATCTCCACCTTAATCTTTTTTAAGGCCTCTGTCTTACACAAAATCACATACAAGACGTGTTCAGTAAACAATATCAATTAATAATTTAATTGCTCATCTAGGCTTAAAATATTATCCTGATCTATATATTCTGCTTTAGTAGATACCATTGCCATAAAAAGTAGGAAAGTATAACCTGATAGGGACTATACATGCTATTTTTTATTCTTTAACATCTCTAAGGACTGAGAGCAGAGGTGATATCCTGCAGATAATTGATTTTAATTATTATTACATACGTTTCATATTATTATTTTGCATATTGTATTGCATGAAATAGCTGTTATCAAAACTGTTGAACATTCTCTTCAATTAATGGCTGAACTACTACTTTAGGAAGGATGTGAAATATACAAATGATGGATACTGCTGGGTATTAGTAAGAATGCGGACAGATTAATTTACTAACTTTTTTTACCTTGGTCCTTTACCTACATACGTAAACATGCCTGCATAGCTACATAGCTATGTAGGTAGCCTTTCCACTCATTTAGCTTTCTACGATAAATTTTTTAATCCAAGAGAATCCTTCTTTCTTTGCTTATGATTGTCCTTCTGCTCACCTCTATTTCTCATACTGAAGTTGCCTTCCGATCTTTGATGATCATTTGGTATTTAATTAACGACTAATAATTAGCTACACAATGTATGTAAATATTTCAAACAAAATCTTAATTTATATAAAAACTTCATAAATGGGCACATAGGGGTTCCAGCTTCTGCATGTCGTAGCTCAGTGCATTTGCTTTGCTTTCTAGCTGGAGCAGCCCTTGCAAAGGTTTGCTCTGTCACCAGTGTCTTTGGGGCAGTACTCTGGCTCCTCTGTTACTGCTACACACCCACACTTCACCTCCCTCTGGGGGGTTTCTGTGTCTATTGAGGCCCTAGATTGTTGCTGTCCTCACTTGGTGAACTTACCCCAGGGGAAGCAAGAAATGTAGGAGCAACTCTTCTGCCTCCTAAACACCAGCACGATTCAGGAGCCTGCAACATCGGTACATTCTTAGGAATCCAGAACTTTGAAGCACTCTTGAGCATCTTCTCTGAGATAGAAGGTGAAATATTGCCCCTCGCCTCCCCTACCCGACAAAGACTGCAGCATTTGGGACTCCTTGATTTCAGAAGTAGCATGAAGATACTGCATAATCTATTTATTAAGTCACTTAGCAGATGTGATGATTAATTTTATGTGTCAACTTCACTCTCACAAGTGCCCAGATTAATCATTATTTCTGGGTGTGTCTGTGAGGGTGTTTCCAGATGAGTTTAGCATTTGAATCAATGGACTCAGTAAAGTAAACCCACCCATGTGGGTGGACCTCCAGTCCATTAAGGGCCTGAACAGAACAAAAGGCAGAGGAAGGAGGAATTCAGCCCTTTCTTTCCTGCTTCTATGCTTGAGTTGGGACATCTTATCACATCTTTTCAGCCATCAGACTGGGATTAGCACCACAGGCTCCCGTGGTTCTCAGGCCTTTGGATTCAGGCTGAATCGCACCATCAACTTTTCCTGGATCTCCAGCCTGCAGATGGCAGATCACTGGACGTCTTAGCCTTCATAATCATGTGATTCGTCTCCACATAATAAATTCCCCATATATGTGGTTCTGTTTCTCTGAAGAACCTTGACTAATATAGAAGGCAAATCATTTTAAATGTGACCTAGAGAAACAAGGGTCATATAACCAAATCCAAATAATGCTGGAGATACTCTCATTGTTAAGGCTGCTGTGTATCTTTGACAAGAAAGAAAATTGCAGAGCAGACAGATAAGGCTGTGAAGCATGGCCATGTCATTCTGTGTCAAAGAACTGTTCCCCCTTTAACACACATACACCTCTTAGGCTATTGGGCTTTCATAAAAACTGAGTGCCTGACCATGGGACTCCAGGTAATTATCCATTATGAGCTGTGCATTATCATATCATTAGATCCACCAAACATAATATCGGGCAAACACACCAGTATTCCATTGTCAAATAAAAATGGTTTATTTGAAATGGACTAGGAAAAATTGAGAAAGCATATGTAAATTGCATGAGTGGGTGGCTCATGTACCTATCACACCACGCCCATCATTAGATCTGTTGTACTGATACTTCTTCCTCAACTCACACCTATGGCCAACTGACAGAAAAGGAAATAATTTGGATCTGTTTCACAGGGTAGTTGGTGTGATATGTTGGTGGTGGTCAGCATTGGACCCCTATCAATTTTCAGCCTCTAGGAAGCAGCTAACACTGTGGAGAGAAATCCTCCCAATGGGAAGAGCTGCAGGTAGTACACAGGTTTTTCATTTGATACCAATGAAGAAATGACTGCACATTGACTCCTGGGCGGTAGCAGATGTGTTGGCCAGTGTTTGGGCGGTGAGAAGAAGCAAGACTGGAAGATGGAGAACAAAGTAGTCTGGGGAAGAACCCTGTGGATGTCCCTATGGAAATGGATGCAAAGTGTATAGAGTTTATGTTAATGACCACCAAAGAACATCCAACCAAGAGGAGGCTCTCAACTAGTAGGTGGACAAGATGACTTGACCTTGGTTGTTAGCCAGCCTCATTCCTTGGCCATTGACTGCTTGACCCCTGGCCCATAAGGGGTGGCCATGGTGGCAACTCTGCATGGGTCCAATGACATGCCTTTCACTTTATCAGAGCTGATACACCTATTGGTAGTCCTGGATGACTACCTTGGCAGCAGCAGAGAACAAAGCTGATTCCTCAATATGGCATTATTTCTTCATGTGACCATCAGTTATCTGGTGGAAGTTCCATTACATTGGTCCCCTGGCCCCTGGAGGAGGCAGCTATTTTTCATTACGAGAATCAGTGTTTGCTCTGGATAGAGATTTGCTTCTCTGTTCAGAGTGCCGGCTCTATGGACTTAATAGTTCTACACATATTGCCTCAGAACAAGAAACCTTTTTGTAGCGGATGACAATGGGACAATGGGACAATGGGACTGGTCTTACGTGCATTATTAGCCACACATAGCCAATTTGGAATCTCAGCTAAAAGTGCCAACTCAAGGAAAATAATTTGTGGATTTGGGACACTATCCTCCCTCATGAGGTATATGCACTGACCCAGTGGCTGACATAAAGTACTATATCCCCAATATCTGCAATGTATAGGTACAGGAACCAAAGAGTCAGAGCAGACCTGGCTTCTATCACCACCACGTTCAGGGATTTAATTGTGGAATTTAAGCTTTTCAGTCCACAATCTTAAACTCTGCCAGTTAGAAGTTCTGGTTCCCAGGGGCAGAAAGCTTCTGTCAAGTTCCATTGAACTGAGAGCTCTGACTGCCATCTGATCACTTTAGTATCCTTTTGCCAAAGTACCAGAAGGCAAGTGAAGGAGTTACAAGACTGGAAGGGATAATCAACTCTGATTATCATAAGCTTCCAGGGAAGCTGCCACACAGGAGTAAAGAGGAGGAAGTCTGGAAACAATTGCATTCACTGGGATGTATTGTGGTGCCCAGTGACGGCTCTAAATAGTTCATTTCAGCAACTATGCCCTAACAAGGGTAAGATGCCTAAGGACACAAACCCTTTAGGGGTTCAGATTTGGGTCATACAACCAGACAAGCAAACCAGACCAGCTGAAGTCCAGGGTGAAGGAAATTGAGTGTTGGTGGTAGAAGAGGGACATGCTGGTTATCGTGATGGACTCAGGAGCAGCTATGTAGCACCTCTTAGCTCTTTTTAAAAGATGGCAACTTGCTAGCACCTGATGGAGTCTACTCTCCACCTTCATATCCCACCCCAGGAAAAAAGTCATTTTTGATTCGGGGAAAAATCTAGTTATTACAAGATGGTGCAAACCGGTGTGAGTGGCCCACAGAGTGGACAGTGTCAAATTTACAGATTTGTGAAATTCCCTTGATTTGGGTTTGGGGATTTCCTAGAAAGAGTGTGTACTATGTCCATTCTTCCACTGCCACCACTGCTGCTACGGAAAGCCAGGGGTTCCTGGGGCTTGAACCCAGTGGGCAGCCGCTGCTGGTCCCTCAGGGGGCTCACAGGCATGTGCTAATAAGACCTCAAGTCCTGCCATGCTGTGCAACCCTTGATGGATAAATTCTCTCTGTGTCTCTCGCTGCAGATGTGGTTCAGTAATGCAGTAGCTTTAGAGAGCCTCAGTGAAGACAGCCAGTGAGACTGAGCATCGGCTCCTTCACATATCCCTCCTCTGCTTTGGGAGTGCACTCCACAACAGTTTTAACACCTGAACTTCTGCCCCAGGTCCTGATTTCTAAGAGCCTTTGGCCATGAATGTGATTTTCCTCATTCTCACCCTCCTCTCCAAATTTGTTCAAAGACATGCTATCATCTCCTTTTTGAGATTCTGTACTTGAGATTTTGGATATATTGAAGCAAAGGGGAAGTTTATTTTGAAATACTTGTGTTAGCTCATGAGTTTCCTTGTAAATACAGATAATGGGAATGAAACAGGAAAACACCTTTTCTAATTTTATTATCCTCAAAATTGTCAATTAATTTTCAGATGTGTCTCTTGCAAATATTGTTCCCCAGTGTGTAGTTGTTTTCCCCTTCTTCTGTTATTGCTTTTAACTTTAATGACCTCTTCTTTATCAATTATTTCTTTCATGGATGGTATCTTTGATGCTGTGTCTAAAAAGTCATTGCCATACCCAAGATGCCATACCCATCTAGGTTTTCTCCTATGTTATCTTCTAGAAGTTTTATAGTTTTGCATTTTATTTAGGTCTGTGATCCATTTAGAGTTAATGAAGGGTATAAGGTCTGTGTCTAGATTCATCTTTTTGCATGTGGATGTCCAACTGTTCTAGCGCCACTTTATGAAGAAACTGTTTGCTCCATTGTACTGTCTTTGCTCCTTTGTCAAAGATCAGTTGACATATTTATGTCATATTAGTTGACTGTACTTATGAGTGTCTTTTCCTTGTTCTCTATTCTGTTTCAATGATTTATTTGTCCATTCTCCCATCAACACCACACTGTCTTCATTACTTTAGCTTTATTAGAAGTCTTTAAGTTGAGCAGTGTCAGTCCTCCAATTTGTGTTGCCTATTCCAAAACTTTTGCCTCTTCATATAAACTTTAGAGTCAATTGTCAATATTCACAAAATAGTTTTCCAGGATTTTGACTGGCACTGCATTGAATCTATAGATCAAGTTGGGAAGAACTGACATCTTAACAATATTGAGTCTTCCCTTTTATGAACATGGAATATCTCTTCATTTATTTAGTTTTTCTTTGATTTTGTTCCTCAGAATTTTGTAGTTTTCCTCATATAGATACCGTATGTATTTTGATAGATTTATACCTAATTTTATTTATTTATTTATTTTTTTGAATCAACCATTTTATTTTATGTTTTCTTTTTTCTTTTTTAGTTTCTGCTGTACAACAAAGTGAATCAGCTATATGCATATATTTATCCCCATATCCCCTCCCTCTTGAGCCTCCCTCCCACCCTCCCAATCCCACCCCTCTAGGTCGTCACAAAGCATCTCCCTGTACTATGAAGCAGCTTCCCACTAGCTATCTATTTTACATTTGGTAGTGTATATATGTCAATGCTACTCTCACTTTGTCCCAGCTTCCCCTTCCCCCATGTCCCCAGGTCCGTTCTCTACATCTGCGTCTTTATTCCTGCCCTGCCACTATGTTCATTAGTACCATTTTTTAAAATTCCACATATATGTGTTAGCATATGATATTTGTTTTTCTCTTTCTGACTTATTTCACTCTGTATGACAGTCTCTAAGTACATCCACCTTGCTACAAATAACTCAATTTCATTACTTTTTATGGCTGAGTAATATTCCATTGTATATATGTGCCACATCTTCTTTATCCATTCATCTATTGTTGGACATGTAGGTTGTTTCCGTGTCCTGGCTACTGTAAATAGTTCTGCAATGAATATTGTGGTACATGTCTCTTTTTGAATTATGGTTCTCTCAGGGTATATGCCCAGTAGTGGGATTGCTGTGTCACATGGTAGTTCTATTTTTAGTTTTTTAAGGAACCTCCATACTGTTCTGCATAGTGGCTGTATCAATTTACATTCCCACCAACAGTGCAGGAGGGTTCCCTTTTCTCCACACCCTCTCCAGCATTTCTGACGATGGCCATTCTGACCAGTGTGAGGTAATACCTCATTGTGGTTTTGATTTACACTTCTCTAATGATTAGTGACATTGAGCATCTTTTCATGTGTTTGTTGGCAATCTGGATGTCTTCTTTGGAGAAATGTCTATTTAGGTCTTCCACTCATTTTTGGATTGGGTTGTTTGTATTTTTTGATATTGAGCTGCATGAGCTGCTTGTATGTTTTGGAGATTAATCCTTTGTCAATTTCTTCATTTGCAAATATTTTCTCCCATTCTGAGAATATTTCTTCTTGTTTATGGTTTCCTTTGCTGTGCAAAAGCTTTTAAGTTTCATTAGGTCCCATTTGTTTTTTTTTGTTTTTTTTTTTTTCGATTTCTCTAGGAGGTGGGTCAAAAAGGATCTTGCTGTGATTTATGTCAGAGTGTTCTGCCTATGTTTTCCTCTAGGAGTTTTATAGTGCCTGGCCTGATATTTATGTCTTTAATCCACTTTGAGTTTATTTTTGTGTATGGTGTTAAGGAGTATTCTAATTTCATTCTTTTACATGCAGCTGTCCAGTTTTCCCAGCGCCACTTATTGAAGAGGCTGTCTTTTCTCCATTGTATATTCTTGCCTCCTTTGTCAAAGGTAAAGTTACCATATGTGCATGGGTTTATCTCTGGGCTTTCTATCCTGTTCCATTGATCTATATTTCTGTTTCTGTGCCAGTATCATGCTGTCTTGATTACTGTAGCTTTGTAGTGTACTCTGAAGTCAGGGAGCCTGATTCCTCCAGCTCTGTTTTTCTTTCTCAAGATTGCTTTGGCTATTCGGTGTCTTTTGTGTTTCCATACAAATTGTAAAATTTTTTGTTCTAGTTCTGTGAAAAATGCCATTGGTAATTTGATAGGGATTGCATTGAATCTGTGGATTGCTTTGGGTAGTATAGTCATTTTCACAATATGGATTCTTGCAATCCAAGAACATGATATATCTGTCCTTCTGTTTGTATCGTCTTTGATTTCTTTCATCAGTGTCTTATAGTTTTCTGCATACAGGTCTTTTGCTCCTTAGGTAGGTTTATTCCTAGGTATTTTATTCCTTTTGTTGCAGTAATAAATGGGAGTGTTTCCTTAATTTCTCTTTCTGATTTTTCATTGTTAGTGTATAGGAATGCCAGAGATTTCTGTGCATTAACTTTGTATCCTGCTACTTTACCAAATTCATTGATTAACTCTAGTAGTTTTCTGGTGGCATCTTTAGGATTTTCTATGTATAATATCATGTCATCTGCAGACAGGGACAGTTTACTTCTTTTCCAATTTGGATTCCTTTTATTTCTTTTTCGTCTCTGATTGCCGTGGCTAAAACTTCCAAAAGTATGTTGAATAGTAGTGGTGACAGTGGGCACCCTGTCTTGTTCCTGATCTTAGGGGAAATTCTTTCAGTTTTTCACCATTGAGAATGATGTTGGCTGTGTGTTTGTCATATATGGCTTTTCTTATGTTGAGGTAGTTTCCCTCTATGACTTCCTGGAGAGTTTTTGTGATAAATGGGTGTTGAATTTTGTTGAAAGCTTTTTCTGCATCTATTGAGATTATCATATGGTTTTTATCCTTCAGTTTGTTAATATGGTGTATCACATTGATTGATTTGCATATACTGAAGAATCCTTGCATTCCTGGGATAAACTCCTCTTGATCATGGTGTATGATCCTTTTAATGTGCTGTTGGAGTCTGTTTGCTAGTATTTTGTTGAGGATTTTTGCATCTATGTTCATCAGTGATAGTGGCCTATAGTTTTCTTTTTTTGTGACATTTGTCTGGTTTTGGTATCAGGGTGATGGTGGCCTCATAGAATGGGTTTGGGAGTCTTCCTCCCTCTGCTTTATTTTGGAAGAGTTTGAGAAGGGTAGGTGTTAGCTCTTCTCTAAATGTTTGATAGAATTCACTTGTGAAGCCATCTGGCCCTGGGTTTTTTATTTGTTGGAAGATTTTTTTTTTTTTTTTTTGCGGTACGCAGGCCTCTCACTGTTGTGGCCTCTCCTGTTGCAGAGCACAGGCTCCAGATGCGCAGGCTCAGTGGCCATGGCTCATGGGCCCAGCCGCTCCGTGGCATGTGGGCTCTTCCTGGACCGGGGCACGAACCCGTGTCCCCTGCATCGGCAGGCGTACTCTCAACCACTGCGCCACCAGGGACACCCTGTTGGAAGATTTTTAATCACAGTTTCAACTTCAGTGCTTGTGATTGGTCTGTTCATATTTTCTATTTCTTCCTGGTTCAGTCTTGGAAGGTTGTACTTTTCTAAGAATTTGTCCATTTCTTCCAGGTTGTCCATCCTATTGGCGTAGAGTTGCTTGTAGTAGTCTCTCAGGGTCCTTTGTATTTCTGTGGTGTCAGTTGTTACTTCTCCTTTTTCAGTTCTAACTGATTTGAGTCTTTTCCCTGATGCGTCTGGCTTATGGTTTATCAATTTTGTTTATCTTTTCAAAGAACCAGCTTTTAGTTTTACTGATCTTGCTATTGTTTCCTTTATTTCTTTTTCATTTATTTCTGATCTGATCTTTATGATTTATTTCCTTCTGCTAACTTCGGGGCTTTTTTTGTTGTTGTTGTTCTTCTTCTTTCTCTAATTGCTTTAGGTGTGAGGTTAGGTTGTTTATTTGAGATGTTTCTTCTTTCTTGAGGTAGGAGTGTATTGCTATAAACTTCCCTCTTAGAACTTCTTTTGCTGCATCCCATAAGTTTTGGGTCGTTGTGTTTTCACTGCCATTTGTTTTGATATTTTTTGATTTGCTCTTGATTTCTTCAGTGATCTCTTGGTTATTTAGTAGCGTATTGTTTAGCCTCCATGTGTTTGTATTTTTTGCAGATTTTTTCCTGTAATTGATATCTAGTCTCATAGTGCTGTTGTCAGAAAAGATGCTTGATAAAATTTCAGTTTTCTTAAATTTACCAAGGCTTGATTTGTGACCCAAGATGTGATCTCTCCTGGAGAATGGTCCGTGTGCACTTGAGAAGAAAGTGTATTCTGTTGTTTTTGGATGGAATGTCCTATAAATATCAATTAAGTTCATCTTGTCTAATGTATCATTTAAAGCTTGTGTTTCCTTATTTCTTTTCATTTTGGATGATCAGTCCATTGGCTTAAGTGGGGTGTTAAAGTCCCCTACTATTATTGTGTTACTGTCAATTTCCCCTTTTATGGCTTACCTAACTAATTTTAGGGGGTGCTAATGTAAGTGATATTGTGTTTTTAATTTCAAATTCCACTTATCTGTTGCTAGTATATAAGGAAGTGTTTGACCTCTCTTTTTTGGAAGCGTTTATCTTAGAATGCCTGTAATTATAAACTCTTTCTCAGCCCCTTTGGCATGTATAACTTTTTAAAGCCTCTTTCCAGTTTCACACTGCAGGGATGTATTTGTCAAGGGCCTGGGAACCATCCCTTTGAAAGATAACAATGAGGAAGATAGTGTAGGCGTCTCACTTAAGTGGATACCTTGCTCCAAGGTGTAAAAATACCTCCTGTCATGAACATATGGAGAGTTTACTTTTCCTTTGGGTAAAGCCAGTTAGTAAACCCAGATGGTCTAAGGTCTCTGCTCCCTTACCCCAGCTCTTAAAAGCCCTGTTCCTTTTGTTTCGCTCAAGTCGAGGTCAGACTTATTCGTGGCCTTTGTCCTCTTTCTCAGTATCCTTGCCTGTTTAGCTTTGTCCAGTGCAATTTTTTGCCTTGAAAGAGATCATACTGTTTGGGGTGAAGGAATCAGGAAAATCTTTCCTGAGAAGGTGACATATGATCAGAGACATGGATAATGTGAAGGGCTGACTGTTATAAAATATCAGGAAACATATTCTGGATGGAGGGGAAAGCAAATATTCTCTGGGGCAGAAATGGACGTGGTATGTTTTAGGAGCAGGATGAATTCAGTGTAGCTAAAACAGACGGAGAGAAGAATAGCAAGTGAGATGCAAAAGATTCATCTTGGTTGTGGAGGCACTCGTGGGCCATTTAAAACATTTAACACCTTGTCTTTATGAGATGAGAAGTCATTTTCACTAAGGGAGTTGCATGCTCTGATCTGTTTGTAAAAGATTATTCTGGATTCTAAGTGGAGAACAGACTCAATGAAAGTCAAGAATGTAATCATACAGACCATTTAGGAAGTGGTCCAGGCAAGTACCAGATAATGGAGGCTTGTGCCAGAATATTAGCAGTGGATGTGGAGATGTGGAGTTAGATTCAGCTATAGTTTAAAGGTAAATGTAACAAGACTTGATAAAAGGCAATGTTGGATGAGAAGATGAAAAAAGAACCTAAAATAATGCTTAGTCTTCTGACTCAGGAAGTGGATAAATCGTGAGACCAAAGATTTGGGACACAAAGCAGCCTTTTCTGGAGGGAGTAGGGGATCAAGAGTATTGTTGTGAACATAATGGATCTGAGATGCCTGCTCGATATTCACATGGGATGTCTAGTAGAAAGTCCCATCTATGTATCTGTGATCAATGAGCACTCATGACTGATACGTGAACTTGGTGTTATTGACTCCAGGGCTTCCCAACAGTCAGAGGAGGGGCAGGGAGAAAAAGGAGGAGCAGTGAGGTGTGGTTCAAAGAGTTATAGGTAACAAGGGAGACAAATCATGCAAAGAGATTATCTAGATAAAATTATAGGAGTACATGGTTAATATAGTCACTTTTTTATATGGGTAAGAAGCAGTCAACTCTAACTTCTTTTCTAGGACTCAAATATTTTAAGAGAAAGAAGAAATGTAAAATGTGTTTAAAAAAGTTTTTTTAACTGGAAAGAAAAATAAATGAACTACTATTAAAAGTTTAACAGTCTGTAGTATTATTTTCACAAAATTAAATGTTGGTGTATTAAAAATTATATAGTAAATATTGTATGATAGAATTCACATCTCCTCTAAGCCAAATGTTTATTTTCTAATCAAGTTTGAGCTTTTATTCCTTCGATGTCCTCATAAACAGAATTGCAGATTTGGGCACTAATAGCTTCTTGAGTCAGTCCACTTAAATTATTTTTAGTATGTGAAGAAAAAGGCTAAATCTTTTGCAGTCAATCAAAACCAGGGTATTTTCTTAACAGATGTCATGTCTCCAGTTATTTAACCAGCTTGAAATCTGTACATTCAAAATTACATACTCCTATCAAACAAGACAGATAATTTTGGATTGATCATATTAAGATATATACCTGAAACAATAGTTTGTTCTCTCTTTATCATATTAATAAACACTACTAATATGTTTGAATATAATGATTTAAAATATTCATTCAAAAAATCTTTATTTTTGAAAACTATTCACCTAAAATCTAATCTCCAAGTATGGTGCATTTTGACTATCTTGATTAACAGTCTTCCTAAGTGTATTATTCCCCACCAGATTCCATTAGGAGAAATAAAGTATGAGAAGTTACAGATTTCTCTGACATTTTAAACATTATTTATACTAATTAAACTACTGCAGTAAATCTGCTAGCAGAGTGGATCTTAAAAGTACTCATCACAAGAAAAACATGTTGTAACTGGTGACAGATGTTAATTAGACATTTTAGTGATCATTTTGCAATACATACAAATACTGAATCATCATTGTACTTCTGAAACTAATGTAATGTTATACGTCAGTTAGACCTCCATAAAAATGTCCCTCAGAAACAATCGGCACTTGCTGCATAGTGTATAATGCACTCCCCCAGGTAAGCGTCCTGCCCTGGCACACTTACTTGACATAAATCCCAAGCTTTACAGTGTCAGTGCACTGTCAATATCTTGTCAGGAAAGCCGTAAATACATGTGACACTTGATAGTGATTATTAACCTGGCATGGACCCAGTAATTAAGCAATGCAGTCTGGGTGGAGGGCGTGCACTGCAAGCTTGCCTCCTCCTGCTTGGTGATCCTTCTGATTCTAGTTCCTTAATCTGGCATTATTTAAGCTCATTATTATTTCCTGTCAGAGCTTAAGATCGAAATCATCACATAGGACACCTCTTTTTATTCTATATACCTACTTTATTCCCAAGCAGATTTGTTGTATTCTTCGGCTCTGATAAAATAAAAAGTAAAACAAAACAAAAAGCACACTTATTCAAGTCTCAACTACCTTTATTACAGTGGTTTGACTAATTCCCTAAATGGATTGGAAACGTAAAGAAAATATGTTCTTTGCTTTTGAGGTCTTCCATGAATTTTAGAGGCTTCCTATTTTCACTGTCAGTGTATATATTTTCTCTTGGCTACTTTGAGATACGTATATGAGGAGGAGGTCAGGAGGGACTGAAGGGAGATTCATTAAATGCCTTTTAAGTGCAATGCGTTCTCCTTACTACTTTATTCTCATTGGCCCTTTTAATCCTCACAGCAGTCCTACTTTTACTGTCATTTTAATTAAAAAAGAAAAACAACCTGAGGCTCAAAGCATTTATGTTGCTCTGTCAAAATTACAAAGTTTTCCATTTTACAATTCTGTCTCTCAAAGGACTTTTTAAAAAGTTTACTTTCTCTAGTGGACAGTGAGTGATAAAGCCAGGATTTGCTGGATGAAGAGAAACTGGACACAAATTACAACTTCACTATGAGGAGTTGATATCAGCTCATCAAAAAGGAAAACTGCCTAAAAGCACAGTAAATGAGTCTTTCTAAATGATCATGATTTATTAACTAATAAATATTGTACTCCTGATTTGTATAATTTATCTATTCTGAAAAGCTGTAAAAATTATCACTCATCGACCCAAAAAATACTGATGAAGTGTCTTCTACAGGCCCGAACTGACCTAGGCACTGGGGAAATTGTGAGGTCCCTCCCAGGTAAAGTTGCCACATTTAACACATAAATATACAGGGTGCCCAGTTAAATCTGAATTCCAGATAAAGAACATATAATATTTTAGCATAAGTATGTCTCTTGAAATATTTGGAATATTCTTATACTAAAAAGAAATTATGCATTCTTTATCTGAAGTTCAGATTTAACTGGGCATCTTACATTTTATCTGGCAACCCTATCCAAGGACCTAAGGCGCAATTAGGAAAAATAGGAAGTAATGGAATAAATGCAAAATCCAAAAGATGAGTAAGAGTTCAGTGTACAAAGGAGGAAAGGAGGGGCTTTCAGGAGGCGATAGGAACCGTGGTGCTGCGGCAGGAGGCCCGGAGGCTAGAAGGCGCTGAGAGAGTCAGGCAGGTGTGGAGAGTGAGAGGGCAGGTTTGAAGAAGGACCTGCTAAGCGGAGCTGGGCTCTGACTGTGAAGGTCAGTGGCAGGCCTGTGGTAGGCAGCCTCCAGAGGGAGCCCAGCGATTCTGGGGGCCTGGTGTTCAAACCCTTGAGTTATTTCGATTGCTTATAAGGAATCGAATATGCAAAAGTGACAGCGCGTCCCTTCTGAGGTTAGGTTCAAAACACTGTGACTTCTCTCTCACTGGGTCTTTCTTCCCCTCCTCTCCTCTTCCCTCTGTTCTCTCCTCTCTTTCCCTTTCTTCTTTGCCTAGGAGAGCCAGCCAGTCTGACACTTGAGTTCATTTAGCACTTGTTACCTACATACCAGCTCCCTTCTCAGGGAACTCTGCTCCTGGCTGCTAGGCCCACCACAGAGGTGAGGACATTCCCAGAGCACATCTGATTAGTTTGGAGACACATCACAGTCTTACAACTTACTTTCTATAGATTTGACCTCCCAGTTAGAGGACTGCTTGAACTAATAAAATTAGCTTGCATATACCACCTAAGTGTGAAGTAGGCTCTGAGAAGATGCAAACATAATCTAGTAGAGAATTTGTATTTTACCACAAATGAGCCATAGAAGTGTTTCTCAACCTTTTTTTTTTTCTTACTACCACTCCTGTTTGTAGCCTTCTAAGATACACTTTTTTCTCTAATGGCCGTACCTCGTGAAGTTTGGTACCACAGTATACTGTACATCCGTTTAGGTAGTGTGCTTTGGGGTCCACACACTATTGTCATATCTAAGTTTTTCACTCCCACAAGAACTGATTTTTATCCCACTGGAAACATCACTACCACTGAGACTGTATAATACACAGAATGGTAACTCCATTAAAACAAACAGATTAAAAAGCAGGAGTCTTTCAGTAAATTACACACTCCTTATGACAGACAAGCTTCCATTGTATTATACAGGTACTTTAAAAATCATTTTGGTGATGTCAAAAGTGAAGTTATAGTTCAGTCAATACTGCTTTAAGCTTTCTGGGTTTTTTTCCATGATAGGAACCCGTGGCTGTGGCCAGGGGACTATCATGATGTGATCAGTGGCTTTGGTCTGCCCCACAGAACCATTTGCTGGGTAAGAAGAGTGAGATTATGTTATATGTTTTATGTCAGTTAGGCCCTTACTTGCAGTGGAGGGAAGGGTCAATCTCACCCGAACTATAAGATTGCTGTAAAGATAGAGGGATGAAATGGGCTTTAGAAACCAAACAACAGTGCCTGATGCAGCAATGTATTTGTTATTAATATTTAGGCATGGCAATGGTATATTTACTCTTTCTTTTCACCATTGCCCTGTAGATGCTGCTGAGAAATGAATGTCTCCTTTGGGTCATACTCTCCTTCCAGAGTCTTTGAGTTTGTTGATCAATGGATTAGCCAAGGACATGATACCACAGACCTCCTGCCCTGGGTCATATCCTCATAAAGCCCTCTTGCTGCCTGAGGCCTGAGTCAGCCATTAGCTCAGCTGGTGTCATAGGCAAGTTCTATGGGGAGTAGAGAATCACAATCAGAAGTTAACAATGAAAAATTAAAACCTTCTGCCTAGAAGGTGATTTCATACCAGAAAATTGAATCCTTAAATCTGCTAGAAAACTCAAGTTCAGAACAAGCTCATGTACATTTAAAGCAACTGCCTATTTGGAGAAACTCTAGATTATTACCAGGTCACCTCCTTTAAGATAGACACTGCCTATTTTGTATACATTTATTCATTCAACGAATATTTATTGTGTGACTTCTGATTACTGAGAATGCTCTTGAGCGCAAAGGATACAAAAAAGGGAATAAACATTGGTCTCTATCAGCTTGCTGACTAAAGGAAGTACAGAGAAGCAAACATCATTTGTGGAACTGTTACACAGAGGAGCAGCTCAGTATCAAGGAGTAGCATCTGTGCCCGGATATCAGGCAAGACGTAACATAGGAGGTAACAGTAAAGCTAAGAAATGAAGCCTGACAAAAGTAAACAAGTGGGGCTACATCAAACTAAAAAGCTTCTTCACAGCAAAAGAAACAGTCAACAAAATGTAAAGGCAGCCTACAGAATGGAAAAAATATTTGAGAGCCACATATCAGATAAAAGGTTAATATCCAAATATACAAGGAACTCACACAGCTCAATAGCAAAATAACAAATAACCCAGTTTAAAAATGGGTTTTCAAAAATGGGTTTTCATATTTTCAAAGAAGACATACAGATGGCCAACAGTTATATGAAAAGGTGCTCAACATCACTAATCATCAGGAAATGCAAATCAGGGAATTCCCTGGTGGTCCAGGGGTTAGGACTCCACACTTTCACTGCCAAGGGCATGGGTTCAATCCCTGGTCAGAACTAAGATCCCGCAAGCTGCACAGAGGGGTCAAAAAAAAAAAAAATGCAAATCAAAACCACAAAGGGATATCACTTCACGCCTGCTAGGATGGCTATCAACAAAAAGATGAGATAAATGCTGGCGAAGATGTGGAGAAAGGGAACCCTGTGTACTATTGGTGAGAATGTAAACTGGTGCAGCCACTATGGAAAACAGCAGGGAGGCTCCTCAAAACAAACAAACAAACAAAAACTGCCGTAGGATCCAGCAATCCCAATTCTGGGTATATATCCAAAAGGAACAAAATCAGGATTTCAAAGAGATACCTACTCCTATGTTCATTGCAGCATTATTCACAGTAACTGAAGTATGGAAACAACTTAAGTGTCCATTGGTGGATGAACGGATAAAGAAAATGTGGGCTTCATCCTTAAAAAAAGAAGGAAATCCTTCAATTTGCAACAACATGAATGACTTTGGCGAGCATTTTTAAAGTAAAATATGCCAGATAGAATACTGCAAGGTGTAACTTTATGTGGAATCTGAAAAAAAAAAAAACCCAAGAATATTGAACTTACAGGAACAGAGAGTAGAGCTTTGGTTGCAAGGGCCTGGGGGTAGTGGAAATGTGGAGAGGTTGGTAAAAGGGTACAAACTTCCAGTTATAAGATGAATAAGGCCTGAGATCAAGTGGTGACTTTAGTTGAAAATACTGTTTTGTATAACTGAAATTTGCTAAGAGAGTCGAGCTTCACCTTTCTCAACAAAACAAAACAAAACACAAAAGTTTAATATGTGAGGTAATGGATTTGTTAACTTGATCACAGGAATCTTTTCACAATGTGTGTGTGTGTGTGTGTATATATATATAATCATCATGTTGTACACTTTAAATATATTACAATTTTATATGTCCATTATATCTCAATAAAGTAAAAGAAAAAAAAAAAAAAGAAAGCCTGAGTCCACTGGAAAAAGTCATATATGTCCCAAAATATCTCCCATAGAGGTTAGAATCCTCAAATTATCCATTCCTTTAAAGATCCATTTATTTAAATATTGTATGGCATTGAAATACTATCTCAGAAATTAGAAATAAGTGGTTATTACTGTGATTTAAATGCATTGATCACATTAGTTATTCAGTGACATTGCAGAACCCAGGAAAAATAAGGAACAAAATAACCTAGCGGAGATATCTGGAAAGCAACTGGTCTTGGAAGTTACCCAGAATAAGAGGCCAAGGTAGTCACCAAAATTGGCAACCCAGTGCATCACAGCTGTAGGGAGAACTTAAAGAGAATTTAGACTACTGTAGAAACACTGCTTCTTTCATTATTTTTCCTTTAACTTCTTCTGATTTTCTGTTCTGTTTAACAGGAAAAAAAGAACTCAGTACTTTATGTCTTCTTTGCTAAGAATGGCTTCTACTGCTTTGCTACACTTCTCTCAATTTCCTCTCCCACCAAGCCAGGCTGATGTATGCCTGCTTATCTTTTAAGCTCTAAATTAATTTTCCCCCTGCTGTTTAGTCTTACAACACTCCTAGATATAGGTGCACACAGTTCTTCATTCTCCCACTGTAACATGTGAGGTCTTCTATGATAGCACTTTACTTTCATGTTCATTCGTTCAATTCACAAATACTTAGTGACTGTTACTTACTGCAGTAAACATTTTCATTCTGGGCCAGGAGACTAAGGGAGTGAATAAGACAAAAACTTCATTCCTGTTGTCATGGAACTTACATTTTTAAATGAAACATAGTTTTTCTCTGTTTTCCATAAGAGCTTGTGAGTTCCATATGAGAAAAAGCCATGAATTATTCAATTTAGTATCTCATAATTTTACTGTAGTTACTGGCGCTGGCCATAGAGAATAAATTTAAAATATTTTCAGGGATACACAATGAAAAAGTTTTGTTTGTTTTTTGCGTGTTTGCTTGTTTCTTTTAAAAGATAGGCACATTGTCATCCACAGCACAATGTACATTCTGTTACTGAGGAAGGCAATTTATGTCTAAAAAGTATTATTATTCATTTTTTAATATTATTAAATTGAGTACTCAAGGGTGTTAGGTAATTTTTCCAAGGCCACAGAGACCAGAAATTGCACTGCCCATATTCAAACCCAAGCCTATCAGACTCTAAAGCCCAAGTGATTTGACCCCCACTGCCCACCTCACCCTTGATTATGGGTTCTAACTAACATTTTTATTTTTTAAACAAAATTTTTTTGAAATATATATACAGAAAAGTACACAAAATAATAAATTTTAAAAAATGAAAGCAAAAAAATGTAATGGGCAGTTGCATCAAGAAATAGAATATGATTTGTACCTCAGAAACCCCAACTCATAACCTCTCCCAGTAAGTAAGCCACACGTGAAAATAACCATTATCTTGAATTCTAACACTATAGAATTTTTGCTTGTCTCTGGGTTTTTTCTTTTAAATAAATTGAATAATTCAGTATATATATGTGTGTCTTCATCCATTCAACATTGTGAGATTCAAATTTGATGTGAGTATAGCAACTGTTCATTCATTCTTAGTGCTGTATGGTATTTTGTTGTGATGTAGTATATCCTTCTCTATTCTAATGGTGAACATTTGGTTGAAGTTTTTATTATTTTTATTATTATTGTTATGAATAGCAGTGTTTGATAAACTATGGAAACAATTCTGATGGATATTTACCTAGTAAGGGAAATTGCTGCATCAGAGTATAGGACAAAGCATTTTTCAAAGTTATATGAGCAAGAGTAAAACACTGTTGTTTGAGCTTTTCAATTGCTCTTCATTCACATTCCGTCAATCTTGATTGTCAGCCTTCTTCCTTTTGCTACTGTAGTGGTTATCACATTAGTGGGATCATGTTGTGGTTTTGATTTGTGTTTTTTAATGACTTAAAAGTCTGAACAGATCTTCATATATTTATTAACAATGTGTATGTTTTATTTTGTAAAGTGGGTACTCAAGATTTTTGCCTATTTTTAAAACTTGGAATTTCTTTGCTGTTCTTATTCATTTGTAGAAGTTCTTTTTGTATTTCAGATACAGGTTCTTTGTCAGATATAAATAGTGTAAATCTCCTCCTCCACTCTGTCGCTTCTTTTTCATAATTGTAATGGTATGTCTTTTAATGAACAGAAATTCTTAGTTTCAATGTAGCCCAATTGATCTATGTTTTTCTTTATTTTACATCAGTTTTTTAAAAAAATGTTTTTTGCCTATTCCAAGGTTAAAAAATGTTTGCAAAAAAAAATGTTTGCAATTTTATTTTCTTGAAAAAGTTAATATTTATTGGCCATAGTTGCTTATAATATCATCTTTTGAACTTCTTAAAATCCATAGAATCTTTGCTACTGTCTCTTTTTTATTCCTGCTAATTTTGTTTCTTTTTTCTTGATTAATCTTGAAATAATTTATAAATTTTAGTTCTTTCCCCAAAAAAATATTTGGTTTGGCTGATTCTCTTCATTGTGTATTTATTATCTCTTTCATTGATTTCTGTTTTTATCATTATCTGGTTTTATCAGTATGCTTTTCTTTTTCTTTCTGAGTTTGATGTTCTGTTCTTTTTCTAAGTTCTTGGGACAAATACATAAATCTTTGTTACTCAACTATTCCTTTTGTATGCATTGAACTCTGAATTTCAATACGTGTATTCCTCCGTTTTCATTAAAAATATTTAGACTTCTTTCTTACTGTTGCTCCTTTTAAGAATATACCCTGGGGCTTCCCTGGTGGCGCAGTGGTTGAGAGTCCGCCTGCCGATGCAGGGGATACGGGTTCGTGCCCCGGTCTGGGAAGATCCCACATGCCGCGGAGCGGCTGGGCCCGTGAGCCATGGCCGCTGAGCCTGCGCGTCCGGAGCCTGTGCTCTGCAACGGGAGTGGCCACAACAGTGAGAGGCCCGCATACCGCAAAAAAAAAAAAAAAAAAAAAAAGAATATACCCTTATTATCTGACTTCTTTTAAGATACTATTTTTGTTGTCAGATTTTGTTTCATTATGATATGAAAATCTAGGGTGGTTTCCTTTTTATGTACCCTGTTGGTGTTCAAAGAGTTTCCTGAAGAAACAGAGAAATGTTTCTCATTGGTTTTAGAAAATTATTAACTGTTATCTTTTCAAATATTTATCTGCTTCATTTTTTCTCTCCTACTTTCCTGGGACTCCTGTTATACAACTGTTAGGCTTTTTCACCATTTCATATATTTCTCTGTACTTTCTATATTTTTATTCCTTTGACATTCCATTATTCAGACTGAATATTTTCTACTAGTCTTTCTAATGGTTTACTAATTTTCTCTTCAGTTGATTCCAATGTGCTGTTCAAATTATTTATCTGAATCATAATTTTTTCCATATACATATTTTTTTAATTTCTAGACTTTTCATCTTACCGTTTTCATAAATTTTAATTAGCTGAAAAAAGTTTCCAAAATCTTATATATTTTCTTGAAGATATGTTTCACAGTTATTGTGGTAATTGTAATAACCGTCATTTGTTGCTCTGAATTCACTGTTGATTTTCTCTAGGTCTGTCTCTTAAAATTCCTGGTAATATATAATTGAATGCTGATGTATTTATTTCCTAAGGCTACTATAAAAAAGTACCACAAAGCAGATGGCCAAAAATAATAAAAATTTATTTTCTCACAGTTCTGAGAGCCAGGAGTCTGAAATCAAGGTGTCTGCAGGGGTATGTCCTCTCTGAAGGCTCTAGGGAAGAAGCATTCCTTGTGTCTTCCAGCTTCTGATGGCTACTGGTGATCCTTGGCATTCCTTGGCTTTTAGCCGCTTTACTCCAATCTCTGACTCCATCATCACATTGTTTTCTCCTATGTGTGTGTTTTTCTGTGTGTCCTATTCTCTTCTTATAAGGACACTCGTCATTGGATGTAGGTCCCAGTTGAATCTAGTGTGATGTCATCGCAGCTTGATTACATCGGCAAAGACCCTATTTCCAAAGAAGGTCACGTTCACAGGTACCAGAGTTAGGACCTGATCATTTTAATTTTGGGGTACACAATTCAACCCACTGTAGCTGGATACTACTTATGGAATGTTTTTGAGAATTTGATAATGTTATTTTTCTCTAGAGTGAGTTTAGTCTATTATTTTTGGAGTAGAGCAGAAACTAAGCTCACTTAAGTTTGAGTACAGTTTTTGTAAGATTGTCCTTCTGATTTATCCCACATCTACAGTTTAGAGAACCGAGGTTCCCCACTGAGAGCTGGCATATTCTAGATTCTTTCCTTTTTGGCAGATCCTATTTCCAACTTTTGTCTTCCTAGCACTATAAGACTGATAAAAAACTTTGCTTTTTAGAGGCTTTGAACTTACCTTTTTTATTTCTTGGCCCTATGCAGCTTAAGAAATTGGCATAAGCATCCAGCGGAAAACTGGAATGTCAGATTCATTTCTCTATATCTCCATTCTCTCTGGGATTGAACCCTCCAGTTTGGGTCTCCTTGTCCTTCCCAGACTCAAAAATTTGTCTCTACAACATTGTGAGTTTGCCAGAAACTCTGATGGCTTGTCTATTCCGATGACTGTAACGTTCTTGATGTGTCTTCAACAGCTCTAGCATATGCCTTGTGGGTCAGAGATAAACTAAGAAGTTGGTCATGTCCTAAACTCTTCAAAAATTTTTGAAAATCAAATTTGAAAATCAAATAAAACTGTTATTTTAAACCACTAGGTTCTGAGACAGTTTGTTACACAGTAGTAAAAAATAAACAAAAACAAACAACCAACAAAAAAAAAAAACAAAGGTGTTGACAAGGTTAATTCACTCAACATCTATTACCAACATTCTTCTCACTTGCTTTTTCTTACTGTAAGGGCTAGTAAACCAAATACTCCACTAATAACAACCCTTCCAACTGGGGGGTTCACAAAACATAAAAATGTCTAATGAGAAATATAGGTACAAGTCCCTGAATATGGAGCATCCTCCAAAAAAAAAAGAGAGAGAGAGAGAGAGAGAAGAAAAGTCTTGGTATGTGGGAACTTTTTTCCTAAAACATTCATTCTTTTCTTCCTTCCTGGAACATGCACATGAATAGCAGAACTCTTGACAAGTATGGTGATAGAGGTCTACCTTCCAGGGAATGCAGATATAAAAGGTAGAAGGAGCCTAAATAATCACACCAGCCCTGGACTCCTATCTTTCAACTTATTACAAGGGACAAATAAATTATTATTTAAGACACTCTTTGCTTAGATTTTCTGTTATATAGGGGCAAATACCTTACTGAACAGTACAGATGTACTGTGATATATTCTTCTAAATGGAACTAGAACTGTTCTAAAATATTATTGCATTGCTCTTTTCATATAGCTAATTTCTAGAATAACAAAATGTATATATATATGACCTTCTACAGTTGGTCATTTAAAAAATGTATATTACCTTTGAGAGCCTCATTCAAATGAATAATTAGCAAATGGGTTTCAAATATTAAGACCATCAGTTTTTCTTCAAAGAGAGGAGCTGTGGATGTTTTCTTCACATATGGAGTAAGCCAAAATAAAACTACTTCTCAATAATTTGTAAAATATTATATTCAAAATCATACATTGACAAAGTATCCTGTGTGTTGTAGGCTATACATACTGTCTCAGAAACTTGATATATAAATATTTGAACTTGATAAAGTTATGAAGTAGTAACCTAATTTACTTTACGAAACCATAACACTCATTCTTTAAGAATTTTGAGGTGAAAATAGACTTGAATTCCTTTAGGCAATATAAATACTTTTATGAAACAGGAAGAGGAAATCAATTTTCTAAGAATGGAATCAAAGGCTCATTAAAATATTCATCAAGGGCCTCCCTGGTGGCGCAGTGGTTGAGAGTCCGCCTGCCGATGCAGGGGATACGGGTTCGTGCCCCGGTCTGGGAGGATCCCATATGCCGCGGAGCGGCTGGGCCCGTGAGCCATGGCTGCTGAGCCTGCGCATCCGGAGCCTGTGCTCCGCAACGGGAGAGGCCACAACAGTGAGAGGCCCGCATACCACAAAAAAAAAAAAATTCATCAAGTATATGAGATACTCTTGTGGTCTACAAGAGTACCAGATTGAATGACAGAAAAGACACTGAGGCCAAAAACTTGATTTTATGTAGGTGACAAATCTCAGCAGTTAAAATCAACTTCTGTATAACATTATGGCATATGCCAGAAAACCACTGTCATATCACTCTCTTTTTCCAAAACTTTTTACTTAATCTTATTTTCATGATAAAGTCTCATTGATATTACATGGAATAATAAACATGAATATTTATCTGTAATTTATAGTAAATTTGCTGGAATATGCTTAATTCACAAACTATGAGATGCATATACAACTATGAAATGTGACAAAAGATTTCTATCATAGTCTCTGTAGCAGAAGAAAAATTATTTCTTGAAGAATTTTTACTTTGTTTCTTAAGTTTTATTCCATTTAACATGCCTAGAAAAGAAATGAGGTTGACTGCTTTATAAGGAGACAGACCTGAGTGCAATTCTTGGGGAAGAATTTTCTTCCTCTAGACCCTTTAA
Source organism: Hyperoodon ampullatus (assembly GCF_949752795.1). Classification (NCBI taxonomy): domain Eukaryota; kingdom Metazoa; phylum Chordata; class Mammalia; order Artiodactyla; family Ziphiidae; genus Hyperoodon; species Hyperoodon ampullatus. The sequence goes on from NC_136926.1 coordinate 78,892,508, forward strand.
AGAAACCATTCTGATGGTTCTTAACCAGGACCAATTTAAAAATTAAAGGTAGTGGTTTGCCCTTCTCTTGATAAAAGTCAATGGATACATCCATAAAAAAAAAAAAAAAAAAAAAAAAAACTATAAGTCTTTTCAACAAATGGTGCTGGAACAACTGCATATCCATATGCAAAAAAAATGGAATAGACAAGGAACTTACACCCTTCAAAATATTAATTTAAGATGGATTACAAACCTACATGTAAAATGTAAAACTATAAAAAGCCTAGAAAACAACATATGAGAAAACTTAGATGACCTTGGTTTTGGCAATGACTTTTTAGATACAACACCAAAGAAAGAAATAATTGATAAACTGGACTTAATTAACATTAAAAACTTTGCTCTGCAAAAGACACTGCCAAGAAAATAAAAAGACAAGACAGACTGGGAGAAAATATTTGCAAAAGACACATCTGATGAAGGACTGCTATCTAAAACATATAAGGACTTTTAAACTTCAACATAAGAAAATAAACAACCCTATTAAAAAATGGGCCAGGGCCTCCCTGGTGGCGCAGTGGTTGAGAGTCCGCCTGCCGATGCAGGGGATACGGGTTCGTGCCCCGGTCTGGGAGGATCCCATATGCCGCGGAGCGGCTGGGCCCGTGAGCCATGGCTGCTGAGCCTGCGCATCCGGAGCCTGTGCTCCGCAACGGGAGAGGCCACAACAGTGAGAGGCCCGCATACCACAAAAAAAAAAAAAAAAAAAAAAAAAAAAAAAAAAAAAAAAAAATGGGCCAAAGATCTTAAGAGACATCTTATCAAAGAAGATATGCAGATGGCAAATATACACATGAAAAGATGCTCCGTATCATATGTCATCAGGGAAATGCAATTTAAAACAACAATGAGATACAACTACACACCTATTAGAATGGCCAAAATGCAGAATACTGATAATGTCAAATGCTGGTGAGGATGTGGAGCAACAAGACCTCTCATTTATTGCTAGTGAGAATGAAAAACAGTACAGCCACTTTGGAAGACATTATGGTAGTTTCTTACAAAATAAGCATACTCTTACCATATGATCCAGCAATTGCACTCATTGCTGTTTACCCGAATGAAGGGAAAATTATGTCTACGCAAAAACCTGCACATGGATGTTGATAGCAGATTTATTCATAATTGCCAAAACTTAGAAGCTAGCAAGATGTCCTTCAATAGGTGAATGGATAAATAAACTATTGTGCATGCAGACAATAGAATATTATTCTGTACTAAAAAGAAATGAGCTATCAAGCCAGGAAAAGACATGGAGAAACTTTAAATGCATGTTTCAAAGTGAAAGAAGCCAATCTGAAGAGGCTACATGTTGTATAATTACAACTATATGACATTCTGGAAAAGGCAAAACTACAGAGACATTAAAAAAATCGGTGGTTGGGGGAGGTGGAGGGTGAATAGGCAGAACACAGAGGATTTTTAAGACAGTGAAAATACTCTGTATGATACTATAACGATGGATACGTATCATTATACATTTGTCCAAACCCATAGGATGTACAACATCAATAGTGAACCTTAATATACACTATGGACTTTGGGTGATAATGATGTGTAAATGTAGGTTCATCAATTGTCACAAGTGTTCCACTCCGGTGGGAAATGTTGATAATGGTGGAGGCTAGGCATGTGTGGGGGCAGGGGGCATATGGGAAGGTCTCTTAAGTTACAGCTCAAGAATGTGTTTACTTTCAATGCAAGTGATTTTTATGAAAAGGCTTATACTAATTAGCAGTCAGGGTTCAACCAAGGAAGCAAAACCTGAGAGAAGCGGGATGGGGGAGAGAAATTATAAAGAATTGGCTAACACAATTGTAGGGTCTTACTAGGCAAGTCCCATGTCCGTGGTCTGTAGTCCATAAAGCAGACAAGGAGGGAAGGGCACGAGAAGACTGGGATCCCACAGGCGTGGGCTGGAGATATAGTGCAGAGGCAGGATTCAGTCAATCAATCTCTGTCTCTCTCTCTTTCTCCAGGAAAAGCCCAACTCTCTTTTAAGCCTTCCTAATTGACTAAGTGAATCGCATCCAAGATAATCTCTCTGATTTAAAGTCTACTTTTCAGAGACTTTAATTACATCTACAAAATCCCTTTACAGCAACACCTAGGTTTGTGTTTGATTAAAACTTTGGAGACTGTAGGTCAACCTATTGACCTTTATACATCAAACACAACCAAGAACAAGTAATGTGCTTCTTTATATATTTTAGGATAAATCTGAAACTCATAAATTTTATCATTATCTAAATGTTTAATTAATTAAATACCAGCATTAATGGCAAAGTTGAAAATTTTTTCAGAGAAAATTTTAAAAAACTTATAGAGATTCACAGCTGGGAAAACAGGTATGCAAACAAAAGGAGCCATGAAGCCCAAGAATATTTTAAATTTGGCGATAATGTCGTAGTACTTAGGAGCCATGAAGAGATTGTTATGGCTCTGTCTGAAAGTTTTCTTTCTTAAGATGTTCTGCACTTCATACGGATGTCAGAAACTCCAATTTTCTCTTCAAGGCAGATAACTTTTTTTCAACTTTGTTAAGATTTTGCTGAGTGCACGTGGCAGAGGATACAAAATAGGAAGGCTGTGATGCTTAGTGTTACATAGGTGATACCTTTTATGGCACAATGTGAATGAAAGACATGTATATGTACACACACATCATGTGTATCAAATATGTGGAGTTATCTTTTAGTCCTCTACCATACCCCCTACCTTCATCTTCTCCCATTTCCCCTATCAAACAAAACCCAACAAGACCTAGAGAATTTTGGAGGTCTACTCTATTTTCCATATTCACAAGAAGCATGCAGGAGGAAGCAGGAGCAGATGGTGAATTTTTTTCCTCAAGGAAGTACCAAAATGCATAAAGTTTTAGTCTATGATGCTAATTTTCCAAGGGTATGAGCTCGACTTGACAGTGTTTGTTGTTATTATCACAAAGCTAGGCCTCTTCTTTCCCCACTACTGAGAGCGATGCGGGTTCAGCCTTAAACCTCACCTTGTCCTTGCTTTGAGAAAGAGTGTGTTACAAAGAGAGATTCCAGGAAATAGATATGTTTATTCATAACAAAGGTTTTTAGACTGCTCCTCTTTCCTTTTTAATTCTGTTTTTGCTTGTGAAAGTTGTATCCGTCTTTATAGAAGGTCAGAAATGCTATCAATATACATTTCTTGCATAAATGATGAACTGAAAAATAAACAGGTATTCAAAATAGATTGTCTACCTTATGTGAACTCAATTATTTTCCATAATAATGAGGATGGTAGTCAACAACAGTACTGTCTTTAGCAAACTTCATCTTGTTAGATTTTGCCTGTGATTTTGGTCCTAAATTCATTGGCTGACTTCCCAAAATATGTTCCTGTACACACCAAATGTCACCTGAGTGACTGTCTACTTGGATATAAGCAAATAGACTATAAATGATGACATTTGGTCTGTACTCAGATTAGAGGAATGATTAATAACTTAGAATATTCAATAAGGAAGAAGAAAATAGAAAAATAGTAACTAATTGTTTTTAATTGTCTTTGGAAATACATTTGGGCACACAGTCAATGCCTGTTGAACTTCTGGTTTAACATTCTACCTGTGCCGGAAGTCCAGTTAGAGCAGTCTATAATGCTTTCAATTATTATCTTTTGCATGTGAAATTTGCAATTATTTCCTGAAAATAAAGCATGTAGAAGAAATCCAAGATAAAAAGTAGAAAGCCCATACTTTAATTGTAGACCTAAAAAAGTTTGCAGTTCAGATTTTCAATTTTATTTCCATTTTTCAGTTATTTGATGCCTAATACTTTAATATATTAATTAGAGAGAGTAATTGTTACTTTCTCCAAAACAATATGATTTCTAAAGTGTTTACTTAACCTCATTTACATTTCCATTGTATATAATGAATTTTTCTGGCTGGTACTTGGGGAGACCAAGTACCAGCCAAAATTGAGGAGAGAAAGAGAAAATAAGAAATTAAAAAATAACAGAGAAACATACATACAGCATAATTTGAACCAACATCCTTCTGAAGACATAAAAATTGTGATTCAAATATTTTTAAAAATTTGCTCAAAGCCATTAGAGAATTAACAAGATTGTGAATAGTTATGGGTCCAAAATCTAGATTTAAAAAACCCATAGGAACCTAGAGAAGTGAGTTCAGTAGGCAGAGGTGTTTTTCCTCTAAATGTATTTACTTATTCTGGAAGAGGTGGCATGAGTCTGAGAAACTTAGCAGAATATTTGAAAATCTTGTGGGATAGGGGTACATAAACTGGAGATGAGGTTCGTCAAGGGAGAATGTCTAACTCCCATTTATGCCTTGGGTTGAGATTCCAAAGGTATACACTTTAAAAGTAAGAGTGATCTGAAAGAAAGCTGGTCCTTTTAGAAACTAAATATCAGCTTCAAATCATCTTAATCTCTGAAACTGGATTAAACTTATTCCAAATTTCTATAGCTCTTGGCTACTTCTCAAATGAAAATGAAAATTCTGTCTTGAGGTGATAACATAATCATAGGCCTCAAATTATTTCACAAGTTTTCCCTGTGTAATGTCCAGCATCCAATCAAAGTTAGTTAGGCATGAGAGGGGATAAAACTGCATGAAGAGAGAACGAGAGAGAGAGAGAGATCAACATAAAATAGACCTACAGGACTCCATATATTGGTGTCTGTATCTGAAGCCCAGACTTTAATTATCCTTCCTATACTTAAAAAATAAAAGACAAGATTGAGAAATGTAGCAGATAATAAGAAGCCATAAAAAGGAAAAAATTATAGACACAATAACCAAAACCAAGATCACAGTGTATAGCTTTAGCAGAAGATTAAACACAACTGAAGAGAGAATCATAAAATGGAAGATATGTCAGGGAAAAAAGCTCAAACTGAATCCCAGAGATTAAAAGGTTGATAATTCAGAAGAGATATTAAGGGTTGGTGGCATTTTGAGCGAAGATTTGAAGAAGGAAAGGGCATCAGCTTTGTAAATATATGAGGGAAGAGTTTTCCAAGCAGAAGGAAGAGCAAATGAAAATTCCCTGAGCTAGCACTGCTCTTGTTTTCAAGGAAAAGCCATGAAGCCATTATCCTGGATTGGTTTGACAATGGGGTGTGTTCCTACTGAAATATGATTGGGAGGATAGAATCCTGCACATGTCCAATGTGAAAGAGTCAGGGAAGTGAGGAGATACAGAAGGAAAGACAATATAGAAAAAAGGAGACAGAGTAGTAAAGGCCAAAGAAGTAAGAGGAAAACAAAGAGATTTTCATGTCCTAAAACAATATAAGAAAGGTTTTGGAAAAGGGAATATCAAACACTGACATGTCAAGGGAGAGAAGCATTAGAACTGACCATTAATTTAATGGTGGTTATGATAAGAGCTGTCTGATAGGTATGATAGGTATGAAATCCCAGTTGGAGTTTTTCAAGAGAGAATGAGCGAAAAGCATATAACTACTGAAGATACATTTTTGTGGTATTTTACTATGAGGACAGAAGAGAACTGTGTGGTAGCTGGAGATAATAATAAAGCTAATAGATTTTTTTTTTTTTTTTTTTTTTTTTTTTTGTGGTACGCGGGCCTCTCACTGTTGTGGCCTCTCCCATTGCGGAGCACAGGCTCCGGATGCGCAGGCTCAGCAGCCATGGCTCACGGGCCCAGCCGCTCCGCGGCATATGGGATCCTCCCAGACCGGGGCACGAACCCGTATCCCCTGCATCGGCAGGCGGACTCTCAACCACTGCGCCACCAGGGAGGCCCAAGCTAATAGATTTTTAAAGTGATATAAATCCAGTTGAGTGTATTCTTATGGGAAAGATCCAGTAGAGGGGAGAAAAATAATCTACTTAAAAGAGGGAAAAATTGCTGAAGTAAAGTCCTTGGGTAATTGAAAGCGTAGCAATAGAATCAAATACACAGGTAGGTGGGTTGGCCTTTGCTTGAAGCACAGAGCACATCCGTATTGTCAGGAGAAAAGATAGATTATATTAGCACAAATGCAAGCAAATGAATAAATAATGTTGTTTTATGGGGCTTATGAAGGTTGTACATTGTTCCATTTTCTCAGTGAAATAGAAAGCTAAGTAATCACAGCTGAGAAAAATGATGGGGGAAGGAGGTATTGAAAATTAAAAGAGGACATGCCAGGGAGTAATCTTCTAGGCATGCGTGAGTCTGAAGGAACCAGGAAAACATTGTGTGATTGCCAGGAACATTCAAGACTGAATTGAGGCAGGAGGATCCTGAATTTAATAAGACCAGTCAGTTAATTGTGTATTTCCCCTTGTTAAATTCACATGCACAGTTTCCAGCATAGATACAGAGTAGGTGAAGAGTTAGGTTTAATCAGGGTTGAGGTTTAGTCAAACAAGAACAAAGGTAGGGAGAGGCAAGAGAGCTGAGGTTGGATACAAGAAAATGCTTATAATAATTGGACTTTAATCTCCTTAAAGAAAGAAATGAGAAAATGAAGGTGAGAGAGAGGTAAAAAGCAAGTCTATAAATTCTAAATTCTCATGGGATCTAAGGATGTATTAACATAAGAACAACAGGAAAGCTCTGGAATATGAGTTGAGGGTAACTAGAGAGTGGGATGCCCTTGCAGTTACTGATAATGACACAGTGTAAGCTATGATCTGAGGTTGAAGATTATGGAAGGGGAGGAGGTTAGGTGTTTGAGAGGTCCCAAGATATTGGAAGGATCATATATGAATTTTTTTACATCACCAAGAATTACCACAGGAGGAGTGCTGTATTAAGGTGGTAAATTTCAGCTATCTCAATTCACTGAAGTTCATTTTCAATGGAAGATATGGAATTTATCGTTATTTTATATTTATCGTTATTTTATATTTAAGATCAGTAGCATTGCATTTAGTATACTCTAAACCTTTAGATTTTTATATATAGACTTATATGTAACCAAAGGAAGGGAAAGAGATCATAATTAACACCATAGCCTGAAGGCATAATGTTTTACCAAATCACCAGCAGATTGTTTATCTCCACTTATTGGAGTTGTGTGAAACTCCACACAATTAGGTAAAAAATCAGGAAATTTAATATTTTAAAAAACCAGTCCAAATAATAATGATCATAGTAGCTATTACTTACAAAGCTCTGTGTTACATGATTACAATGAACATATGAGGTAAATATTATTGTTATCATTTCATTGTTGAGAAACTGAGGTACAAAAAGTGTAAATGGATGTGCAAGGGTAAAGAGTTAGTAAGTGAAAGAACAGGAGTTTTAACTTAGACAGACTGACTCCTGTGATCTTAATCTGACCCCATGACCAAGACAAAGTGCATATTAATAGACTTCATGCAGACTATTATTCTCACAGTGTGCTTTTCTATTTCAAATTTCTTTGGTTGTTCAATTTCATTACATCCTTCCAAATGGTATCCTTTGTTTTTCTGTCCTTAAATGAAATCATTTTATAGGATAATGTTATCAATTATGAAGGTGATGAATTGCTGCATTACTTTTCAAAGAGCTGCTTCAGCAAGCTGTCAAGTATAACATTTCTTCAATAAGCACTGAGGTCACGAATCATCTTGTCTCAGCCCTAACAAGGACTCTTCCTTCGCTAGTGATGCAATTAGTTGTCAGGTGTCATCACACGTTGTTTCCTCATAATTAATTCAAGGCAAATATCAAGTTGCATGGAAGCTCATTTTAAACAGGATTCCAGGGGTCTTTTGAGACTTATTCATTGAAGCATAGATGGTGAGCAAAACTGGTTGTGCAGCTGGTACTCCTCAACACATTTAAGTATCTTTCATGAAAAATACTCAATCAGACAGAGGGAATATTATAAAAATCTGTTTAATTAAAACCAAATAAGAAAGGAAGTGGCAAGTTTATTAAATAAAGTAGGCATAAAATGTGTAACACCAAATATTGTTATAGACTTTGTATTTGCTCTTTCCTTTGCATGAATTTCTTCCTGGGATTTTTTTCATAGCTGTCTCCTTATCATCATTCAGGTGTAACATTTAGTTCTCATTCTTAGGGGGATTTTCTTATCACCTTATCACCTAAAACAGCATTCCTTTCTCTTGTTATTCTCTATCACAAGACTCTGTTTATTTCATTCATTAGGTACTGTTAGGGATGGAATATTTGTGTCCCCCTAAAATTTATGTGTTGAAATCCTAACCCCCAATACAATCACTTTGTGATCGTATTAGGAGGATCTAATCATTTTGGAAGGTGATTAGATCATGAGGACAGGGTCCTCATAGATAGGATTAGTGCCCTGAGAAGAAGAGACACCAGGGAGCTCTCTCGTTCTTTCTACTGTGGACCGGGGAGAGGGAACAGGCCCTCATCAGACACTGAATTTGCCAGCTCCTTGAACATGGACTCCCCAACCTCCAAGACTGTGAGAAATAAATGTTAAGATGTAGGATTTCAGGGCACCTCAATTTTCCTTCTGCAATACCTCATCTTAAATACTGTTTGAACTGATAAAAGTCACTAGTCATAATTTGTCACTAATGTCCTGGTTTTCATGCTATATTGTGATTTTTATGTCATCTGTGTCCATATCAGTATTTCATGACACATTAGCAAGAAATTTAAATATTTTTCCAACATGTTTATATGATTCATCCCACTTCATTAATTGGATTATCAAACAATTCAAAAGCCTATGAATTATTTGTATTCAAAATTTATTGCTTCCTTTGTATGAGTTACTGTTATTGGTGTGATCTGAAATCATTTTTCATTACAATTAGCACCTCAGTGTCAGAATTATTTTAATTTATTATTACTTTTGTTTTGCATTTCATTAATTTTAGTCTACATTTTCTCTCAGGTCTTTACTAAATAAATGTAATATTCAAATGTACTTTCAATTCAGGAGTTTGCAGTTTCTTTCTTATTTTAATGATACTTTCCCAACAACGTTTTTTCAAATCGTAGGTTTCCCAGCCTGTTTTCCTTCCCATATTACTTCGGTCCATTCCAGTGATATCCCAAATAGGAAAAGTGTTGTGGAGGAACGTCGTAATGGAAGGAGACACCAATATTAAATAATTTTAGTTAAAGTATATAATTTTTGAAATTAAAAAAATAAATGTATATGACCACATGCATACATCAATAAGTATCCTGAGATAGTGGAAGTAAGGGGCCCTGCAACTTAAGCTTCCTTATTTACATGGTACATCCATCTCTGGTCAAAAGTATTAAGGAGAAAAACCACAGGCCCAAAACTGTGTCACTTGCACTAAAGCCAATGATACCAAAACTGATTTAATGCCTAGCCTAATTGCAGTTCCAGCCTTCACCAGAAATGCAATCTTCATTAACCAGTCTGGAATTTTCCGGTCAACACCAATGAGGTAATCTGCCAATGTGACCCTCTCCTTCCCCACCCAGGGAGAAGAGAAATCTACACAGTTAAATGCTTGCAATTCCTTCCCCCCATTTCTCCTGTGTCTTGGCCTAAAAATAACTCTTTCTTTTCTTTTTGCTAATAGCTCCCTTGCCCCACCCTTCTTCCTATAAAAACCTTCCATTTTGCACAACCCCTCAGAGCACCCTGCTAGTTACCAGATTGGACGCTGACCGAGTCATGAATTGCCTAATGAAACCAACTAGATCTTCAAATTTACTCGGTTGAATTTTGTTTTTTTAACAAAAGTAAAACTAAGAATATCATCTTCTTTAGTGTGTTTGATAGATAGATGTATGCTTTCAATGCTAAACTCCAAGGTAGATAAGAAACACACTTTATTTATTTATTTTTTAATCTGTATTTTATAAACAAATTGGAGAGAAACTGTAAGCAGATAGGTTAGGGGGTCCCGGGAGAAAGAGAACCAGGCATGGCTTTCTTGACATAAGAGAACCCGTTTTCCGCTAAGCGATTTTGTTCCTGAGCCTGGCCACAATGCTTGCCCTTGAACAAGCCTTGGTAATTAATGATCTTAAGGTAACAAAGGAATGCAGGAACAGAGGAAAGGCAGTGAAACAATAGTGCAGTGATACAGTCCTAGTTGCTCCTCAAGGGAAATACATAATATACCTTTGAGTTCTGTAGGAACTAAGGCCCCCACTCAGTTGGAGGGTGGAATGATGATGTTGACCATCCTGACTTCAGTCAACTAAAGCTTGAACTCTGTCGACCTTTGCCCCAATTCTATGATGAATTCTCCTCTGCTCAAGCCCCTTTATGAATATGTATTTACCCTTAGCTTAAAACTTCCCCAGTTTTGCTGTTAAGGGAAACATGGCTTTGGGAAAGATCCCCAGTGTTCTTACTGAAGTCGAATCGGGCCTCCGTACCCTGACACCAAATTAAATCTCGCAGACAGAGTCTTGGGTGAAGTAGGAAAGAATAGCTTTATTGCTTTGCCAGACAAGGGGGGCCACAGCAGGCTAATGCCCACTAAACTGTGTGTCCCGACCTGGAGGGGGTAGTGAGGCATCTTAGAGTGTTCAAGGAGCAGGGCATGGTCAGCTCGTGGACATTGTTCTGATTGGTTGGTGGTGAGGTAATCGGGTGTCAGCATCATCAACCTTCTGGTTTCAGCCAGTCTGGGGTCTACTTGCTGGTGGGCAGCAGTCAGTTAACTTCTCGCCCCTGGTTGGGGTTTCAGTATCTGCAAAACAGCTCAAAGGTATTGTTGTGTGCATCCCATGAGGGGGAACCTGGACCCTGCCCCGAGGCTGCCCTGTTGTTTCTTTTGACTGTTCCTCCCTGGTCTCCACATCCCCTCCCCTCCCTAATTAGCAACTGTTTGAACCTGCTCCTTGGAACTCTGAGAGGGTCATGGAGGCTGAATGAAGCCTGTTTCCTGTAATCAAGAAATGGGGGACGCAGGAAGGCTTTTGTGCCCAGGAGCCCCACAGGATCCTGCTCGGTTCCATCACTTGCTACAAGTAATAAATCTTTCCTCCTCCCGCTCTTTGGCTTGGTTATGTCTATTGGCTCAACAACCACCAAGAGGTGAACCCAGTTTTCAGGTAACAAAACTTCTATGTAGCTCTTTGAAAGAAATTCTATTTTCTTAAAATTTGCATTGAAAAGTTGATATATTTTTTTAAAAAATGGATACAGCTTTAGGAAGAATAAGACCAAGTTCAAGAAAAGCTGAGAAAATTTTAGACTATAAGCCCTTCATAAAGTTTGCTTAATTTATTACTGATTCTAAATGCCTACCATGCAGATGGAACTCAATAAATATTTGTGACTGAGCACATTAATGAGTAAATGAACTACAACATTTGAAATAATTAAGAATCTAACAACCTAATATTTAGTGGGCAGGATGAGCAGACAACATGAATAGAAGGAAAAATATTCTCCTGATTGAGAAAAAATGTAATGGAGGAATATAATGTATTCACAGTAATATTAATTTTCATTTAAAATTTTCTTTCATTCAAGGGAGGAATAATGATGCATAAAGTTGTGCTGTTCCAAGAAAAGAGGTTCAATGCTGGGGCTAATTAGTGAACAGTACAACTAGTGAGCCATCAAAAGACTAATCAGTGGCTAAAGCAGAGATGGAAGTTATCAGTGTCACTGGTAAGTTGAGGACTCTCGGTAGGAAGCAGCTCTACATTTTCCCAATTACTATGCTTCCCTTCTTCTGAGCTATGTGAACCCATACTCCTTCGTGGTACCTTTGCCAAACTATTTAACTTTTTAGCCACATCTGTTATTATAGTCCTATTTTTTTATGTTTAAGGCACAGTCATGTTCATTTTAAACTGGGAGCCACAGAGCTAAGTCAAAGGGCTTCTCCCCAAAGTGCCAGCTTCCGGACTCAAGAGTGTGTGTTTGTGTGTGTGCGCATGTGGGCTCCTGTGGTGGGAAGGGAGTGGAGAGTTGAGTCTGGATCTCTGATCTCTCTCCTCCCTCTTCTAAGCTGCAGCTCCACTGGCATTGAAAGGAAAGGCAGGAGAGAAAAGGAAAAGAAAGGCAAGTATCTTATCTGTAGGCATGAATGCAGCCTCATTCTGTTGGTTCTCACTGCTTTTCTGGTTAACATAATAGCAGGAGGGAAGGTGGATTATCATGATTATGTATGTATTTCTTTGCTGAAAGTTCCCGCTCACAGTGGGAGCGTGATTCTGTTAGGAGCAGGATTGATTTGCTGTTCTGAGTGTCCATTTGAGATTTGCAGTCTCAACTTTCAAGGCTATCATCTGCATGGTTGAGTGTTTACCTCCAATTGAGAGTTCAGCTGTTCAGTTGCAGGGCAAGTGTTGTCTGTAATCAGGGCTGGAGTTTTCCCAGGAGTAAACAAGAAGGGACAGTGGGAGGAAAATGCAAAGCTTCGATGAGGATGCCTGACTGTGGAATCTAAGTTGGGGGAGGAAAAGAGCTGTAAAGGTGTTAGGGTCAACAGAAGAAAGTCCTGCTGATGCTGAGAAATTATCAGAATTTGAATACTAAGCATGAAAATGTTGAAGTTTCTATTTTGTGAGTAGTAAGTAAGGTTGAGAATGCTGCTGGGCACCCAGCATCACCTGGGAGCTTTTTATAAATGTAGAATCTCAGATGAATCAGAATCTTTATTTTAGCAAGTCCTGTCATTGATTCAAATACACATTGAGTCTGAGAAACACTGGTCTAGAATAGTGGGTCTCAACTCTGGTTGCGTAATAAAATCATTGGGAGAGTTTTTAAACTATTCCTGATTCCAAGTGAGAAAGCCTTGGGGTGAGGCCCAGGCATTTATACTTTTTAAAACCACAATTTGACCCTGACAGTGGTTGGTAAGTAAGGAGTCATCAAGAGACAGAAAGGTTCCAGGCTCATCTACCTGGATTTTCAAGTTACCAGGTTACCACATTCTAGTCAACTCCAGCCAGTTGTGGCCATGTGGAGATACAGATTGTGAGATCAATTTTTCAAAAGAGGTAAGAAATTTGGTTTTCATAAGAAATATTTATATTTTAAAATCATGGTTAAAATTAAAAAGAAAAAAATAAACTCAGTAGGAATTTCAAAAACAATCGGTTAGATTTTTGACTCCGAAAGAATGGTAGTTTTAAGCCTTCTACGGTGTCAGCATACCACAGCTGTCTCTCTTTTCCAACTGTTGAGTCACATTAAGTAAGTTTATAGTTCCTTAGAGTAGCAGTGAGTAAAACTGCTGAGGATTTTACAGGGATCAGGATAGTCACGTAGTCACATTGGCTTTATCATCTTCTTCACTCTGGATACACAACGATCAGTGGCCATCAGGGAAAAATGTGGCAGAAAAAGAGAAATCCAGAGAAAAACTCATGCTTCTGTCTTCATCAGATAGAAAGCTTTTCTCTGTGGCACAGAAATACTTAAGTCTTTACGTTGTCTCCTCACCCAGAGTATATGAAAAACCACAGACTTTTTTAGCTGTTTTTTTTTTTTTTCTTTCCATTCTGCCTTTCCTGGATAAAGTCTCCCTTTCTGCTTGACGCATTATTTTTTCTTTAGATAAATTAGTAAAACCAATTAAGTTCATATCAAGGACTAGAAACATGGTAACCTTTTTCTTTTATAAAGTGATTTGAATATCTGTTGTAATCCATTATGTGCAAACATCCATTTTATTAAAATTGTTTCTGTTATCCGTATGCCCTGGAGAACCCATACATTTGGATTTGTAGCTAAACATCCATGAAATTTGAGGTAGGCATAATCTGTACAGTGATGACGAGAAGAGGCCCATCCAGACAGAACCGTCATCGGTAACCAGCGCTCCCGCGAGAGCTCCCCCTTCAGGCCCCTCGGGCCTCAGAGCGGGGCCGCCTCCCCTCCACACCCGCAGCCCCAAGCACCCCTGTGCCTGTTATCAGTCCTGCCTCTCCGCTGCCTTCCACACTTAGCGCTGACACGTATCCTGAGCACTGAAGTGTGGTCCCCCTGGGGTATTCAGACTAGGGCCAGATCCCACTACACAGACAACTGGTGAGATACTCCTAAGGATAAAAAGGCTTAGGTGTTGGGGCGACTGGGAGGCTCTCACACACAGGAAAGCTGGTGTCGGTCGGCTGTTCACAGGACTTAGATTCATTGTTCTGCACCCTCACTCAATGCCCAGTGAGGTCTCTTGATCCACTAACCCAGCGTTTCCCAGGCAGCTTCTCCCTCACCTACCCCCTTGCCAATCTGCCTTATGACTCCTAACTTAAAACTTCTGTTACCCATACACAGAGCAGGGGGGAAAGCTAACTCCTTTTATTTTACAATAGACCTTGAAGCCTAGAGACCAAAATCATTAGCAACTAAAACCCTGGATCCTCTTTCCTTGAAAGCAGGGAGGTCTCTGTCTTTGAAATTTATGTATGAGCAAAGGGAAACAATTCCATTAATTTTGGGGAGACAGGTACCACAGACCCATTGAGAAGGCTGAATTCTTTCAATGACAGAAATAAAAGAACAAAGGAAAAGAGTAGTCTCTATAGAAACTGAGATTAAATATTCTTCTATAATTAACCATTATATATATAAATAGTATATATGTATGTGTATTATTTTATATATAAATGTTTATTTATATATTTGTTTATGTATATGTATATATATGTTTATGAGTTCCAGGTACATAAAATTGAATTATATACATGATATTAGAGACCAAAGTTAAGTAAAATATGATTATGCATTCCGGTGTTTAACAGACCAGTGGAAACATAAATATAAACAGAGGAAAGTCCAAATTCCAAAAGAGAATGATCAATATTATCAAATGCCACAAAGATGTCCAATAAAATGAGGACTTTAAATTATCTGAGAAGTTCCAAATCAGAAGGTCAAAAGAATTTTCCTGTCGTGATGGCAACTAGAGCCACTTTTCAGTAGAGAGATGAATGGTGAGGTGAGATTCTGGAGACAGGAATTATAAAGGAAGAAAAAGAATAGAGCTAACAATGAGATGGGAAGACAGTGAATGCTTGAGGGAGAGCTCATTTTCTTAAGTTTAGTTATTGAACCAATAGGGAAAGATGTTAGAGACAACAGTGGTTGGTAGGAAGTGGACTGGATCCAGACAACGAATGAGGGGATGGGGTCACGCTTCCTCTGACAAAAGGAAAAAGGGAAAGCTGAGTTGGGGTGTAGGTAAATCACCTGGACACAGAGAAGCACTTCAGCCAAGAGGCTTTCACTACCTCTGTCGAGAAGGCACTTCACTTCTTTTGCTACCAGCCTGGTGGAAACCACCCTCACCTCTCACCTGGATTATTGCAGTTGTCTCATAACCATTCTACCTGCTTGTAACCTCACCTCTCTTCTATCTTTTCTCAGTGCTGCATCCAGAGTCATGTTAAAATTAAGCCTGATCGCATGACCCCTCTGGACAAGACCCTCCAAGTATTTGACAGAAAAGCCAAAGTCCACATGGTGACCTATTTGATCTGCCTGTGTTCTGCCCCCCACAGCCCTCCTCACTCAGAAACTCACTGAGCCATCTCCTCTCTCCTTGGTGCCCTGGTTCCGGCCACAGAGGCCTTTGTCCAGGCCTCTAGCTGTGCTCCACTCTCAGCCGGGACTTTGCCCTTGATGTTCCCTCTCCCTGGAAGGCTCCTCTCCCTGGAAGGCTCCTCCCCCAAGAATCATAGCTCAGCTTCTTCACTCCTCCAGATGCCACATCCTCATTAAGGCCTTTTCAGGACACTGTCTACAAGTTCTGCAGAGTTCCTCCGTTGACACCTTCTATCCCAATTGCCTGAATCACGTTTTCAGTTTAGCCTAGAGCTACTCGATCTGTGTAACAAACTACATATTTTCCTAATGTGCCTTGTTTTTTGTCCGACTCCACCACGAGGGTAAGGACTCTTATCGCTTGTTCACTGCTCCATCCTCGGGTCCTAAACTGGTGACTGGCATGGTCGGCACTCAGTACACATTTGTTGTATGAATTGTGAGAGAGAGTTTAGGGCTCGCATTCTCTGGGGACAAGTTAAAGGTTGTCTGAGGAGTAGTGATGGTCATTTTAGGCTAGAAGTGGACACTTTAGGTTAGAAATACACCTATTTGTATAACTTCTCTCACCAAGCTCAATGCTCAGGAGTTGACAGTGAAGGACATGAATTCCTTGACACATGTTAATCAGCATTGCTCAACAGAAATATAATGCAGACCACACATGCAAGCCATATTTGTAATTAAAAAAAATTCTTGCCAGCTTTATTGAGGTATGATAGGCAAGTAAAAATTGTATATATTTAAGGAGTACAAAGTGATGATTTTATATATAGGTATGTATATATATATATATATATATATATATAGTGAATTGATTATCACAACCAAGGTAATTAATAAGATTTTACATTCTTTTTTTATACTAGGTCAGTGAATTCTGGTGTGTATATCACACATACAGCATATTTCAATTCAGATTAGTCATAGTTCGTGTGCCAAATAGACCATGTGGCTACTGGTTGCTGTATCAGACAATTGAGAGAGGACAAATGTAGAGTTGGAATGGTTGGTTCTAATTGAAAGATATGATATGGAGGCAACTGAGTATGAAAACAAGACAGTTGTTGAAATGATACAGCAGAAAGCCAGTTACATCAGTAGGAGAAAATAGTGGGACAGAAGAGAATGATGAAAGGAGTTCCAAATTATGGCGAAGGATAAATTCAGTGGGATTAAAGCATAGGAGTTTGTGATCAGAGACTATCTAAATCATGAGATGGAAATGAAAGTTGTTATGGACCAAAAGTACAACTGAGTAGCAACAGTGGTCCAGGAAAATGAGAGGTCTTGTTGTGAACAGTAAGGTTGTTGCCAAAGTCTTCACTTTGTGGGTGGAGGCTTTCAGGTCAGTAGATGACACCAGTGGAGTGCAGAAGGTGAACTACTGGAACTTATGACACCCAAAAGAGAAGATTTTAGCACAGGGTGAAACGGTCATCTGTTAGAAGGGTTAATGTGGGTTCTAGAGATGACTAGGAGAATTCATCAATATGTCAGAGGGAGAGTGATGAGAAAGAGGATAGAGTGTAAAAATAGGGAGGATATTAGAATAGAATAGAAGACAGTCAGCTGGAACAGTCAGGGTAAGCCCAAAGTAGAAGAACAAAGCAAACCTGTTGTTAAATCAGAATTTGGGGCTATTCGATTATATCTCAGTAAGGATATTTCCTGGCTGGCTCTGAAGGAGAATTTTTCCTCAGATAAGCTGGCACTGTCACACTAATCTTTTAACATCATACATATGGCTCTTCTCAAGGGCAGAAGTACTCTTAGGTAACGTCTCTTAGATAGCCAAGATGAACTACTTAAGTCTGAGAGGCTTTATCAAGGCAACTCTCTCCTAGAATTCACAGTATATTTATTATCCTTGATGTCACTTTTCATATTACCTCTTTCAGAAGCTTCTTTAAAGGGATAAAGGAGCCCCCAGATGAGTCCTGGGTCTCGAAAGAGTTTGTCTTTAAAGGGGAATCTTAATATTTAAAACTCTAAGGCAAGAAAGAAGAAAAGTCAGTATTTGTGTGGGAATATTTTGTTTATTTGCCTAAAAAGACTGAAGTAATTGCAAAAGTAATCTTAAATTATTCATTCAACTTGGTCATCATTCAATATTCATTCAACAAACATTTGCTGAATTTTAGATAGTTATCAGGCACGCTACCATGTTTCACAGTGATGAAAAAGATAAAATCATCCCAAAGAGATTCAAATTAAAGCAGGAGACTGACAGTTAACTAGGGAATTAAAATAGAATGTGGAGGGACTGTCAAGGGCCCTCCCTGACTTGTGGGTGGTAGGTTGGTAGAGATAGAACGTTATCTCAGTCAACATATAGCTATCCCCCAAGTAACCAACACTGCAGAGCATTTACTGAGTATGAGAACATAGAAGAGAGCACCATATGACACATCAGTACAGCGCAACTGCCTGATGTTCCTTTCCAACATCTGTTTTAATTTTCCCTAAAAAATTTCATCTTCCTGTACTAATCATCACAACTTTGCCTCTCAAAAATTTCAGATTCTCTCCTCTCTCATCCACATACCTTCTCAAAATCCAGTCGTGCTTACATTCCTCTCTGCAAGACAATGCTCAGCTAAGAGAAGTAGTTCCCAAACCTGGCTGCACAGTAGAATCACCTGGGGAACTTTTGCAATGCTCTCTGGCCAATTAAATCATCATCTTTTCGGGTGGGATTCAGGCATCAACATGTTTTTTTACAGTTCCCCAGGTGCTTCCAATGTTTTGGCAAGGTTGAAAACCACTGCCTTACAGTGTTCAGCAAACCCAAACCTGGTCTTAATTCAAACCATGTCTTGTGGTCTTGTGCCTCGAGCACGACCTCTATAAAGAGCATAAAGTCATGGATCCTCCCAAACAATCCAGGTCAAACGCGGTGGTGTTCTGAATGCAAATTAAGACAGAGAATCGGGCAGGTTTGAGACTGAGTGGAATCAAAGCTGATCCTGCAGTTTCCGGTCTGGGCAGCGGTGCAGAATGTAAGTGCAGCTAATTACATATAATTCATAATATGTTTGTAATAACTAAGGGTCACTGGAGTACCTAACATGAATGCAACCAGGTTGTTTTAGAAATTTAGGGGTTCTTTTTTAAATAAGAATGCGATTAACTATATTATTTTTGAAATGAAAGCAATCAGTCCATGTGATGCTAAGGAAGTCTTAACTCTAATGGAGAATGTTTCTAGATGACGGTATTCAAATTAAGAGAATATTACACAGGAATATGCTTAATTTGGGGTGAGATTAAGATTAGACTCTGGAATAGACAAGTCATGGTATTTTTTAAAAGATATCTTTTTTTCTTTTTTTTGCATTAACCCCCACATTCTTTGAACCATTGAATCTTCAAATCTCAGTAGTATTCTAAAAGGAATAATGCTTTCCCCCAAGCGTATTCATATGGGAGCTTTAAACAAAAGCAAAAGAAAAGTAACTATTATTTTGTAATGGAGGAGGCCTGAATGAGTTCCACCCTTCAATCAGAGTCCTGCCAGCGTTCAGTAACACAAAACATGTTCCTCAAACTTCCTCACACTATAATTTTATGTACTTTTCTTTATAATTCCCCAAGATGTCTTAGAATTTCCACCATTTTTACATATCTTTTATGCAATTCTTACCAGTAAAGTTGTAAAATAAAGCCACTCTTATCCTTCTATCCATTTAGGATTTTTGCACCCAGGGCATAAATATAGTGCTGTGAGTTTGGTTTTAGCAAACAATGTACGTGTCATAACTTATAATTCTTTCCTGGCTTTGGTTTGACATTAAAATAGGAGAAATGGCATAGTCAGAGCTCCGTTACCTTTTATACCAGACATGCAGCGTTCTCCAAGATGAATGACTGGGTTACATTCTGATTATTAAAGTGAGTGAGGTTTATTACTCTGTTCAAAAAAAGTGTATTTAATAGCATTTTCATTATATTCAAATCATTTCCAGAGTTATACACTTAAAAAGTAAATGAAGTGTAGTTCTGTAGAGAATTACTCCTGTGTGAATTCAGGCAAAGTAAGAATAGTATATTATTCTTAATGGAAAATTCTGAATACATATTTGAGCTATAAATACATGTAAAGATGAATGATATGTTTTCCAAGGGTATTTTACTGTGAAGTTAAAGGTGATTAAGGCAAAAATGTATTAAGAAGTCTGAAAATTTCTTTTGGAAAATGGGTGGCATGCTCTTCAGTTCCTGCAGCCTTATTGCGGTCCATCCCTCAAGTCGCTACATTTGCTCCACGCTACACCTGCTTTATGTGTGTCTTGATGTTCACGTGCTGAATGATGCTATTTCTCCTACTTCCCTGGGGAGGCATGAGTCCTTTCTGCTTCCAGGAAGAGCTCTGCATACATGTCTATGCATAATATTTTCTCTTACTTCTCACCCTTGTTCTTTGGGATTAGGCAAAATCCTTCCAGGTAACCAGCCTGAATAAGCCTGGTAATCAGGTAATATAAAGTATTAAGTCTCAATAAAAGCTGGGAGAAAAAAGTTAAAAATACAATGTAAATAATAAAAAGAATAGAAGATAATGAGAGAGAAAAGTTGTTTTACTATCTCCACAACATAAATTATGATTTTGATCATCCAAAGGTGGGAATGATATGAAAGGGGAGTTAATTTTGTAGATTTAAATAAAGGGATGGTCAAAAGTTAAGGGAGACGCAAGAGGGAGGAGATATGGGGGTAAATGTATATGTATAGCTGATTCACTTTGTTGTACAGCAGAAACTAACACACCATTGTAAAGCAATTATACTCCAATAAAGATGTTAAAAAAAAGTTAACCTAAATTAACAAACCATGTATAATTTTCCAATTATTACAATTTAAAAGTCACCTTTATTCATAATTAAGGAATAGGTAAAAGGACTAATGAAATAACATTTTACTCGATTACTTAATATCCAGTGGCAGAGTGTGTTGCTCTGTCTTATCCGTCGAGTCCTTCTGCATTGAATTAGGACAGCACATTTGTAAGTAAATCTCAGTTTATAGACTTATATGGTAACTTCAGTTTTTTTCATTCTGGTTTCTTGCATCAGTCACGTTAACCTGTATTGATTTATAATCTGGAAGAAATTAGATCAGGCCACATAGAAGCAAGGCTGTTGGTCAGAAAACAAACCAACAAAAGAATTGAAAATGTGACCCACAACACAATTATTTAAAACAGCACTGCCCTCTACCACTAGCTGTTTATAACTGTGAAACCCGCAAGGCTATAGAAGCTGAGTCTCTTAAGAAAGCTCATTGCATTCTTTACTTTGAAAAGAGACTCTATTATAGAATTGAGCCTGATGTACAAGGTGGTAAACACATATTTGGCCAAGGAAAAATATTTACAGTAAAATAGTACCTGTCAGGATTCAGTATTTAACGAACACATTGAAATTAAGATGTATTTAAAGTTTTCAGTTAAAAATTTAACAAACACATCATCTAAAATAACTTCAGCTTTGTGTTAGTTTTTTCTTTAAGTTTTAAACCAATTTTTTTTCACTTTTTTTAATTGCGGTATAATTGACCTATAACATTATATTAGTTTCAGGTGTACAAATAATGATTTGCTATTTGTATACATGGTGAAATGATCACCACAATATGTCTAGTTGACATCTGTCATCATACGTAGTTACAAAATTTGTTTTTCTGGCGTGAGAACTTTTAAGATCTACTCTTTTTTTTTTTTTTTCATGTTTCTTACTTCTCTTTGATCAGGTCTTTATTCAAAATTAGCTGTCCGAAATGATTTGACCTTTACTGAATAAACAAATTTAAGTTTATGCAGCAGCCTTCTTTTCCTCTGTAGTGGGTTTCTTTTCTGCAGGCTTCTTTTTAGCAGGCTTCTTTTCAGCTGCTTGTTTCTGGGTCACTGGGGACTTTTTTCCCACCAAAGCCTTCTTTTGCTTCTTCAGCTTCTTAACGCAAACAGCCTTCTTTACTTTCTTTCCCACCACAGTCTTCTTGCCTGGAATCCCCTTCTCATCTGATTTGGCTTCTATTGTTGCTGCTGCCCTATCCATCTGGATTTTGTGGTTCTTGGCCTGGCGAAGAATGGTGTTCCGGTGCATGGTCTTTGCATATGGCTTTAGCTTCAACATGATTCTCAGGTTTTTCAGTGGATTCTTCTTCAGGACTCTGCAATGAATCTTCTTGCATGGTGCTCGGAGGGCTCTTTGGATCTCTGGGCTTTTCAAGATTCTGCTAAGGTCTGTATTGAGCATCTCGTGCATGGGGAACTTGTAGTTACTCTTGAGGGGAGCAGCTTTACGCCAAGTGCCATACAGCTCCTCTAACTTGCGGAAAGCACTTTCAGTCCAGATGCAGAAACGTCCCACATGCCCCCCAGGAGCAAGTTTCAAAATGTTCAGTTTGCTTATATTAAGCAGAGTAATTCCAGGGATGTTTCTGAAGGCCTTGATGATACCACTGTTCTCATTATAGATGATGCAGGGTCCCCTGCGCTGGATACGGTGACGGTTTCTCACTTTGCCTTTGCCAGCTGTCATTCGCTGCCAGCCGTAGACCTTTTTGATATCATTCCTGGCCTTAAGGTTCTTCCGAAGCAAAACAGCCTCCTTGGTCTTCTTGTAGCCTTCAACTTTATCTTCAACTACCAAAGGAAGTTCAGGAACTTCCTCTATACGATGACCTTTAGACGTGGCCAGCGCTGGTAAAGCTGAGGCAGCCAGCGCAGAGCAGATGACATGTCGCTTCTGCACTGTATTCAGTCTGCGGTGCCAATGTCGCCAGGTCTTGCTTGGCACAAATATGCGGCCCCCACGACACATATTTCCCAAAGCACCCTGGCCAGAACAGTGAGTGCCGCCACCTCGAACCCTGGGAATTCAAGCCACAGGCCTGCCAGTACCCCAAGACTCAGCACTGGCTTGATGACCTGCTAATTCACTGACAGCATAGGGCTGTCTGTTATTTTTGCGCAAGGTTGGTGTGAACAAAGTTCACAATATCTGGTCGAATGGGAGTCTTGAACATAGCAGGCAAAGTGACATTTTTGCCAGATGACTCCCCCTTTTCAGAGTCCACTGATATCAGTGGACGAGCACACGCCATGGCGGGAGAGGAGAAGGCCACGCTCCCCTCAACCCGGCGGCTCCCACAGGAAAAGCAAAATCTACCCTTCTAACAACTTCCAAATATGCAATTCGATGTTATTAACTATAGTCACTATGCTTTACCTTATATCTCCATAATTTTTTTTTTTTTTCGGTACATGGGCCTCTCACTGTTGTGGCCTCTCCCGTTGCGGAGCACAGGCTCCGGACGCGCAGGCTCAGCGGCCATGGCTCACAGGCCCAGCCGCTCCGCGGCATGTGGGATCTTCCCGGACCGGGGCACGAACCCATGTCCCCTGCATCGGCAGGCGGACTCTCAACCACTGCGCCACCAGGGAAGCCCAAGACCTTGTGAATTTTAGAAAAGGAACACTATTCAAAAGATGTGGCAGCATATTATACAAAGTAAATACAGTTACTAAAATGATTTAGCATGCCGCAGTAAGTTCCATTTGAATTTTGACAATATATTCTTCTGGTTGTCCAGTTGTACAAAGAAGCTGAAATCAATGCTGAATTTTACATCTCCTTCCTCCCAATGCCCAATTTATCCAATAGAACAATATGGCACTTTAAAAAAGTGCATCAGTACTCCTAATCCACCAGGGTTTAATACATCATTTGTGCTGTGCAATGCATAATTCCCTGGTGTTGTAAAAAGTTAATGCTCTTACAAAAAAGTCCCCAACTCTCATGGAAGGAATTTATGTATGGGTATTCTCTGCTTTTCAAAAGTTCGCTATACACCATTTCACTTTCACAAAAAACCTACATTAGTACATTAGTACCTGTTTTTGATAATCAAAAGAAATCCGAAGAGGATTTTTGTTTTTACAAAAAATGGTGAAAAGTGAAAATAACATTCAGGGTTTGTCTTGTAGCAGCTGATGTAGAGGCAGCATGCACCCCAAACCGTGAGAGTGGCACCTCCAATCTCCTTCCCAGGGAACCACACTTAGCATCAAGCCACCATAGCTTCGAACTGCATCTGTGAGCATCTGTGCTGTATCTTGATTTATTTTATGCCTCCTAGCAAGATGTGTCCTTAGGTAATTGCTTTTTGCTTTATGCCATTTTGGCTTCTAAAAGGCTTCATAGATACGCTCTACTTTAGGATAGTGGGGAAACCTGTACTTGGGAAATCAAGGTGAATAAGATTTTAGTTATATCATTGAGCTATGCTTTTTGGGTTTAATAAGTACAAAACCTAGAAAATAGGGGTCAGTTCTTTATGGTATCTCATCTAATGTTAAAAACCATGTGGAGGACTGGATCTGTGTCGCATTTCATGCTGTGCCCCCTGGGAGGATGGGGCCCAATTCAGTTTCAGTGGAGTCAGTTGAAACTTTCTGTGGAAAACCTTCAACCTAGTTAAAAGATTAACTCTCAAGTAAAAAATAAATAAATAAATACATAAAATAAATATATATGTATATATATCTGAAACATTCTCTGATTAGAAGCCATGTGAATCTCAGTAATAGTGTAAGTACAACTTAAACTAAAAAATCTGTTTCTTCCTTTTCCTCTGTTGAGCCCCTAGTCCCTACCTAACCCCCAGTTTACATTTTAAGACCCTTCTTCCCTAGCAAAGATCCCACAAATAATAATTAGTCCGGTGTATTAATTGGTGAAATTAGTCAGGCTCTTTTTCAGTAAACCAGAACATGTTCTCATCCATTCATATCTCCCTATTGTTCAAATTAGTTGCCTTGGAAATTTAAAGCACCTAATATACTCCACGAAGATAATCATAATCTCCACTTCCATCGTGGTTATCAATGACCAAGATGGGCTTAACTGTTCCTTTATCTTAACTAACTTTCGACAGGTTTCTTCCTGAGGATAGGCCCCGACCTCCCTTAGAAAATTTCGTTTAGAACAATTGTGATTGTAAATTCTTTCTCTGCCCCTTTGAGATGGAAATCTTCTCCAGCCCAGAAACATTTTGCTCAAAGACCTGGGAGTTACCCCTTTGAAATGTAGTCATCTAAGATAATACACCTCCTTCCCAGTCTCCTTGGGGGAGCAGCAGCCCAAGTTTGTTAGTACGTGACAATTAACAAGCAAGGGTGACCTACTCACGTTGACCAAACTCCCCGCTGAGGTCCTCTAGCGCTTTTCCATAAACTAACTCTGGCAATCAAAAGTCCTTCCTCCTCTCCAGCCGAGTTGAGTTCAATCTCTCTTCTTCTACAGGAGTCTTGAGCAGGAGACTTGACCCTATTGCAATAGTCTTGAAAACAGTCTTCTTTGACACTTTTAACAAGTGTTCAGTGCAATTTTGCTTTGCGTCAATTATTTAGTTTTCCTCTCTCTCCCGTTTCTGTACCATTTACACATACATCAATCCCTTGTGTTTTCGTCTATCTCAATATTTCTCAAAAAACTTTAATAAGAACCATGATTTGTAAGTCGCCTCTCTTGAAACCAAAATAAATGAATGAATAAAATATAAAATAAAATAAAGGGAAAGGAGAAATGAGGCAGGTTCCCAGTATGATTTTTGCAAAGGATACAGTATATAAATAAGAAGCTCATTAAGTCATGAGTACTAATTTAATTCTCTCATAGTCTAAAGGAGAGGTTACAAATTGTATGATAGTAGGCCTGAGGATGGATTTTATTTGACCTGCTCAGTGTACTAAAATTCAGGAGATTTCACATACATTTTCAGGTTTCTAGCATCTTAAACAAATTGTGTAATCTCCCAACCCTAGCTATTCATTCCAGCAAGACAGCGGAATCAACTGAGAAAATAGAATAACAACAGCCTTCATTTAGAGATAACTTACAAAAGATATACCTCAAACTTATTTTTATTCGTTCTTCAAGCTGTTTTGAGCATGTAATCTATTCATTTCTGCCAAATAGTTAAAGTAGTAAATGGCTTCCGATGAAATATTTTGAGTTTCTGATTTCCAGGAAATTTGCACTTTATTTTTCTCAGCTTTATGTCAACAAAACTGATAACCTTTTAGACCACCCAAATTTTATATAGAACTTTAACAAAAGTGATTTTCCTTTTTTTTCTTTTTTTACATTTTTCCCATATAATAAAATACATTTACTAGCATAGTTTGGTGTTATATCATTTTATTAATAAATTCCCTTTTTTTTATACATTTCCATCTCTCTTTTATTATTTTGAGACAAAAGTGACTAAGGTTAATTCTGGGCTTAATACTCATTGTTAAATAAATATTGAACAATTAATAAACAAGATTGATTATAGTTAGTGTGTGTGTGTTGTGTGTGTGTGTATATGTGTGTGTGCTGACCCAAACCAGCATGTTTTTAGCTGGCTTTTTTTTTCCTTTCACAGAACACTGGCTTCCAGTCAAGGTTCCACTCATCACTAGTTGAATAAATTTAGACAAGTCACTTAAGCCCACTCAGACCTGTTTCCTCACAGTAAAATAAAGAGGCTGAAATACACATACTTTAAATTTCCTCAAGTTCTAAAATAACATAACATGGGGATTATCACTATGGTGAATGTTTGTGTATCAGGGCAAGCGAGAGTTCTGAAGTGAGGCAGAAACTTGTTTCAGTGGCTGCTGTGCTTCTAATATTTCAGCATGAAATACAATGTTTACTATAGATATTTTAATTATAGAATTTTTACTACAGATTTTTTTAATCAGGTTAAAGATGTTTCTTTCTACTCCATACTTCTACGAGTATTTATCATGGATAGAGTCCAGTTTTTTTTTTTTTTTTTTTTTTTTTTTTTTTGCGGTACGCGGGCCTCTCACTGTTGTGGCCTCTCCCGTTGCGGAGCACAGGCTCCGGACATGCAGGCTCAGCGGCCATGGCTCACGGGCCCAGCCGCTCCACGGCATGTGGGATCTTCCCAGACCGGGGCACGAACCCGTGTCCCCTGCATCGGCAAGCGGACTCTCAACCACTGCGCCACCAGGGGAAGCCCGAGTCCAGTTTTATTAAATGCATTTTTGCATTGATTAAGATAATATTCTGTTAATGTAGCAAAATATGTATTTCCTAATGTCAAATAATTGTTACATATTTTAACTGGGATAAATCCTATATGATTAGGTTTTACAAACGTGATTTGCTGGCTTACGTTTGTTAATATTCTAATATTTACAGTTTTTACTTACATTTTTCTTGACTTTGGAATATAATTTTTCTCTTTCCTACTGTCTTTGGTATAAAAGTTATACAAGATTCATAAGGCAAGTTGCAGATACTTGTGTGTATTTGTGTGTGTGTGTATTCATAATCATTGGATGAATGCTTGCAAGATGATGATTATATGTTATTTTAAGGTCCAAACCACCTGTTTGGCTTGTTAGTAGAATTTAAGTGATTTATCTTACTTATCCAATTTTTTCAATGGTTATAAATATATTCTAGTTTTTTGTTAAATTCTGACTCAGTTTGCATAAGCTATAGCATCACCTTTGGAAAACTATTGCCCTGAACTTTTTTTAAATTAAAGTATAGTTGACTTATTATATTACCTTCAGGTATACAACACTGTGATTTGATACTTTTTAAAGATTATACTCAATATAAAGTTATTATAAAATATTGGCTATATTTCCTGTGCTGTACATTACATCCTTGTATCTTATTTATTGTATACCTAGTAGTTTGTACCTCTTAATCCACTTGCCCTATCTTGCTGCGCCCCACCAGACTTGACCACTCTGGTACCACTAGTTTGTTTTCTGTATCTGTGAGTCTGTTTCCTCCTGTTGTATTTGTTCATTTGTTTTATTTTTTAGATTCCACATATAAATGAAAAGATACAGTATTTGTCTTTCTCTATCTGATGTATTTCTTTAAGCATAATACCCTTCAGGTCCATCCATGTTGTTGCAAATGGCAAAATTTCTTTCTTTTTTATGGCTGAATAGTATTCCATCGTATATATATATATACCGCATCTTCTTTATCCAATCATCTGTTGATGGGCAGTTATGTTTCTTCCATATCTCGCCATAAGGATTAAACTAATTCAGAGGTAGTCACAGTTTTTACCACATTTCCATTTAATTGTCAGTATTTGTAAGTGTAGAAGATGGAGGAATGAGAGAGAACAACAGTGGATTTTCTAAGCTTAATTCACTGATGACTCCAGCTGAAGCTGTTGCTCTAGATGCCATCTGTTTGCACCAAAGTAAATAAACAGGCTTTGGCATCTGGTATACAGCCAGTGATTTGGTGAATGTTTGTTTGCCCCTCTTGACAAGTATTGAAAACACACTATAAGTTGTTGAGGTTTATACCTAGCAAGCCCAGCAGTACACCTCCATTCACTGTGCTGTCACAGGCTTGCATCGATCTATGACTCTGTCTACAGTTTAGTCAAAAGAAACTGAATTGTTCCCATCACTAAAATAACATGAAGCCAAATCATTCTATTTATTGCTGGATCCTGGAGAACAGAAAATGTCATAAGATTAGAGGAGACAAATGAATCCCATGAAAATATTGGGCCTATATTTTCATCTCATGAAAATATAGTTTCTGTGCAAAGAAGAGGGCTACAATAGTCTGGAATAATCTGGATATTATTTTTACATCATAAAGAAAGATGTACTATATGCCACTACCACTTTAAAAGGCACACACCTCTTGTTAGACCTTTTTGGATTTTAGAAGAAACAAACCCTAAAATTAAGGATATTACACATGATATTTATGTGCAGAATAAAATGCCATGCTTTAATTTGAGCACAGAACAAGAAAAGAGCAAAAGTTCCCATCTGATTCACACTGGAATGTCAGCAGCTTTAACATTTGGGCCTTATCATTGAGTCGATAGGATTGGTTGCTGTGTGTGTCCATGGACAGGGTATTGTATGCACATTTGGTCAGGCACTTATATCTGAACCCTATCAACTGCACGTAGGGTTTTGGCACAACGCCATGCCTTCTTCTCCAAAGAACTACTGTACTTTGCGGGCCTCTCACTGCTGTGGCCTCTCCCGCTGCGGAGCACAGGCTCCGGACGCCCAGGCCCAGCGGCCATGGCTCACAGGCCCAGCCGCTCGGCGGCATGTGGGATCCTCCCTGACCGGGCCACGAACCCACATCCCCTGCATCGGCAGGCGGACTCTCAACCACTGTGCCACCAGGGAAGGCCCGAACTACTGTACTTTTGAGAAACGTTCTTGCTTTTCTACTGAGTCACCCGAGTGATTAAATGCCAAATCATAAAACTCTAGGTGTCTTTGCAAGCAAACCTGCTCAGCATCACCTGCTTCTTATTTGCTCTACTTAGAACAGATTTGCCTGTGCTGAGAAGCACTCCATGGTCCTTTAGAAATGGTCTAAACGGCATCCATGATAAGTCAGTCTTAAAGCTAAACAAAGTTGTAGTAGAACTCTCATCTTGCCTCCTTCTGCCACAATGCTGGATGACAACTGCTTCTACAATCAGTCTTGGAATCTCCAGGGGACTTCCCTGTGACCTGTTTACTGAAGTGGGGCATATGTGAACCTGGTTTAGAGAAAACTCTGTCTCATAGCAGGTACCAGCTTCAAGATGACAGTAACAGAATGATTCCCCCGCTCAGTATCAGCCTTGATTAGCACATTTAGTTACTCGCTTTGCCTGGAAAGGGAGATGACCTGAGTGTGAAATGCTGGATGTTCAGGCACTTGGAGCAAGATTAGGTTCCAATAACAAGGGATTTGGGGAAAGAGGAATGTAGATGCACTCAGAAACGTGCTATTATGTGTGTCCAGTGTGGATGCCCTCCAAAGGTCCCTGGATATAGAGGAAGCACTTGATAATCCACCAAACAATGTGACCCAACCTATGGATGTTGGGTTTCCTCCTCCACAAGCCCTTGTAGGGAGTGAAAATTCAAACTTCAAACCTGACAGAGCCAGGACTGTGGTTATCAGTGTCTCGAGGGAAGGTTACTGTATTTTACTGCTTTTGAACATTGACACATGGCTTAGTCAAGCTTTCTTACTTTGCCCATGATAGACAGATGTGTGAGTCTTTTCTATGTAGGGTTTATAGCCCTTTCAGGAACCCAGCTTTTTGCAGAGGTTTCAATTTTAACTCCCCATCTGGCAACCTAGAGCCCTCATCCTTTTCTTTTTCCCTGCTTGGGTTTTAAAACCCACTAATCACTTCTGCATTACTTGCCCTTCTCCACCAAAACAGGATTACCTGCCTCTTTCATCAACTTGAGACCCACCGTTCTTGCTCTCACTGACCTCTGCATTGCTGATACCTGTCACTTCCCTTCCTTTCTGGCAAGCATAGCCGTGCATTAAAATATCTTTTATCAAATTAATACTTAGTTAGCATTTGTAGGTGTTTTACAGAATTGTTTGAATGTTGCCCTGTTCAGCTGTGAGATGACTCATGTCTTTCCAATATAGCAGACCTTTTTTAACACTCATTTATATTTTATTTTTATTACTAAAGTTCACCTGTGGAGTGTACATAGCTACATAGTGATGATGTGTCTAGATTTAAGGTATAGTACATATAATCATGGTGATTTTAATGCAGAATTTAATGTGACTTAATAAGTATTAAATTGCCAATTTAAATGTATTTGCAAATCAGGAGTCTATTGTCGAATCTTATGACTATTCAAAAACAAAATAAAACATGGTTACTTAGTGATAGCATATATTCCGAAAAATAAAATTGTAGGTACTGATATTTATCTAGAATTTGAAAAGTATTGGTCAGTGCATCTAATCTTGAATAACATAGTTATTCTGGCATATTGCTATTATAAATTATTCCTTATAATTTCTTATAGGAAACATGCAGCTTTATAGACTACACTATAACTGCTGTGTAAAATTTGTACTACTCAAGTATATAAAATAGATGTAAACACACACATATTAGAAAGACTAAATGAAGGTCCCTTAGAGATTTTTTTCTTAAAATGATGTATCCTGGAATTATCTTGAAAACAAGATTCTTAACTCGTTAACCATGATCGGGCAGTTTAAAGAAGAACTAATAGTAAAGGGGAAATAAAGTGCCTTTCTTTTCTACCTAAATATTAAGTTAGCTCAACTTCAACGTTGCTTGAGTTGCAACATGCATTATAGAATACAGAGCTAATTGCTTTAGTGTTTCAACCCTCCAAGCAGTGCAGATGTTATGCAAATGTTTTAGTGCTCATTTTCAGAAAGTAAACAATTGTGGTAAATTTTGCAAGGGTATTTTCTTTTTTTGCATTAGCACTAAACTTTCCAAAATTGTTGCCAGCTACAATGTTAGTGCTCAAATAAATTGAAATTTTTGTGGAGTAAAAATGTGTCAGATGTGGACGTATAATGGATTTTTTTCTAATTATGAAACACCATTACATTGGGGAGCAACATGGAGTTAAATAGAACTGTTAGTATTATGTAGGTGCCCTAATTTGATGAAACATGTTATTGGTATCCACAGACAACAAGAATTTGTCAGGTCTATCTTTAATAAGTATAAAATACAAACAGGTTTATTGCTTCACGTGAAAATTATACTTAGAGAGCATTTAAGATTTTTCATAGTCCTGTGTTTATTTTGTGTCGACGAAAAGATGAATTTAGAAAAAAATTCCATTACTAATAAATTCTTATAAAGATGATTTTGGAATTCAATAGCAAACTAATTTGTAATCATTTGTAAGTATATCATCCATGTGGCTTAGAAATCTGAATCTTAACAATTTATAAAAATTCCTACAGGAAGGTAGAGTGTAAATATTTCTTGATTATATGAATTTGAGAGACAGGGTGTTATTTGTTTCCTGTTGCTTCTGTAACAAATTACCACAAACTTTAAGGCTTAAATTCATTATTTTAGGGTTCTGCAGTTCAAAAGTTCTCAATTCAAGATGGCAGTAGGTCGGTGTTCCTTTTGGAGGCTGCAGGAGAAACTGTTTCCTGTCTTTTCCAGTTTCTAGAGGCCATCTGCATTCCTTGGCTCCTAGCCCATTCCTCCATCTTCAAAGCCAGCAGTATAAATCTTCAAATCTCTCTCCTTTCTGTCTTTTGCTTCCACTGCCACGTCTCCTTTTCTGCCTTACCCATTTCCTTAAAAGGGTCTTTGTGATTACATTGGGCCCATCCAGATAATACAGGATAATCTATCCAGCTCAAGAGACTTAATCATGGCTGCAATGTCTCCTTTGTCATGTGCAGTGGGTTGAACAGTAGCCTCCAAGAGATTTGTCTACCTGGAACTTCAGAATGTGACTTTATTTGGAATGAGGATCTTTGTAGATGTAATTAAATATCCCAAAATGAGATCATTGTAGATTAGGGTGGGCTCTAATTCCAGTGAGGAGTATCCTTATAAATAACAGAAAAGTATTAGACACAGAGAGTGGGAGGGGATGGGGAAGGACTCTCCCTCAGACTCCAGAAGGATTCAACCCCACTAATGCCTTGATTCCAGACTCTGACCCCCATACCTGTAAGAGAACAAATTTCTGTTGTTCAGAGTCCCCCAGTTTGTGATAATTGTTTATGGAAACCCTAGGAAACTAAAATACCATTTAAGGTAACCAAATACAGGATCTGGGGATTATAGAATGTGGACATCTTTCAAGGGACATTATTCTTTCTACCACAAAGTGCAAATATCCTACCAAATTTGAGCAATTACTCTTACATTCTGGTGAGTTACATGGTCCTGTTTCTGTCTCATTTGCATAGCAGGATGCTTAAAAGCAATGTCTTCACATTTCTCTTTATGGATGATAATGATGTGATTGATATTCAAACACAAATAGTTTTAAGTAAAGAATGTTATTCCCCATGAAACAGCTTGCTAAAAGGCTGATGAAAAAAGTTTGGTGAGGTCATATTAAAAGATACATATCCTAGAATCTTGATATACTGGCTCTATAATTTAGAAATATTTGCTATTCTCTTTGTACTGGTCCTTAACTGCAAGAACAATAAAATTCATAGAAAGTAGTTTATTAACTGGAGTTCTCTGAGCAAGACAAGCCCCAGTACCATCTCCATGTTTTCCTTATGAGTTTGAATTGATTTAGGCAAAGGTCACACTTAACTATTTCTCCTCCATTTGTTTTCCAGAAGCTAATAGTTGCATCTAAAAGGCCCCAACTTTAATTTGGCAGTGAGTTATTACTGAATCTTCCAAATGACTCCACGGTGTTAGATTTTTTCTTCACAATTACACTTTACTAAAGGTCTTATAGTAATTATAAATTTCTGTTAAATCTCAGCATGGATCTTTTCCATATTAGACAAAGATATTAATTGATTAGTAGGTCAAATAGAATTGACTTGAAATACTATCAATAGCAAAACTGCAGTTGTTATTTTATGTGTTGAATTTGAATAACCCCAAATCAACCATAAAGAAATAGAGACAACCTTTGTGAAAAATGCTTCAACACTGATGTATCCAGTTAGCCAATAGTTCACTACTGGTGTTCCCAATTTAATCAGACATCTTTTCACAACTACCAATTAAGGCTTTTTGTTGGGTTTTAGAGATAATAACTGAAAGCTGGCTACTCCTCATGTGCCCATTGAAGTCTTTAATTAATAATGACATATATACAAGAAAAACAAGGTAAGCTTTCTCACTGTTTAATGTCAGACAGTGCAGGTAATTCAAACCGATAAATATTTTAGCGCACTTAGGTATAAATATCACAGACAGACATAGCCTGAGAATTAAGCATTTAATACTTGTGACTATAATTTCTTGCTGCCTTGAATTTCTTTTCAGAGGAAACATGAATTATAGAGTTTTCTGTAGATTCTATTTCTAGTTGCCTGTTACAAGAACATACGGGATGTTATGACTAATTGAACTTAACTGAATTACAAGGGACTCACTGTTTCTCAGAAATGTTATTATCTGTTGGTCAGGTAGTAATATATAACAAGCAAGAGAGTGACAAAATTATTTTGACAACACCAAATGCTGCCAGAACTTCAGATAATGCTTACTTTTTGGAAGAGAGTTCATCTTGAATTGTAGAGAAAAATTATAAAATATTAGAGTACTTTAAACGTGAATGAAATAGACAACATCTACAATGTTACTTTATTTTTCTGTGATTTAGGACAGAAATTTACCAGAAGTACAGAGCTATTTATACTACTTTAAACCCCTACTGAATATTGCAATTCTTTCCTTAAAAAAAAAATCACATGAATCAAATACCATGCACATTACTAGACCACTGGACTATCTGCTAATGTTCTTATATGTTCATAAAAGTACAAACTAGGTATCCACAAGGCACAGAAGTACATAATAATCACTGTTAAATATGTTATTTAATCTGCATTATTATTCTGATACATGATGGCATAATTTTTCTTGATTGAAATAAAGTGCTTCTAATTACATACCAATTTCTTAAAAACACATCTAGATGTATGCATCTTTTAAGCTAATAAAAGTAATCATCAAAAAAGAAGTTGATCCATGCTTACTAATACAATTATTAATAATTTCAAATTAGATACGAATAACAGTACATTTCTTTTCCAAAACACAGGGTAAGAAAAGTGAGTTTACATAGAATTTCTTATTTTACAGACATTATTTTTTGAGGCACTTCCTTTTGAATATTACAAATCTAGGAAAAGAAGGTAAAATGAAAGAAGCATGGAAGTAAGACCTTCCATGAGGAAGAGGAAGGAGAAAATAAAGGGAAGATAGAGAGATGAAAGGATATAGAGTCATTAACAAGAAAAGCAGGAAGAAAATGATGATATTCCTGAACCAATAGTGAGTGAAGATTCCATTAAACCCCACAGTACACTCCATTATACAAACAAATGAACAAAACTGAAGCAATCTGATTACTTATAAAGTGCTCCTTCCTACCCACTTTGCTTTCCATTCTTAGTTCTGTTTCTCCAACTCAGTATTCTCCAACTCAGTTGTCTGGAACTACCAGCATCTGCATTACCTGCAAGTTCTCAAGATCCCTGTCCTAAACCAAATAAATCAGAAACTCTGGGAGCCCGGTCCAGCAATCTGCTTCTTCTTTCTTTCTTTTTTCTTTTGTTTCTTCTTGGCAAACTTTCCAGGAGATTTGCATGTGCACTAAAAACCACTACTCTAATCCAGACCATCATCCTGTCTTCCTCAATCTCTTTATGTTCATCAGTTTCCATCCAAAAAATCCAAACGCCATACAAGGCTAAATGAAATGGAACACAGCAGTAATGTAATGTACCCCCTTAGCTAGCGGTCCAAGACATTAATGAACACATGAAAAAATTAAGGCGTATTCGTTATGTTTGACATTCAACAAATTTTAAGGAAAAAACGCAAGTGAAATAAGTGAAATGAAAAATTCTCCCACTGGCAAGTTTTCATAGTTCAGTATTTGCAAAGACAGGAAGCCTGGGACTCATTTTCAATCTGTACTCCCTTCACACCAGCTCTGTCTAAAGTGCCATGGAATTACCTTCCTTAGAGTCAGGCCTAGAAAGCTCAACATTGGGTCCAAATTGTTGGGTTCTTCCTGTTGCTTTCGAAATTAAGCATAAATGATTTGGCACTTTTCAAATCTCCCGACTTTTCTACCTTCTACCAACTTTTGCAACGTTTTTCTTCTCTAAACTTTCCAGCTCATTACTGCCCACAGGACTCTGCACTGCCATGCCTACAACCTCATTCCTGCTATGTTTACAACCACGTACGATCATATTCCCATTTGAACTTGTAAAACTTCTATTTATTTTAAGTTCAATGTCATAATCTCCTCTTGCTTAATAAATGTAATCACTTACATCCTATCTTTATTTTTGCTCCCCTAGTTTAACCATGTCATTCTTTTTGTGTTCTCTTTGATTGTTTGCTCACTTACAGTTTCTCTGTATGAATGGTGTTCAACTTTGACCACAGAGATCCTTCTTGCAACATTTTATATCCAGTTATGTTTTAGGGATAGGTTGTCCCACCTGGATTTCTGTCATTCATCCATTATTGGATGTTTCTAAAACCCTTTTTAATCATACAAATATTGCTTACTTTCTCTATTAATTTGCTAAGGCTGCTGTAACACAGTATGACAGACTGAGTGGCTCAAACAGCAGAAATTGATTTTCTCATAATGCTGGAGGCTAGAAGTTCAAGATCAAAGTTATCAGCAGGGCTGGTTCCTTCTGAGGGCTGAAGGGAAGGACCTGTTCCAGGCCCTCTCCTTGGCTTTCAGATGGCTGTGTTCTCCCTATGTCTTTACATCTTCTTCCATCTAGACCTGTATGTGTCCAAATTTCCTTTTCTTATAAGGATACCAATCATATTGGATTAGAAACCATCCTAATGACTTCATTTTAATGTAATTACCTCTTTAAATACCCTATGTCTAAAAAATTTCACATTCTGAGGTACTGAGGGTTAATACTTCAACATATGAATTTGGGAGGGGAGACAGAATTCAATTCATATATTCTTTCCCTTAAATCATGCAGAATGGCATAATGCATAATAACATGTATGAAAAGTGTAACATAGAGATTAAGACCAATTATTTGGATAGTCTGAGGATGAAAAAGCCTCACTGGTTAAAAGATCATAATAATTAACTCACAAGACTATCATATAGTTTTATTTTTCTTAATAACTTCCCTCTCTTCCAATTTTCTCTATTGGCATGGTTTAAAGCCACAGGAAATGCATAGAATAACATCAAGTTTACACATTTGTTGTTAAATAAAATGCCTTCTTAAGAGCCACTGCAAACCTTTGGCAAATTATTGCTGAGCTGCTGCACTACAGGCACTGAGAAAAATTCAATCAATTTCTGCTATATTCAATTGCAAGAAAAAAAAACCCCTAAAATATCATTCCTGAGTAGGCTTGCTTGAAAAGAATCCCATCATATTTTATAGTGTTGTTGTTTGGCATTATTTCCTACAGAGAATTGGTTTTGAAAGAAATAATATGAGCTGAATTATGAAGATTTTTCAATGATATTCTTTGTCATCAGTTATTAAATGATCAGCATTATAGCATGTTGTTTATAAAGTACTAAAAACATTAAAAAATACCTAATACCTTTAAATAATTACCCTTTCTCTTGATAGAAGACAAGATGCTATGGCATATTTTAATTACTAAGAGTGAATCACTTTAACAGATTTATGTAGACCATCTCTAACAAATGTTAACAGAATATAAAACAGTAGCTTACCTTTGTCATTGAGAAATAAGGCAAATGATCAGCCTTAGTATAAATTTATTTTATTATTTTCTGTAAAAAATGATTCAAAACTTCTATCTTATAAAACTTTTCAAAATCATACAAAGTAATAAATTGATTAAAATAATTGATGGAATCATTGAATTTTAGATTTATGGAGAATTAGAGATCATGCAGTCCAAAAAAACATGTTTTTTTCAAACAAAGAAACCAAGGACTGTTAAGATTGACTCCCTGTTCAGTAATGGAATAGGTGCCTTAAAAGATAGAAATGAGAATTTTATATAATTCATGATTTCTAAGAGTTTATAGTCTATGCAAAAAAGAAGATATAAGTATGTTACAAATTAAATAAGCAAATATAATCATGGCAAAGTGAGCAGTTACCATAAATAAGGCATCTTAAATAATATGTATTCTATTTGAAAGAACATGAATGGAGATGTGGGCAAAATTTTCATTGAATAAACCTAAATTTTATTTCTATATTATTTTCCTAATTTGGGGAGGGTAAGACATTGGGGTTAATATATGACAGCATGCTTTTTTATGCTGTCTTGGCTACTAAAGAAGTAAATGGAAAAATGTCAGAGCTTTTTATAGTCCTATAATCCTTACATTTGAAAGATATCAGATTATATGGATTATCAAAGGTCAGTGTATTGAAAATTCTTAGGATTGGAAGAAATCATCCAGGCCATCTAGTTACTCACCAGCCAGTTGCTGACGAGCTTCTCAGTGGCTGAACTGAAAATGGACCATTTGGGTTTTATTTTTCCTTCTGATATGGATATGGGCTGCAAATAGTTGTTTGAATTTGGGGAAGGTCATACCTACCGTCATATCTCAGCTGTACTTCTGATGGGATTGCGTCTTCTATTTGTGGTTGTGCATTATCATTCTTATAGCTTCCTCTTTTTAAAAATATTTATTCATTCGTTTGTTTATTTGTTTATTATTTTTGCTCTGCCAGGTCTTAGTTGCAGCACACAGAATCTTCGTTGCAGCATGCAGGATCTTTACTTGTGGCATGCGGACTCTTATTCGCAGCATGCATACGGGATCTAGTTCCCTGACCAGGGATTGAACCTGGGTTCCCTGTGTTGGGAGCACAGAGTCTTACCCACTGGACCACCAGGGAAGTTGCAGGCTCCTCATTTTTAAGTTAAAAAAAAAAAAGAAAATCTTATGTAAAGTGTAAAATCCTGGGAAGAAAGTAGATGAGCCAGAGAAGCCTAGAAAAACTCATTCAATAGAAGAAAATTTGGTATGGAAGCTGATTGAGAGAAGGATATGCCTAAAAATCATAAGCTGTGCCATGCATACGGTTTATGAGAGTTTTGTTCCTTCTGGATGTTCTCACTAGGATACTTGAGCACTGTGTAATATTTTTGAAATACTAGATAAACATTGTTGCAGAAGATTAAAAAGCCATAGGCAGGGTGTTTGCCATTTAGAATCTTGATATAGCAGGAAGTGTTGTAGAGTCTTTGAAGAAGTGAAAAAAAAAAGATAAAACAGAGATTATTGAAGGACTGAGTTTCAAAGCAACTTTCTGATAGTTTGGGAGATTTTAAAGTAGTTCATGACAGTAATTTGAAGGTCGCAGATGAAACAGCTTATGTAGAATATAAGGCTACACCATGCTTTCCTGGTAACATGTTAGCTACATTGCAAAGCAAATATTTTCATTTGATAAGACAGGGCTCTTTGGAAATAAATGACTTTTCTGAACATATCAGAAGACGACTAAAAGTACTGGCTCCTTCAAGGCCCAAAGATAGGCTCACCCTATTCTGGAGTAGAAATTGTAAAGATAGAAGTAAAATCTTTGTTGGTGTATAACTCCCCAAACTCCAGGGCCCTTAAAATAACGTTGAGAGTGTACTGCCTGTTATATAGTATTCAAATTATAAAGTGTAAGTGAGAAAGGAGGTTATTTAACACTGGAGAAATTGCAAGAAGGAAAAATCTCACAGGCAGCAGTCTTTGATAATAGGCAACTCCTCAAGAATTTATTGATTTAGGGAGGAGTTACCGATTTATGGAGGTGATAAGGAAGTGAGATTTTTGCCTCCTAATACATGATTATTGAGACGTTTTGGACCAAATTGTCTTTACAACCTTCCCAGCATATTCTAAGCAGTATCTGATTCAGGGTGCTGATTGAGATAATATGGATTCAGTGAAGGATTCACAAAAGAATTTTGGCATCAAGGAGATATCCAGGCTTGAAAGAAAAGTTTCACAACAAAGAACAGAGAATGGGAGAAAGTGTTTTTACCATTTTCTTGCTTGTTTTCAAGGTGTTCGGGTACTGTCTGACCAGCTCACTCTCAAAGAATTAAATATATCTTATATCTTCTGGAAGGGCAAGGATTTAGTGAACAGTGAAAATGTTGCAAAAGTGTCAGCCTCAAATAATAAAGAACTTACTCCTAATGTATTAATTTTGATACTCATCACTGATCAGAGGAAGAGGAAGATGAGTAGCTATGAATAACAGATGCCAAAAATTTAGTTGAAATTTTAGGTTATGCAAAAAAAAAGGAAAAGATCTTGTTAGTGAGCATAATCATAATATGAGCAGATGTATCACATTAAAAAAATACACTGTAATAACAAGTTGGTCTTATGCTATTAGGATTCCTGGAGTTATCATAGTCTTGAGTACATGGGTTTCTTGGATTCGGTAATTGATGAACCTCTAACCTACATTGTTGCCCTGCCTTCTTCACTGGCATGTATCAATACTTTAACCTGCCACCCATACACATACTGCTTCCTTCACCTCTGTCCTCTCATTACCAAACCTCATTTAAACAAAATCTCCATTAATAAGCAGCAGTTTTGCTCAGGGTTATTTGAATTCCTTTTCTGTTATTATCATGATATTTTGATTCTTAATAACATTAGACTTGAATGAC
Source organism: Hyperoodon ampullatus (assembly GCF_949752795.1). Classification (NCBI taxonomy): domain Eukaryota; kingdom Metazoa; phylum Chordata; class Mammalia; order Artiodactyla; family Ziphiidae; genus Hyperoodon; species Hyperoodon ampullatus. Next base: position 78,932,198 of record NC_136926.1, read on the forward strand.
TATCCATCACAGTTTATGACTGTTGTCCTTATGTAATTTTAATATCATACCACTTACACACAAAACTGATAGAGTTTGTATCTTAATTGACATAGTCATTGTAGATATGGTATTTATTTGTTGCAGTTTAGAAAAAAATGGACTTGTGTTTGTTGCTGTGTACAGTATCATGCTATGCAAAAATTAACAACCACCAAAGTCCATTCATTGATAAGTAATTGGGTAATTTGTGTTCTACAGCTCCTCTGTGGATTTTTACATAGGTATTTCACAATGTTTTTAAGATATATGAAGAAATTTGGGGTTTTGTATAGATTGGAAATGAATTACTGTTTTTCCCATTTAAATGAATTGTATATAGAGGCCCACTATCTAAAAATTCATTATCTAGTCAATTTTCAGGAGCTGATTAATTATGATAAATGAGGAATACTTGGACTACCATTTGATAAGAAGGTGAATAATAGATTTAAAAAGAAAGAGTACTCATTGATTTTTATATATTGTGCAGAGCATTACTGAGTTTGTTTTATTCATAGAAATAAAGTACAATGGGGAGAAAGTCTAATCCTTCTTATCCACAATCTCTGTCTCAGAAGTAAAATTGCTGGTCAGCATCCTTAGATGAAATTGAGGGATGAATCCTGTTTATATATAATTGAATTAGAGCAGTGTTTGCTTTTATCTGATTTGTGTTGCATGCTATTTTCTCTTTTAATTACAAAACCAGCAAGGGCAAATTTATTAATCTTCTTGAAAAGAAAATTGTTTGTTTTTTAATCTGACATGGATTAACAAGTCTACTTGTATGTTTAACAGAAAGAAAGAGAGATAATTGTTATAAAAATATAATGGGTTATCAAGATTAGTATTATTAAACTATCATACGCTGACACAGCTTTCACTTAAGTGCACAGAATAAATGAATAGATCTCTTCTATAACTGAGATTCAGCTGGGCTTTTATTTGATCATTCTGTTGCCTGTAATAAACCAGGGCTTATTCAAATAGAGTGAGCTAGCTCTTCTCTTTTTAAAGCTGAATTAGGAAGCATTTTAACTGGGTGAAATCATGGAGATTGCATCTAGGATGCGCTGTCTCCATTGGTGGGAAAAAAACTGATGCCAATTGAGGACATAGATGAGGAAGAGCTGGATGACTTTGAAAAATTAGCAGTACTTCTTCTTTTTTCTCTAAAACAGAGACTTGAATTTGTATTATTAAAATATTCACATTTGAAATTGATCACATGAATGTTGATTTTTCTTCAAGTTTTGTAGTTATTTTACTGGGGAAATAATAAAGAGGTGAACTCATCACACTAAACAAGAATATAGGTGATGATTTATAGGGGCCAAGTCTCAAGAAATTATGGCCAATTTGTAATCCAATTTATCATTCACCTCCCTTCATAGTAAGTGGATCTATACGTACATCCTAGGTATGTATAGCAGGAAATTATCTTTAAAATTAAAAAAATAAAATATCCATCATATTACTAAAATATAGCCTATACCTAGGCTGCATTTTTTTTTCTTTGACAGGAATCACTGATTCACCTATTGGGACAAATCAAATTCTGGCAGGAAGTGCTACTCATACATGATTACCAATTTGCTAATATTCACCAAATAGTTTTAGTGATCATAACATTTCAAGTTTCCAGTTGAAATTTGTTGGGCAAATAATTCATTATAGATTACAAATGATGATAACAGATCACCTTTCCTTCTATGTTTCTTTATAACCATTTTTCTTTAACCAATAAACCTACTTGGAAGAAAAGGCAATTTACAAATAAATACCCAATTTTTAAAAGTCATAAGGAAAGTATTAAACCTGTTAATGTAAATTTATAAAACAAAGAAGAGGGAAAATATTAATTTTATGGTGTTCTATATATATGTATGAATTCATTTGTTCAATTATTCATTCATATTATTTGTCAGTGAATATTTGGTGAGCCCTACCATGCGGTAACTATTGTGCTATGTACAGTGATATAAACATAAATATGCTACATGCCTGATGTTTCAGATTTACCAGACTCGGGCAACATAAGTAAATAGGCAGTTTAATATACTGTAATATGTGCTAACATAGAGGTGAACTCAGAGTAGGAGAGTACCATATCTCTAAGTCGTCAGTTCAACATGGGTCCCACTGGGTTAAAATCAAGATGTCAGCAGGGCTCTGTTTCTTTCTGGGGACTCTTGGTTAGAATCTATTTCCTTGTTCATTCCAGTTGTTAGCAATGAGGTCTCCATTGCCTCTGTGGCTGAACTCATTTCTCTTCTAGAAAGAAGCCACCCACATTCCTTGGCTCATGGCTCTCTCCACTTCAAAGCAAATAATAGAGTAGAATCCTTCTCTCAGCCCATCTCTCCTGCCCTTTCCATTACCACATCTCTCTGACCAACACTCTTGCCTTCCTCTTCCACATTTCAGGACCAGGATGATTATATTGGGCTCACTTGGGTAACCCAGTATAATCTGACAATCTTAAAGTCAGCTGACTACCAACTTCAACCATCTGCAACCTTAATTCCCTTTCACCATGTAGCATAACACACTCATAGATTCCAGGGTTTAGGGCATGGTATTATATCTTTGCAGGGCCATTATTCCACCCTATCACAATATTTCTGTTCATTTTCAGCATATATATTTCTAGACAGATATAAGTATTTACTAATGCTGTAATGTAAAAATTACACATTCTTCTGGGGGTTGACAAATCTTCTTATTTCAAAATAGTCCCTCATAACTTCATTGTAGATTGTTCTCCAATATATGAAGTGATTTTTTTCATTAATTATTTTGTGTCAAAAATTACTTTTTGTATTTAAAATTACTTTTCAGAGCTTCTGTTTGTATTGAGCTCAAAATAGTGTTTATTGGATTATATTTTATAAACATAATACTACTCTGCAACTATTCATATAACTTTTTATTTTTATGCTTTTATTGGAATAAATTTGTCCTTATAATCTTAATTAATACATGTGTACTTTTCTCATCTACTCTATAATGTCAGATTTTTAGGGTTTTTATTTCATTTTATCGTTATTTTTCTTTAGTAATTAATTGTTCAACATCATATGAACCCCCTCAAACAGACAGAAAACAATACCTTCTATCCACAGCAATAGTATTCTCTCAATCATATAACTACTTTCTATCTTTCTTAGGTAGATTGTAGAAAACCACACTAAAGCTATTCTTACTTGAGGAGGAGACATTTTGACAGGGTTTAATCAATGCAGTAATATAACTAAACTATGTTCTCAGAATCTTGACCTTGTGGAGAAGGAATGGTGTGGTTTCTTCCATCTGGAGGCTTGGAGACCTGAGACCTTGCTATTACAATAGTCCAGCTGGAAAGTAAGAAAGGATCAAATAACGTTTTTGAGGTCAAGGTAGGAGGAGTTAATGACTTCATTTATAATAAATGGGGAAGAAAAGAGTCAAAGAGGATTCTTAGGTTAGTGCCTGATGGTGACTCCTCAGATAATAGTCATACGAAGAGCAGGCTTTTTGGGGTTAGGTAAATTCAGTTTGGGACATACCCAGGTTGTGATACTAATGAGAAATGCAAGTCAAGATTTGGATTTGTGATCTTTGTACTGATAAATTCAATCCATAAAAGCAACTAAGATTACTCAGGAAGAACAAACAGAGGAAGGAAAAAAACAACAGAGAATCTTGGGGAACAGTAATATTTAAAGTATGGGTGGAAAAGAAAGACTATAAGAAAGCATCTGGAGAGCAAACGCTCAGGATGGTATGTTATAGTGGAGATAAAAACAAATTCCAATAGAAAGGATCTTCTATTCTATCAAATGTTTCAGATAGGTCAAGTAATTTGAAAATTAAAATGTAACTCTAGGAGTTAGTAAAGCTCAGGAACTATTAGATTTTATAATCCATAGTAGAAGGACTTAGAAAATTTAAGTAACCTACCCAAGATTACACAGCCAATAAATCAGGGAATACAATTTTAGCCAACAATATCTGAATCCTTGACCTTAAATATTATAGTAAACAAATAAACAAAAACACCCAGATGAACAAAAGTAAGGCAAAGGAGTGATAAACATTTATTGGTTCTTGTGGTGGAAAGACTTTTCTAAATTTGAAAGCTTTAGAAGGAAACTAAAATGGAGGAAAAAATATATCTTTTCATAAAAATTGGTAACGTTCACATGTTAAACAATAATAGCAACCTAAGAAGAAATGTAGTATCTTTCAATGAGACATTTATACCTGTAAATTTTAATTTAAAATGTACTAAGGTTCCACCAGCTTTTCTTTAAAACATCTACGATGACTCAGAAACATCAAATCTCACAAGAACACTGAAAACTACAAAACATTACAATAATCTGAGAGGAAGTACAAGACCTATGGGGCTGAATTGAGAAGCACAATTGGCAGCTGACATGAGCTTTGCCAATTGGAGCAGATGGTATGAATATGATTTGGTTCTGTGCCACAGCTTCCAAGTGGTAAGAGACCAGAATTTGCGCCAACAGAAAATTTGGAAGCTGCCCACCTACTGCACAGATATAAGATTTTCAGGGGCTCATAGTCTACCTGCTTTCCTGTTGCTATTCTGTCTCAAGTATCTCTTATTATGCATAAAGATTTTAAAGGGGAGAATGAAAACAAAGACACTAAGATTGATCAAATGGTATCCTGTGAGGTGTTGGCCCAATGTGTTAAATTTTGGGGGCAAGATTAGTAGGAGTGCTGCTAGTTATACCTACTGGGGATTAAAGGTTGTTTTCTGAATTCTTTTAGCATAGTGACAGAAAAAGATGTCATAGTTTTTTGAGACCATTGTACCTCAATCAAGTAGAATTATACCACATAAATATTTCCTGGCCCAAGTAATGGGTCTAGAAATTCTATCGTCAATCTAACGTATACAAACCGAGAAGCCCAGGTTTGCTTGCTTTTTATCTTCTCTACTAAACAGGGTGATGTGTGAGCTTTCTGTTTAGAACACAAACAAATGCTATCAAGTGTCTTATGCTAAAATGGTCTTTCTTACTCCATTGGCTTGAGCCAAGAGAAACTCCACCAAATTCCTGCTTGAATATGAAAATGTAAGGCTTCAGGCCAGAAATTCTTTTCTGATGCTATCTGAGAAGTATACCCAATGGACAGTGAGTGAACACAAAGTAAGCCATAACAGTTTTTTTTCTAGAAACACTGAATGTGCCAGACAACTCTTCATTCCAAGATAAGTAAACAGAATCAAAAATCCACATAAGGCTCAAAAAAAAAAAAAAAGTATAGAACAGTAAATAAGGAGTAAAGTAGCTTTAAGATTTGGAGAAAGATTTTGCCTACAAAGATTGTTTAATTTTCTGAAATCATGAAATCAGTTATCCTCTATGACTACATGGTCTGGTTCTTCTAAGTGTTATGTGCCATTATTGCCTTAACTCCTGATTTTCATCACGGAGACCTCAAAACCCTAATTTCCTCTTCCTTCTTCCTCTAACCCCTTTTTCCACTGTTGCTTCTTTTCCAGCACAGACTCCAGGGTCTCTTCCTTGACCTTATTCTTGTGAATAAACTCAGCTTTTCTTTCTCACTAGTTGTAGCAACCTGGAATAAGTTCAGAGTTGAATAGACCCAACATCTGCATTTTCTACACTAGATCTGCTGAACCATTTTACAAAAAAACCCCATATAATCACAAAGGGCATAAAAACAAATCATATATCACATATCTATATTACATATAGATATATCATATATGTGACATTATACATATATGACATGCATGTATGTATTTATTTTCATCCTCCTTTCATATTCTTGCTTCTTCCACACAGTGGAGTGGTTTTGCCATATCTTCTCAACTCTTCAGATTTATCCCAATTTCTCCCTCCCTCTCAGCACAGGACCTTGCTTTACAAGTTAAATAGTGCCTATCATTTGAAAACACATTCCACTTTCTATCACAAAACTTAAAAATCATCAGCAATGTTTTTAGACATTGTTCCTATTGTAGAGGGAAAGGTGTCTTTCCCGTCCAAGCAGTGACACACAATAGGAGCAGTACCACACCTAAGAGGGGCTGGACATTTTAGGGGATGGCTGTTGGTTGTCATGGGGATGGATGAATGTTACTGGCATCTGCTGGGTGGAAATCAGTGAAACAAGAAGTTCTAAACTGTTCAGGGAAGTCCCCTCAGTGAAAATGTCTCCTACCATGACTTTCAAATGTTTCTCTGGAATTCAAATAGGTGAAAAATCTGTTTCAATTATGTGAGTGTGGAACTTAGATTTAGGTGTAGCCCATCACTTTTTGCAGGTGTGTAATATACTGAGAGTTCCAGGAGTGTAGCTACTATAAATATCAAGGGAAATTTTAGTTTCTTATAATAAGTATGTTGTATGTGAGAAAGTGATAAAGGCTATAGAAAAAAAATATGCAAAGTAAGGGGAGTGAGGATTCTAGAGAGAGACTTGTCATTTAAATGGGTTGTTAGGATAGGCCTAATTGAGAAAGTGACTTTTGAGCTAGTATTTGGGGAGGTGGTAGATTTAACCATTTATTAACTAAGGAATGTGCAAGAAGGAATAGCTGCTAATAGAAACCTCACACACATGCCCTCTAATATCTAGGTGATGATAGCCATTAATAGCTCTCATTTCTAGTATAGTTAATAGTATAGTCTTGGTGTGAAAACAGTGCTTGTCCTGAAAGAATCTTTATATTTAGACCATTCATTGCAAGAAATATGATTTTGCTGCAAACACAAAAATGTTCAGTCCAAGTACTACAATAAAATATATAATAATGAAAAGTTGAGAATAATCAAAGTGTCCATTCAAAAAATAAAATATTATAAAAGAACTACCATTTTAAAATTAAAGGTTGTTTAATAAACTTTAAATAAATAAAATATAAATTTTAGTAACTTTTTCTGTAGTTAAGAGTTAGAAGTTGTGGGTTTAATATAAAGAGCAATAAGAAAATATTTCTACATAGGCATTTAAAATTTAATTTATAAAGTACCTATAAAGTATTCCTCTTTTATTTTAAATCACGTTATATAGTTAGATATTTATATTCTATTTATAGTTTTGAATTTAATTTTATATTTTTTACTTAATTTTATATTATAAGCATAATATATATATATGACATTATTATATATTGTTGTACTTTAGTTCTTAAGTATGTGAGGACTGGGAGTATCTGAGACCAAATGTTTATAGACACACAGTTGAAATTTTCATTAACCAATGGGATTATTTCTATTATAACATTTTTATTAAAAAATAAATAACTACTCATACATTTAAATAACAACATATTTGCAAATTGCAGAAAATTAAGGCTGCAGAATAAATCCCACATTTATAAAAATTGAATTTCAGATTAGATTTTGTTTTCAAGTTGACTGTGGGTGTATTGAGTGGTGACATAAAGAATGGGAAAAATGCATCCCACTATGAAGGCTTAGAAATAAGAAGTAGGAGTACCATCTGCTTTGGAGAAGATTGCATTTTACCCATCAGTTAAATGTTTGTAAGCACTGCAAAACTTTCTCAAATGATGTCTGTGCTCCTCACTGTATATGTCATTTATGAAATCAAATATAAATATTCATAAGTGTAATGTGTGGGTATGTACAGTATTGAAAATTTTTTTCTTAACAAGATCTCAAAGTGGAGCATTGTTGAAAGAATAGCAAAATGCAAAAGGAAGAAATATTTGATTGTCTATTATATAATGCCACTAAAAGAGAGGTCACCAAATTTAAATATTCTCTTTTATCATTGAAGCAGAATTTTTTTATTAAAAAATAAATGAATAAGATAAAATTTTCTCTGAATCTTATTAGGCATTTAGGGAGACTTTACAGTTTGCCTACTAATCTTAAGCAGAGCTGCTTCTTTAAATATAAAAAAGTAGCAAATGTATTTGTGATTGAAATGAATCTGATTATTTACTCATTCAAATCAAAGTTATTTTCTTTCACAACAAAAATACAAAAATAGGTAACTAATGAGAACCTACTGTAAAGCAAAGGGAACTCTACTCAGTGCTCTGCGGTGACCTAAATGGGAAGGAAGTCCAAAAAAGAGAGGTTATATGTATACATATAGCTGATTCACTTTGCTGTACAGTAGAAGCTAACACAACATAGTAAAGCAACTATACTCCAATAACAATTGTAAAAAAAAGGATGAAAATACACCTTTCTTTTATAGTAAGTGATATTTCTATTAATATTGTCTGTACAGCACCAAACCTCTGAATGAAATGTCTCAAACTCCAGTAGTTGGGCTTCTTATAGAACAAAATATGGGCATGACTGATTAAATTGTTCAATTTTCATTTAAATATATTACCATTACCTAAAATCACTCTTAAGTTATTAAGAGTGCAATATCCCACTGCATATATTATCGTTAAAGTGGAGTTTGAATTTTTTGTTTCCAAAGTATTTATATTTTCCAGAGTATTCCAACATGAGGTTATTACATTTTATTTGCTAATGTACAATGTACCCACAATGTATATAAGAAATGCTCTTAAAAATTATCTTTTTTTTTGCAATAGTGTACCATACTTAATAATACTAAGTGTAGATATGTTCTTCTTGATCATTTTCTTTTAATACTTTACCACTTTACATTTTAGTTACCATTTTTTTAAAGTATTTTTTATTAAACCCATTTCATTATTTATTTAATTTTCTTAATCATTTCATTCACTTAGCAAGTACAGTTCTTTTGGTAAAATCTTTTCTAGATGTAAGAATAATTGATGGCATATGATCCTGTCATCTCAAAAAGTCAAGTGTCTTCCAAATGGAGAGAATCCTTGGAAGGACAATGGAGGCAGTGTCTGAGTAATTGTGTAGTTCAGGCTTGACAGGCTCATGGAGAATTTAATGAGTCCCTTGTGTTCATGTCAATGACAAGAAAACTGAGTCATTGTATATTTCTACAGGGGTTCATCTGTTTGGACTGAAAAGCAGTTAAACAATGGTTAATGCCAACTCTTTGTCTGACTTCTTAATAATTTTTTTCATGGACTTAACTAGCTATTTGAGCTGTGATAATAGAATTAATTGTCTAAGTTGACTAAACCCATTAAAGTGTAGGCTTTTTTAACATGAAAATTTATTTTTTTTGCTTTTGGTTCCTCTTTTTTAGGTTTATTTTTAATAAAAATGGTACATATTTAGGTATTGGTAATGACATGTTGAGAGTGTTTTAAAAGCAATTTTGATGAATTCTAATTATTTTGGCTATAGTAAATGAATATCAATTTGTAGAAATCACTCTGAGGACATGATAAAAACATTTTGAAAAAAAAGTTTTTGATAAATTCTAATTATTTTGTATGTAATAAATGAATATTTATTGGAGGAAATGGTTTAAATGTATATATTCAGTTCTCTGTGACTACAACACACTTGGTTTACAAATAAGAAAATACTCATAAATTCATATTTACATATAGTTTATGAAAGAATTATGAAAGCTTATGTGAATTATTGAACTTTGATACTCATTTAAATAAATGTAAGAATATTTCAAAGTGGAACAAAGTATTTGGAAAGGGATTTAGTATAAAATGATGAGATATTTTTATAGACTATTCAAGAAATAAATATCAACATTTTACATTGTAAAAATTTGGTCTAAATGTTGTAACTTGATCTAAACAATTCCTATTTACTTCACAGGAAATCTTTTTTGTATTGGTTTCACTTGTTAGTTATAAAAGTTTACACCCCTTCCAACGTAACCTTCTAAATGAAAAGTATTCATTAATAGGAGTGAAGAGAGTTTTATGAATGGATGCTAAAGGAAGGTAGCTTCAAAATTAGATAAAATGTAAACAGGCCTTGGCTTTTATTCAAGTATATTGTTAAATTTGCTAAATTCCAAGTAATTGACCCAAGTTTTCTTGGTTTTATGGATTCTTCATATAGTGTACAAGTGGCTAAATAAAAAAGGGGGAAATCAATAATTTACTCCATTGGCACTATTTCCTTCTGAAACAAAGGAAACTTTTAATAATTCAGCAAGTGGCCCTGATAATCTGCCACATTGTGCACAGTCATAATGTAGATCTTAGTTAAAAATGGACAGAAGTCCCACCAAAAGTGGTGGGTTTAGAATGACTTAAACTAGTTAAATGTCTTGAAGATACAGTATTGGAAGATGAATAAGTTCTAGAGATATGCTGTACATCACTGTGCTCATAGTTAACAATGATGTATGGTGCACTTAAAATTGTTTTCCAGAGGATAGATCTCATGTTAAGTGTTCTTAACACAATTAAATAAATAAACAAACATTAAAAAAATGAAATATAATTATTTAATGAGAATATTCAAGATTGGAATAGATGCAGTGATACAGGCATTCGTTTTCATGTCTAGTAAATGTAAAAATGGGTGTAACTTTTGTCTGGATGTACCAATAAGAATTTATACTTCTTGAAGCTTAGCGATTTCAACTCAGTAGTTAAACTACTAGGACGTTATCATGGTAATAAGTGACGTGAAATGATACATGCCCAAGAATAAATATTACAGAGTTATTTGTGATAACAAAAAACAGAAAGAATCTAATTTCCACAAAGAAAATTGTTACAATGAGCTTGTAGAAGATTTAATGTAATGGGGAAACACAGTACAATATTATTTAAATAATCAAATTAAATATGTGCATTACATTTTTAAAATAAAAGAATAAAAACAAACTACATTTTTAAAAAGCCAGGCAAGAGACTTCCCTGGCTGTCCAGTGGTTAAGACCCTGGGCTTCCAATGCAGGGGGCATGGGTTTGATCCCTGGTCGCGGGAACTAAGGTCCTGCAAGCAGCATGGCATGGCCAAAAAAAAAACAAACAAAAAAAAAACAGGCAAATATTCATTTTTATTAAGTTTTTAAAAAATGATTTGTCCCAGGAGTTCCCTGGCAGTCCAGAGGCTAAGACTCAGAGCTTTCACTGTTCGGGCCTGTGTTCGATCTCTGGGCAGGGAACTAAACAAACAAAAAAAAGATTTGTCCCAATAGTTCTGTGTTTCAGTTTTTGCTTTTGTAAAACCAGTATTGTATCTCTTCCTTAAACTAGCACTTGGCATTGGAAAGAAGAAGCTGAGAGAATATGTTGCGATTCAGACAATAAAATGATAGGCGTAGATGGGACAAGAGATAGTGAGAAATCAGTGTCAGACCCAGGGTGGGTGGAAGTGCAGAAACACCTGGTCAGTGAGAGCAGGGGTACCAACATGGAGCTACAGTATCTGGATGGAACTTTTTCTCCCAAAGAGATAGGGAGACACCAAGGCTTTGTCACAGACAGGTGGACACTATGGTGTGTGCAGAGGAAGTTCAATCAGTGGTTTAAGGGTGAAGGAGGTGGGGCTTGTCCTCCAGAACCAGGATGTAATATAAATATATCACTTAAACCAAGGTGCAGTGGGATTGGCTTCATACTGTCCCTTGGTGATTTTCCTGAGCTCTTTGTATCCGTCTTACACAGGGACAGAGTGGGAGGTCAAGCAACTGGGGAGATAAAACTAGAATTGGAGATTATGTTTATTTGTCTTTTTTTTTTTTTCTCTTCTTCTTTTTACTCTCCTTCTTTCTCTGCATCCTTTTTTCTCTCCTTCCTTCCTTCTTTCCTCTCTTCCTTCTTTCCTCCTACTTTTATACATTATCTTCAAAACTGGTGTGTTTTACACTTAGAACACATCTTAATTTGAACTGTCTACATGTCCCGTGCCAAGAGACCTGTGACTAGTGACCTGTGGCTACCATGTCAGTCAGCACTGCCATGTCAGTCTGCTGTACAGTCTGTGTAGCACTTCCTTTCCTCCACTTGACATATCTTGGTCATGTTCCTGAAGAGGATATAAAGCTATGCTTCACATTTTAAAAGCTCCTCCATAATGTCCCATTATATGGATGTTACAAATTAGGCATAAATGGCTCTCAGTGCAAAGGGAAAGATTAAAGAAACTTGTCTACATTATAAATGAGATGAAATATTTCTACTTTATAGATGAGGAAATTGAATTTCAGAGAAGTTAAGCAACCAAAATGGAGTCATAGGACACATCTTAACAGATCAATACACAAATCCTTCATGTTTAAATATGTTTTACTTGAGGATTAGGATCGGAACTCCAAACAAATTGAATAATTTCAATCATAATTACAAAAGGTAAAGAACAGGAAGCTTAATACAATCACCGTCTACATCTCTACTGGTGATTTATGAGCCACTAACTTATTCTAGTAATTATTATTTTTTTATAAATATTATCAATATTAATATATTTCATATGAAATACAGTTATTTTCCTTGGAAATTATTCAGATTTGGCTCTGATACATTTGGGTTAATTCATATGCTCAGAATTAAAAAGTGAGAGTTAAAATAAATTATCCATTAGAAGTGCAAATTAAGTTTGAAATGTATGCCGAGAGATACACCCAATGCAGAATGATTAGATAAGCCACACGCAGTGCACTCTGCACCTTGTCAATGATCAAGCAAGCTGCCGTCTCTGAGGAGAGTGTTGGAATCAGGCCAGAGAGCTGAGATGGTTTGAGCTTCTTCTGCCAAGGTTCACCGACACAAGACTTATGCCTGCTCTTATGCTTCTGTAGTGGGCTGAGCACCAATGTCCAGAGGTGTGCACATGTATCCTCTACTGGATCAAGCTCATTGCTTTATTTGAATAGACAAGTTTCCTTTCACAACTCATTAATATTATTCATAGTATTATTACTTTTTAAAGGTTGAATATCTGTCACTACTTTTGCATATAAAAATTAAAACTTCAGGATTTGGGGGAAGAATGTACCAAGGTTTTGTAATACCATTTTTATTCCTTTTTTGAGTATGTGAATGTGTATGTGCTTACTTTACAAACAATAAAAAAGGGGAAATCTAATATAATTAGGTGCCTATTATGCTGCCAGACACCAAGGTAGGATATTAACTGCTAACTGCACACCTTTATTGTTCAATCAGGATTCTTTTATGTACCTCTACAAATGGCAAATAGCTAATAAGACTAATCGATTCTAAAAGAATATCAGAAGAGACACCTCCCCAACCACAAAACTCCAAATTCATGGAGTTTTATTTTAGTAGAAGCCTTTTGGTGACTGAGCCTACATTTATTGACAAACTTAAAGGAATAACTGAAAGTTTGAAAACTGTGGACTTGGGAAAGATGAAGCTAGCAGATGAAGGAGAAACTCTATGGTCACAAAACTCATGAGAGAGAGTCTACCTGACTGAAACATTGCCTTAGCCTTTAAAATCCTTTACAATATGCCTTCAGTGTTAAAAAACAAAAGGAAAAGGATTTATATAATAAAAGTGATATGGGACAAGTTCTTAATTTTTTTTCAGTTTGTAAATGTTTTAATGTCAATCATAATACAACAATAATTGAGCCTCATTAAAATGCAATATATATATATATCAGAAGATTTTAGAATTAAAAGATTATTTTAGTCTAGAGATGGTGCTGTCTTCCCTTTTAAATAGGCATCTATTATAATTACTGATTTGAATCTGGAGAAACTAAGGCATAAAATACTCTCCATTCAGAAAGTCAGTGATATAATTATCAGTGGTGTCACAATAGTGCAATTTTATTTTTAATCTTTTATCAATTTAACAACTTGAAAAAATTAGTTAAAGATACCTTTCTCTAAAATGTAAAATTATTATTTGATAATATTTAGATTTTCATGGTGCTTGATAATTCAGTTGACTTGTCTGTGTATAATAAGGTGATATTGAAAGTGGGTGTGAAATTATGTTTAATAGACAATAAACTGAGAAGAGAACACTTCATGACCAATTCAGTTTTAAGACCTGATTGTATAAAAAATGACAAGGCAATTAGCATTATAGATTTAGTCCACAGTGAGAAATCCTGAATGGCTGATTTCTCTCAAATTAAAGAGGAGCGTTGTAAAAATTAGATTACAGAAGTTATGAAACACTTCATTCCCAGGAAAAGTACAAAATAAGTAAGATTTTTTAAAATTTTGTACAAGATTTAAAGATAGATGCATGAAGTAATCATAAATCTATGTTACTTTACACATAATTTATAAAGATATACTTTGTAACAATAACAACATAGAGGAGAGCAGAAGAACAGCTGTATAGGTGCATGGATTTTGTGTGCTATTGAAATTAAGCTGGTATCGATTTGAACTGGACTGTTATAAAACTTTGGGCTGATAAATGTAATTCCATGGAAAGCACAGATAAAATATTTTTAAAATATGCACAAAAGGAAAATAGAAAGGAATCAAAAGATTTACCAAAAAACAAACAAAAACAATCAACTAAACACAAAAGAAGGTATTAATACAGGAAATGAGAGCCAGAAATAAACAAAGAAAGAAAGAAACTGTATGACATACAGAAAACAAATGGCAACATGGCAGAAGTATTCCTTCCTTATCAGGAATTGCTTTAATAGAAATGGGTTAAACTCTCCAACCAAAAGGCAAGGATTGGTAGAATGGATTTTTTAAAAAAATGATTCAAATACATGCTATCTACAAGAGGGTTATTTTAAATCCAAAGACACAAATAGATTAAAACTGCAAGGTTGTAAAAACATATTATATGCAAATAGTAACCAAAAGAGAGCTGGGGTAGCTATACCAATATCAGACAAAATAGATTGTTAGGGAAAAGGTTACAAGAGACAAAGAAGGATATTATATACTGATAAAAGTGTCAATTCATCAAGAAGATATAAGGATTAAAAACATGTGTACCAGGAAGATTATGGGAAGATGGCAGAGTTGCAAGCACCAGGAAGCTGTCTCCCCACCTAGACACCAATTGCACTGGGAGAGTCTGTCTGATGTAACTATTTTGGAACTCTGGAGTCTATTGAAAGCTTGCAAATTTCTGGGGGAAGTCTTGGAGGGAAAATTGAAGTTAATTTCAGTCAATTTCAACTCTTTGAACAGTTTCAGGTAACCAGTCCTCCACCCTTCAGCCCTCTGAGAGGCATCTGTACACATGATCCTAGAGAAGCTTGCACACACTTTGTATGAGCCAGGGTTGGCAAAAAAATCCAATCTTCAAAATATGGTGGCTCTGTGCTCTGATCAGTGAGTGCTGCTTCTGTTCACTGAGGCAACAACAAAGAGACGGGTGGCCATTTTTGTAGCACCCACCCCCATTGTTGTTAAGTCCCTCACCTTCCTGCTGAAGTGATTTCCAGGGTATGTAAATGGCCACCACCCATTTTTTGCCCCTTCATGTTTCTCCTTTTTCCTCTTTGGAAGCCAGACATTAAAGGCTAGGACATTCAAGAACATCTGAATGTACAGGGAAAATCAGAAAGTGATCACACACGCCCAGAGAAAGGCACAGGCTCAAAAAGATCTGCGAAGACCTAGTATTTATACCTCAGTCTGATCCTGGCACAGAGACAACCGGCAATAATCAAACAAGCAAACAAAAACAAATTTGGAAAATAACCAAAAAACAGCAAACCCTGGGGAAGGCGGAGAATGTGATTTCCAGAGAAATCACATTATTAGATTCAAAAGTCCAGTGTTCAACAAAGAATTCCAAACCATGCAAAGAAATGAAAAAATGTGGCCCATTTAAGGAAAAAAAAAAATAAACAGAAACTGTCCTTGAAAGACTGGATGGCAGATCTACTAGACAAAGACTTTAAAATAACTGTCTTGGGAATTCCCGGCAGTCCAGTGGCACGCTTCCACTGCTGGGGGCCGGAATTCGTTCCCTGGTCAGGAAAGATCACACAAGCCACATGGCGTGGCCAAAAAATAAATAAAATAAAATAAAATAACTGTCTTAAAGATGCTCAAAGAACTAAAGAAAGGTGCAGAAGAAATCAAGAAAATGTTATATAAAGGAAATGGAAATATCAATAAAGAGATACAAAATCTAAAATAAAAATTCTGGAGCTAAAATACAATAACTGAAATGAAAACTTTACTGGAGGGATTCAAAGGCAGAATTGAGCAGCCAGAAGTAAGAATCAGAGAACTTTAAAATAGGACAATGGAATTATCAAGTCTGAGGGACAGAAAGAAAAACAATTGAAGAAATGTGAACAGAACTTAAAGGAAATGTGGGACACCAAACAGCCAACCCACATATACACTGTGGGAGTCCCAGAAGAAGAAGAGAGAAAAGGGCAGAGAGAGTATTTGAAAAAGCAATGGTTGAAAGCTACTCAAATTTGATGACAGACAAAAGATATATATATTCAGGAAGTTAAACATTCAATATAAAATGAATATAAACATCCACAAAGCTCAAAGAACTTCAAGTAACATGAACGAAAAGAGACTCACACCAAGAAACCTTATAATCAAATTTTCAAAAGACAAAGACAAAGAATCTTGAATATTGCTAGTGGAAACAAAAACTGTTACAGATGTGGTGGAAAACAGTTTGGTACTTCCTCAAAAAAGCTGAAGATAAAGTTACTGTATGACATAGAAATTCCACTACTAAGTACATACCCAAAAGAATTAGAAACAGGGTCTCGAACAGCTACTTGTACAACAATTTTTATTGCACGATTATTCACAGTAGCCAAAAAGTGGAAACAACCTAAGTGACCATTAACAGACAATGAATAAACAAAATGTGGCGTGTGCATACCATGGAATATTACTCAACCTTAGAAATGAATGAAAGTCTGATACATGCCACAACATGGACGGATCTTAAAGCAATATGCTAGGTGAAATAATCCAGACACAAAAGGACAAATATTACATGAATCTCCTTATATGAAATATGTAGGCAAATTCATAGAGACAGAAAGTAAATTAGAGGTTACCAGGTGTTGAGGGAGGGAAGGATAGGGAATTATTGTATGAGTTACAAAACCTATGTTTGGGTTGTTGTTAAAGTTTTAGAAATAGTGGTGATGTTTGCCCAACATTGCGATTATACTTAATGTTGCAGAACTGTATACTTAAAATGGTTAAAGTGGAAAATTTTGTGTTATATATATATATATATATATATATATATATTGCCCCAATAAAAAATATATATATAATAAAATTTTTTTAAAAACCTGCTAATCAGAAATTAGATGCAACAACATTAGAAATCTTTCATGTACAGACATATGTCTACAACAAGAAATCAACAAATTAGTTCATCTAATGTAATATTTCAAATAATACTGAAAATTATCTTCTATGAAATGCTGACTTCCCTGAATTGTGACTTTTAAAAGCATTAAAAATATAAAGTCACATACTTGATTAAATAATTTACATTAGATTATGAGCTCCTGAGGACAGGAACCATTTCATATTTTTAAAATTACTGAGGACCTTAAGAGTTTTCATTAATGTGTCTTATACATACTGATATTTACTGTAGTAGAAATTGAAGCAGACATTTTAAAAATATGTATTTATTAACTAATTAAAAAACAATAACGACTCCGTGTTAACAAATACTTTATGTCAAATCATATTTTTGAAACAAATTGTATCATTTTACATTTTTGCACATGTACTTAATGTCTGGGTTTATAAAAGACACAGAGAGTCTCATTTTGCCTTTGCATCATACTTGTTAAGATATGTTGTTTTGTTTGAAGAATATGAAGAAAATCCAGCCTCACACAAATATACAGCCAGAAAGACAAGACTTAGCTAACCCCTGAGAAAGTCTCAGAGACCCCCAGGGGACTTCTAGCCACAATTGGAAACAAAAAATCTAGCCACAATTTGGAAACCAAGTTCCCATAAAGACCTCATCGTTTATGACAGGTACAGATTCTAGCTAGAATTATTCTCAATATATGGGACTTAATATGGATGACAAGTTTGTTAGAAAATAATCACAGATATACCTATTTGGGGATAGTACTTCCGTTTTCCCACAAAACCTTGGCTTACCTCTACCCTTACCCTATCATAATCAATGCTACTTACTTTTTTTTTCCCCTTGTGATGGTGCCATCCCTTATGGGGCATGGGAAATGTCCTTCTACTACTTAGGACCAAGTCACAAGTTAAGAGTACAATGAGTAACTTTAAAGAATGCATGAATGCTTAACTGAATGAATGTATGAAGGGAAATATTTGAAATTCTACTTAAAAGGGAATACCATGTCTTCTTGTGAGATTTGGAGATAATAGAAGTGTCGTTGTTCTGAGAGGATTTGGAAGAATGTCAAGTGAGAAAATTGTATTCATTTACACTGACGAATAATTTGATATCTTTACAGACTTCACACTGTTATCCAAGACAGTTAAAAAGAAAGTCTCTCCCTTTTTTCAGTTTGCTAATGTGGTTGCCGTGGTAGCATTGTTTTTATACAAATCCTAGTATTTAAAATCGAAAAAATATATTTTTAAAACCACTAATTTATTTAAAAATAATTTCCTAAAATGGGATAATTATATCAATACATTTTTTAATTTATTATTTTCTTACAGTTTTGTACTGATTGTGAAATTAAGTCTGAGTTTGTGTATGCATGCATACATGTAAAAGACACAAAGAGAAAAATAACATGTGGCCTGCAAAATGCAGAAATAACATCTTTTCCTGCAATTTGTAAAAATTTAACCTTTTCCCAGTTACTATATTATTTACATTTGTCATTTCTCTCCGTACATTAATGTATAAGCAAGGAAAATGTAACTATCCATGTTTTAAAAGATATGGAAACAGGGGTGAAATGAATTGTCCAATTCACAGAGTTAACCTGGAGCAAAAACTCTTGGATCTGTACTCTTTCACGTCATTGCCTCGTCTCTCTCCTTTTCCTCTCACCAATCCAATCTTGCTACATAGCTGTGTGTCTCCTGTGTGTCTTCTGGTTGTTTGGGTTGATGCACAGCTGACTTTGTAGACCTTCTTGTGTGAGGAAACATCTGGTGGTCGCCCTGAAGTTCCTGGCGCGCTGGTGGGTTTGCCCCAACTGCTCAGTGCAGATGGCAGAATCACTGATGGAAATGGTAGCCTTGTGGACAAGTGTCAGCCACAAGGAGAACTTCTGCCCTTGTGTTTCTAGTACCCAGTTCACCTGGGGAAGGAATTCTCTTACTCATGGGAACAATGGTTATTTATGAGGTGGCCCCTGGGCAGGGCAAAAGTGCATACTTTATAAGAGGACACTGACTTAATTGACAGGTAAAATAAGGACAAATTAAAAGTGTTTCCCAAGTTCAGTTTTTAAAGCAAATTGGAATGCTCACATTCAGATTCCCAGTTAAGGTGTAGTTTTAATTATCTAGCATACCTCCTCTATAATGTTTTTATTAATTACATAAAATATCTTTATACATATTAAAGACACACACATACACACACCCCACACAGTCTAAGGACTAAACACAATCATTACTTTGTATAATAGAAAGTAGAATACCAAGTTATCATTGCCATTTGTAATAAATTGTTTTCTCTGATAGATCTCATCTGTTAGTTTATTGCATTTTTCTCCTAACTTCTGTTGCTTTGTGATTGTTGGAGTTACATTCATCAAACACCACATTCATATGTAGCAACATAATTGTGGCCATTAAGTATCTACAATCATTTAAAGAGAATGAGGGGGAATTAGCCCTTAGCTGGAGTGTTTCAAGAGGGAAAGGGTGAGCTTTAGTGTTTAAAAACAGATGAGCCATTTGCTACCTTCAGATTTCTTACAGGATTTGCACCTAGTCTAGTTTTTCTTTAGATTGGAGAAAATGTTTGTAACTATGAAGAATTTAAATGAGTACACTATACAAATGTTATATTCAGGTGGAATATATCCATTTAAGTGATTCAATGCCTGAAAATCCAGTGCAATGAAAAGTTTCATCCCCTCAGGTTTTTGAGATCTATAGACAATGTGAAAAAAAATTTATTTTAAAAAATAGTTTTGCATATTAAAGAAGGCTCCCTTTTCCATGTATGTTGTGGAAATAACTGAAAATGATAATACCACAAACATGTTAGCATCAATTTGAAATTAGACTATTTAGTGATGTTCTAGATTTTACTTTGTATGTTTTTGGGTTTTTTTTTTGTTTGTTTTTTGTTTTTGTCAGAGAGGCAAGGCTCTACTCTCTTTTAAATGTGAAGAGGGGTACGGAGGTAATTAAAATATTTAGTTTGGAGAAAGAAATCAATGTTGACTGATATTGTTTCTTTTCTTTTACAATTTTCCTTGTCGTGTTTATTGTCAGAAATATCATCTTTAATATGAAGTATTTCAGAAGAAACTCCCTTTACTTTCTTTTATGGTATAGGTATTTTTAGTAACAAGATACATAGTGAGTAAGCAAGATATTCAACTTTTCCATATACATCTCATTTTGCTTAAGTATGTTATTAAAAGTGTGGGAAAATAGGTGAAAATTGCATTCAGCAATCAGACATGCTGTACTCCACATTTCCACTATTCTATTGCAACAGAATGGATAAAGCAGCATCATTTATGGCCACTAAGTAATCTCACAGGATGGTTCAGTAACAACTTCATGAGTCAATATGATACAATTCTAAAACAGAAACAAAACGACCCGTCCAAATATATCATGGAAATGCTGTGGGTATCAAGACATGGGTAGGGAAAACCAGAAAATAAATGAGGCTTTAGGGAAATAATAATAATTATAATCATGCAAGTCCCATTTATTGAACTGTGTGCCTGGGTCTGTACTAAGCGATTCATATTTATTAAGTCCAAAACCCTTAATTCTGCAATACAGGTTTTTTATTGGGTTTGTTTTTTTTTTAATCAGGTGAGAAAGCAGCAGAGTGAGGAAATGCTGTTTGCCCAAGATTACCCAGAAATTGAATGACTGAGGGAAGGTTCCAGAGTTCATTTATTATGTCTATGAAATTCAAAGTAGGGAAAACGTAGATATTTTGTACTTGTTCAATGTCCTTCAGTTTACAAAGTGCCTTCGTTCTACCATTTGATTTCTTCAGGAACTCTGGGAGATGCAAGTATTATTACCCTGTTCTACACGTGAATAAATGGAAACTCAAAGTAATAATAGTCACATGCCCAATAAAGTACAGAGCGTAAGGTAGAAAACGATTTCAGTGCTCTCTCTATCCAGTCAAAGCAGCTGGCTTGGAGAACTGATTGAAAGTAGAGAATATATATATATAGGGAAAAGAAAGATATACATTCTGGAGGCCAGTTCAGATGAGGATTCATGGCTTTTTATGTTTATCTTTGTTCTGCGGGCTGCTAGAAGAAATGCGCCTGGAGGGGAACCATGGGAAGAAAAAATATTTGAGGAAATAAGGCAGCTGGTAAGGGCTTTGTGTGCTGGCAGAGTCTGGAAGAACTAAAGCTGCCCACGACTCAGGGAGGCACTAAGTCAGGAGGGAAAGAGTTCTGGGCTTGAAGGCTGTTGCTATGGGTTCCAGGCCAGGCGCTGGCACTAACAAGCCAAAACTGCTGGAGGGTCACTGAACTTCTTGGGGACTTATTTCCCCATATGTGAAATGAGAGGGTTGAATTATATATATATATAATGGACTTACCAACTCTAAAAAGTTTTGACCCTAGAATTTAATTATATTTCAAGCTTTATTAGGAAGCTATCACTGATAAGGGAAGAGCCCCGTGGGGAAAGAAGGGAAAAGTCCCAGGTGCCATGCTGTCATGGAACCTATGCCAAACCTTTGTCAACCTACATAAAGAGGTAAACTGAGGCAAGCTCAAAGTACCGGAAATGAAGGGTACCTGGGAACAGCAGAGGAGTTTCAATTCGGGAAATGCCAAGTGTAGCAAGTGACAGGCGACCGCGTTGAGGGTTTGGCGGTGGGCTGTATTGACGTCAAGGAGTGCAAGGACGGGGGAGTCCAGCCAGACTCCAAGCAGTAAATGCATTGACTTGAAGATGGCGAGAGATACTTGATAGATGTTCATTGGTCAGGTGATAAGCTTTGGTCTGTAAATCAGGCCTTTGTTGGAAATCAGCCTCTCAGATCTTAAGTTCTGTTTACCTGAGGGCAAGTTCGTGAGAGTCCACATTTCAGGTTGTGCAGCCCCATTTTAGGTTGAAATTCTTTCACACACTCAACATCACTACTGGTAGTGATAGTATTAGGCTGTTACTTTGTTCCTACTTGTCTTCCTCGCAATTAATTTAGGTTTAAAAAAAAAAGAGATTCTGAGGAAATAGTTCAAAGAAAAAAAAAGTTGCAAAAGACTCCCCTTGATTTTATAACCCCCAGGACCGCTTTAACGCTAGACTACAGATGTGAAGAAACAAGCAGGTAACAGTACATTCTTTAAGGCAAATGAACCGTGTTTCTGGACATGCTGTGCTCCTGGCTGATTTTCTGGTCATCCTAACTTCAGGAGACTCCATCCTCTCCATTCTAGTGCTGACCAGCTCCCTCTCTGCTCTTAAATGTAACAAAAAAGGGAAGACCCTCTGCTTCTGAGACTGACTCAACTGTTCCTCATTTTGTTTCTTTTGAGTGCATCACACAAAGCCAGGGATAGATTTTCTAGATCCCCCAAAAGAAACAATTCCTCTGCCCTTCCAAAATGCGTCTAAATCCGTGATTCTTGGTGTAGGCATTTGGGACATGGGTAGGGGTCATTTGGGCTCACTGCAAGCATTTATGTATTGAAATTTACATTATCTTAACATAAATTGCTTTCTTTTATCTCATTTGCTTTTCTGTTGGGGCAGTATATTGATATTTTTTAGTTATTGTAAGTGGATAGATGGGCTTATTATCTATGTTTTTTTGAAGTATAGTTGATTTACAATGTTGTGTTAATTTCTGCTATAGTGCAAAGTGACTCAGTTACACACATATATTCATTCTTTTTTATATTCTTTTTCATTATGGTTTATTCCAGGAGACTGGATATAGTTCCCTGTGCTCTACGGTAGGACCTTGTTGTTTATGCATTCTAAATGTAATAGTTAGCATCTACTACCCCAAACTCCCAGTCCATCCCGCCCCCTCCGCCCCACCCGACCCCCGGCACACAACCACAAGTCTGATCTCTATGTATGTGAGTCTGTTTCTGTTTTGTACAGAGGTTCATTTGTGCCATATTTTAGATTCCACATATAAGTGATATCATATGGTATTTGTCTTTCTCTTTCTGACTTATTTCAGTTAGTATGATGATCTCTAGGTCTATCTATGTTGCCACAAATGACATGATGGGTTTATTATCTATGGACTTCATTTCAGGATATCAAATGATCATTATAAACCATTTAGTATAAAAGGAATCTTTGAGTCTTATAGAAGTTTGGCGCATTGGTGTGAAATAACTCACATTATTGACTAATGAGGCTCTTTCCAGGTTGGATAAGCGATGCCTCCATTTGCTCCAGTGTTCCTTTAAACCTTGATTACCCAGCTCCCTAATTTCCCAGGATTAGAAGGTCATCTGATTTTTTAATTATTCATGGACAGATTGAAAGCCCAGGGGCAAAAAATGTCTGAAGTCAGTGTCGCTCCCTCTCCAATCCCTACGATAATCTGCTAGCTAGCATTTACTGCAAACAGACCTTTTGCAAAGCTAAGTGTTCAAAGGCTACACGTGGTCAGTCTCAAGAAGGCTGTACTGATGGTTGGCAGGGAAAGAAGAGACACGTGAACATAAAGCATAAAGTCATAAAGGTTGTAATAGGAAACCAATGCCGTGCTGTGGACTCGCAGGAGAAACAGTTCTTACCAGGGGGTTCAGAGCAGGTTTTATGAAAGAAATAACATTTGAATAGAGACTTAAAGGTCGAATGGGGTTTTGATATAGAAGGAGAGCACAGAGTCTGAGCAAAGTTAATTGGCGTAAAAATGTGGCCATGTTCAGGGAATAATAAGTAGTCAATATAGGCACCCATCTGGGTTTGAGAACAGAGCTGCCAGGCAGGACGTGGCAGAGCGTGGAGAGTCTTGAAAGCCACGGCTAGGAAGTTTGACCTGTCCCCTTAGACAATAAGGACACCCTACATGTTTTGGGGAGAAGATGCTGGCAACATCCAAGCTAATTTAGAAAAATGACTGGCAGCAGGAGAAGGGATAAAAAGAGAAGCAAATACAAAGAATAGGGTCAGTGAGCCTAATGGGGAGTTTCTTCCCTCATCCTGCAGTGAGATGATGCAGTAGGACTGAACCTGGGCACTGATGTAAGATTGGGAAGGAGGAAGGCAAACAGGAGTGGCAATGCTATTTCCCAAGCGGGTGTGATGGGTGAGGGAAATCAAGGAGGAGAAGTGACTCCAAGGCTCCTCGTATGGGTGGTGACAAAAACAGAGGGAGAGGCCGTCACTCTGGAAGACTAGATGTTTCAAGAGAGGACAGTGAATTTCATTTGGAACATGCTGAGTGTCCCCCAGATAAGGGTTGTATCAACATGAAAAGCAAATACGAACCCTCCCCCCCGGCCCATCAATTCTAGCTTGTCAATATCAGTTGTTTTCACAGCATAGTCCTGGCTGGTCTAAGGAGTCATTCAAAATATAAAGGAGGTTCTATAATGATTTAAAGAAAAAGGTAATTGAATCATAGAAGCATTAATGTTGTAGGTAGACTTTATTAGCAAATACAAAAGAAGTTCTTGAACAAATGCTACAACTTAAAAAATGCACCATGTACACTGTCTGCCAATAAAACACCGATGTTTACTTACCGTGTGGTAGGATATGGCATGATATAATACTATGCAGAGAATGAAAGGAAGTTCCTGCCAATAGAGCAGAGCCTTATTTGTGTGCACATTCCCTGCATCAATCTTAAGAAGCCACTTGCTCTTATACACTCTGATGATGACAATATTTTATAACGGCTTTCGCTAACTGTTAATATTTCCCTTTTCTTGCTGTTGTTTCTCAAAAGTGTTTCAGGTGCCCCTCACTCAGACGCCAGGCTTGTTTCTAAGTGACAGCCTAATTTTCATATGCTGTAAAAATAAGTGGCTGTAATTATTGGGCTTTTATGCAAGATATGACCCTCCATCTCTCCATCTCACAACCACTGGGAAATGTTTCTGCTCAGAGTTCTGGCACTGCTTTGGGTGAGGTTAGTGGAGAAAGAAGGACTTCAGAAGCAGACAGAACACGCCCCTCTCCCACCCCATGGCACTTGATGGATTGAATTAAACATCAGTGAAGCCATTTTAAAGAGATGACAATAGCTCTGGGACAGGGCTTGGGAAAACAAAACTAAACAAAACTGATTAACATATCTAGAGAAGTAAAATAATAAGAGAGGTTAGTCAGAAATGGAAGCACGGTAGCAAATAATAAGCTATTTGGGTAGGCACGCATGAGTCTGTTTTAGCAGGATGCCTTTACACTTTTAAATCACATAACTAACAATCCTCTTTCTGACTTCATGCTCACCAAGTAACAGCCTGATTATAGTGTGGCTTCCCACGTGGCATGCTTGCAGGTGGAGCGTCTGCTTGCCTCTCCGATTAGATTGCTCATTATAAATTGATAAGCTGGCGTGCATCATCCTTTTCGGGCTCAGGTAACAGGAGACCCCTCCTGCTCCTGGTACGTTGATAAATCAGCTTTCTAAGCCACCTAGACTTAGAGCCAACCCTTGAACTATGAAGAATATGAGGCTGTTTCCCTCTGAAGCTTTTGGGAGACAGATAGGAACGTCGTTAAGACTCCCTACATCTCATTGATTACAACTTTTCTTAATTAAATTTCAATAATTGCCACTATTGGCAAAGTGAAGGTCAGGATTAGATAAGCTTCATGGTAGCATGTTGCATGCAACACTGTCCTAGATCCAGGGTGAGCATATAGTTCAGAGTTCAATACCAGATCACATTTGAGAGTGAGATGGAGCACAGAACAGCACAATGGGTGTAGAAGAGGATTGTTCCGGGAAAACCAGGGTATATGGTTGCTGGACCAATCTTGAGATTACACTTGAGATTTACATTATGATTCTTTTGCGAATCTAACATGAACCTGTATCAAAAGGTACAGCTTTCTCTTTGTCATCTAAGATTGACCCTTCTCAAAACTTCCTGGGACACCTCCCTATGGTTCCTGCACTTGGCATGCCAGAGCACAAGCAAACTTCACTCTTCAGGGTGACCTACAGGCCTGGCAATCTCAGCTATGTTTAGGTTATTCTGTATTTGCTGTGTCTTATGTGAGGAAATCTACTCCCTAAGGAGAGAAAGTGAAGTTCAGGTCTATACAAAATTGTCGAAGTGTTAAAAGTGGTTTTCTAGCGGGGAAGAGGGAATGGGAATCAAAAGGGTGGAGAAACGTTTACTTTTTATTTATAATTTTCTGTACTAATTGGATTTTCTTGTAGTCACTTGATTTTTAATGGTGTTTTTTTCAAAAAAGTCATTTTAACCTTTCCAAAAGTCTTGTAGACTTGTGCAGTTGTACAGTGAAGACTCCTATTGGCAGACCATAAGCTTCTGAGGAGAGCAGAAACATTAGATATTTTTGAGTATCAGAGGGGCTTACACAAGGCTGTAGTAGAGAGAAAATGTATATTTTATAAAATAATATATATGTATAAAATAATATATATAATATCTATTGGGTTGGCCCAAAATTTCATTCAGGCTTTTCTATAAGGTGTTACGGAAAAACACAAACAAACTTTTGGGCCAACCCAATATGATGTCAGAGTTGCTACTTCCTACAGTATTATTTCTACACCGGATTTCTCTTTCCCTCCTGATTATCTTTGGTTGGGGATTATCACTGACAACAGTCAAACTGAAGTCCCCAAGGTAAGCAAGGTGAGATATCTGGGTTCTGACTTCATTTGCTGGAAAAGATTTGTCTGAGCACACTTTATAGATGGAGACAGCTGCTATAAATCATGTGGAATTAAATAGCACATTTTAAATTTCTTAAAATAGAATTAATTAAAGTTAAAACATATACATGTGACTGAATAAATATAGGAAAACAATTTTAAACTCAGCAGCAAATTCCTGCTGCTTAAAAATCAGCTCCATGTTTGAGGTTGCTTTCAATCACAATAGCAATGATTCTATAATATATATTATTAAGGTCAAATCCAAAGAGAGAAGCTCCAGGATAAGCGACTCCAACAATGTAAATCATAGAGATCACAGCCAAGAAATAAGTTGCGTACACTGCATCTTGGCTTCTAACATAGGTACTACAATTTCCCTGAAATAAAGGGTCTTCCAATCTTAGCGACTTTCAACATAGTCCTAGACCTGTACAGTTTAATGATGGGATTAAAAGAGCACCTCAGTCTAGTAGAAGCAAATTTGAAGGGAAAGGACTTTAAGAAGGAGGTACTTAAACAAATTGGGTAGGATGTATTTAAATTGAATGTTATATGTATTTAATACATTTTCAAACATTAAATTTTAAAAGTGAATAAATACACTTACACTGTGCTTCCTTGTAGCGATTTAGAGATTCTGAGTTCCTATGAAAGCTTCCTTGTAGCTATTTAGAGATTCTGAATTTCACAGAACGTGTGAAAATTAAAATTGCTGATGCATTAAGGTAGGCAAACTGCGATAATGGAGAGAACCCAAAAGGCAACGGACCAAAAAGATAGAAGTTTATTTGTCTTTCAGATAATGTTTCAGGGAAGATAGGTTCTGAGCAACAAAACCATCCAGTGACAAGGTCCGACAGGGGCTCTGCCATGTTTACCCCTGATAAATGGAATATTTATAAATGGAAGATTTCCTGCCATATCAGTAAACAAAGGATGTCACATTCATCCACAATTGCAACCCTCTGGTGAGCCCTGAGGAAACTCGGGGCTGAAAAGAATACCTACCATCATAGCAGCCAACAGACTGCAGCCACTCCCTATGGTGAGCCCTGAGGAAACTCAGGAAGTGAAAACAAAGGATACTGGCCCCAGAGAGCTGAGGTGCTTATTGGAGGAATGATTTCAATGAACCCAGACTCTTGCATCTTCCCATATACAGAAAAGCGCTAAATTCTTCATTTTGCCCCAAATAAAACTTAACTCGCAACTCTCACATTGTGCATTTTTTTAAAGTCAACACCATGTAGCTTCCAAGACGACCCTGGACATGGTCTTTTCAGACCTGGGAGGTGGGAGGGTAGAGGAGAAGAGGCAGGGCTTTCCTCTTAGGTAAGTGAGGTGAAATTTACACACATCAGTCCCACACACATTCCATCCAGGAGTGCTTGGGATCTTGACCTTTTCAGCTCAAGGCAGGCTGACAAATGCACACTAATCAAATGCCCACAAATAAGAGAAAGATCAATGTTGATGGGAAGTTGCTAGTCTTGGCTACATAGACATGGCAGATATTTCTCATCCTTTACCTGTATTCCTATTATTATTATTGATTCAACAAAGACAAACACAAATTCAGTAATAATTGAGAACTACTTTCAAAGAACCTCCCTTTGGATGTTCAATGAAAACTCAAAGTTCTTTAAGAATTGAAGTTAATGACATAAAGGTAAAGATCATGTCTTCAACTGGCATAAGCAATAGTTTAGTGAGAAAAAATAGGAGTTACTATCCTGAACAGAGGGTGCATCTCGTCCAGTGGCCAGTGCCAGATGTTGCACTAAGAGGAATAAACCTCCCATAACACACTTAATTTCACAATACTATACCAAGGGGGGCAATATCTTCCTGACCCATCTGGTGAGCCGCTCCTGCCCTGAAGCATGAGGAGGAATAGCTGGTGAGATTCTATCCAGCCAGTGTACTGTAACTGCACGTGCTACTCTCCCTCATACGAATGTCTAATTATCTCCAGGATCATTTTTTCTCATTCACGTCCTGTTGCCTAGAATTACACAGGTTAAATATGTTGTTAATCCTTGAATGTTATTCTAAAAAAAGAGAGAAGAAGCACTTATGAGTGTTTAATACATCTTTTTCGGGTCACCTGCTTTTTTTGAAAAACCGTTCTATTTATAGTTGATATTGCCCCCAGTGGTTTGAGAGGTTCATTAATAAAGTTTTTTTTCTTAAATATATCATTGGCTCCATTTTCCCTATGCCAAACGTCTTTATTGATTTTCAATAACAATTTATAGTCATAAAATAACTTCCATGCTGCTAATTTCACTGTAAATTTTATTGTGTTACCAGACACCCTCTGGACTGGACTCCAGCAGATCAATACACTGAATTTATATTTGTTATGGAGCTATTAGCACTAGTATCAGCAGGGTAATTAACTTCCCAAACAGAGATACCATTCTATCATTCCCCATCTTCATTATTCACAGCACGTATATCTTTTTTTTTGCGGTACGCGGGCCTCTCACTGTTGTGGCCTCTCCCTTTGAGGAGCACAGGCTCCGGACGTGCAGGCTCAGCAGCCATGGCTCACGGGCCCAGCCGCTCCGCGGCATGTGGGATCTTCCTGGACCGGGGCACGAACCCATGTCCCCTGCATCGGCAGGCGGACTCTCAACTGCTGCGCCACCAGGGAACCCCACAGCATGTATATCTTGAAGAAATATTTCTATTTGCATCTAACCCATCAAAAGAACTGATGACCAAATTCCAAAAGCCATGTGAATTCTAGACTTTAGGGACATAATTTCTTGGCATAAGATAGTTTTAAGATATATTAGGGAAGGAGTGAGTTGAAGAATATATTACTTTCCAATCAGGGAAAGGGCTACACGTAGAAACAAAATATAGAGGGCACATGGAGGAAGAGCTCAGTATTAAATACCACTCAGAATTTACATCATCCTTTCAGAAACATTAGAGCCAATCCTTATTTAAATGACCATGGAATTCACTTAAAGGCCAGTGTTCAGTTTAGCAAAGCAAAGGCCAGTGAGTTCTCACTGACAAAACAATTTGCCCCTTGTAATTTAGGAGGTGACTACCTTGTTTGAAAAATATGCTTTATGTTTTATGACACTGGAAAAACATGTAGTGTCTTTCATATATTTGTATTTGTTTATTTTTTTTTGTGACGTTTTATATACCAAAGTAGTTTAAATTAATATTTAAACATAATTCATTTACTGACTGAGAGTGTATGCTATGCAAAATTCTCTACTAAATTCTTTGAATATGAACAAGGAATATTACCTGTTCTTGATAACTGCAGTTCTAGTGGGGATAAGGAGAAAAATATTCTGAAGCAAAAACTCCAACATATAAAAATCTCACCACTACCTATGAATGGGAGGTCTGGGATTGAATGTGACTTAGGGAATAATTATCCTGAACTTTAACCCAATAATACATGTTGGGAACTCAAAAATGTGGAATTGATGCTAGTAAATTAAGGAATATAATTACATCAAAGAAGAAAAAGAACCTCATCTATTCTTAGATAATGTTTGCCTAATGTTATCTTACTAAATGGACTAGGGATATTTTATTTCTAAAGTAAATATGGGTTCTTTGAAACATGTCCTTTTAAAATTTCTTTGTTTAATCATTTCAAAAGCTGTGTTTAAAAATGATAGCGTCATTTATATCAATTTATGCTGCTTTTTATATAATTAATTTCTGTTATTATTTGAACATATTTTCCTTTACTGCTTTGTTTTTGGAACAAGTCTATCTTATTAGCTTTAAACTGCTCATATAATTCTATGCTTAAATTGGAAGATGATCTATCCAGCTTTGCCTGACCATCACTTGGCTTCAAATCACTTCCTGCTTCAATGGATGTTTTTGCTTTATAAATGTTGTCAGCCTTCCCTGTGTGTCAAGTGCACCTGAGGAGTTTGTGACAGTGAGAATTCCTCAAGTGTCAGGAAAACCCAGAAATATAGGGCATTTGATAATTAGGTGTAACTTAATAAGTGCCCAAGTACTGTGTTTCCTTATTGTCACTCACATAACTCTCTTGTAATTTCTTGTCATTGTGGCCTACTTTTCAATATGACCATGTCTTAATATCCAATGTGTCAAATCTAATCCTACGGTTTATTGTGAGCAGCCCCAGTTGGTCTGTTTTGAACGCTTCCCTCCCTTCCCAGTGAATGGAAGTTATAGTTATGCCCCGCTGGTGGCTTGAATCACCTCAATTTGCTCTGGCAGTCAGAGGCAGCTGCTCCGTGTGAAAGGCATGAGACCCACTGAACACCGGGTAAGGAGTGACCTCCAGCTGAATGGAATCGGCTCAGCCTTTTCTGCCCAGCCAGCAGAGTGTGTGCAAACAGATCTGCCCGAGTGCAAAACGGTCCAAGGATGTCAAGCAAGGCTGGGTCTCTTTTCTCTCATTCGCTTTCTTTTTCTTCTTCCTTGAAAAATGAAACAGGATAGTGAACAGGCTGGTATAATCTTAGCAACATCTGTTGACTTTCACAGGGGTCTTAGCCGGGGACAATAAGTTTCAGAAGGGGACTGAGTTCCTGTTGACAGGGGTAATATAAAAGCCCTCAACTGAAAGGAGTGTGGGCATGTTTCCCCCATACACAGTTAAGGCCTTGTGTGCCTTCTGTCGGAACGGGTAGGAAGAAAGCGTTTTCTCTTCTTTCCTGATGACACTGCCAGAAAAAAAATCTTTCCCAATTAGTGCTTAATGGACTTAAAGAACTGTGGAAAAGTCATTTCTCTCGATACCTCCATCTTAAGCTCAGTTAATCAGAAATGTGAGAACTTTCCAGCTTCCTTACTAACTTTCATCCTAATTCCAGACAGTTTGGAGAACAATTGTTAGGTTCTTTTTTTTTTTTGGTCAAAATGAATATTTCACACTGATTATGTCTTTTCCCATGAGTTTGATCTGTTCATCTGACTCCAATTATCTAACTTTGGGCTGCAGGAAGCATTAAATTTAGGTAATTTATATAGGAACAGTTACCTGATTTTTGTGCAAGATACTTTTCAGAGCAATTTTGTTCACTCTTTACCATGACATCCTTTCATACA
Organism: Hyperoodon ampullatus; assembly: GCF_949752795.1. Lineage (NCBI taxonomy): Eukaryota > Metazoa > Chordata > Mammalia > Artiodactyla > Ziphiidae > Hyperoodon > Hyperoodon ampullatus. The sequence continues at coordinate 78,964,071 of NC_136926.1, forward strand.
CATGAGATATGATGCAGCTGATAATGTGTGTGCCTCCTGCCGTCTTCTGTCTCTTAAAACAAACAAGCCAACAGATGAAAATGAATTCCAATATCTAAACTTTTATTGACTTGATATATGTTTTTGGTATCCTTCACACAATTTTGAAAAAATATATAGAAAGAAAAATCTAGAGATTTAGATCTGTGTCTATTTAGAGAATAATAGATTTGGGTAGATTTCAATGATTATGATCTATGTTCTCTTTATAAAAAAGAGATATAAATACTTCTGAAAATATCTGAATTTATACGTTTCTTTAAAAAACATAAAAAAAAAAGAAAAAACATAATGGGTCCTTTGATATTTGTACCAACACAGTACATTCATGCACGATATATTTAATAATTGTTTAAAATGCTCTTTAAACGTATTAGTTTAAATGAGTATAATGTATTATATCCCCAAATTAAAAATTTTGTGCTTCAAAGCCTTTACAAATATTGCTTTTAGTTTAACTGCGTTATTATACTTCCGAATCTGCTCATATATGTGCAAGTAAAAATAAAATTACAGTATTGTATTCATGCCTCATATGACTCTCGTTAATGATTAGCAAGTTTTTCCATTTTTAAGCCCAAAGTAAAAAAAACAAATTCAGTGTAAAAAGTAGAATTTAGGAATACTGTATAAAGATCATGTGTTATAAATATGGAAGCATATGCTGGGCATAATTGAAATAACTATATTTTTCAAAGAAAGGAATCCTTATAAATTGGGTATTAATTAGCATCTAAACCATCCTTTTAGGACAGGGGGAGCTAAAATTACTTGAGTGTTTCATAACTAGTCTTCATGAAATCGGATGATTCATATTTTGCTATTCTTGCTTCTAATAGATTACTATTCTAATAGATTTATCTAAATGCTAAGTTCCCATTTAAATCAATATGAGTGTCAAGCATGGAAAACCTTGATAGCATATGTAAAATGAAAAAAAAAAATCAAAAGCCATTTGCCAACTCACATATAATAAAGTAGATGTGTTCCAGTGGGTGGTATTAAGGTTTCCCAGGTAATATAAGAATGCAGCTGTGCTAGTACTGAGGTTTCCATTCAGTTTGAATACACTGTATAGATAACATCTATGCACAAGTATAACAAGACCTAATCATGTCTAACGGTTAAATGGGAAAAAAAATCTTTAGACTTTGAAATCTGCCTACTTGCATATCTTATGCTATGGACTGAATGTTGTGTTTCCCCCCAAATTCATATGTTAAGGCTCTAATCCCCTGTGTGATGATGTTTAGAGGCAGGGCCTTTGGGACATCATTGGATTTAGATGAGGTCTTGGGGTGAAGCCCTCATGATGGGATTGGTGTCCAAATAAGGGAATGAAGAGACTAGACCTCTCCCCCTTGGCCACAAGGACACTGCAAGAAGGAGTCTGTCTACAGCCAGGAAGAGGGCTCTCACCAGAACCATACCTGCCAGCACCCTGATTTCACACATGGAGTCCCCAGACAACACGTGAGAAATAAGTGTTCGTTGTTTAAGCCACCAAGTCTAGGGTATTTTCTTACAGAAGTGCGAGGAGACTAAGATATCTTACATTCAGTATTAGGGATTGTAAACTAACACACCTACAAAGGCTCAACAGTTACATTAAGGAGTAAGCTGACTGTGGCAAAATGGAGTGTATATGCCCATCTCAAGGGAACAGAGAGGCCTCACATTAGTCATACTTTATAATATGAAATTGTACGTGTGTCAGACTTTCGGTGTGTAGAAGAGAAGTCAGAGGGAATTCCCAGGTGGTCCAGTGGTTAGGACTTTGTGCTTCCACTGCCGGAGGCCTGTGTTCAATCCCTGGTTGGGGAACTAGGATCCCGCAAGCTGTGCGGCATGGCCAAAAAAAAAAGAAAAAAGAAAAAAAAATATATATATACATGTATATAGATAGAACATTTGTAAAATAAAGAAAAAACGAGAAGTCAGAAACAGAGACATGTATGTATAATCTTCCAATAACAAATACTGGAAGACATGAATAAAAATAATAAACAAACAAACAAAACCACTATATGGGCCCAACTTGTCTGCAGGTTGGATGTAATCAGAGGAACACTGATTACAGTGCTCTTGGTTAAACAAACTAAAACACCTAAAACTTTGTTTGTCTTGCTCTGTTATGTATTCACTCACACATGACACTCAAATTAGTCAAATTTGCAAGGTCGGTTAAGGAGCTGTCTTTCATCAATTTAGAAAGATATATTTTGTCTTAATCTATAGGGGAATATTTAAATGTTTAAAGAATACCTAATAATTTTCTAACAAGTAATAGAGCTATTTTTATTCATTAACTATGGGTTAAATAAACTTATTTAGCTTTTTCACTTTTGTGTGGAACTACTTGATATTTCATACAATAAAGGAACTGGATTATCCATCAATATGGATTCTAACATCAAATTACTTTCTTGCGGTGAGCTATTCATTTGACTTTATAGTCCTCCAAAATATAGGGTTTTTTCCCCCTAAAGTGACAGACTCATTCAATTCTTCTTCTTCTAAGAATGAGAATTATGATTTACATTAGTAGTTAAATAAAATTTTAAGGTGTGATGGAAAGCCACGTCTACAGAATTATTTGTGAAAATATATTCAGTTTTAATCATTATAAATCCACTACAGTCCAAGCTATAAAAAAAGTCAAATTAAAAATGAGAATGGCTACAACCAAATTCTTTTCTCATGCTTAGAAAAGCTATGAAATATAAACCAAAAAATCCTTCTTGATATTTGACATGCAAAATATCAAATAATTATGTCTACATGTCTAGGGGTTTTGGAATCCTGCATTGGATGTTGCCCTGCGGACTAGCCAGCATGCTTTCATTACTGGATTTAGCGTCGTATTCCCCTACCTTGAGGTTGTCATGAGATGATGAACCAATCCCTTTAACCTTCCTGAATTTTAGTTTCATCACTGAGGAAATGAGGGAATATGCTTAAGTGTCATCAAAGGGGTCTTATGTAGGTCATTTCATGCATAAGGTATGGAGCCCAATTATCCTCCGTGACTGGTGGTAATTCAGTTGCTTACTGAGGCCCATTAACCCTTTCAGACCATGATTCGTAACCACAGATTTATTTGGAAGGAAATCTTTAAGTTCCTCACGATAAGTATAACATTTTCCTGTCAGTATTAAATGTAAAAAGCCCTAACTAAATAAATGAAATAATGAGGATTCATTTCCAGCACAATTTTTTCTCACACAAATACACAAATGCATTAGAAAATATCATGCCAAATTTTGTCCATAAGGTCTGTTTATATTGGTCCTCATATATGACATCTGTCTCAATCAAGTTAGTTTTCTTATTGACTCTTTTCTAGTGAGAGGCCCTCGTTAATTTGGGGTGTAGAGTGACCATTTTGCCAGATGGGAATGAAGTGAAGGAAAGATGCTGGATGTATCCCTTTTTAATCATTCAGACCTAACAGTGAAAAGTGGAATCACTTGCAGTTCAAAAAGATAATGACTACTTGAGATATCACCTTTGGCATTGGAGTAGTTCAAGTTCATAAAAAGACTACCGCTCTTCTTAACCACAAGTATCTTCTAGGGTGGTGGTTCTTCAATATTTTATTAAGCATGCTTACCTTCCTTTGTAGAAACTGGCTCATTTCATCTAATTTTTCTTCCTAAGGGATATAGTTTCCTCATATTTTCCCTTCCTGGATTTGCTTTCTGAATATGAGTTTAGCCTCAAAGTCACATACTCCAGAGAGCTGTACTCTTGGTTCCATGCAGCTGATGGAAGTAGGGTCATTCCTACATGCACATTTTATGTGTGTTAGGAGAGTGCTAAATATAATTTAGTGGCACCAGCTATAAAACCTGGAAAACCCAGGGCAAGCCAGCTCTCTGAGTCTGCATGCAGGGAACAATCAGATTAGTGCACAGGCAGAGAAAGTGTCCCAGCACAAGCTGAACAAGTGAACGCATGCTTAGAGAGCCCTCTTTCTGTCTAGGTGAGCAGAGGATTCTGTATAAGAATCTCATTCTATGTAAACAACAAAAAAAATTCCCCTATTAAATCCCTTTGCTCCTTGGAGACTGTTTGAGGTTCTTTGAATATTCTCCCGATATTCTGCCGTCTCCTACTGTCTATATCCTAGTCCTGTTCATGTGCCAAGACCCAAGTGAAAGGTCATATTGGCTTATGCTTTTAAGACTTTCCAGTAACAAGTGTCTTCCTTCTTCAAATCCCATACCTCACTGCTTATGGTTCTCTTACTGAGTTTAGCCTCATCTCTCCCCTTTTTATAGTTCTGTATGTGCCTGGAATATTCCGTGGGGCCTTGGCATTACTTTCCTTTTTAGCTCCTGCAATTTGTGGCATCAAACCCAGCAGACAGCACACACTCAATAAATATTTCTGAAATGAGTTTATTGTGAAAATCCACTTTTTTTTTCCAGAAAATTCTCTGGTTTATTACAGAGTGATAGAGCAATGTTTAGCAGGAATTTGCATTATCACTTTTCTCTCTGACGGTTATAGAAGGCTTTTATGGAACAACTATAATTCAAGAGACAGCACAGGCCTAGCTATATTATTTCTGACAATTTTGATTTGAGCTGCTTTTTGAAAAGTAATTTGTGTCCCAACTATTGTAATTCCAGAGATACAATTGCACATCAGTGGTATCATACACTATTTAAATAACTAAGTGTTCCCTTGCTTGGGCGTTTAATACCAAATCCAAGTCAGATGTTTATCTGTTTGTGTTTGTTTGTCAGAAAGAAAACGTTGAGAAATTTGATGTGTAGCAGCAGGAAGCTCTACTTCTTTAAAATGGTAACCAATGACCCACAATATCTCAGATATTCTGAAGCCCCATGAAGAAGCTTTGAATATCTGGAGGATTCTGGAAAGATAGTCTGGGCAACTTCCTTTGCTTAGAACAGGGGAAAATGAATCCTTCACCCTTGCTTTCTGACCCCTCCATGTGTCATTTTGTTCTCATTTTCTTTCTGTGGGTTTTTTTTCTAAATAGTTGGGGTAAGGAGTGTGCTACCTATAATCTAAAGCATAAGATATACAGGTAGGCAGATTTAAAATGTCTAAAGTTGTTTGTTTGTTTGTTTTTCTGTTTAACCAATAGATCTTATTCTTTGCTGTGGAAGTTCTCTGTACTGTGTATTTGAAGTGAATGGAAACCGCAGTACTGGTTCACGAGCATCATTGTATCACCTCAGAAATCTGAGTACCACCCACTGAGACGCATCTACCTTATGATATGTGAGTTTGCAAAGGACTTTTGATTTTTTTTTCTTTCTCATTTTACTTATGCTATCAAGGTTTTCCATGCTTGGCACTTTTATTGATTTAAATGAGATCTTAGTCCTGTGTTCTTACTGTGGCTCTGTTGCCCTCCTCCTCAGTAGACAACCTTGCATTTTCTAATTTACTCCATGCTGACCTTGCTCTGTGAATATGTTCAGGGCCCTTTAACTAAGTAGTGTACTCTCCAAGGAAGTATTCATTTTTGGACAGACTGACTGCTTGGATAATGAACAAGGAGCCCTTGTGAGCACCTTAAGCAGCAAAATTGTATCATCTCAGACTTTGGATTTGTTCAGTCCAGCACCTGCGAGGGGCACAGTCACCAGTGAGATGCGGTCAAGGGGTGGGGGAGGGGTGATTTCATGATGCTAATCCTAGGCACACATCTCTCTTCTCTCAGTGATCATTTATGCTCTGTTATTGATAACTGCATTCAAGAAATCTTCCAATCTCTTTATATTTCCTGATTCCATGCAAGGGATTTTCATACACTACTGCCACAACTAGAGTCCAGGCCAATATTTTTCTCACCTGGATTTCTCCAGTAATTTCCTAAACACTTCCTCACCTTCAGTGCGCGAGGCTGCCAGGGTGTTGCTTTCTCATACAATCATCATCATAGTTTCCCTTCGTAAAACTCCTCATGCTCTCTCATTGCCCTCATGGTACAATCCAAACGTTTTCTCTTCCCATTCGATACTTTTTGTCATGTCATGTGCTTCTACACTTGATATCCTGTGTCTACCTGATCACAGTGCTCATCGCGGTGTATGGAGATTACGCACCTTCTTATTTTTGCAATAGGTTGGAAGGTTCCTGAAGATAAGAACTACATCTTCCTCTTTGTGTTCTCAAACCCTAGACTAAGGATCACACAGGAGGGGTTCATATTTACCAAGTTAGTAAATGACTGTAGATAGCTAGAAATCTCTCCTACGAAGTCCTTTCTTTTCTAGAAGATGGAAGTATACTTAATTAGATGAAATAGATTGAAGAATATAGACATACTCAGGAAAATTCTAAGCATTACATAATGAAGATACCTTTTTATTAGTATCCACATGTTTATATTGGGAGAGACTGTCACAGGAAACTATAAATGATCTGACTTTTTGAGAGCTTGCCTTATGTAACTGCTTCTTACCTTCTGTCACATCTATGTTTTCCTACCCAGGGCTCCCCAGAATTGCTAGAAGTACTCAGATCTCAGTGATTAGCTTTTTTCTGCCCTCAGTTGCCAGATACTCAAGCCACATCTCTAGTTTTAGAGTAAGATCAGGATGGAATGAATATGAATATAATTGAATCAGCAATCTCATCAGAAACTTTGTACTTGCACCAAATCTGCTTTGGGAGATAAAACATGTAGAGAAGTACTTCTCCACACCAACAGAAATCATGGCAAAGTTCTCTTGCCGTTTTTGATTCCTCCTTCTCCAAAATTCAGGTCTGGTACAGGTGTTTTATTGATTTAGTCAAGAATGAAAGTAAATTGAGAGGATTTTTTTTAAGTAGGAAAGAAAGGGGGACATTTACCAAATTTGTGTACAGCATTATGTGACAGTGAAGAAATGAAACCTTCAACTGAGAGGATTTGTAAAAGATTGTTATATATAAGAATAGAAATATTAAAACATAAATTTGAAAATTATATGGAAACATGAAATTTCACAAGCATATGCAGTTATGATTTACATTTGTTTTTTTAAAATTTATTTAATTAATTAATTAATTAATTTTTGGCTGCATTGGATCTTCATTGCTGAGCGTGGGCTTTCTCTAGTTGTGGTGAGCAGGGGCTACTCTTCGTTGAGGTGCACAGGCTTCTCATTGCAGTGGCTTCTCTTGTTGTGGAGCACAGGCCCTAAGTGCACGGGCTTCAGTAGTTGTGGCACGTGGGCTCAGTAGTTGTGGCTCGCAGGCTGTAGAGCACAGGCTCAGTAGTTGTGGCGCACAGGCTTAGTTGCTCAACTGCATGTGAGATCTTCCTGGACCAGGGCCCGAACCCATGTCCCCTGCATCGGCAGGTAGATTCTTAACCACTGCACCACCAGGGAGGTCCATGACTTACATTTGTATTTCATGGAATCTTAGACATTCAGTAGCATCTTGGGATTTATCTAGTACAGTGACTTTTTATTTGTGTTTCTAAGAAAACAAGGTTCTCTAATCAACCAAAAGTTGTAGGAAAAGGATGCAAGAGGAGAAAGGATCGAAAAAACACGTCTTGTCCTTGAACTTGACCACGGTGTAAACTTGTGGAGCAATTCCTTTATTTGTCATTCCTAATGTTGAGCTTCCTCCTAAAAATAAAATACAAACACTGCCCAGGTACCTAGAAGGCCCGACGGGACTTGTCACTTGCCCACCACTCCAACATAACCCCTCTTGATTCTCCCCCTTGTGCTGTGTTCTCTGTTTCTCAAATATACCCAACTCTTTCCTTCTGCAAACATTTGTCCTTGTTTATTCGGTGCAGGCCATTTTCCTTCAGAGCTTCTCAAGTCTAACTCATTCTCATCAACATGTCTCAGCTTAAGTGCCATTTCCTCAGAGAGAGACCATCCCTGACCTCCCCAAACGAAAGGGTGTCCCTCAGTTACTGTCTGAAGCATCCGCTGTTCTTACCTTGCCTTCTACACTGTACTCTCTAGGTGGAGAAGAACCTCGACCTTCCTCTGTGATGAACAGACCAGAACTAGTATTCTGGTTAACTCACCCCTTCTAGAATCTGTGTCAAGGTTATAGTTTAAGGATATTTTTCAAAAAAGAAGGCAAGTAGCATGGAAACATCTGGTTCAGGATGGAAGCCCAAACTGCTGATCAATATTTATGCAGAGGCCCAAGAAAATAAAAAAATTGAGGACAATTTTAGAAACAGTATGACCAAAATATCGTTTTCAAAAAAGGTCTCCAATTTTTTCCCTTTCTTATGTGGTGGCCATTGATTAAAACAAGATAATAAATAAATATGGTACAGTACCTGATTCCTGATCACACATCATCTCTTACAGATGAAAGATCCAGGCAGTTAATGAACTGGTTACAAACAGGTCGGTGGGCTTAGATTTGTGTTAATGCTGGATGGGATACAAACATTCACTTCTGTATTCAACAAATATTTGCTAAGGGTTGAACATGTGCTGTGTGTTAATCATACTGAATATCAATCTTTGCCTTCCTGAAGCGTTTGGTCCAGAACAATGATAAGGATAGGTCCCATCCCAGAAGCAAAGTCATTAGATGAAGGAAGACAAATGTATGTAAGGCCACCAGAAAAATGAAAAGTTCTAGATTGTGTAATATTAGCTGGAATAATTGAGGATTTTCACAGAGAAAATCCTGTCAAAGTCCTCAAAGATGAAGCCAAGGTTTAATGTCTTGCTACCTGGAGAATGATGATGGAGCTGAAAGAGAAATACATACTGGGAAATCCAAGGCGGTACCTATGCAGAGATAGAGGTCTGTTCTAAACGTACCGAGTTTGGGTGATGGCTGACAGTTGAATGGAAATGGACTGTGAAATGGCCATCCAGGCAGACCTGGAGCTGGAGAGGTTTGGGGCTGGAGATATAACTTTTAAAATGAAGCAACTGTAAGTAAATAGCATAGCATGCGTGGTATCTGGAAATGAATAGAAGCTTTAAAAAGGGTTGCTGTTAGAATTATTAACATAGAATTCAATTTTAAATACTAACTAGATGAGAGGGAAAATGCGAGCTAAATGGACAGGAGGAGCTGGATTGGGGGGAGGGCAAGTGTGCCCGAGTGAGCAAGAAAGCAGAGGTGCTTACACGGACGAGCCTATGCCCACATGACCGGTATCTGGAGAATCACTGTTAAGGATGGATGAGAGACGCAGGGCAAGTTCCATTGATAGAATGAGAAAAATGAAAACGAATGCGCTTGGAAATGATCTGTTCAACCTTCCTAACCCCTACGACAGAACATCCATCTCGTCATCAGGCTGAATCAAGCACCAAAAGGAAAACGAAGCGTGCTCAACTCTACTGGCTGTGGCGCGTCCTAAAAAAAAGACCAGAGCCCCTTCCCCACCTGGCAAGGGTCCTCTCTCCCACCCTGCGCGTAAATCGCACGCCTCGGAAGTTTTGCATTAGAGAGCCCAGCAGGGGAGGAAATTGTCTGCAAGTAGAGAAAGTAGAACTGGGCCAGTCCGAGGAGATTGAAAGGGCAAAACTATCACGCAAGAAAACTGTTAAGTTCTGATTAGTTTTATGACTTTGCCTTCATGCCTCAGGAGCTCAATTGATCACGGCTTCCGCGACAGGTTGCGGGCGGGGAGGGGAGGTCGCTGGAAAAAATTCCCAAAACTCTCCTCCAGCTCCGCGCTGCCGATGCAAAATACCTCGCCGAGAGATGGATGGGCTGCTGCCCCTCCTACTTTCACCGCTCCTCTGGATTTTCCTGCGAAGGACTCGGTCTGCACCGAGCTGTCAGGAGGGCGGCGGAGGAGTGCAGAGCGGGGGTGCGCGCGCGAGAGTGCGCGCGCGGCGGCGGAGCGGCTTCCTCGCAGAGAGCCCTCACTCGGGCTCCGGGAGGTGCCGGAGTCTCAGCAGCTCGCGGGTCCCGCCACGCACGGCGCTGTCTGCAGGCGCCGGCCGCCGACCATCCGCTCCTCCTCCGCTCCCGCCCACCTGGCCCGGCCCCGACGCGCCCTCTCCTCCTCTTCTGCGCCCGCCCACTCGCCCTCTCGCCCTCTCTCCGGACGCGCGCGCGCCTGCTCGCTCCGGACCTGGCGTCTGAGCCTCCCGGGGCCCGGACAGGGACCCCGCATCCTGCGCCCCGCGCCCCGCGCGGAGGGCTGTGATTGGAAAAGGCGCCCGCGCCGGGCCGGCCGCAGCGGGTGCCGAGCGGGCGCTGCGGGTCCGCTCCGTGCGCCCAGCTGCGCGCACTGGGTCCCGAGGCACCCGCGGGCGCCCGGCTGCTGAGCGCGCCCCCTTTCGGATGCCAACGCCCGGGTGGCTGGCGCCGGACGCCGCGGAGAGGGCAGCGAGCCCCCAGGTGAGTTGGGGGGTCGGGGAAGGCGCCGCCGGGCAGAAGCGCGCCCTCGCCGTGCGCCTGGGGAAGCGGGACTTCTCGGCGGGCGGGAGGCAGGCGTGGGGATCCGTGTGGAGTTTCCCTGGCGTCCCCAAGTTACTGCTCGGTGGCCCTGAGCTGCGGCTCCGCCGGGCAGGGCGGGCTGGCGGAGCCTGGGGGCGCGGGGCCCGGAAAGCCGGTGCTGATGGACACCAGGTGCAACGCGAGTTGGCGAGTTGAGGGAGAGAGCAGATCGCAGCGTTCTCCAGGTGAAGCGGTGCACGCAATCTGGTCCGCTCTCCTCAAAGAGGAGCACGAGGGACCCTCGTTTGACCTGGGATGGATAGGGGCAAAACTCCGCGCTGGCGGGGCGTCCAGCTTATGCCGCGGTCTGAGACTGCAAGGGGGTGTGTGCCTGAGCGTGCGGGAGTCCAGCTGACCATCTGCGTAGACTCCGTGTACCTTTCGGAAAGGTGGAGCTCATCTAAGGGTGCTTTGCTTTTTCCTGTAATTATTATTCTGCTGCTGCCGGGCATCCGCAGGGCTGGCCTCTACTAGGCATCCTGCCTCCCCTCCGCCCGGCTGTACCCAAGGCGTGCGTCGTTCAAAGGGCGCCCTGCTTCTCTGAACGCTTGGTGGACTTCTTCGTGGGCACACCTGGTCCACGGCTGGTTGCGGGTATTCAGCCTCCCAGCGTGGATGCACGAGGAAGCCCCTATTGTCTTTATTGGCTTCACGTTTTAGATCGTTAATCTTACGGATTTCTTAGATACAGTTCAGGTGAGTAGAGATTGGCCCTGAATTCACCCAGCAGTGGGAAGATGGGAACCTGTGAAGAAACCATCAAGGATTGGTTGTCTCAAGGCTTTGGAGATCTGAAAATTGAACCACGAATATACTTAAGACGCCTTTTACCTTGCAAGAAATATCTTCTCTTTATTGGATCACTTTTTAAGTGAAACATCTTTAAGACTCGCCTTCATAATTCCTGTAATCAGGCAGGTATTCAGATTATTTTTCACACAAAAGTAGACAAAACTTTATGGGAAAAAATAGAAAAAATGTAAGTAACGTGAACATATGGCTTGAGCTATGTGACAAGTATGCATTTAAAAAAATCAGGTTAACAGCACAAAAATGTGTATTTTAAGAGTGTAGGGGCAGTAGTAGCCATTTTTTTTAAAGGAAAGTTTGCGTTGACACACTGCCAGCGACATCTAAATAGTTTTCAGTGTGTCTTTATAAAGACAAGTTGGTAGTGAAGAACTGAGGAATAAAGTAATTGCATTGGAAACCTTTGAGTAACTCACCAAATTTACTGCTTTCTGCAAGAACTGGTTAGATTTTGTTTACAGAAGCTGTTTTCTTGTTACTATATGTAAAAGGCAATATATTAAGAATCGTTTTCTTCATTTGGGGGCTATTTGGGACAGTATGAATTAAAATGCAAAAGAATTGAGGCAGGTAGTCCAACTGGCAACTCTGTGGAAGTCTGGCTTACATGCTAGTGTTTAATGTGGAGTAGGGTGGCAGAAGCAATTAGGTAGCAACCAGCCTTACCTGGTAAAGCTAGCTGTGGAAGCCTGTCTGTGGCAAGAAAAAGAATCGTCAGAGCAGACCATCAACCTGCTAAAAGTCATTAAGGTTTGCAGCCTTAATAAAAGGGCATTTGTGCACTTACAACGTGAGATCTTGTGATTAAGGGCTGCAGTAGGTCATTAGAATTGTGTTAACAATCAGCTGACAGGCTCACAACTCTTCGTAAGTCCACTTTTATTGATCTAATAGCACAGAGCTTTTCCCTTTCTTATAAAAGGGTAATTGTAAAGCATCTATATTACTGCAGTTTACCCTTGAATTGACTCTAGTTTTCAGTATCCAGTAAAGGCGAGAGGACGGGGAGCATCCTGAGTCGGCCACTGTTCAGCCTTCCTAGATCTAAAAATCCACCCACTGTGTCTCCTAAGGCGTGATTTCTTTATTGGTCTCCCTATCATTCAGCATTTTAGTTTTTTGTTTGTTTGTTTGTTTTTTAGGGCAAAGCTGATAGAAACTTCTCAGAATGTATACTGATGTGAGGAAGTGAATACATCTTTGTGTCAAGCCCAATACTTTCTTTGTCAAATCTTCTAGAAATCTTTTGTAAAGTACCATAAATTGTTCAGTGTGTGAATTTTTATGCCTCAGTGATTCCCTCCTCCTTCGATTTTATAAGGTTTTGCATTTATTGCCTTAGTAGTTCGTATCACATCATGGTTCTCTCTCACATGCAAAAAGGTTTGTTACTTGATTGGGAGGCTTCAAAGCCTTCTCTTAAATTGGCAGTATCAGAAACTTCTAAAATAACTAAGACACCTTCGTTAATTGCAAAGGGATAGTGAGGGGAGCTTCTCAGCACGAAGGACTCACTGCTTCTAAATTGGGTGATAAAGGGGAGCTGAGGACAAGGAAGGCTTGTGATCAGCGTCCTGTGTGTGACCATCTCCTCAGCCTCTGACAAGCAGAGCAGATCTAGCTGTAACCGGCAGCACTTGAGTGCCTCCTCTGGGAATTTGCTGGTTCTGCAGAAAGATACCCCTGCAAATATTTCCCCCTTGCTCTGCAAGACTCCTCACTGACAAAATTATCAGTGCAAAGGAATATGCAGACATGCATGTCCTTACATTCGTTTCAGATTAGACTCTAGATTTTCATTCTGGTAGAATTTCTTTTTGACTTTTTCGCTAAATGTTTACTGAAATGCGATGCCTTTTATTGAAGTCACGTAAATCTTACCTGGCTCAGTGTAAATGCAAGGGTGAATTAAGAATGAAAATTGATCCCGCTGAGATACGTTGTAAAAGTACAAAGAAACAAGCCCTTTAAATATAATTTTACCATTTAGATATTCTATAAATAGCTCAGAAGGACTGTGCTTTGTCACTTTCTTTTTAATTTACATAAGGCTTCTTCTAGTTAATTGTAAACTATTGTTCCTCTTTCTTTTTCATTCCTTTCACCCACGGCAGAGGTTATTTGTGTGTAGTTGAAATTGATTCTGTAATCCACTTAGAGACGTTTTCATTCCCTGTCTCATAAGCAGATGCAAACTACGGGGCTATGTGATTCATTTCCAGGACCCCTGCCTGAATATTCAGGCCAGTTAACCGCAGGAGGTTGTGGTCTGTGGTTGTAATGTCATGTGGCCCAGGGAGCTAATGGGTTTGATCACAGTTTCTTTACGTGAAAAGTCACATATCACAGAGGGTCCCCAGCCTCACTAATTAAAATGTAAAGAATTATACCTTTTAAGTACAAAAGAAGAGGGCTGTTTCATCAGCATTAAAATTATTGAAGTTAATGCTAAACTTTAAATGGTACAGAGATGAAACAAATGATAGTATATTTCCATAGTAAAAGCCGGAGATGGCAATATTAAATCTAGAATGATTCTAACGGGTACATCAGGAACAGAGAAGCATCTCAAAATACAGGATTTATAGCAACAACTAAATTACCGTACAATATGCATTCTTATATCCTAAGATATTTTCCTGAGTTGGTACCCTGTTTCTAAAACAGTCAGTGGACTATTATTCACATTTCACTGGAGATACTTAAGTCCCATAGTGTTACAGCGTAGTAGGAAGTTGTTATTATTGATCGCCAGAGATGTTTAGAAGGGAAAAGTCACGTTTAAAGTTGGGTACTGGTCACTCTCCATTTTCTGTAACATAAAAACATACAATCCCGAGCAAGAGATTCCTTTCCCCCTCTTATTCTTACTCCGTCCTGACCCTTTTGGACGGAACCTGATGGTCTCCTACTTTGAAAATTCAAACTCATGGTTATTTCAGAAATGTGAGGAAGATCAAATCTACCTTTCTTGGCTTTTGGAGAAGATGATAAATTCTAAAGGTAATAAATTAGAAAGATCTTCATTATCAGAATGAGAAATATTTAACAAACACCTTAAATGATCTTTGCAATCCCAGTCATGCCCAGTCCTATCAGTAACTAGCTGTGTGACCTTGGCCATTTCACTAGGACTCTGTAGACTTTGGTTTTGTTAGTCAAGAAAGAAAAGACTGTCTTAGGTTTTTCTAATGCCCATTCCAGTTTTGTGGTCCTTGAGGAATGTTCAAATATCAGGAGCAGTGGGTTTGGGGACTTCTTTCTTCCTCCCTCCCTCCCTCCCTTCCTGCCTCCCTCCCTCCCTTCCTCCCTTCCTTCCTTCCTTCCTTCCTTCCTTCCTTCCTTCCTTCCTTCCTTCTCCCCCCCACCCCCGCAACATAAACACTCAGAAGGACCAAGCGATTACTATTCTTCAGCACTAAAGTGACGCGCTCTCTCTCCATCCCGTAGACATCATCTCTAAAAGCTCTCTGTTTGTGTGTGACAGTTGCAACTAAAGTGTGGCCATAGCTCTTGAAATGCTCCTTGTCCTGGATTCCTTTCTCTCTGTTGTAACCTCATGGCACCTGCTCATTCATGAATGAGAGATTAGAACAGATCATTTTCCCCTTTGCATTCCCCCACATGTGTTAAGTGGGTCTGCTTTAAAAATAAGTAAAAATAACAATGAACAAGTATTATTTATCCTTTTTACAAAGCAGACTACTCTAACTTTGTGTGTAGAGATAAATCACAGTGAGGACCTCAGTGGTGACAGGTGGCTGCTGTCCTGGGGAAGGTTAAGGGCAAATGAAGGTCTTTAATGAAGACATTAAATCAGGAGGCAGTCTCTCTGTTGAATTTAAATAATGCCATTAAATACCCAAGGAGTATCCCCAAAAGAACAGGCTGCTTTTGCCAGACTATACAAAAGAACTAGTTTATAGAAGGTTGTTCTTAAAGCCGTGGTGATGTCGTCATAGTGCCCTCTGACCACTGCTGTGAAGTGGTATCATTTCCACTTTTAAACATGCATGTTGTTCACTTTTCGTAAGGATTCATTAAAAATATGTTGCTTGTCAAAATGTAGTTCAACTTTGAAGCAGACTTGGAAATGACGGTTTCCTCCCAACAGGCCCACAGAAAGATTTTGTTTTCCATTTCGTTATTGTTAACCACTGTGATGTCTTGTACTACTATGTTTTATAGACCAGCGAGCAAAACATCTAGGGGAATAACAGTTATGTTCTAGAGATGTTTGGCAGTTATCCATTGTGGATTTTTCTGATTCTCATGGATTGTTTCACTGGCAGTCCTCAAATGTCATTCTTACAATTGTTTTCATAGCAAGTGCAAATTACCGAATTTATTTTGAGACTGTCGTGTTCCACATAATTGTGAACTAGACCCATTTTTAACCGAGAGGTAGGATGTCTTCCAATCGTCTTTAGGTTACCAGTAGATAATAAACTATGTGTTAGTGTGGTATGCAGTTAAGTATATTTCAAAATGGTTTCAGAAGACTTGTGTCTGATGCAACTCCAGACACGCAGAGCTTGAGCATCTGTTCCTTGCCTGTAATTTAGAGAAATTGATGGTATAAAGTCTTTAACTTAGGTAAGCCACTGTTTATTTATATTGGACTGCAAAGAACACTTCCAGTTTGACTAAGTGCTGCAAAACCTAAAGTAGTAATATGTTTCCTTTTAATATAATTGATAGTCATATTTTATAGCTCAAATTAATTCTAGAAGGCAGATAGCTCTGTGTGCCTTTTAAAAAAGCAGTTTAGCAAGTATAAATTAGTTGGTAATTAGGCATGTGCTTATGCTACTCTTATGGTTATATGTTAATGTGAGTGGCTGAACAGGATACATTTTAGGCTACTTGTCATGTTTTTAGCATGTTGCCTTTAATTTAGATGTAACAGGCTCTGGAAGATTTGCCCTTTTGCTGATTAACAGTTGGTATGCTGATGCATAAAAACACATTTTTTGTTATTAAGGGATTTTTAGTCACTGTTTTTCACTCTGAACAAATATTTGATTAAGAGCATGATGGTCACTTGATCTGATTTTTTTTTTTTTTTTTTTTTTTTTTTTTTGGCAGTACGTGGGCCTCTCACTGTTGTGGCCTCTCCCGCTGTGGAGCACAGGCTCTGGACGCGCAGGCTCAGTGGCCATGGCTCACGGGCCCAGCCGCTCCGCGGCATGTGGTGATCTGATTTTTTAAAGTAGTTTCCCAGAGGTGTCAAGTGGAGCAGAAAATCCAAGAAAATTTTATAATAATGAATCCGTTTGGGTAAAATGGTATTAAGGTTAAATGAATAATAAACTATCTACTTGGAAAGAATTCTTTGCCACTTAGTTGAACAAAAATAATTGGAACAAAAAGGTAGCATGATAAAGTGATTTCAGGTCAACAAATTATGTTGATTTAGTAAATACTGCTTGATTGATTCTCACCCCTCTCTTTTTTTTTTTTCCTTTTTGCTCCAATTTGTTGAAGATTTCCTTTGTGAGGTTTCCTTTTGCATTCTTCCGACTAAGGTGTTTTGTGCTGATCACAGTATTTTTTTTAATGTATATTAACTCTTTTATTTGTCACAACCAATCCCATTATGTATATGTAGTAGTATTATCGCCTGGGTTTTTTAACGTCTTTATTGGAGTATAATTGCTTTACAGTGGTTTGTTAGTTTCTGCCGTATAACAAAGTGAATCAGCTACACATATACATATATCCCCATATCCCCTCCCTTTTGCGCCTTGATCACAGTATTACTTTTGGTGATTTTCATTTATTTTTGGTTTGGCAAAAAAACAAAAAACAAAAACCTAACTAATGTTATAAATTTTTAAAGTTATAAATTTTAGCAAAAAAAAATTGAGCAAAAAAATAGTTTTAAAGTTATAAATTTTAGCAAAAAAACTAGAGCAAAAAAAATAGTTTTAAATCTAACCCAGATTTTTTTAGATTTTAGATTAATTACCAGACCCGAAGCAGTCACTGGTGTTCTTTCAAACATCTGTGGTTGGCCTTTGTTCAGTTCTTCTCTCCTCAGATATAACCTGTTCCTATTGTTTTTGTCCTCAAAGTTATAATGGTACCCATTTGTAACTGTCCAGAAGTTGACACAGATCTGTAGAAGTTACTTAACTGTACACCAACACATTATTTTTCTGCGCTGTCTTTTTTTTTTCTGAGCTGGTAATAGTTACCAGGTCAGCAGTTGCGACCTCCAGAGGGCCACTCTCCTAAGCTTTCCCACAGGAGACATGACACAAGACACAGCTTGGGCACAGAGGTCTCTGCTGGCTTCTGATGTGACTTTCCCCTGGTTAACGCCTATATATGAAACTCAGGTAGGAGAGGAGGCGGAAGAAAGGGAGAAGATGAACAATGTGGAAGTCTGAGAAGGAAGGGTGCAGGTTTCTGCTTTGGGGCACAGATTCGTGAGGCAATGTTTAACCCATTGCGAAAAAAGTCAACAGTTGTGATTGGTTGGGTGCTTTTTTCATTTATGTGGAAAAAATGTTATTGTGGTGCCTTTAGACATGTTGACATTTGTGTGAAGATGGGAAGCCTATTTGGTGAGGTTACGCGACAGGAAATCTCAAGTTCAAGTCTTGATTATTTCGTTGATGACCACAAATAACTGAAGGTTTTCCATGATGCTTCAGGGCCCTTCATTTCTTTCATGACATCCTAACCTGGACAGGATGAGCTGGGTTGAACTGCTGTACTGGCCTTTACCTTGCAAACTAGATCTGACCGGAAAGCAAGGCAAGGATTTGGGGACACCTGACCCTTGACCACACAGCTTCCCCCTGCTGTTATCAGGTGTATATTCCTGGCAGAGTTCGTAGCTACCAAAAATGTTGATGTGTGTCTTACGAAACTCGCTACTCAGATCACACTCATTCACGCATGATTTTCTGATTTTACAAGCACACTGCACAAAGGGTATTCTAGAGGCATTTATCTGCCTCATGAAAGAGAATTTCATCCACAAAGCCAGTTAAAGTATCCTTGTACGTTCGTGTAGACCTTCCAGAAAGGTAAAGGAAATTTGCCTCAAGAGCCTGGCAAATACTTCAAATCTTGCAAAGAAATATAATGGAATTGTTCTCAAAGTGATCGTGACTTATAAACATGGTAGAGTAACCAAGGACTTTATATTTTGACTTATTATATGGTTAAGTTTTCATATTAAAAAATGAGGGTGTGGTGGCGCGGTGGTTGAGAGTCCGCCTGCCGATGCAGGGGACACGGGTTCGTGCCCTGATCGGGGAAGATCCCACATGCCACGGAGCGGCTGGGCCCGTGAGCCATGGCCACTGAGCCTGCATGTCCGGAGCCTGTGCTCCACAATGGGAGGGGCCACAACAGTGAGAGGCCCGTGTTACCACAAAAAAAAAAAAAAAAGAGGGTGATTATAATGAAAAGAAACATTCTGTAAATATTTTCTGAATGTCAATTACAATGCCGACTTCTGTTCGAGATACTAGGATCCAAAGATGGGGCAAACATCCCTGTTCATCAAGGTTTATATTAATTCTAACTGCTTTTGAAGGCCCTGATTTAAGTAAGAAGGTACAGAAGTCTCAGGCATCTTTCCTTTGCAGATATTATCATCTCAGTGACTCAAGTAACCCATGGCATTTTCTTTCTTTCTTTTTTTTTTTAAATTTATTTATTTTATTTATTTTTATTTTTGGCTGTGTTGGGTCTTTGTTGCTGTGCGCAGGCTTTTCTCTAGTTGCGGCGAGCGGGGGCTACTCTTCCTTGCGGTGAGCAGGCTTCTCATTGTGTGGCTTCTCTTGTTGCAGAGCACGGGCTCTAGGTGCACGGGCTTCAGTAGTTGTGGCACGTGGGCTCAGTAGTTGTGGCTCGTGGGCTCTAGAGTGCAGGCTCAGTAGCTGTGGCCCACAGGCTTAGTTGCTCCGCGGCATGTGGGATCTTCCCCGAACAGGGCTTGAGCCTGTGTCCCCTGCATTTTCTATCACTCCGTTCTTTTATATGTTCTAGCTAGTTCTGTAACTCCACAATCTTGTATGGAAGAGAAATAATCAGGAGGCAAGAAGAGTAACTTAAAGCATCTCACATTAAAATTCATGCTAAGTTTCATAAATACACAAAATGCTTCTTTTACATTCCTGTGGCTTTCTTTAATCTCTCTACCCTTTAATTATTAACAATGTGTACTTTTTCACAACTGAAAAAGAAAAGGCACCAAAAGCAATTCTATATAATTAAGACCTGTAACAAACAGACTTTATAAGATAATATAGTTGAGCTCCCACATTTTGCAAATGTGGAACATGAAATCCCGGAGGGATCCAAGATCATTACAGCAAGTGATGGAGGGTCTGGTGACCCTCTTCCCAGTCCAGATTATATTTCTTATCAGTGAACATCCTGAGTGAGCTCAAATAGATTTCTCCAATACTGATACCAATCTTTGATTTATAATAATAACAGAGGACATGGCTTAAGGAAAGAAAATATTGCATTCTTGTTTTAAGAAAGTTTTTTGTTGCCATTGTTTGTATCCATCTAGATGCTTTGTTTTACGGTCTGCCTAGTTCTCTGGCACCGACCAGAACTATCAAGAATGTTTTCATTCAGTGTTAAGAATTTTTTGAAACATTTTGCTATAGATTACATTAAAATGAAAACTAACATCACTTCACAGACTAACTTTAATTTTAACATAACTAGTTTCAAACTTAAAAAATCACAGACTTCCCTGGTGGTCCAGTGGTTAAGACTCCGCACTTCCACTGAAGGTGGCACAGGTTTGATCTCTGGTCAGGGAACTAAGATCCTGCATGCTGCGGGGTGCGGCCCCCTCCCCCCCAAAAAAAAACAAAAAACCACCATATATATATATGCATATATATATATATATGTATATATATATAGTGCTTTTAGTTGTGCCAGGCACCATCCTTAGCTTTTTATGATCTGCTTATTTAATCCTATGAATTAGATCAAATTATTAACATTTTCATTTTATAACTGGGAGACTTGAGGATTCATCTCTGGAACTTCTTAGAATTTAAAAATCTTGTCCAAGATCACATAGCTAAGACATGACAGTCTCAGAATTTGAATCTTTGTCTGAGACATATGCCCACAGACTTTACCAGTGTTTAATTATAACAACTCACCAAATCGAGAATTCCAAAAAGTCCATTTGCTATTTAGTTTTTTAGAGGTTGGGTACATTTTCACACTGAAACAATGTTATCAATTTCCCTTAATCCATAGAGTAGGCTAAATAACATCATTTGGCCATATCACATTTTAAAACATTTTGTCTTAGGGACCAAAGCATTTATGGCCTTGTTTTTATGAGAAAATTCATTGTCTCTTGAGGAAGGAGAGTGGTGAAACTGGAAATGTTCTTTGGCTGAAGGGTTCTTGTGCTGGTCTCAGTCCGGTCACCACAACCCTAACCCACCCATCCCCCATCCCCAGGAACCTGGTTTGTGAAGGGGGCCCCGTGCCCATCCCTGTGCTTCCTACTAAAGGCCACTCACCACGAGTACCTTGGTCCTGATTCCCAGTCATCACAGACGAATCCCTACACAAGTGCACATTTCCTAGTTTAAGTATTTACTTGACTTCTTTAACTACAGGTAAACTGAAACAGGTAACTTGTCTCTTAGGTGGGTTAGCTCAGACCAACCTACAATGAACTTCCAACCTAACTGAGGGGCCTCCAATGGAATATCAGTCAATGACCCCAAGTTACATCTTGCTTATTATTCTAAGGGTAGAACAGCTCGCCCTTCTAGAGTGATTTCTAAATGGACCAAATTCATTTTTGATCATCAGAGGAGAGATCTGGATTCTGGGAGACGGTGTTCAGTGCACAGACTGCAGTTAATATGCTCCAATAATAGTTTATCCTTTCTGGGGGTTCTCAGAGCACATCATAGCTTTACGTGGGTTATTCTGGAATGTCCTTTGGAATTTCACAGCTTTACAGAGGTATCTTTAGCAGGAATATGTTCATTTGAATAGAGCTCAGTACATGCAACCTGTTTCTTCCAGTTGTGTGGACTATTTTAACATGTTTAGTACATTCCACCTTTCTTGTACTCTATAGGGCATTTTCCATAAGCAATTTGACCGTCAGAAATCATTTCACGAGTAGCAGACGTTGCTGTTACAGGAGAGAAGGTAGAAGGGTGGAAAAGTTAGCATAAAGATAGTGTATTTTCTGCATGATCGGGAGCTATCGTGTGGCTTCATATTCTTAAAACTATTTTTCTCCTCTTCCTCAAAAAAAAAGTGTTAACCCTTCACCTTAATTATCTCATTGTTGATTTATTTATAGGTTGTCAAATGAATTCATAAACCAACGTGCAGTGCAGTGATTTAAGTGAACACTGTCATACATTTTCATTCCTCTGTGTTTTGGGGTGTATTGGGAAGTTGGTTTTGTAAACTGATTGTATATCTCTTGCATAATCAGAATTCTGTAACTCAAATAACTAGACTTTAGGGTAAAAGATTTTCTCTGTGCTGCTGCTAAGGCACCTCCTGGGTGCATAGGACTATGAATCAGGCTTACAAATAGAGTCTTCTCAGCCCTCTGATGATCAATATAATTCAACTCCATCAATGTTGATGGAGAAAGACCCTACTATGTACAAGCCATGCTGCAAGAGGTTCAATAAATATTTGTAAAATAGCAAATAACTGCAGCTCAATAGAATAACTGAACATGCTACACAGCACACATGACAATAAGTTTGAAGGGTAGAGATTGGAAACCACTGAGCTTTTCAGCTGATCACAATCAAATCAGAACATGTCAAAACAGCTGGTGTTCTGTGACTCAGAATCAATCAACCAGTTTTGAAGCACCTCATACCTCTTTATTTCTCTTTACAGTTTCACAGAAGAGATTTAAGCCAGCATATGTCCTTTCCATTTGGTTAAATCCCTGCTTTGAGCTGCTTGGCTTTCATATTCTAATACCAACGAATGAAACTGACTATAATAGAAAAGAAAAATAACCGCCAGCATTAAAATGATTTTTTAACTGATGTGTTGCTCCATTTGTATTAAATCATACGCTCAAAATTAGGATGCACTAGAAGAGCCACGAAATTTTAAGGTTGCATTATGGAATCAGGATAATTCTGCATCAGCAGTATTTATATCATTTATGAATATGGCAACAGTTTGTGCAATTTTATATCTATGTTTATGATTCATATTTTAATGATGATACCAATAATGATATATTGGGAAGATCAAGAGTCAGTTAGTAAGTGCAAGGAACTTAAAAGTTACTGTGTGTTTCGGCTTCTGACACCAGCTCTTCTCTTTGTTCTGATAGGTACCTATTACACCATTCTTTGGCGAAGGTTATACAGCAGTTGTGACCTCTCCCAACCGAACACTCTACAAATTATTATCTCTGGACTCCCAGCTGACACCCTGCCGAAGGCAAGAGCTACTAAGCCAACTGGAACTGTGCCTTTCCTCTTGTCAAGGTTTTTTTCTTACACAGGAAAAAGAAAGAAAAAAAAAGATGAAGTTGGGCAAAGTGGAGTTCTGCCATTTTCTGCAGCTAATAGCTCTTGTCCCGTGTTTTTCTGGGATGAGTCGAGCAGAATTCTCCAGGTCCAGATCAAAGCCCTATTTCCAATCAGGGAGGTCCCGGACCAAGCGCAGCTGGGTGTGGAATCAGTTCTTTGTGCTGGAGGAGTACATGGGTTCAGACCCCCTCTATGTAGGAAAGGTAGGGCGTTTGGCCTTTCGAAGTCACAAATGATTGTTGTGAATGTCTGTGGTTGAATGGAGAACTGCTAATTTTTGCTTTGGGGATGGAAAACACGAACTGTTGCGAGGTTTCTGGCATTCATTAGCCACGCTGAAACTGTAATCCAGGTGTTATTCATCCCGTGTAGCCACAATTTAGGGAGTGCTGCTTTATTCCTAGGCACAGGTTAGCATCCTACAGAGGCCGAGTTTACCATGATTGTGGCATGTTAGTAAAGCTGTCATGTCCAAGATTAGAGCAAGAATGTTCACTGATAAATGAAGAGTCGTGGGTTCTTACAGCCAGTTGCTTTTCGAGCTTCTTTCTGGGGGCTACTGGTTGAATAATGCTCATACTAACTTTATGCTTATATATCCTTTTCTGGTACTTGCAGTTAAAAATTGCGAAGTGTAATTATTGTGCCTATTGCTTCTAAATCACGAGCAGTTCAAACCTACATTTCTTAGTGGTAGTCTTGTTTTAATGGATTTTTAAGATTTGCTTTTTAAAATTACATTTTGGTTAAAAATGAACGTTCCGTGAAAAGTGATATTAGACCAACAGTGGGCAGTTTGGGGTGTATTTATTTGGTGGCCAAGTGGTAGCCAGATGGAGATTTTTTTTTTTTTTTTTCACAGCTTCTTTCTGGTTGTGTATCTGGGCAGGGGCTTCCTTTTGAACTGAAGGGTGCTTCAGGGGGCGTGGCCTTTCCCCGACAATCCTGGTACCGTGTTCCCACTTTCTAGTCTGTTGCAGGTTTGATTATTTTCATGTCTGTGAAGATTTCCTGAGCTTTTTCAACTTGATGCTGCTCACTGGTAGAGGGTTTCTAAGTGGAGTGTGTTGGCGAGACCTCTATACATCTGCATTTATGCTTTTCACTGTCAGTTTTATGCATCTATTCCTGATAAAGTGAAGCACAGCAAACTGAGGAATTTTTCCCTGAGTATATTTTCAACTGTGAATGATTGAGGAAGAATCTTTGCAATTTATTCCATGGGTCATCATTTCATTTGAATAGACCTTAGGTAAGGGTGAAAAATCTATTTTTCTTGATAGGTATCTACATAAGTCAAGGTAATCTTTATTATATATATTCTTGTTTTCCTTTGAAAGCCTCTGTATTGTACAAATACTGATACTATATTGTAAACAAAAGGATTTGAATACATTAAAGTTTTCTGGGGATGTGGATTAGGAATTCTTTTAGCCTGGTCATAGCATTTTTCTGCCCTAAGAAAGGATGTACACAATTGTTTTTTTGGTGCATGTATATATTTCTTTTCATAGCCATTCTACTGTTATCAGTAGCACCATCATTTACACTTTACATGTATTAAATATCTCCATCTCTCTTGTTTTCTTGTAAATCAAGTGAAAGCAGTAACCTTATGCAATATTAGTGACTAAGAATCTAGCTCAGAATTTCATTCATTTTTAATGAAAATTTGAGAAATTCATCAAACTTTTTTCAGTGGACAGGTCTATAATAATTCAACTGCTTCATAAAGGATCTGTAGTTATTAGGTGAAATCACGCTTTTGCACAAGTGTCAAATTTTCTAAACACGACTAAAATACTTCCATTAATTTGGTTTTAAATGGAGTTGCTTGGGTGAGGTTGACATTTTGAAATCAGTTGTAATTTAAAATTTAAAAAAAAACCTTATTTTAAATTTTGTACCCTTCACCATAACAATTTAAAATGCTTATATCGAAATAATCCCTGTAAGTCAGTTTAAAGTTATGAATGCATGTCTCTAGTTTACTTAAATTCTAAATGCCTGTGAAGGTACTGGGCTATGTGCTGTTGTTATTTTTCTAAGAGAAGTTGTGTGGTTCCTTGATTAGTAGCACCTATTCTGTGCCTCCTTTTCAATTAATCAGAGACAATCGTTTAGCAGATTTTATGTGGCAGGAAACAAGTTTGTGCTTATCTCTTGAACGCCGTGTATGAGGAGTTCAATACTACCCTTCACAGTAAAATGTTCAGGATGGAAATAGGTTTTAAAAAACTCTTAATTGATTAAAGTACAGAAAGGGGGCAATACAATAATTTGAGATGGAAACAGAATTTATAGAGGAGACAAACGAAAGGCTTTAAAAGGAGCAATTTACATTCGCTTTAGAAAAGGTGGCTGAGAACGTGAATCCTTTAGGTTGTTTGAGATGATGAGTCTTTTTTAGGTTGGTGGTCTGAATAGGCCGAGTTATAGGAATAATTTTGACTTCAGCACAGTTTTGATCACTTGGGTATGTACAATAGATATATCTTCCTTTTTTTTTTTTTTTACTTTGGGGGAGGTAATGGCTATGACCAGAAGTTTTTTACAGGACTGAGAGAACAGAAAATTTTAGATGAAGAGTGGAAGAATGGATAAGCAGATAAGCAAGGGAAGAAAAGAAGGAACCTAATCATTACTTTTCACAGATGCATATTTAACCTATGCTGGTTAGATGGCTACACTCTGAGTCTTCCTGACAAAACATAGCTATTTGGGTAATTTGGAAAATATAAATGATGACCTTGGTAAACTCGGTGGCTTTATTTAATCACATAATGAATACATATAGTGTGCGTCAAATTGACTTCAGTTTTATTGCTGACTCAGGTATTTCCTACTAGTTGTATGATTTTGGTTAAGTTGCCTAAAATTACTAAACTGTAGCTTCCTCATCTTTAAAATGGGAATAATGATGTCCGTAATTTGTTTTTTTTACTGAGAAATAATGAGATAAAAATATTTGGAACATACGTTAATCTAGACATCATGATATTTATTTCACTACCTTTTAATTATAAATTAACTGGGTTGTGAATAATCTATTGTGTTGTGTCCATTGTTATATTTGTGATCCTTCAGTTGGAAGTAGACATTATTTTAGAGGAGTGGTCTGTGTTGGATGTGAATGGAAATACAGCTTGTCTTTATATTTGTACAGGATAAAACTATGGCAAAAATATGATTAGTGGGTAAATGATTCAGTCCTTAAACACAAGGACTTAAATGTCAGACAAATCATGTCTAAACGGTTTTTTTTTAGCCTTCAAATTTGGAGACCATATTAACGGCTGATGCCCAACAAGATCAGTTAAATTATTCTACACTTAAATAAAATTTGGTGTTTTAGACATTGGAGATATAGAGGTCACAAGATGGCTTATGACCTTATTATTTTAGCCAATTTACTGAGTTTGTTTAACGTGATAACTCAAGACCAAAGTAGAACAGTCTGGTGGAAAGGGCCAGGAGTGCTTCTAGAACCCTCACCAAGATGCCTCCAGGGCACAGACTTCTGTTAGGATTAGGTTAGGATCTGAGCTTTATCATTAGCATCCCATCGTTTTCTTGTGATACGAGTTGATAAACTGCTGAGTCTAAATGTGTTGACATAAGGAAGGTGTCATCAGTCATTACTCTGATGGAGCTCTTTTTGTTTTAATTGAGGCATAATTGACATATTATTTTCAGGTGTACAACATAATGATTTGATATTTGTATAAATTGAGAAATGATGACCACAATAAGTCTTAATTTACATCTGTCACTACATAGTTACAAATTTTTTTCTTGCGTTGGGAACTTTTAAGATCCACCCTCCTAGCAACTTTCTCAAATGTGCAGTATGATAGATTTAACTAGAGTCACCGTGCTGTATGGAGCTCTGTTTTAAAGAATAATAGTGCACCTTTCCTTAAAAGTATTTCTTAATTGCTGCCATACCTGTTTTCTTGTCCCTTTACAGGGGCAATGAAGTGGAGGGGCCATCCTTTTCTCCCTGTGACTTTGTATCACCCTGACTTGGCTCTCCAAGTGCATAGGAAATAGCAGTTTCTAGCCATCTGATTGCATCACACTGTACTTTTGTAGTCCAGTCTTTTCCTCACCTTGGCATTTCTCCCTTAATGTCCCCTAACCGTCTGACAAAAAATTTTCTCTACAAAACCACCCAGCCTCAGTTCCAGGTAGTAAGTGTTTTTCATTTCTGCTCCCTGTAATGGGCTGCCAGCCGTTTGCCGTGCTCCAGGCCATCACTTTCACTGAAATGTGTGTCTCATTCCTCTTCCACAGTCTGCTTCTCTGGCTGTTAACATCCTTGCCTTTCCTGCTACTCCCCTTTCTTCCCTCCTCATTCAGGGAGAATTTATGCCTATTGCCCTAGTCAAAATCAAAGACAGAGGAATGCAGTACAGGATTCACTCTGCTCTCAGTTTCACCTAGCTTGAAAGTGTTGGTGAGCATATTTGATGCATTTAATTAAACCTCAGCCGTATCTCTCACCGAGAGATTCTCTGTTTCCTGATCACCAAAGCTCTGTTCAGTGTTCCAGAAAAGAAATTTTCATCTTGAAAAGAGGTTGCCTTAAAAGAATTGGGTTACAAATGAGATTCCTTAATGGGGCTAATTCATATTAGATACACAAAAAGAAAATAATCCCAAATATTAAGTACTTAGGGAAGAGCATTTATATCATGGTAAAATTTACATTTTATAGATTTTGGAGGGAAAAAAAAACAGCAAAAGCATCCTCTTAAATATGTAGATTACCTGAAATTGGTTCCAGTCTTAGAAGAAAGCAAATAGTTTGTTTTCCTTGCGTATGCATAGGAAACCCATTTTCATAACATTTTTATAACCAGAGTGAATTGTGAAGACCCTTGTTTTTATCTTC
Source organism: Hyperoodon ampullatus (assembly GCF_949752795.1). Taxonomy (NCBI): domain Eukaryota; kingdom Metazoa; phylum Chordata; class Mammalia; order Artiodactyla; family Ziphiidae; genus Hyperoodon; species Hyperoodon ampullatus. Next base: position 78,991,782 of record NC_136926.1, read on the forward strand.
TTGTTACTTTGCTGGTAGAAATGTGGAACTCCTGGTGGCTTCAAAGGGAATTTGGACATGGATAAGCTCTGTGGGATGCAAATAAGTTCAGACCCTTAGAAATATTTTTTTGGCAGCTAATTTTAGCTCTTATAGAACTCTGGTATAACTATAAAGTAGTAAATGCATTTTCTCCACATAAAATCAACAACCCCAAGTCTTTGTATGTTCTTTCAAAACCATAATGAAAATAAAATATATCAGGCTTTGCCACTAAAATGCAGACACCTACCATTAATTCAGTTTAATATTGCTTATTTTCTCTTCAAAGTTATCTTAGGTTAGAAATGAAGGTTGTAGTTAGCTACCAAGTACTTTACATGTGCTACTACACAACTAAAAGTTGGAGGATAGGGACTTATGGTTATAAACCTAATTATAGTCAAACTAGATAACCTAGATTGGCTCTATTTTCTGATTGTTTGTCTGTGTTGACCAAAATCGTTTAAAAATGCTGTCTTCTTTAATGTGTGTGTTTATACACACTTGTTACCCATTTGGTGATGGTAAAAGCAAAAATCATAAAAGAAAAATTCAGTCTATACCCATTGTGTTTTTACATTGTATTTATGTTGAGTTTTTAAGTGCAAAGACAAGATAACCAACTAAAAGGATGATATGGGGCCTTTCTATAGTAAGTGCACTATAATTGTTTGGTCAGCTTTCTGTGCTGTGCTCATTGATATGGAGTCACAGAATCTGCAGCGGTGTCTTAAGTCACCAAGATAAATGACAGAATTAGATAAGGAGCAGGACAGTCACTGAGCCTTTGCTGGCTTCAGCATACATAGTTGGGTACTAGAGTGGGAGAAATTTCATCCTAATCATTTTGTCTGATTTATATTGATTATCTGTCATAGTGATTGTGATCACTGGAGAGAAACAGTAGTTTGTATAAATATGCTTAAAATCTTTTGCATGCTGTGCAGCCTATCCTGTGTTTCCTTTCTTCCCCTTCCTTCTCTTCTTCTTCAAATCCTTATTAAATACCTACTCTGTGTTAGGGACTGTGCTAGATAAAAGAGTCTAAAGAAATAAACTCTCCTCTTTCATAACATTCAGTCTGGTTGATAAGCCAAGCAGGTAACCAGATGGCAATGTAGAACAGTCAGTCCTGCAGCTGATCTACAGCTGTGGAGGTGGGTAAACCAGAGGCACTCATTCATGGATCTGTGAACAAACGCTTGCATGAGGATACCTGGAAAACCTCTGTGATTTCATGATCCTTTTATCCAGTCTCCTTATCAGAGCCAAAAAAAAAAAAAAAAAAAATGGAGGGGGGTGCATATCTTCTTAGAAAGTAGGACAGGGGACTTCTCTGGCGGTCCAGTGTTCTAAGACTCCACCCTTCCACTGCAGGGGGAACTGGGATCCCGCATGCTGTGCAGCGTGGCTAAAAAAACCAAAATGAAACAAACAAACAAAAAACCCCAAAAAACCCCAGTAGGACAGAGTCTTCTAAAACTATATTGGGTGCTTTATATAGTGGAAAGCTTTATATAGTGGAAAGATAAGTAAGCAGAAACTCTGGGTTATACTGGCAAGTTCCTCATTATTTTGAGCAATAAATTACAGTCTTCTCACCTGTAAAATAGAGATCACATAGGTAAAATTTTAAAATATTTTGAAATCATTTCAGACTTACATATAGGTTGGGACGTATCATGCCAGGACCCAGCTTCTCCGAATGCTAGTGTCGTACATGACTGTACCTATTGTTTAAACTAGGAAATTAACATTGGTATAGTACTCTTTACTCATCAACAGGTTGTACTCAGAATTTTCCAGTTGTTACAGTAAAGTGGCTTTTCTGGCAGAAGCCAATCCAGTACGGTGTCTTGCATTTGTCTTGTCTCCTCAAGTCATCTCTTGTCCTTCTTGACTAGTAATTTGGTAGAGTCTCTCACAATCTGGGTTAATTTCATGCTTCTTTCTATTGGAGACGTGTCAGGTGATGTGTCAATAGTTTGGGCAAGAATTCCACAGAAGTGGTGGTATACCTTCCTCACTGCATCTTGTCAGGAGGCACAGGATGTTGATAGGACTCATTCATGCTGATGTTGTCTTTGATCACTTGGTCAAGGGGGTATCTGCCATGTTCTGCTGAAAAAACATCTAAAAGTTTCAAAATCCTGAAGGGAGGTATAAAATTATCTAAGCTGTCATTATAGATTCGAATAAATATTACTGCTGGTTTGAGGGATGTGTATTGAATGATTCATTAAGGTCCACTGTCCATTTTTAGGATGAGGTTGTGGGTTTGTCTGAAACGTGGATGGAATTTAAATCTAAAATGCTGTCAGGTAATATCCATAATTTTATGTAGTAATTGATCTTGTTTCTCAAAAGCACATCAATTTAGGATGTCTCAGAGAAATTGATTTTTTTTTCCTCTGAACCATGCAAGACTACTCTCTGTAGTCTAGGATTCCAGGATGTCTACTGATCTATACTTAAATAAGTGCTTTCTCTCCCACTGCTTACAAAATATAAAGAACTGTTTTATACTGTACAGTGTGCCACAAATATTTAACCCTCATGATTGTAAATAAAACATTGCTTTGGAAAATAATAGGTACAGTCAGCTAAGGTGAAAGAAGTAGCTCAAGAGAATGCAATAGAATGTCTTACATTTTAGTATATTCATAAGAGAGTTGAAGTCTAAATAATAGTATTCTATTTAATGTTTGAAAGATTTAGTAATGAGAATTTCTCTTAATGATTCTTGGTAGAGCCTATAACATTTCTGATTCACAGTACTGTTTAATCTTCAGAAAAGCCTTGTGATTTAGGAAGGAGGAGTTCTTATATTGGAGATGAGGTAAAAGATACATTTGGAAGTACAATAAGTAGAGTAATGGGACAGTCATTAGAGAAATAATTCAGAAGAGTTAGATGGCAAATCTGGAAACTAAATTTCTGGAAAAATGTTAATAAGATGTTTTACGTCTATAAAAATAATTTTTTCTTCAAAGTGTCATTTAGTTGCATTATTATCAAGGCCTCTTAACATATGTTTTTGAAACCTTTACCTTTAAAATGGCATATGTTCAAGAGAGGATAAATACATTTACAAGGGCTCTCAAATTATTGCATACTACTTCCTAAAATTTAGTAAATCTGGAAATTGAACATAGTTAGAATAATAGGGCATGATAATGGAGAGATTAAAATGGTATTTAAGCCAGGACACAGAAATATTTGAAATGAACCCTAGAACAGAAATTTCCAGAATAGGGTATGGAAAAATAAACTGTTGAGACTCTAGAAAGAAAATACTTAGGACTTCAATTAAAAATAATCTCATCTTTAAAAAATTCTAGTTTTTGGTATATGAAATATATAATACACTTAAGGAGTTTTCACTGATAAAAGTACACCTTCAAACAAATGGGAAGACCATTAGCCCATCCCTGAAGGGATTATAAAGAGATTAGGAGCATTGGTAGCTGGTTGGCCCTACACTGCAGTGTAGTACTCTAGTGAGCTGGTGTGGAAAGATGGAGCAAGATAGGCTCAAGCATCAACTTAGCTTACTTTTTTTTTTTTTTTTTTTGCTGTACACAGGCCTCTCACTGTTGTGGCCTCTCCTGTTGCGGAGCACAGGCTCCGGACCGCAGGCTCAGCGGCCATGGCTCATGGGCCCAGCCTCTCCGCGGCATGTGGGGTCTTCCCGGACCGGGGCACGAACCCGTGTCCCCTGCATCGGCAGGCGGACTCTCAACCACTGCGTCACAGGGAAGCCCGCTTAGCTTACTTTTGTACCTCATGGCTTAACATTTCAGTATAAGAGAAGGTCTGAACACATTCCAGTAAATAATAGCTAGAGAAAAGGAAATGGTCAGGAAAATACTCATGTTGGCCTCAGCCAGCCTTTGGTCTTCTCAGACCAAAAGCCTGAGGATTATTGTCTCTCCTGTCACCACACCAACAAATAACAGAGTGCCCAAATGATCTGGGGGGAGAAAACCAAGATAGTATGGGGAGGCCATCTACATTTCTAGTTAAGCTAGAATCCTTGTCTTCTGTGAGATAAATGCAGAAGAGTAATTTCTCAAAATGGGGCTGTGTTACAGGAATGGTAATTACAAGAACCAAAATGATCAACATCATTCCAGCAAGTTTTGTGTGTAAACAGTGCACAATTATCTGATAAGAATGCTTCCCTTAGGGTATTTACTTGTCTTCTTAGTTAAAATGCTGACATGTTTTAAGGTATTTAACTGAAAACACACAATCAAGATTTGGACAACACATACATAATGTTCAACAGATGTGAGTTTGAAAGATTTGTGATGATCACTAGTGAAATTAGTCAAACCATACTTAAATTAGATTTTTCTGATTTGTGAGTCATTTAAGGGTCCACACTGGAGCAGAATCTGTGTGGAGAGTAAGAGATTACACATTCTGCACTTGGTTCTTGGAAATGAAGAAGTAAAAGTTCACATTTTCTTTTTCATAATGTATCTGAGAAACTCAGTTCTGTATTTCATACACTCTCTCCTTAACAGTTTGTATAATTTTCTCAGCTGAATCATAACAGCTGAATTTAGGTGGCTAACTCATGTTGCTTATTCAGGAGAAGCAGATACTGGTGAGCTCTAGTCATTGGGATTCAATGTAATTCTATCTAAGAAAAGTGAAGCCATCAATAGTTAAAGATGATTACTGGAGAAACAGATGAGAAATAATCACATGACTGTAGCACATGTAGAGAGCTTATTTGTAACGCTAAAATCATACATGGACTATATAAAGAAACACAGAGCCATGTCTAAAGTAAAAGTAACTTGAATTGTCGAGTAGATACACAACCTTGGAAAAGTGCTTTTTACAAAGATTCGTGTCGAATGATGGGATAGTATTGCAAAGCTTGACGTTGAAAGTAAAAATACAAGCCTTATTTCAAAGGATAAGGTATCTTTTTGGTTAATCATTGTAACACCTGCAAATAGACTTCTGGCTATGACACAACGCTGTGTTCAGTGAATTTGGGAGAGCAGTTGTGGAGTGTAATGATCTGAAACAAGACTGTTTTTTCCCATTGATTAGATCATTTGTTGGAAATGTGAATACAGTTGATGATGGAAAATATATACAAATGAGTGAGGAGTCAGGGTTAGGGTCAGAGGAAGAAGTGTATTCTGTTTCAGATCCAATTAAGATTTCACAGTGGGATTTATGATGAGAAACAAAAGGGAACTAATATTCACATGATTAATATCATGTTTTATATATATATATTTTTTTCAGTGTTACTTTCTTCACACTGTCTATGCCTTCTGACTTATGTCTAAGTTTGATTTTTCTGTAAACTCTGGGCACACTGATCAAGTCCAGTTTTCCACAGCCCTCTAGTTTTAACTTTCTATCCAGAGCTAGAGAATGTGCAGGAGAAATGGAAGCTTTGTGGGGGGAGGAGTTTAAGCTACTTCAGAGGCTTCAACAGTCATGCAGTAGCTCTTTTTATTATTTTTTCAAGCAATGACCTCTCTTGGAATTTAGCAAAAAAAAAAAGAAAAAGTATTTTGTGTAATTTTGGTCATGAGATACACAATATCACATATGATGCTGAAACTTGGCCTCTGTGCACCAGTGCCAGATAGAATCTTGGAGCTAGAGTTTTGGGTGATGTAGAAAAGAATAGCTTTATTGCTTTGCCAGGCAAAGGGGGACACAGTGGGCTAATGCCCTCAAAACTGTGTGTCCCAATCTGGAGGTGGATTTGGTGAGGTGTTTTATGGCATTGGTTCAAGGGTGGGGTTGCTGAAAAGGATCAGGGTGTCTGCAGGGCCTGCATTCCTTTAATCTGGCCTCAGGTGGTCTCCTGATGAACTTCTGTGGTTCTGAAGGTTATCAAATTGTGACATCTCTGGAATGAAGAATGCTTCATCAAGTAGTTAACTTCTTGCATTTGTTGGGGGTTTTGTTTCTACAGAAGAGCTCAAAGATATTGTTATGTGTATCCCTTGAGATGGAACCAGGACCCTGCCCCAAGGCTGCACTATTGTTTCTTGACTGCTCCTCCCTTGTCTCTGTATCCCCTCACTTCCCCGATTAGCAACTGTTTGAAACTGCCCTTTGGAACTCAGGGAACGTCATGGAGGCTGAAGCCTATTCCCTACAAACAAGAAACAGGGGACACAGAAAGGCTTCTGTGCCCAGGAGCCCTACAGGGTCCTGCTCGGTTTCACATATAATGATTTTTTTTTTTTTTCAAATCATGTGTCCTTAATATTGAATTCAAAATGTTATAATATTGGGTTGGCCAAAAAGTTCGTTTAGGTTTTTCCCTAAGATCTCAAGGGAAACCTGCACGAACTTTTTGGCCAACCCAAAATCAAATATTTTCATCAAAAAGAAAAATAATATATTCTTATTTTAAGTTTAATTCTTTTTCAGAGTAGATCTGCTTGGAACTTTAAAGCTCATTTGCTCTGGTCTCTTTCTAAATTCAGGAATTCTTTGTACAGTACCCCGATGGTTGATCAGGCAGCCTCAGGTCTGTTTCTTAGTCGGGACAGGAAGTGTGGTGGAAACACACAATTCACAGTCACGTGAGTTGGGTTTGCGTACTGGCTGCCATTTAACAATGATGTGACTTCAAGCAGATACTTCCTTTTCTCATGTCATTCACTTATAAAATAGGAACAACAGTAACCTCACAAGGCCATGGTGAGCATAAAGAGAAAGATAGGGTAAATATGAAAGCATAAAACAGTGTAAAAGGGAGGGAGTGTATTTCCAAAGGTGAGTCAGCTTGGTGAGGAACGGGGTCACGTCCAGTCCCAAGCATCATGCCTGGACCAAGCGTCGTGCCTGGACGTTCAGGACGGATGGCTGTTGATTGCATGGGAAGCACGAAATCATGGGACGCCATGAGTGGTGGTGTGAGATGATATTAAGCTTTGGGACAACTCTTGCTTTTAGGAACTTGAATTATATTTAGCTGTTAAAATATTTGAGGGCAGCTGCTTGGTAATCCCCTCTCCCCATTTAAACTGAGTGCTTGAAAAGACTAAAGAACTCTTTAACTCAGGTATTTCACTTATGACATGGTTTCCAGAACAATCCTCAGACTCAGTGATGTTTCTCAACATCCTGAAATATGATGATCAGGATTCAACCTCGATAATTTATAACCAATCCAATCAGTTCAAAAGAGAAAAATCATGACTTTTGTTTCCCTTAATGTGAACTGTGCCATTAACACAAGACAGGATTGCATTACCTGTTATTGTTGTTATTAGCATTATTATTATCTCTTGAAGAAAACAATGTAGGAAAAAATTAGGGTTTGGACTGAATAGATATGATCATAAAATAACTAGTGAATATGCTAAGAGGAAGCTATAGTAAAATTGAATGTTAACTAGGAAAGCCAAAACCAATTTCTCCAAATATTGTTTTCCTCAGAAAAAAAAATGGTAAACGAGGAGCTTAGTCTCTCTTCTTCCTCAGCACATTCTGAAAGCTTCCTGCACACGCTGCTGGTATTTGCTCTCTCTTACTCGTTCCTTCAGGTGTCTCAGCATTCTGCTTTGGTTTTAAAAGTTAAAGTAGCCTTTTCCATAGATTTTTTGTTTGTTTTTTAATAGGTTGCTTTATTTATTAATATGTCATTCTAAACATTGCATAAATACAGCCTATATAACTAGAGTATCAAACACTGTTCTGGTAAGAAGTTCGAGAGTACATTTAGGGCAATTTTAAGAGCTCTGAATACTTTGGCATAGACAGGTTTCCAGGCCGAGAGACAGCCTGTTGCATCAGCAACATGTCGTACAGACTGTGGGCCCTGGACACGGCGTTTTCCACATGTTTCTGACTCTGATGCATCCAAGTGAGCATGATTTCCTCAGGGCTGTATTGGGAGTGTCTGAAGCTACTGCTGTTTCTCAGCCTATTTTGAGGCCACAGTCTAGTCCACTGGAAAGACATGGGGCCCAGGAGACAAGTTTGGATTTTGAATGATAGTTATCCCACCCTGATGACCTAGGGTCACAGACTTAAGCATCCCCAGAATTCCTGTGATGGCCCTAGCACTGTTTTAAAGCCTGCCGTAAACCCAACTGAAGGAAATAAATGAAGATAGAAGGGATGGGGGGAAGGAGATTGGTTATTTTGCAGCTTTCTGGAATGTTCAACACAAAAGATAGCAGCATGATTTCAGTTGGTTGTCTGATAAGAAACGTGTAGAGGATAAAAGAAAATGGGGATTAAACCCTGCAAATAAGCGCTTTAGAAAAATAAGAGGGAAGATTTTTGTTTTGTTTTCTCGTAGGGGATTGGAAATTATGTGACACTTTGCATTTTACGTGCTCACCCTTGGATATATTACCTAGTACAAATGGTACTGAATTGGTAGATTATGGCAGTGCATTGAGAGGGAGTTTAGCCTAGTTAGTCGTGAAATCCTAACTCAGATTCGTAAAGCAAGGAGATCCAAACGTGAGCCTCACCATCACCACTTACTTGGAAGTGACATCCCTCAGTATCTGCAGGGGATTGGTTCCAAGACCCCCCCTCCCCCATCCCAAGGATACTCAAATCTGAGGATGCTCAAGTCCCTTATATAAAATGGCCTAGTACAGTTGGCCCTCCTTATCTGTGGGTTTCGAAGTTGGCTGAATCCCCAAGAATGCATTATCTGTGGATACGGAGGGTTAACTGTACTCAGCTTCTGTCAACTTAATCTCTGTAAAATGGGTTTAATAATAGGTCTTATGTAATACAGTTGTTAGAACTAAATAACATAATATGGAAAGTACTTCATCTCTGACACATAGGAAACATTCATGAAGGGTTAGCTGTTATTGTTAATAGTGATACATATTTTTACTTTGCTTTCCATCACTACTTTCTATAGTTGACCTGAGTCAGGTGTTTTCTTTTTAAAGCATAGTTTCAAAACAACCTATAGTCTAAGGAGAAAACAAGGAGAAACCCAAGCAACGTCCCTCACGTTGACACATTTTATGACCACAGACAAGTCCTTTACATTTCCTTTCCTTGTATGCTCATCTACTATGAAGGGACGGTGGTGCTGAATCTCCCATCACCACAGAGTTGACTCAGAACCTCCAACAGACAATGTCTGTTAAAATACTTTGAAATGTATAAAATACTAAACCTTAAATAACAGTTACTTCTGATGGGAAAAGCAGTTACTAGTTATGTTTATACAATATTAGGTTAGGAACAGAATTTACACCACATATACTCTTTTTTGGTAATTACTGATGAAGTACACTTGGACAATCTCTTTCTCTTGGTCATTATTGATGAGTAATATTTGATACATACCCTAAAAACACTTTAAGGATTTGGCTGCTGTTTTAAATTTTACATATTCAGAATCAAATCAGATTTAAAATTCCATAGGACAGCTTTTCAAACCACAGATTTGAAGAAAGGGCAGGACACACACACAGAGGATTGTTTTATTCTCAGATACTTTCCAAATCTAGAAAGCTAATGACATCTTTGAGAGTTTCCCAGGAGACAAGAGATTCCAGTGCCATTAGGATTCTGCTGAAGAAAAGTGATGCTTAATGGAGCTAGAGAAATGGGATTGCTTGTTAATCTCTCAGTTAATTCTCTTTCTTTCTTTCCTTTTTTTTTTCTTTTTTAAAGATTATGCCTGAGGTCAGAACTTCCTTTAGTCTGAAGTTTGGCTCAAACCTCTTGCTAAGTTTTACCCATCCTATATGCCATAAAGTTCTGAATTCAGAAACTGAGTTTGATTAATTCAGTTTTGTTCCAAATATGGTAGCATTTAAACATCTGTTGAGAATGAATACTGTTTGCCTAACATTTTTGGAGTAGTGGAATTCTGACATTTTGAGGGAAGAAAGGGGATTGAACATCTTGATATAATTTAATATTTGTAGAAACAGGTATTTTTGGTATATGTGTGTCATTGGAAAGATAAATAAGGAGAAACCAAATATTTTGCAATTTTGATAGCCTTACTTACACACAGAATGAGGGACACAGAGGGTCCATATTGGGAAATATTGCTAGTCTTCTAGGAATTGTCATTGCAGAGGAATTCGTTCAGGTAGGCAGGTGTTCTACAGTATAATTAAAGAAAAGCCAGAGGGAAAAAGAAGGCCGGAGATGATTTTCCCTTTTTTAAAAAATAAATAAAATGAAAGACAGGATGCTGAAATAAATCATCCAAAGGATGTATGGTACAAAGGGAGGTGGGCTTCCTAAAATGCAGTTCTACATTATAAAGCTGAAGAAATGTTTCTGTAGCTAAGTATTTCTTCATGTATAAAAATAATCAAGTCAGTTGACTATATCCAAATGAAAGCCGCATGAGTTTAAGGGCAAATTCTATACATTTGAACATGAAAATCCTCAAGGTTTCTAGATAAAATGAATGCTAAACCCACCCAAAAGCTCATAGGAGGCTTATTATATGATCTCTATGGTAAGCCTTGCCTTTAGGTGAAAAGAAAAACTCTTCAGCTTGGAGCAAATCTATCCATCTAAATAGAAGTATCTAGTTGAGTGGAGAGAATACATATTCTGGCTTCACAAACTCTTCACTACAGTTTGATCCCATAACTTGGGGGTAATCTTTCTCCTTTATCCCCTACATTATGATATGAGAATTCTAATAATTCATACCCTGCTCCCACAGACCACCAAAGTATAACTATTATTCAACTTAAAACACATGTATAAAAATATGGTACATAAGTGTACCATATTCTTATATTAAAAAATAAGTGTACCTAAGAATATTATGAGTGCCCCTTTTGTTGGTTTTGTAACAATGTCTGCATAGAGAAGCTAAATTCACTCATATTTGTTTCTGCTTTGATCAACAGCCATTTAGTGTCATCAGCCATTTAGTGATTTTAATCTGTATTTTTCAGGGAGTCAATGACTTTTCCTTTGTATTTACTTCATGCTGGCTGATCTACAACAAAATGCTAAGCTTACCTAAGTGTCTAGCATTATTATTTTTATCAAGAGCTGGTGCCATGCTGATTCAAAAGTTCATTACCCTGAACTCATACAGTATCACATGAACATGATGGGCTAAGTTACAAAACCCAAATGGGAAAAAACTGCATAGAGAAACTGGTGTGTTCTTTTTCCCAGGGGTACATGCCATCCTTCATATTTCTCTACCATCAGAACTTACACGAATGAGAATGAGCACCGCTTTAAGTTTTGTGCCCTATGCCCCTCACCCTTATGAAGGCTCTTGCTCAGGGAAACACAAGGTCAAGGTTAGCACTTGCCTAAAACTGAGAATGCATTCGTCTTTAGATTTTGCATCCTCAGTTGTCTTGCTTCTAGTCTTGGCCTTTCGGCAGAGAAGCCAATAAGAGGATTTTCCTCCCCAAATCTCTGACACTGATTCAGTTGTACTACTTGTGGTCTCCACTTGAGTCACATATGGTCCTCACCAATACTTTTTGGAAGTCTGTGGAGCTATAAAATATAGATAAGTAACTGCCCAAGATGGAGATAGAATGGGAGGAGTTGACAGTCTCTGTAGTGTTTTAGAGGAACATCTGCCAAACTCGAATTTAATTCTGTTTTATGGCTATACCATTGCCATTTTATCAGAGAATTGACACTGAATACTCAGAAAGATGTGATGGTGGTGCTTAGTGCCCTTTACTTAGATTGGCCCTGTTCAACCTTTCATTTTATATACATGTACTAAGTTTTATGTCAACCACAGTTACTAGATGATAAAATGTAATTGAGAAGAGAAACTTCAATTTAAATAAGAAATCAGGTTAACAACATTTATATTTTTCTCTAAAATATCATGAATATAATCTGACCATGCATATAAATTTCATGCAAATATATGCAAATGTACATACGATAACTGTTTTTACCTTGAGCATTTTATATACTTGAGTGTGGTTTTTTGGTACAAATTTAGAGCTATTTCACTTACAAAAAAATAATTTTGTGTTTACAAGTCAACCTTTTAGGTATTTTAAAAGATGATGTTATCGGAAGGAAATACATAACAGCATATGTGCAATTCAAATCCTTTTCATTTTCACCTTTCCCTTTTCCTTTCCTCTCTTCCCTCTCTCCCTCTTTTCCTTACCATTCCTCTGCCACATTTTAATATCTGTCTGCCACTTAAGAAGGAGAGGTCCTATCTTAAATAGGGCAAATGTCCTTGGTCTCTAAGTATCCTATTGGTTGATTTCTACTTGTAGGTAGAAATGAAATATAAGGATAACAAAAGTGTTAAAATGGAGCAAAATTTTCCTTTGGATGGGTGGTTATGTTTGTACAGTTGATTCTCACTATTTATGGTAATTATGTTCTACAAAGTTGCCATGAACACTGAATGAGCAAATACTGAGCCATTGATCCTGGGGGACACTAGAGGTTAGGTTCTTGTGAGCCTCTGGTCACAACGTTTCCATCAACTGATTAACACATAACCTTGTTTTACGTGTGTTTCTGTTTAAAGACACCTTATTTTATATATAACATATAACTTTTATGTGATATATATATTGATATATATGTGGTTGATCATTAACATTGAACTCACAGCCAACAGCACTATAACTCGTGTCCTAACGGAGCTTAGCCAACACACGTATTTTTCCCCCTGGGGCATATCACAGCCTTCTTGTGCCTGCGAACACTTCAGCACTACACTTGGGGACCACTTTAAATAGCAAAAGCACCAATAAAAAGCACACAAATACACAAAAAAGTGGCACGAAATAGACTGCAAAATAAGCACTTATTTACAATTTGAGAGCTGAAACAGGAAAGACAGAGTGTTTAACCTTGGTTAGGAATGGGCAAACCAGGAGACTCAAATTTTTTGCTGCTTTGCACATGTCCACAAATGACTACAAACAAATAAATGACAAAGAGTAGGTGAATTCATGAATACAGAATCTAGGAATAACAAAGTTAAGCTGTATCTACTTTAGCAAAGAGGATATGTATGAGTCATATTTTGGACCATAATGCATGGACACTCTAACATCCAATTATTAGGTAACTAATCCCCCTAAATAAATAAACCAGAGGAAAAAGTAAATTGATGTCGATGAAGATAAATTAACAGTGAGATAATGACAAAGCAAGAACATCAATAGTTGAAAATTCTGAAAAGCTCAAAATGTAGGAGATAATACAGCATCCTTTCTGAAAGCAGAATTTTCAGTTCATTGCATGTGCATATATGATATAGGAGATTGGCAAAAACACTGCACTGTATCATGGCAACCAGATTTCTTGTAGAATGTTGAGTTAGAGTCTATAAATGATAATTGCATCCTAGCTTTAGCTTATGAATACCAAATTTAGTCAGGTACTAGCACTAACTCTAGCACTAACTAAGCCCTTTGTGGTGCAAAGGGTTTCTATGGAAAATGTAGTGGTACAGATGGAAATTCTAACCCATCTCTTCATGGCCCCTCAAGAGGACCTTGGTGGGTTGAAGCAAACATCTTGAGGATCGCTGACTTAGACTTTGCAAAGTGTTCACAATTGTGCAACGCCACATTTTATCAGGCTTTCTTGGTGGAAATTCTGAGCAGAGACTATTAGGACGTAGTGATAATGGCTGAAACTGAAGATGGAGTAAGGGACCAAGAGTAGAGTGGAGCTTATATCCTAGCGGGGAGCCCTGGCAAGATCAAGTGAATAAAAATAGAGCGTGACAGATGCTGACAAATCATCTAGAGAAAAATGCATAAGGGAATGGGTATAAAGAGTGTCCATGGCGAGGTTGTAATTTGTTTAAAGAGTGGTCAGCTTCACTGAACATGGTATTTCTTCAGAGCCCAAAGGGAGGTGCAGGATGAGCCAAGTGGACACCTGGGGAAAGTAAATCCAAGCAGTGGAGGGTGGCTTGATCTGTCTGAGGAACTAGAAAGGGCTGCTGTGGCTGGTTTGGAGTGAGTAGCATATGAGCGCAGGGAGGAAGGGGGAGGGGGTCAGCCCACCTGGCCCCTGTGTAATTGCTTTTAGTAAAGTGTTCTTTGATATAATGACAATGCAGTTGAAATATATTAAAAGAAAAAATGTCCTTAGAAACACGTCCTCACGACTGTTGGAGAGGTAATGCCCATGACCTCTCCGGATGCTTAGAGTTTAATTGATCGTCCAAAAAGAACAACATGACAAGAAGTTCTGGTAGCATCTTTTGACTCCCTCTTATTACTGAACCTTTTTTGTATTGCCACATTTATTATTCTAGTGTTGCCTTGCTTCATTTATTTAGTATCTTGTTGTACTTAGCATCCTTATAAGCCATCTTAAGTCCCTTCTGGAGCAACCTATTCACTAGACAGACAGGCGGAGAAACAATTAGGAAATTGAACTTGTGTTCTTTTATGATGTTTGCAGTAACTACAGTTCAATGAATGGCTTTTGGATTGATCCTCAGTTAACTAGAAGTTGGTTAATTTATTGCAGTGATCCACTTACAATGCAATGCATTTAAACTATGATTTGACCAAATCCAATACATTGCGTGTAACATAATTTTTATGATACTATTTATTAGAGAACCGTGACGTACACAAAACAAGCATATGTGCCATATTAATATGTCATGTAAAAATTACATATTTGTATTGGATAATTCTCAGATGAAAGGGACAAATATAACATATAGTTATCTATAGAGACAGCATGAAAACTGGATCATTTCCTTAAAATATGCCAGCAATCTGGTAGAGATTATATACTGTGTTCAGTGTAATTTAGTAAAAATATGTCTGGCTAAAGTGATAACATGGAATTCATTGCGTCATTGTTGAGGCAAATTCTGGTCATTTAAGAACTTCATTCTTAAACTCAATGCTTTTAGAAAATACATTAACAATATATTCTTAGCCATTGTTCCAAGACAGCTCTTCCCAGTGTAGTAGATGTTATATAATATGTAGGAGAACATCTAAAATCCTTGGAAAGAAACTCAAGTAACAAGACTTAATAGAAAAATGTCTAATAGTGTTTAGGGAACCAAATATATATAATTTTCCTAGGGTCATTGGTTTTAGAGTTCATTGTGTATATTATGAAGGGAGTATTTTACTCTGATTTTGATAGTCTAAGAAAAAGCATGAACATTGTGACTGTAAAGTACTTTGATTTAGAAGGAGAGTTATTTTCCATGCAAGGAAATAAAACAAAGATTACAAAAAAATTAAACTTTTAAATAGAAGAAACGAATGTTTGATCATAAAGAGCAAAATAATTTTTTAAAGTAACATATTATACTGAACATTCACTTTAAAATGTGTTATAAATAACTGTGGTGTTCATTGCAGCTACATGATTCTCATGTATTGGCATGTAGGGTCTGGTTCCCTAGGCCCAGAGATATTACCTGACATGAAGTAAATGGTGGTAGTAAATCTGAGTTAATGCTTCCCATTAACATGGTTATAACGTGAATTGGTAATGATGAAATTTTCACCGTGGCATTTAACACAGATTCAGGCTTGTGTTTCTACAGTGAATGTACCTGACTGTATACTAGGGAGGGATGAGGAAGTATTTTTCAAGCTCAACATTTTGATATGATATATGATGTTTCAGGAGCATACCTAACATTGAAAAAGGTGATAACCAGAAAAAGGTACACGTTTTGTGGGTCCTAAAGCTTCACAAGAAAAAAATGGAACAATTGCTTTTGGATGTTTTACAAAATTGTAATTACATTGCTAAGCCAACCATTTCCCCCCAGTCCCTTGGGTCTCAGAAATAGCCTATGCAATTGTGGAGCCTAAAATCTTAAGGTGCATTAGCTTCAGAGTAAACCCACCTCTGCATAGCAAACAAGAAATCTTTACTGAAAAATGTTTAATTGAATATATTAACATAATGTCTCCGAAGGGATTGGGTTCTTGTTCAAAATCATGTTGTACAAGGATAGCTTTAAGCATTGATAACTCTCTGGGTCAAATAATTTCCTTGGTTTCATGCCCATCAATGAAAACTCATTATTTCTGCCAAAAGACTGTTACATTTTAAGTGTTTTTATCAAAACAAATTAAGGATCATTATCATTAGCAACATTTATTGACATATGCAGGTTGAAAGTCATGCATGAAACACTTAGGAAATTTTTACCAAAAAGTATGTCTTTTTAATTTTAGTAGAAATTTGATATGTATGTGTGTGTATGCATGTTTATATGAATAGAAAGGGCTTTTCTTGCAAAACATTTCATTTAATTAATGTTTTAAATTCATTGAATTACACAACATATATTTAGGTGCTCAGTGGTCTAAGGAAGATTACTGAAACTTTGATTTGAGGGAGGTGGTTATTAACTTCTGCGTTGTTTCTGTTGCTGTTGGTGTTATCAAAAGTGGGGTCAGGCTGCTCACTGCTCAAAAGCCAATACTCGAGAGGCAAGGTTGGTGGAAAGGAAAGGTTGCTTTATTCTGGAGGCCAGCACCCGGAGGGGAGAGGGTGGACTCGTGTCCAAAGGCTGACGCTCCTCTGACAGTCAGTAGGTAAGAGCTTTTAAAGGGGAGTTTCAGGGGTGTATAGGCGGAGGGAGGGGGCTACATGCAGAAAGGGCACAGTCAGCTCTGACAGTCGTCTGGAAATTGGTCATGCAGTGGTCTGATCAGAGTCATCTTGATTGTTTTGAGTATAGTTAATCTTCAGTTCCAGAGTGGATTTGTTTCCATTTCTTTGAGTCCAGTTCGTGGAATTGTGGCTTATGTCATGGCTACACTCTGGTCATCATGTAGTTAACTTCTTCCACCTGGTGGGAGTTTCAGTATGTACAAAATGACTCAAAGGATATGGCCTATGGCTAGCCCTTGAGGAGGAAATAAAGGTCCTTGACTTTACTGAATGACTAAACTATTATTATTTTGTCCTGTTTAACTGCTCTGCTTTGCTTCTGCATTTTTCTCACTTTTCTGATTAAATTTATTCTTTGGCTAAAGTTTTTCTATAGACAAAAGGCAGGTGGAGGACATGGTGGGGAAGGACCATAGGGTCCTGCTCTGTTTCACTGGTAGAGGTCGTTTTGGTATAAGTTCAATGTAATTTAACAAAAATTTACTTAGTATTTGCCATTCATTCCACAAGATATGACAGAAACTTTCTTACAAACATGAGGATGTAGAGTGGTTATCAAATACAAGTCACACATTTTCAAGAACTTTTAGTCTAAATTTCAGATTGGGACTAAGTGATAAGGGTATAGATAGAAGAAAAACAAAAGTAGAGCTGCTTTAATTTTGATTTCTACACTATAAAAGAGTGGATGGGCTGTCCAGATACATAAAGGCAAGGACAGCAGTGTAAAAAGGCAGAGCTATAATTCCCTGCTTGAGGGATTGGCTCTTCTCTTGGGTGAACTCTTTAAGGGAGGATCTTTGTCTTTCATTTTTGCATTCTCAGCACTGAGCAGATGGTCTGATATAAGTATTTTTAAAATATATTCCACAGATGAATATAGCTAAGAAACTACAGTTTCTGAGTCGACTGAGACTAATAGGACTCTTGCACTCAGTAGATGTATGGGTGATGTATTTCCTGAATAAGTTAGTGAAACTCAAGGCAGAGGAAGTAACCAGTTAGTGTGAAGAATGGAGAAGCGTAAATCACCTTTACTCTTTAGTGGGATAGATCTTAGTGAAATGAAAGCACTGAAATCTTGCCTTAAAATCTTAAGCAAGAAGAAAGGTAGATATTAGCTCTAAAGATTTTTGGTTTTTCAGTATTTTTCCTTACTCTGTCTTTCGTTTGAACACACACAAAACAAGTTTGTATAAATCAGGAATCGATCCAGATTCATCAAGTGAACAACGTATTAAAGTTAAACTGTCGGGACTGTGGCTGGTTTGGTGCAGAGTTGGGTATAAAATGGGCACCTGAAATAATAGATGGTTATTTCAATGAACATTTATTAAGTACCACTAATGCATGTGACTCTCACTCCTCAAAAACCTTCAGGTGCAGTGGAATTTTCATTACTTAGAGCTATTTCTGCTGGACTGTATACCAACTTCTATATTATTGGCTCAAATCATCAAAGAGGTTTAAATACCAAACAGGCTTTTTTAAAAAAAATATTTATTTTATTTATTTTTGGCTATGTTGGGTCTTCGTTGCTGCGCTTGGGCTTTCTCTAGTTGTGGCGAGTGGGGGCTACTCGTTGTGGTGCTCAGGCTTCTCATTGTGGTGGCTTCTCATTGCAGAGCACGGGCTCTAGGCACACGGGCTTCAGTACTTGTGGCTCACAGGCTCAGTAGTTGTGGCACACGGGCTTAGTTGCTCCACGGCATGTGGGATCTTCCCGGACCAGGGCTCGAACCTGTGTCCCCTGCATTGGCAGGTGGATTCTTAACCACTGCACCACCAGGGAAGCCCTACCAAACAGTTTTAAAACAGGAAAGCACTTGGGGTCATCATCACTAAATTTACGCTGGCTTTATCAAACTGTTCATCCTGAATAACGCACACACAAAATCTGAAATTAAGAAAGAGAAAGTGGTGGTGGGGTGGGGGAAAGGAGAGGGAAGGAAAGAGGGAGGGAGGGAAGGAAGAAGGGAAGCAAGAAGGAAGGAAGGAACCCTATTTGCCACGTTATGTGTAGAGTTCACTTTGGCAGCTAGAAGCCATGCTGAGTGGTATGAGCAGGTATATTTAGAGATAATCCGGTTCAGAGCTCATCGGGGCCATCTGCTGCTCTGCTCAACTAGTACAAATGCTTGAGTTTCTAGTGGGTCACAGCTTCCTGGAAGTCACCACTTCACTGACCAGACAGACCTTTCTCACGATGCCATTTGCTAGACATCTGTGTAATCTAGAGAATAACATAGTGCTATTTCTGTGTGTCCTTAGGGAAGAAGGAGAAGCGGAGTTATACTGGCTTTTCTTAAGATGGAAAACATCCCCGGATGGTTAGTCAGTTCATGACAGTCAAAGTTTTTAATAAGACTCTAGACAGATCCACCCTATCCAAGTTCAGATTTTCCATGTAGCTAAGAAAATGGGCCTGGTTGAAAACCAAATTTGGGGTTAAGGAGCTATAAAAAAGGAGAAATTCATGGCTCTGTAATGGTCCTATAAGAAGTCATGTCATCATGAATATTTTTCAGGACATGCATTCATTTACTCTCTGATTAAGTATTTATGAAGTACATGGGCTGCACACCCATGGGGCTATGTACTGAGGATATAAATGCAGAAAATGATTCTTGGCCTTTCTGTAGGTCACAACACAGTGAGGAAACTTAAAGATAATCTAAGTGTTGTCTGATAGGGGGTTTTATAAATGTGCAGTAGACAAATAAGTGCACTAAAAGAAGCCTGGGGAGATCAGACAAGTCTTTAAAGAGGAGGTAATATTTCAGCTGAGCCTTGAAGGATGAGAAAGCAGTCCCTAAATAAATGGGACAAGAGGAAAAGATTCCTTGTCCCAAAGGAGTAGCCAATACAAAGGCATGGAGATGTGAGAAAATACAGTTTGTTAAGGGGTCTGTAAGGGATTCAGATGGCCAAAGAATAGGGCAAAAAGGAGAAGAGAGGCAACCATGAATCAAGAGCCATATCATGAAATTTTAATATACTTGCTAAGGAAGTTTTTGTTTGTCTGTCTTTTGGTACTTTGGGGGATGGCTTCGAGCCTATTTGAGCTTCAGAAAGGCTAACTCTGCTTGTGTCACAGGGTTTTAAACTGAAGGGGTCAAGACTCGTGGCAGAAGATCAGTTCAGTGGTGGTTAAGTATTTCAGGTCAGAGGTGGTGGGGACTGAAATAAGGTCGTGGGGAGGAGGATAAAAAAGGTAAAATGAATAACATTTCTTTCGAAGGTGAAGTCATTATGTTTCCAATTAAATGTGGGGTTGAGAGGGTTGGGAGGGGTGCAGAAAAGGGAAGAGAGTTTTACTTTTTCACTGCTGCCTCCACAGCGTCAGCAAAGGTGCTTCCACATAGTAAGTGCTGTACCCTGGATGAGAAATCCAGTGTTTCTGGCTCAGGATGGGAAATAGCAGATTAAGATGCAATTTGCCGGTGTTGAATTTGAAGTTGCCTGAGGGATATCCACCTGGAGATGTTCGTTAATGAATCATTCAAATCCCTAAACATGGGAGGTGGGTGAGGAAAACAACTCATTGAACCTGGTTGATGGTGAAGCACAAGCACGTAGGACTGACGACTCAATGAAGAAGCAGCTGACTTTTAAGCTTAGTCATTAACAGGGCCCTTTGTGAGTAAAGGGCAAAGAAAGGTACAATACACTCATGTTTAGCTTCTCTCCCACTTCTAACTGCTTTTTTCCTCTTCACCCAGCTAGTCAGAAATCGTTTTTAAAATCTTGCTCTAAATGATCTTAGTGCCTTTTGTAGAAAAGCCTTGTTGTGGGCTATTTATGAAAGGTAATTAGCTCAAAATGCACCCACTAAATGACAAAGCATCATATACTTTAATGCGTCACTGTAGGTATATGTAATAGTACATTATGTAGAGACATGGAACAGAAAAAAAACAACTCTTTTTAAAAGGGCTTTCAGAAATAAGAAAAAATGTTTGAAGATTTCATTAATTTCTTGCTTTTGAAGCAACAATCCTTATAAATGTGTACAATGCTTTAAGGAGGATCTAATCTGTAGACTAGAAAGGACACTTCTGTCTTTTGGTCCCTTTGCTTATCTTCTCCATTTGAAACATAAAACAGGTATGAGTGTATGTATGTGTATGTATGTGTATGTGTGTATATATACACACATATGTGTATACATGCTTATGTGTATGTTTCAGTGTTACGCTTCTAATCAGTTTGCTCTTGGCATACATATATACATACAGATAAGTAAAATAGTTTCATCTGAGACTCTATATGTGGTGTTCTTAATCAGATAGCACTAACATAATAAACACTGCTCTTTATTTAGTGTTTTGTAGTTTGTAAGCCACTTTTTTTTTTTTAATTATCTCACTTGAGTCTCACAGATCCTCTTTGAGGTTGGGGGAAACATTATCATTAGTTAACGTCTATATATGAAGAAATTAAAGCTGAAAGAAAGTTATATACATAGCTACTAAGCAGAGGGACCAAACCCTGGCCCCAAACGTTCTGGTCACAGACACTGTCTATTTAGACTGATGCCAGACATTCCACTGGAATTCTTAGGGGCCATGTTAAGTGATCAAATATATAATAATAATAATTGAACGCCTACTCTAGGATTCTGTCCCAAAACTCTTGTCACTAGTTTTATAATTTGTTTAGAATATGAGAGAACTATTGAGAAAACAGACACAACTTGATGAGTTTGGATTCCTTCTGCCCTCATAGTTGTATATATTCTCCAGTTCTCCTAATCCTTGTCTGTTTCTCTTTGGCCTTTATTTAAATTGATATCTCTGGCTTTTAATTAAATGGCATTTGACTAAATAACCTTTTTCTGTTTAGTATGCTGATTTGTTTATATGGTACTTGGATACTGAGTTTTGAAAATGACATTAACTGTTTGTTTTGCAATGGTGTATTAGCTATGTTTCTTAAGTGCCCCTGAGGCTGACATTCTGTGTGTTAAAAAATGGCTCTTAGAAGCTCTAGCTGCATTCCACAGAGTACCAGAATGTCTGCTGCAGCCAGTCTTTGCTCAAGAGTGGTGGCAAAACATATGGAAGACATCTTAGAGAACTGGAAAAAAAGAAGCAGGAAAGGAAAAGGCAGGGTGTTCTGGTTTCTGTACCCTGGAGGACTGAACTGATGTGCCCTCTGGGGCTCAAGAGGAAGTCAGTGTCTATAGAGTACAAGTGTAAGGAATCAGATACCTCAACCTGGAAAAAGCTGTGGTGTTATCCCCTCAGAGAAGGTCATAGGTAAAAACAGTAGGCGGTATTTCACCCTAGGGCTGTGTGTCATTTATGTTTTAGTTTTCTCGCCTTATATTAAAAAGCAAACAAACAAACAAATACAATGCAGATGGGAGAATATGTGTTTCTTCTTCCTAAGGTGATAAGTATAGGAATAATACTGTATTCTAGAATAATACATTTTTCAGCTTTTTATCCCCTTACATGGCAGCAGAGTTGCATTGTAGTCTTGTAGCTATGAGCCCTCTAGAGCTGCAGATAAGAGCATTTTTCACTACTTTCATTGTTAACCGGTTTCCAGAGGCCCTCTCATCCATGCAGGCCGATTCTGTTTGGCCTGTACCAAAACTCAGCTCTTTACTGATTTCCATAAAAAATTACACCTAGCATTTTGCAACATTAAAAACAATATATCGCTATTACATTTATGTGAAGCCATGGGGAGTGCCGTTCAGCACTGCACTTAACCAGTCCTGCACTTAACCAGTCCTGCACTTAACCAGTCCTCCTCCGAAGCTCCGTCCTTGGCTATCCCACCTCTGAGACCCTGCTTCAAGGGTTTAATAGTTTTTCCTTTCCCCTTCTTCCATGAATCATCCAGCTTCTAATTTCTCTTTCTCTTTTATTTGTGCTGAGGGATTTAACAATTATCCTTCATAACTTGAGTGTTTGTAAGGAAGGGGTGGGGGCCTCCTTTTCCATCCCACAAAGTTTGAGACTTTTTTTCCTTTATCAATATGCATACATAGGAGAAATTACAGCGAATACACTTATTTCCATTTCATTACAAAACAGAAACAGTTTTCACTGTGTTAAAAACTTGTATTACAGTCTTGGCACAGTCCGGTCTATAGATGGGCACTCCAAGAATTAGCTGAGGTTTTTCGTTAGTGGTGGTAACTATAACTTGCTCACAACAACTCATTCATCACACTGTACTTGTCACCAGAGGAGACTGTCACTCGGTGTGATTGCAATGCAGACTTGATTTTGAAAAAATAAAAATAAAAATAAGATCATCTTGAAAGATGTTCTGGAGAAAATGCATGCCGTGGCAGAACTAAACAAAATCCTGTCACTTATTGAAGCTGGTGTCATCATGTTTTCTTGAGTAACATATAATGTTCAATGTTTCATGTGCTCTTTTCACTTTTACTTGACTTTCCTTGATTTTCATGTTAGATATATGCAAAATGGGAATAATTTTGGTATGAAATCGGATGGATTTGGTGTAGAAAGCCTTAGGCAATGTGTCTCGCTTTGCAAAGCCTGTCGCATCCCAGGGCAGAAGGGGGTGTGTAGGAAGACTATGGGAGAATGACAAGTAGGAAATAGGAGATAAGAACCAAAGAACAGCACATTCTAGCAATTATAAGATGCATTCCCCCCCGCCACATTTTACCTTCAGAAATTGGGATGTCCGGTACAAATAATGACATCTTAAAATGATAACATACAGGTTTCTTTTTCGTTTGTGGTAGAAAAATGATTATGGTGCACTTTACAGTCATTGAGCTCATGCCATTGTAGACCTTGAATGCTAAGCTGATCTTTACTGTGCAAAGCTGTAGGGAGCCATCCATGATCTTGAGCTGGAGAGTGACGCAACTGTTGTATTTCAGTGAGATGCTTGTGACAGTCACCTAACGCTCTGTGTTAGAGGAGGGGAGACCTGTCGAGAGTCTGTGAGTGTTTTTGGACAGTATGATTTGTTTTGCTGTTAAATCGTGTGAGAAATAATGAAATCCCGACTCAGGGCCGAGATGGGTGGAGGTGGAGACAAAATGACAGGTGGTGGGCTATTGAGGCAGAACATTGGGAATTGACAGCTGTGTAGGGGCAAGGCTCAAAGGACCAGGAGGCATGGGGGGGGAGGGACTCAGAAGTTCAGGAGCTATAAGCTGACATTTTGCCTTACTAATTGTTGGGTTTTTCATATCGGGGAATGCAAGAATCTAAGACCTTTCAGGTCATTCATCGCTTATGGTGGGAGACAGGCTGGGGGCAGCATGGTACAGATGAGACTGGGTAGCATACACTCTGTTGTTGGCAAGATGTAGATTCAAGTCTGACCTTTTTATGTAAGTTTAGACAGAGCACTTAATCCTGTTAAATAACCCTTTCCTCGTGTATAAAATTAGGCCAATAATGCCCGCTGCAGAAGTTTGTTAGGAGAGTTAAAAGCCCTTTTACCACAGCGTCTGGCACCTAATTACACTCAATAAATATTAGCTCTCACTATTAGCTATTTGAATAAGAGCTATAAAACAATATGTGAAGTGAGGTGGCTAAAAGTCAGGATTGCAAATATAAAGCGAAGAAGTGCAAGGGTACAGAAAGGAATACAGGAGCTACATTCTTTAACAAGAGTGACAGGATTTTGAGTTAGACTGGATCTGATCACCAGCAGGAAAATTTTCTGTCATCACTTCATCATGGTTAAAGTGGTCCCGGTTCACATAGTATTGCAATCCAGAATAGGCTAGTGGCAGTGATTACTAATTGTTTTATATTTGACATGTAACCATACATGTTTATTCTGGTATGGACTTTTTTTTTTTTTTTTTTTTAAACCACAGACAATGTAAAAGAAGGGAGATTCAGCTGGCACTTTTAAATTTATTTTTATTTTTTTGGGGGGTCTGCAGCAAAGGAAGTTTTAACTAATAGAAGCAAAATAGAAAATACCCACCCAAAATGATGCCCTCCAGGAATGTTTCCTTGTATTAATATCCCTCAGTAGCAGGCTTCTACCAGGAAATCATTATCATCTCAGCACTGCTGCAAGGAGTTTCGGGTGGTTCAGATTGAAACAGAATAGTACATCTAAACCATGTATCTGTAATGTGATGGGATGAAGAGCAGAGAAAATGTATAATGTTGTAAATCTCAAAGAGAGAACAATGGGTTTTCTTAGTGTGTATATTTGTAAGTGACGCTAATTGAATTTGTGCCTAAGATATCAGACGTTATAAGTATCATTAATAACATTTTCTTGAAAATAAGTACCCTTGTCCTGCCCGATGTGTTTAGGTAGCAGACTGTTTTGCGGTACCCTTTAAAGTTACTTTATGTATGCTCTTGACATAGATTTTTAAATCAAAAACTAATTACTTCTGTTGAATTATTTTAACCAAATTGTGAGCTGGTGTCAGGAGGAAGAAATTTTCATCTATCCTTCTAGGTTCTTCTGGCTGGTCTAAGAATTAAATTGATATGAGACAGATTAACAGGAGAAAATCAAACTCCCCTACGTTCCCATAGCTTTACTAACTTTATTACATTTCTTTATAGAAACTTTTATCTTTAGGGCTTTAAACACTAAAATCCAGACTGTCAGCAGCAGGAAGGCAGGGTGTTGACACCTCTGTGGTTGCCTTGGGTGCTGAGAAGGCTCAGCAGGGACTTGGCTTTTCTGATTTATTTTTAAATGATACTGTTCTTTAGAGAAGAGAAAATGTGTCTTAGTTCTTCTTAGGTCACCTGAGCCAAAATATAGCCTTCTTATTTCTTATACCTGCTATATGTTAGATGAGACAATTACATATCCCATGGAAGGTCCTGACATGGGAAACAGGTTTATTTTTCATTTAGGAAGCTTTCGTGTTTATTGCAGTTACGCCAGAGATTTTTTTTAAGGCAAATTACTGCCTAAGCTCTGCAGACATGCTTCTTTTCACTCCTTTTTCTAGTTAATAAACCTATTTTCCTCTGCTTTTCAAAATGCTATTATCAGTAAAATGGAAGACTGTTTCCCTCTCAGCTCCTTCTGGATTCCTTTCTTTCTTTAGGTCTGTAGTCCTTACGTTGGGTATGTAATAGCGTGGCCTGGAGAGCTTTTAAACATAATAATAATAATAATAATAATAATAATAAAAGCCTGTGCCCATGGACACATATTCTAACTGAACTATTCTGTAGTAGGTCTGGGCATCGCCCCACTTGGGTGAACAGAAGACACTTGCGTGGAGAACTTGAGGGGGTTGTATAAGGAGAAATGCCTTGAGATTTGGCTCCTGGGCTCAGTGAGTTAAGGCCATTTTGCTTCTTCCTCTTTCCAAATGAAAAACCCCACAGAGGGTCCTCCCTACCCCTGTGACTGGTTCATGCACAGTGTGAAGTTTGTAAAAATCAAAGCTTTGGGGAGCATGGGAAAAATAAGAGTGTATCAGGTGTGGACTGAAAGAAACAAGCGGCATTCTGCCTGGGGTGAAGCTTCTGCCCTGAAGCTTCTTCCTCGGTGGCTTCTGCTTCTGGTCTATACATATACATCTCTCACCAAATTGTGCAAATGTGCTTCTCACCCTCCTGTGCCCCTACAGGAGGAGGCGTGGTGTGCATGAGGACAGATGTCCTCGGAGATCCAAGCTCCGCCACTCTTTAGTCACTGAGTGAGTTACCTGCATCCAGGGAACAGACTCTGAGATGGGGATTTGCCTGTAGGGGATTTATTAGCGTGGTTCTCAGAATCAATACTTGTGAGGGAGGGAGGGCAGTAGGGCTGCGCAGGGGGAGGAGTTGAACTGCAGTTCAGTGGCAACCTAGAAGGGGGCTAACCTTTGAAGATCTGTGGGGCTGGGAAGGCTCTTCAGAGTTGTCCTGGATCAGGGGAGCGGGAGAAGTTTTAAATCAGCCCCTCATTGGCTGTGGGGTGCCCCCGAAAAAGCAATAGTACCTTTGGCAAAGTGGCTCTCTTTGTTGTTTTTGCAATTTGCCAACTTTGTAAATATCCCCGAAGTGAGTGACAGTGTTTAGGAAGAACTTAGCTGAGAAGCATCAGCACCTAGCAGTCCCGGTGTTTCATGGGGTCAGGTAGGAAGTTGACCGGGGGGGCTGCCATGACTTCCCCTAGAGGCCCCCTCTTGTCCCACTCACATCCATTTGCTTCAGGTAATCAGTTCGGGGGCAGCTCCACCACAGCATGTTTGACCTCTTTTCTTGGTAGCGTTTACAAGTAGGTCAGTAGGATGACCTACAGCCCCTGGTGTTGTAGCCCGTCTCCGGGTTACAGCCAGCACTCATCATTTTCGTCTCATCACCCAGCCTGCCTCAGGCTGAGGTTCTTTTGCGCTCGTCCTTTTCACAGCAGAATGGGGCAAGAGGGTGTCAGGAGACAGCCAAGTGCCCAGATGTTAAGCCTGTTCTTCCTGCCTCCATGGTGTAATGGAAGCCCGCCCTCTCCTG
Source organism: Hyperoodon ampullatus (assembly GCF_949752795.1). Classification (NCBI taxonomy): domain Eukaryota; kingdom Metazoa; phylum Chordata; class Mammalia; order Artiodactyla; family Ziphiidae; genus Hyperoodon; species Hyperoodon ampullatus. The sequence continues at coordinate 79,018,838 of NC_136926.1, forward strand.
GTGAGCAAGGTCAATTACACCTACCAGGATGGCAATGCTGCTCCTTGTGCATTGGTCCCTTGGTGCGGGGAGTCCAGAGACAAGGCAGAGGATACCATGAACTTGGAGGAATCACCTCGCTCTTGGAATGGAAGCACATGTCTCCAAGCAGGTCAGTAGGAGTGAAGATAACGTGGACATTCCCACTGTAACTCTAGTCCCTGGTCCTGTGTATTCTACCTGCCCCAGGAAGCTGTATGTATGATATTAGAGGAGGCATCTCTCTCCAAATAGTGTTTTCCTACAGCAAGTGGTAAAGGGCTGAGAGCAGACCGACTCTAGCACTTCCAGCAGTTGACGTGAGTGTTGCAGCCCTTGGGGTGAACGGGGGGTGGGTTGGGTGACCCACTGTGGATCCCCTAGAGGGGAGTCTCCGGTGTGAGAATAACCTCTGAGGTTTGAGATCATAAATATTTTCTTTCCGCTCTCACTTTCTTTGTTTGCTTTATATTTCCAATCTTTTTATCATAAGCATGTGATAGATGAAAATGTTAATTTTTGTGAGCAGACACGCATCGTTTCTGTGGGGGAAATATAGTAAACGAACACAGTGTCACGGATTCTGCTGCTTATAGTTCTTGCATCACCGTAATGTTCTCTCTGCCTCTGACCAGTACTAACTTCCTGTAAAATATAAGCAGAGCATTTTGTTTTTCTTCTTTTATCCTTCTGGTCCCAGAGGGATGCCTAGAACCTAAGAGCATCCCTGCATCTTCATAATATGCACTGGTTATGTATAGAAAATGCAGTTTACATTCATAATACCTTGTAAGTTTACATCATCAAAACATACTTCCACCTAACAGTCCACAAATAAGCTTCTCACTCTTCTAAGGTTTCCTGAAACATGAATTTTGTGAAAAATAAAATTGTTGGCCCCCTCCATGGAAAATTGATATAATTTTAAAATGGTTTAAAATTTAAATATAGCTGTTGTTTAAAGTACCACATCCTATTTGGTGGATATGTAAATTATACACTGTGTACTTTTCTCCCTGTATCATTGGTAGTTAGAGGAGGGACAGTTCCCTTTTAAGTAAAATATATAAATAAATCAAAACACAGAGAAAATGTTATTCAATAATCTTATATAGAAGAAGTTATAAATACAAATGAATTAAAAGTGATTAACTATTATATTTTCAACCGTGATATTATTGACATAAGCAGGTTTGTGTGTGAGGGGTATTATCTGTTCGACCAAAATTTTTCGATCTGGGATGCTGGTTGAAAATTTTGATTCCTGTTTCCAACTCAAAGAGATTATGATTCAGTAGATTTAAGATAGAGCCCCTAAATTGGCATTTTTAACCAATGTCCCAGGTAATTCTGATGCAGGAGACCTACACACTACAAAAAATAATAAGTACATTAGCCAAACAGCAGGTTAAGATCACTGAACTGTTCTGCAGTCTTTTAAAATTTTTTAATTAAGCAGATGACAGAATGTAGATTGTAAAATATATTTATACCATTATGCCTCTTTTAATATGGAAAAATTATTCTGCATTATAAACATTTTAATATGGAAAAATTATTCTGCATTATAAACCAGTGGATCCTGTGTGTTACTCACTCTGACTATCCATAGAAAGGAATGTATTCCGTCGTTCAGCAAAGTTTCTTCCTGGACATCAAGTTCTGCCCTTCATGACTGGACTAATCCTACTCATTACTAGCCTTCTTGTCTCCCCTTAAATATCTTTTATTTAAAAAGCACTTTTCTGAACCCTTGAAGTTGGTTTGGTGTCCCTGTTATATGATTCCTTAGCCTTCTGTGGGTGCTTTTTTGTGGTCATCAGAATTGCAGCTGTTTGTTCAACCTGGTGCTCTGACAGTTTGCGCCTCCGTAGATGGTCTCATGACATGGCGACTATTTAGTTCAATGCCTTGGGCTTGCCTCTGCCACCCTGTCCTTTTCTGTCTTCATACACACCCGCACACCTGACCTGTAGGATATACTCCGTACTTATTTTGAATAGATGATTAACAGATGTTGAGTGTCTAGAAGAAGACAGAAACAGGCCTGATTCAAACTTTATTTTACCAGGACAGTCTGGTTTGGGCACCAAGGGTAATGTCAGTTGTATCCCTGCAGCCCAGGTCAGAGCTGAAGTGGTGCTTTCAACCTGGTACTTTTAATACCTGCCAAAGGGATACTTTTAACTTGTAACTTTAAAAAAGATGTCAGAAGGGATTAACTAGATAAACACTAAATACCCAGTGAAGAATATTTGAAACCAAGTTTACCAAATAGATATTACAACTTACAAATACATGTGCATAGTTACTGTGAATTTAGAGTTAACTGTCAGCCCTCAAGATCCGACCTGTAAGTGTAAGTGTTGAATGGCCTCGGCACTGTCTGTTCTCCTCTTGGATGCGCTGCTGTTCTCTGTTCCCCATCCTAGTCTGTGTTATCTGTGATGTTCTGTGTTTCTCCATATCTTTGTCCACACTGGTCGATCAGGCCACACTGGATGTATATTATCCTTGTATCAGAATTGATAAGTTAGGGTAGAATATTCTCTTCTTTTTTTTAAATTAATTTTTATTGGAGTATAGTTGCTTTACAGTGTTGTGTTAGTTTCTGCTGTACAGCACAGTGAATCAGTTATACGTATATATATATATGTGTGTGTGTATCTCCAGTCTTTTTTGGATCCCCATCCCACTTAGACCACCACAGAGTACTGAATAGAGTCCCCTGTGCTATACAGTAGGTTCTCATTATTTATCCATTCAATATATAGTAGTGTATATGTGTCAATCCCAATCTCCCAATTCATCCCACCCTCCCTTCCCCCCTTGGTAACCATAAGTTTGTTTTCTACATCTGTGACTCTATTGCTGCTTTGCAAATAAATTCATCTGTACCATTTTTCTAGATTCCACATATGAGTGATATTATACGATATTTGTCTTCCTCTTTCTGACTTACCTCACTCTGTATGACGATCTCTAAGTCCATCCATGTCACTGCAGATGGCATTATTTTGTTCCTTTTTATGGTTGAGTAATATTCATTGTATATATGTACCACATCTTCTTTATCCATTCCTCTGTCTATGGACATTTAGGTTGCATCCATGTCCTGGATATTGTAAACAATGCTGCAATGAACATCAGGGTTCATGCAACCTTTCAAATTTTGGTTTTCTCCAGATACAGTATATGCCCAGGAGTGGGATTGCTGGGCCATATGGTAGTTCTATTTTTAGTTTTTTAAGGAACCTCCATACTGTTCTCCTTAGCGGCTGTGTCAGTTTACATTCCCACCAACAGTGCAAGAGGGTTCCTTTTTCTCCACACCCTCTCCAGCATTTATTGTTTGTAGATTGTTTTTGATGATGACCATTGTGAATGGTGTGAGATGATATCTCGTTGTAGTTTTGATTTGCATTTCTCTAATGATTAGTGATGTTGAACATCTTTTCTTGTGTTTGTTGGCCATCTGTATGTCGTCTTTAGAGAAATGTCTATTTAGATCTTCCACGCATTTTTTGATTGGGTTGTTTGGGGTTTTTTTGATATTGATCTGTGTGAGCTATTTGTATGTTTCGGAGATTAATCTGTTGTCAGTTGCTTTGTTTGCAAATAGAATATTCTCTTCTTAAATCAGATGAGTGTTGAAGTTTTCTCCCCCAGAAGTAGACTTCAAAATTATATTTCCATTGTTTTAACTGTTACTGTTTCTAATTTTGAACTCACAAGGCCATACAGTGCAGAAGACTTCAGGAAATACTTTGCAACTACATGGTGCTATTATTCTCTGTGACATATATGTGAATGCCTTCTCCAGAATGCCGTGTGCAAAACATCTGTGCCCATCTTAAGGATGGCCTCTTCAGAATGCCCTGTACCTCCATGGAGGCCAGTGTCTTCTAGTCTTCCCTGATATTAGGACAGGAAAAGAGTTTTAGACTGGTGACTGCCTACAGGCATTCAAAAGAGCTTTCACATAAGGTTTTCTCCACTGATCCAGTTCTTCTCAACTGATCTGTGGTGAAGGACCAAGTTTTATATTGTTGCTGTTTGTGTGCAAGCTTCTTGGTTTTTAAGCACTCAGGACATACTTCGTTTTGACCTCCTAATAATTTTGCTGCTACATTAAAAATGAATTACTTAGATTAAAAAATTAAATCCCCCTTTTTTCATTATTATTATTGGGCTCAGGAGACATTAAATTACGCTGTAAAATGACTATGAAAGTTGCTAAGCCCTTCTTCTCAGTTTCCACACTCACCGTGACTTGGACTGAAGCACCCAGTCCCGGGACTGCTCTTTCCATAGCACCGCTCTGGCCTCCTGTGACATATATTTGCAGAAAAAGCAAAATTTTCTTCTTCCTGCAAAGAAAGCTGAAGCTTTCCAGGGGTTTGCTTTCTAACTGCTTCTGGTTTACGACTTGGCGTTTGGAAGGAAGTGAGCGAGGCAGTAGATGGGAGCCGTGAATCGGAGACACGATGTTCTCACGATTAAATTAGCCCACAGGGAGTTTTGATCAGTAAGAATTTGACTCCACGCAGATTTTTTAAGTTGGCTGAAAGTTTTGGATGTGACCTGGAGGCAGCAACCCGAGAGAGGACAAGATGAGTGCTGTGGAGCCTTCTTTAGGGAGTTGCACGTAGCTGTGTGGAATGGAAAATGCTTCTCTGAACTCTTATCAGTCAGTCCCTGGTGAAAAAGACATGGCTCTTCACGTGAAGCTCCGAGTAACCATGCCTTAGCCAGAAATGTAGAACTTTTTCAAACAAAAGCAAGATTTCCCCCACTAAGGAGAGGCAGGTACTTCCATTGTACAGCTAACTCTATGTGGACTTACATATGGATAGAAAGTGACATTTTGCAAAATACTTCCAAATGCATTACTTCATTTTATCCTCACTTCAAGATTCAAGGCTAGGTGGACATTTAGGATGCTGATCTATAACCAGGTATAAACTGGGATTTAAGTGTGATCAAGGCAGCAGGATAAGGAGCGGAGTGGAGATTCAGTAGCCATGCTTCTGGTTCCTTTGCATGGACCCAGCATCTGTACCACTGCTACTCAGTATGTACTGAGACCCCAGAATGAAGGTTTATTGCCATTGAGTTAACGTGAACTTTTCCTGAGGATAAAAATAATCATAGTAGTCCCTCCTTTTTAAAATTTACTATTGGTTAAAAAAAAAAAAGGAAAGAAATGAGATTTTCTTGGCAGTTTTAACCTTACCTAAATACTTCCTGAATTGTTTCCCTTTCCTTTATTATTCTGTGTGTAATAATTAATACCTATACTTCTTAAACCACGCATCTTCCTCAAAGATGCTTCACAAGTAAATTGTGTTCCATTACCCTGGACCACAATGATAATTATAAATTAGGAATACTTCAACCAGAAAAAAAAAGTTACTCATACACTTGTTTTCATCTGTAATATGTCTTCAGCAGCTTGATAATTACATGGTATCCAGTGGCATGTGGAAAATATCTATTAAAAAGCATAATGAGAAAAGAAAACTTGCATGTAATGTGTATATTCAAGCAGTTTTATTTCTGCTAATTATTGTTTAAATCTGCCCTCTATACTTATAATTTTAACCTTGTACAAGTTTAGCAAAAGTAAAATGCATGCGTTCTAACAATCTGTAATATATTTTTAAACTTAAAAAAATCAAGAATCTATAATAAGTAAATCAGTGGTAGAAACTTTACCTTAGAAATCTTTTGCCTAATATTCAGTATAAATCATTCTCAGATGGATTAACATGGTGTTCAAAGGAACATATGTGTATTTTTTGTTCAGCCCTCATTACTCCATTTCTGTACACAAATGTAGTAGCAGTGTAAACCTTGATTTATATAATAATGCATTTTGCATTTTTCTCATTCAAATGTTCATTATAGAAAAATTGAATATAACACTAATTATTTCCATCGTATATATTCAGTGAGGATCACAGAGGCTTTTGTTTTATATTTTTAGTGTCAAGACTTTCATGATAAACGTTATCTCTGTCCCAGTAGTTTCATCTTAATGTCTGTATTTGTTCTTTTTTTAATGAATAACTATTTAAAAAAATTTTTTTAACATCTTCGTTGGAGTATAACTGCTTTACAAAGTACAATCCTGACATTATAGTAAGTTATCTTTACGAATCACATCCAACTGCAATATCTCAAGCAGTTGTCACAATTGTTCAGTGAAGTCCAAGTACAGGCATTTCTATCTCCATTCTATAGAGGAGGGGAACTAGGAGAGTAAAGACAAGATCAGCAGGAAGATCAGATAACAAGCAGAGTTGAAGACGTTCATAGAGGGAAGAAAAGTTGGTCAATATATTGAACTGATTTTTTTTTTTTTTTACCTCCGTCTTTGCTAACTTGAGGAATATTCTCCATTTTCAGACTTTTTAAGCAGGTGGCTCGCAAGTGCTAGATCAGGTAGTTCATATCAGGCCCTAGTTGATTAAATAAATGTAAGAAAATTGTCAGAACTGCAGTGCATTGATCTGTTTTTAGTCTTGCTCTTTACGATCTTAAATTTAAAAAATAAATGGTGGATAAAAAAATTAATCAAGGACATGAGGTTCTTGCATCTGAGGACATCCAAGGGTCTATCAAACCCTCCTTAATCACGTGTGTGTGTGTGTGTGTGAGTGTGAGTGAGAGAAGTACTGTATAAGACCTAGGAAAACAGGAATAAGAAAGCATGTCTGTCTCTCCAGGGCTCTGTCTCTTGGGGAGCACAAAGGTACCAATTCGCAAGTTACCCTGGGCATAGAAAACGAGGTATCTGAACTCCATCTCGGCGGTTCAGAGGATTGGGGAGGACAAACCAGAGATACAGGATGTTTTTTTGTTTAGTTTGTTTTCTTTTTACTTAATGCTATTAAAACTGAAAAGGATAGAAATTGAAATAAAACAAGCACCCCTGTTTTACAATGTGGATTAAAAATGTACTAAATTCACTGGAACAAATTTATTGAGAATGTGGAATATGGTGATAAAAAGAAGTCAGCTCTTAAGGAGTTTATAATTAAAGACAGGATTGGGATTGGGTAGGAAAACAACTAAACCAGATTTTCATTATAAAGCAGAATTAAAAGCATTTTGTCATAGAAATTCAAACAACACGCCATGTGGGAAAACTAGGATTGTTAAGGCTTCAGTAAGAGGGAACTTGGATTAAGTAGAGTTGGTTGTCAGTTGGTGAGTAAGGTGATGGAGGACGTGTCTGGAAAAGATGGAGATGCTTGCTCTGCTCAGGCAGTGATAACTAGACCCACCTGCCTGGGACATAGAGGGCCCTCTGGGATGTGGTAGGAAAGAGAGACTGGGGAGGTGGCACATGGCCACATGGAGCCGAGTGCTTAGGATTTGGAGTTAAACCCAGAGCCCATGGGGAGCAATTATTTGGTGAGGGGTGTGACACAATTCAGTGCATGTTTAGGGAGATCATTTCTGACGTGCACTATAACAGCCTTGATGATGTGAATTATTAAAAGTGGAAAATAACTGGGGAGTTTTGTGATAGCCCAAGTGAAAGATTTGAAGATTCCAAGTTAGGATGATTGTTCAGAGGGACTGGAGAATGGGTTGATACGCTAGAGGTAATGAGTGTGTATTCCTTCGAGCGGGGGATGGAGGAGCCGTAACAGATGACTAAACAGAATATACTTTAGGTGTATGTGAAGTATGCTTTGCATCCTGGCCTGTGTAGGTTATAACTCAGTCCAACAGTTTCATGTTTCTTACATTGTTACTGTACACAGTGCTGGCATAGTGACATTGGATTCGCATAATACTTGGATCTCCTCCCTGCTTATTCTTTTGCCTTATCACGAGCTGGACTCAGCTAAGAGGGCTGTGCTCCTTACTGTTTGTGCTCATTTGCCAACGACAACAAAAAATTTAAATATTTAATGTAAATATTTACTTTGGAGTCACAACAAATATTTCGAAAAGGATTTAGGGACACAGTACAAGTGAGTTTTGTCTGGTGATTAATCAAGATTTTATTATTGTTTAGATGAATTACAAGATCATGTTTACAACGATATTGGCAAGTGAAATAGACATAACAACATGAATTCTACTCTGCCCCAAATAGAGTGCAAATCGTTGTTTTTTATTGTGTTTTTCATTTATTGCTTATTTGCTCACTTACCATATTGTGGGACCGCAGAATTTTTTTTTTTTCCTGGCCAGAGGTTTTCACTGTGGGGACTTCCTACTCTATTCCATAATCATCATTGACAAAGACTGTGCACGAGTGTATGTGTGCTTGTGTGTGTGCATTTGACGGGGGTAAGTGTGGGGCTACAGAGACACGTGTCTTAACTTATGAATGCCATTCAGTCCTTCTACACTTGCAGCATTTTTCTTTTCTGAGCATGCTTTTTCAACACAGAAGGATAATAGTTTTTCCTAACAGCATGGGGTTTCACCCCATGTATTAAGGTTAGTATCGTGGGTGTAGCCTCACAGATTCAGTGTCTGCACCATCTGATAATTATGTATCCATCTTAACATTCCAGAGTTGGTCCTCCACTTTCAACTGCAGATGCTTCCACTAACCTTGCAAGGACACCGAGGCGAGACTCATAGTAGTTTTATGCTCGTGAATTTTGGCAGTGGTTACAAGCCTAGTGATGGTCCCAGCTGGGAGAAAAGTGTCAGCGATGGGGAGTGTGGTAGATTGCAGGGCTCCTGCAATAGATGTGTTGGTGTGTCTGTGTAGGTTGGGGGCAGGCAGTGATGGTGGTGGCAGTTAGAGGTAGAAGAGAAGAATTCTGATCCTTGAAGGAGTGGAAAAACAAGCAGTATGAACCTTTTTTACCTTTAAGTTCTTACGCTGTCAGCAGTGGAGCACAACTATCAATAGTGCGTAACGTCAGATATGGCCTCAGAGCTCAGGCTGGAGATGAGTCAGGATTTCGTGTGTGTTCTGTATTGAAAGGAATGCATCCTCTCTCCCTTACCTGAATACCCCAGGAACACACGGTGTCCCCACGCTGTGAAGACAGCAGTCAGTTGATGGGAATTAGTTAAACGAATCATAAGGGCTGGTCCTATAAATTGGAGCCCCTCGTGATATTTAGAGAGAGAGCAAACCTTTGATTAAAGACGCAGCCTGTGTATAGCTTCTGTGTGTCTGTGGTCATCAAGGGTGAGGACGGGTTGGGAGAATGACTGTGAGAAGTGTGTGTAGGGGGGACTACTTGAGGTATCAGCTGCTTAAAAGCAACTTACTTTCACCTATCATCTGCATTTGTCTCCAGACTCAAGTTTTTGCTCTGTGTTGTTGAGTGTGGTTTATTGCTGTTCTGTAACGTCAAGAAAGGTCCCTTCTGGTACATCGTAAAACGTGTTGATGGAAACCCCTGGAAACACTGAGCGTCTCTGAGATTTAGGGAGTGATCAGGTGGGAGTGGTTGTCTGTACGCTTCTGCCCTGAGTTCTCCTTTGTGGCAACTTTAATGTCCTCACCTCACAGGACACAGCTTCCCCCACCCAGAGGCAGGATCCCCATTGTAGGGAGTGGAGGATGGGCTTTCCACCAGCGTAATGGTTTTCATACTCCTAGCTCTGCCATGGAGAGCTGGCAGCATGACCAGCAAAGTACTTTCTCTGCCTCAGTTTCCTCATCTGTTAAAGGGATAATAAAGTCAGTCAGTGTGAGCGTGGAATGAGTTACTGTGTAGAGAACATTAGTAGTAGTTCCCGGCACATAGGGAGTGCTCAGTAATTCAAACTATAGTAATTCTTAGCTTGCTTCGTCTTAAATTACAGGGAGATATGTATGTAATAGTCACCCTGAGAATGACTTAAGAAAATTAAATAATTCATTACCTTTCAAGAATACAACTTCTCCGTATGCTGGATAATCATGCTGCAGAGTGATGATTCACTAGTTAATTCCACACTGAACAAAGCTAAAGTAAAACTTGTGCCAGAAATTAATTTTTTGTATCATTTCGTCCTAACTGAAAACTACAGAAACTAAAGGATAAATCAGGTATTTAAGTATTCTGAAGCCGAGTATAAACACAGCTGTTACAGTGCGATGGAAGAATCACTTAGAGGAATTTGTGGTACAAAAGCAGTATCCTCAACAGCTAAGGATGGAAATGGACTGGGCATCCACTTGCCTAAGTTTCCCATGTCTTATATTTTTTGAACCTTGTCTGATTTCAAAGAATGCAAACGTAGTTCTGCAAGGCAGTGAACAGCCTTATTATTTGGTAAATTGGGTTTTTGCGTTTGTATTAATTGCAGTCCAGAATCACGGCAGTTATAGAGGATGAAAGATGGTTGAAATTACAGATTGAGCAGTGTATTTCTCAGGTTATGAAGTTCAGGGAAATATGTAATTATTTCTGAGTTTCCTCAGGTTCCTCTGTTCAACATAATGTTCCGACATACAGAAGGGACAGTTCCAGGTATGAAATGCAAATCAGTAGGGGCTGCCCCTGAGCCGTAGCCGGGGTTAATCATGCAAATCTAATGCTGTTCTTGGTATTTCAAGAAAGGTTTCAGTTGAAGTCTCAGGCACATATTGATTTAAAATTCCTACTTCAGAGAGCAGTGTAATTTTTCTTTTACAGCTTCAAATTTTAAAATATAGAACAGGATTTGGAGACCAATTTAGTGACTGGACATCCATCCATCCTTAATAATCCTGCAAAGTTGTGGGAGTTGGGAGGGACGGGCACCCTTAAAGGATGTGGCGATTTCTAAGCAGATTAAACAATATATTAGACCTAAAGTTACAGATGTTCTATAGCAAGTCCCTTTGCTTGGAATACGATCAAATCAACCAATTATGCATGGTTACTGAATGTCTGCTCTGGTCAAAGAAGATGGCTAAAGCTAGCAAGGACAGACCAAATCAAAAATAACGGTACAACGAGTGCCTAACTTTGGGAATGGTATAAAATGCCTTTGGAAATGAGACTGTTTACAGGAAGAAATGAAATTGTCTTGCTCACAAGTGCAAGCTGACACATTCTTATAGCCGTTTCCGTTGTGCACAAAATGCGTCAGCTTATCTTTCCAAGAACAGTAAAATTTCATATGCTGCTGCCTGACATAAGAATTATTTTGACATATCTCCATATCGCTGACTCGCTTGTAAGTTAATCTCATCTCACATGAATTTTTCACCAGCTTCACTCTGATGTTGATAAAGGAGATGGTTCCATCAAATACATCTTGTCAGGCGAAGGGGCAAGTTCCATTTTCATTATTGATGAGAACACTGGGGATATTCATGCCACCAAGAGGCTGGACCGCGAGGAGCAGGCCTACTATACCCTCCGCGCCCAGGCGCTGGACCGGCTCACCAACAAGCCCGTGGAGCCCGAGTCGGAGTTCGTCATCAAGATTCAGGACATCAATGACAACGAACCTAAATTCCTGGACGGCCCGTACACGGCCGGAGTTCCCGAAATGTCTCCTGTGGGTAAGTAAAGAGCAAGTTGGTCTTGTACCATCTGATTTGAGGAGGTTTGTATTTAAAATTAGATCACCATAAATACTGGGGAAGAAATCACATTCGCATTTGTGTAGACATTGCCATTTAGTGTGAGGGGAATGTTTGAGATGTGTTAGTAGCCAGTATCCAAATTCTATTTTTTGACACATTATTTTATGTATACGGAAAATTAGGAAATTCTTCCTTTTACACACCTGTCTCAGTGTCTTCAAGAAATTACATAGGTCTTACAATCCCTTTTCAATTTAATATTTAAAATTAAAACATGATTCAAATTATGCCTAAGAAGTTAAAAAAAAAACAATAAAATTACTATCAAACCAAAAAAAAAATCATTCTAGACACAGCCCTGTGATGATCTATTACTTTTCTTTTTCTTTCTCCCCATGTTAAAATAAGAATTCACTATTCTAAGCATCTCTCTGGGGCCAGGGTATCAGGCGAGGCCAGCAGTGTAGCTAGGCTAATATTAGGATGAGCTGGTCTATTTGCTTATAGAGTATGCTTGAACCTGTAAATGTCCATCCACCTGCCACCACTAATCTTTTTGTGATGTCTCCAGAAATTTAAATGCATGAAAATTTATACTGAATTTATAATAATGGTAAAGTGATACTCAGTGTGAGATATATAAAAGAATAATAGGGCTTCCCTGGCGGCGCAGTGGTTGAGAATCTTCCTGCCAACGCAGGGGACATGGGTTCGAGCCCTGGTCTGGGAAGATCCCACATGCCGCGGAGCAACTAGGTCCGTGAGCCACAATTACTGAGCCTGCGCGTCTGGAGCCTGTGCCCTGCAACAAGAGAGGCCGCGATAGTGAGAGGCCCGCGCATCGTGATGAAGAGTGGCCCCCATTTGCCACAACTAGAGAAAGCCCTCGCACAGAAACAAAGAGCCAACACAGCCATAAACAAACAAACAAACAAACAAATAAATAATAAGATAAAATAAAATAATGAAGGCTGTTTTACTCAAAGGCCTTTTGACGTTGCTCCATTACTGGAAAAATAGAAAGTAAATTAATTACCTTTAGCATATACTGTATTTCAAATACTATTAAACTATCCTTTAAATTCCACTTATTTAGGTACCTTTGGAATAGTTTTCAGCCAGTATGTAATTTAGGTATGGATGATCTTACAAAAAAAAAAAAAAAAATTATGGGGCTGGGATAGAGACCAGTTGATTTATATCTTTTATTTCCTGTTGTTTATAGTATTGAAGGGGGAAGTTTATTTAAAATAATAATCGAACTTGTGTTTTAACACGTATTTCAACTCAAGTCTTTTACTTGAAAATTTTACCCAGTTTGATTTGTTTTGATTGATTGATTGATCGATTGTGATTTGTTTTACTTTAAGTAAAAGTCATTGCGTTCATTCCAGCTTTCGATCCACACATCTGCTATGCAGGGGAGTGGAATTGCAAAGATGTGTATTACATGTGCCCAATTTAGTGACCCTAAATTTCTGTTCCAGTCAGATTGGAGAGGGAACATTATTTTGGGACCATGGCTCAAGCTGCTAAAGAAATACGAACTGAAAATAAGCCAGAGGAATCGATGCTTGCGGACAGGAAAAGTTCTGAACTGCAGTGGCAGCATCTCACTATAATTATCTCCTGTGTAAATATTTCTTTGACCAAACAGGCTTGTTCACACTTTCTCAATGCTGTCCACTCCTTCAGAGTGCTTCCTGCTGCTCTTGTTTAATAACAAAAACAACGACGATGATGACACCAGCAAAAACAAGATTTGGGAGGTTTTAGAAAAAAGAGAAGGCACGTTGTCCTCCCCAAAGTAGTAAGGTTTAGAAAAACAGGAGGTTTTGAGGTGTGTTGAAGCAATTCAGTTCAATGCCGTAATTCTCCTGGGCATTTTGGGCATTCTTCATGGGCTTGCTAAGGTTTTCCTTTCCTGTGTAGAACCCAGCAGTGCAAATTGGATGACTGAGCTTTTTGTTCTAGAGGCTGAATAATGCACTGTAGTTTTGGTTCCAGTGGTACCACTCTGATATCAAACAGCATGATTATTATGTGCATGTGTAAGTTATTTTAGTTATTTGATTCCAACAGGTTCAGAACATTTTAGAAAATGATTTCTCAATGTCTTCAGGATTTACTTGACACTAATTGAGGTCACTTGGTTAATATCAAAATTTGAGCTAAGAACAATAAATGTCTAAATGTATCCTATGGATTTATAGTGCCAGATTATCAAAGTGTTTAATTCTAACCAAATAGTTATAGTAGCCACTGAATAGTACGGTATATACAACACAAGTTTTCAGTATTTATTATTCAGGCCTATTTTTTTTTTTCATTGAGAACTAACTAAGATTTGAAACACACTCATAAGTCCCTGGGATCTCTTATTTGTTGCCAGAAGAGCATAGATAAGCATGAGAATACAAGTGTGTGTGTGTGCACGTGTGTGTTTGTATATGTCTGTGTGCCTGTGCGTGTGTATGTATAGTAAATTATTTAACGAACACTTCAGAAAAAATTATACACTACAAAATTTACTGAAGTATAGTTTTCATTATTTTGTTTGTTTCAAGGTGTTTTCTTTTCCAGTGAAGTAGGAAATCAGTACTTAACCATATCACGAGAATAAATATTGCTGTAACGATGGTGCTGTAAAGATGTTCTCTATTTCCTTATAGAGGAAATAGAGAACATCAAAGTCATTGATTCTAACATTTTTAAATAGTCAAAATCTAATTGTTAAAAAGATTTTTAAAGATACATCATTCACTGTTTGGTCCTACCAAGCATCCATAGAGCACAGTCTCCTAAGTCTATCAAATAAAAAAAAAAAACTTCAGAATTTACAAAATGTGTGTGTGTGTGTGTGTGTATGCACAACACACACATACATATTCAAATTTTCCACCCAATCTGAAAGAAAATAGAATTGGTAAGAGAAATCGTAATCTGGAAAAGAGAATAGACTTATAATAAGATGGGCATTGGTAACTTATTTAAGGCGTTTAGAGAGGGAGATCTACATAGTAATATATCTAAAAGAGATGTTAGACTAAAAATGCCATATCTTCAAGAATTTATTAGAAACCAGCTTGAACCTTAAAAGAATACAGAAAGGGATTTGTCCCATCCCCATCAGCTAGGACATAAATGATAAAATAGCATGTGCTTAAATATTTAAACTAAGCAAATGTGAGTAGCTAATATTTTTATGATATTCCAAATGGAAATAAAAAGAACAGATCACACTAAATGCTTTCCATATGGAATAAGTGAATGCATAGTAAAAGGAAGAAGCAATATGACATTCTATCATATGAAATGTAGAAAAACAACCAATGTTGTGATTTTTCAAGTTGCCATGCTTTTTCTGCTTTGGGAGGGTTTGGTTTAAACTTTCATTTCATGCTTTTGTTTTTAAATCAATTAGTGAAACCAAATGAAAAATAAAACTACTACAGGAAGAGACAGAGTAGCCACTTAATATCCAGTTAAATGTATCAACTGAATATTCTTTATGCAGTTAATGAAGTTTCAGTTTCCGTCTGGCTTTACTTTGCTATAGCAGTGAGGTTACCTCAGTGTCACGATGTTGGTATTTGTCATGCTGCCTTCTAGACAGTGATTGAGACTTATAGAGATTGCTCTTGATAAAAATTTATTACCCAACCCTGATGGATGAGATGCCTAAAATTTGAGTCCCATCCACTTCTGAATATATATCCCTGCCTAACTTGCATCATCAGTCTTATTTTTTTGCCAATATATTTTCATGTCCCTTAAATATTTCTGAAGGATGAATGATCATTTATCATCTTTTGGGGTTTGTCTTAGGCAAAAAAAATATATGATATCAATTTTTCGTGTACCTTAGAATAAGAAAAATTAAAAATGAAAAACAAATCTAGTGTAGAATCTTTAGCGTTTTGTGAGTTCTTCCGTTTTGTGGCATTTGGGAGTTTTTAATTCATTGGTTTTGGGATTGGCACGTAGGGACCTCAGTGGTACAAGTGACAGCAACGGATGCTGATGATCCTACATATGGCAACAGCGCCCGAGTGGTCTACAGTATCCTGCAAGGACAGCCATACTTCTCAGTGGAGCCAAAGACAGGTAAAAACTGACATGCAACCCTCTTTGTAAAGTCATCATTTATATCTTGGCATAGAATTAATAATAGTTATTTTTATTCAATATAGTTGGAGTTGATAACAGACACTATTTTTACTGTGGTTCTCTCAATATGTGTACCATGGCAATAAACAGCATATTGTTTATAGAGACATTAGCACATTTTAAGAATATTTTATTACATTTGTCAGTATTCCTACCAAAATTAAACAAAATATTAGATATTGAAAATTATTTCAGCTGTTACCTCTTGACTATATAAGGAAATGTTCATCATTCATCTCAATTCTTTTTTGCTTTGTTTCTTTAATTAATTCACATAGGAATTACACACAGTAAAATTTAAATCTTAAGCAAAATCTCCTTGCCGTGCAGTAGAATATGTACGAGGTTCAGCTTGCCCTTCGAGGGGCTGGTCTTTCTAAGGGGAATTAGTTGAAACATAACAATTAGGATGATGATCTGCTAAATCAAAAACTAAATTAAATGACTTTTAATTTCAGAAAAAAAAATTATGAATTGCAAAACTGCCTGGATACAATATGTGGTTGTTTGG
This sequence comes from Hyperoodon ampullatus, assembly GCF_949752795.1. Taxonomy (NCBI): domain Eukaryota; kingdom Metazoa; phylum Chordata; class Mammalia; order Artiodactyla; family Ziphiidae; genus Hyperoodon; species Hyperoodon ampullatus. The sequence goes on from NC_136926.1 coordinate 79,035,031, forward strand.
CTAGATATTCTGTTTTGCTCTGAAGATGAAATAGTTTATATACCATTAAAACTATAATTTGGAGCACTATTTTCTTGGTTATAAAATAATATTTTATCTATTCTGCTCCTCTGGCTCTGGGTATAGGGAAGTGTGGGCAGGTGCGAAGATGGGTGGGTGTGAGCCATCGATTTTCTTCATCACTGTGAAAATCCAAAATTTCTCTATATTTTAATAATTTTGCCTTTATCATGGAGAATAATTCTTCCTCAAATAGCAAGTTCGTGATTTTGAAAATTTGATAGTATTTATGATCCTAAATGAATATTTTAATGCCACTTACCCTGTTTTTCATATTATAAAAAATGGCAACATCAAATCATTCTCAAATCACTGTGGGGGATAAACATTTTAAGTGTCTTTTGAGAATGACAGTTGTGCAAAAACAGACCAGTAAATTCGCTGTGAGCTCATCATTCATTAGAATTTTCATAGAGGCCGTGGCATATTTTTTTACCAATGTTGTGATAAAGTCTGGAAGCTGCCTAGAAAGTCTGATAGAGGAGAAATAGTTCTGATTCAGCGAGTATTGAAGGAGAAGTAAATGAAAGTATCTGGTTTATGATCTGAATCCTGGGAATGTAGAAGTTGTGCTTGTGGTTGATTTAATGATAGATCTGACAACCTAAATTCAGACACCCACCCATTCCCTTCTATATCTACTCTTTGCAGCCTAGAAAGACATTGACAAGTTTCTGACAATTTGCTCACAAATTGTACACCTCCTGCATTATATAACCTGTTCAAAAATAGCATGTACTAATCCAAAGCGTTAAATATTTTGCTGCTACTAATGATTGGCTTGTGATTTTAGCTTTGCTGTAAGATAATAGGTGTTTCATAGGCCCTGTGTAGGTAAGACCTCACCTATTGAGCAACTGGACAATAGTCTGTGTCATGGCATCACATGATTAGTACTTCAAACTTAATTTTAATTTTCAATCTCAAGGACCGTGTATTACAGGAGGTAAAGTTTCATTTAATTTTGTTTTGGTTAACAGTTTTTAATGCTGTAATCATGGTAATCATTGGGACTTCTCTTTCTTATAATCATTCGTGCAGAGGTATTCTAGGAATTGTTGTGTCCTCTCTGCTATCATAATAGAGAGAATGCATCCCCCCCCGGCAAAAAAAAATGGAATTCTATTTTTCTGACAAAAATGGATGGAGAATTTTCAGGCCTTACAAACATGAAAAGCTGTGTAGACAATTTGAGGTAGTCTTCCTTTGTTGGTGTATGATTCTTATCTATGTAAGAAATAACATTATTTCCCACATCTCCAAATCTAAGGCCTTTTGAGAAGAATGTAAAACTTTTGACAGGAAAAATGCTGAAAATATGTTAAATCAAGATTATATAAAACAGGCCTAGGAAATCACTGTTAAATACATCTCTGAAAGTTTAACTTCTAATTTCTTTTTTTAAAAGAAGTAATATTAGTAATAACCATTACTATTTGTTAATCACATATCATTAACTTAGCCTGGCTAAAATCTCTGAGCATGTATTCCATCTGTGGCACACTTACAGGCCACATGACCAGAGGGTAAGTGTATTTTCTACGTTAATCTCTCAGTCCACAAAGCGAGGATGTGAGTAGCTACAAAAAACAATGTTGACAATTCAGCCATCAAAGAGAATGGCACTAGAAACAAGATAATGTAGCATTAAAAGGACTGCAAAGATTCTCATCACCTATCTTCATAATGTCCCCAAATTCACAGGGAGATGGAGAATTATTCTAATGTGTTTATCTAGTCCGTAACCTACAAGCAAATAGATCCAGTTTTTCAATCTATTTCATATATGGCAGGACCAGCTACATAATTTGCTATTTGAAATGAAAATGCAGGCTTCTTGGTCTAAAATTAGTAGGATTTCAGATGTCATCAGCAGAGCAGAAACCAAACACGGGGACAGTGTGTGACTGCACAGACCACAAGGCCATGAGGTTGGCCTTGAAACATGGTTGGAATGTCAAATATCACTTGTCATTTAGGAGTTCTTTCTTAGACATAGAGGTGTGACTCTATGGTGCCTGCGTTAGAGATTACATGCATACTTGTTACATCCTAGCTTTAGGTAAGTAATACAGTTGTAACAAAGCCCTCGTCCCTAATACACCCTTCATGCACGTTCCATCCTGTGGCATGGCTCATGGTGTAGAGGACCCTCACTCCTGTCAGGGCTTCCTCAGGACATCCTCTCACAAGAGTGAGGGGATGTAACGACAGTCCCTTCCTCAGCGACTCTTTATTTGATGCCAGCTCTGTAATCCTTTGATGATCCAGAAGCTTTCATCTCTACTATTTTTGGCTCTTCTCCATGTTTTTATGGTTCTGTTATATGCTTCACTTAGAGGTAGAGAAACCAAATAATACAAGTCTTAGACAGAAAATTTAGAAAAGAATACAAACTTATTGGAAGAGATTCACCTGTACATCTAATGGATCTCGAACCTGACAGCATGAATAGCCCAGCCCTGTGTTACCTGACTGATGTGGTTGCCTAGACTCCTGGGTCTAATCCAGAGTTTCAGAATGGACTTCAGAAATGTACACATCTGAAGTCTTAAGGAGATTCCATGATAACAGAATATGCTTTAAAAAGCAAAACAAAACATTGATGGCAGGTAGGAGGTTAGAAAATCATCTGAAAATTTATTCCCAGACCAAAAACTAGACAGTTTTTGCAGAATACTAGTGATAAATTTATATTTCATACACAATACTTTTTTGTGGACATGGATTATAAATAAATAAAAAGTTCTGGGTTACTGGTCAGATATACATCTATAGAAAAATGATTATTCAGAAAGCCTAAAATCTGAGCCAGTCTCTTTTCTAAAGAGTTACAGGATATATTCTTCTCATCATAAGTGGCTTAGAATTATTGACTATTAAAATTAAATATTATCATCTCCCATGAAAACCTCACAGAACTGTAAGGTTATGATTAGACAAGACTGGCCTTTACCACTTCAGAGACGTTTGCTGTGTGTGTGTGTGTCTATATAATATACAGCAAAATGCAGATCAAATCTAACGTATGAGAATTCTTTTCCAAATGTAGACAGTTGATACTCAAAAGTAAAAAGCTAGCAAAAGCCATAGAACTAGAAATCTATTATGTTTGAATGTTCTTATTTAAATTCACTTCTCTCCCAGTTATTTCATTCTTGTAAAAAATATGTTTAATAATTGAGGTATTTGGAAATTACCTTTGCCACCTGCATTTCTTTGCAAACTTTGTGATGATTTTTGCTTTGGAGGAGTGTTATATTTAGGATCACTTGTAAAGAGACAATTAGACGTGTGAAAAATAAGTGAGTAACTTTCACTACCACATTTGTCCCCCGATAATTCTATGTTTTCTTTCAAATAACGCTGCTGAGCAAAACCATGAGAAGATGAGGCGGCTGTGTTTTCTTTGCTGATTAGTTGACATGTTATGGACCTCTCTCCATCATAATACATGTGCAAGGGTACAAACTCACTTACACATGTTGATTTTGGAAGGAAAATGAGAGATGAATAGAAATTAAAAATTAAAAATGAATGAGTAAGAAATTTTGCTAGAACTTCACTAATATTTGATCTATATGAAATGCACCATTAGTCAAATATTCAAGATTGTCAACGCTCAATGTATAAAAAAGTATTACAAGTAAAGATGATTAACATCAAAGAAAAAAAGGAAGGTGGGGGGTAGAGGGGGAGGGAGGGGGAGAGAGAGAGAGAGAGAGAGAGAGAGAGAGAGAGAGAGAAAGAAAGAAAGAAAGAAAGAAAGAAAGAGAGATGTAAGTCCCAGAACTCTTAAAGATTGTTATGCTTGGTAACAGCATGTCTTACTGAGGTCAGTACTCAATGCCTTATATATTAGAGTTAAGGGAAGTATTGAAGAACAGACATGAAATGTTCATAGAATCATTATGGCTCTAAGAAGAATATTTATGTCTCAGACAGTTATCAGTGAACCAAATGGGTATATGACTATGTTTCTTTTGATTGTCATTGTGATGTTTCAGAGATTAACTATAACCAGTGTGTAGATAACTGAAAGAGTTCAGTGAAGGGGTTACTTAGAGAGACCTTGTATTGCTCTGCTTGTAGCAACAGTGTCCAGTATAGTGTATTAGAATAAGTGATTGTTAAAACAACAGCAATAACAACAAATGGCCTACTCAGAGAAGTATAATTTAAATGCTTAAGATACTGATATGTTGTTGGGGTGTGTGTGTGTATATATATATGTGTATGTATTTGATAGCTACTGCTTAGAACTAAATAACAATAAGGTTGCTTAAGATGGTGTGAGTGTTACTCAGCTTGGAATCTTGAGAACCAGTAACATATTGTTTAAGTTATTCTTATACTATTGAAAGATTTTCTCATCTCTTCCCCACTCCTAGAATATTTACGGAACTGTAGAATATTGTGAAGAATAGGGCAGGCCTGATATAGTATAATGTAGGCTTGTAACTTATACTTGGGCTGAAATATAACACACACAGACCATTTTACATGTGTCCATTGAAGAATCAGCATTTAAACAATTTAAATTGGCAGCTTTTAAAGAACATTTTGTAAATTTGGAGGATATAAAAACATTTTTATGCTGAACATGAGGGAAAAAAACATTTATCCCAACTTGTTTACAATTATGTTCTCCCAAAGAATTATCCTTTATCAAACAGCCCAGTTTTGCCCCTGAGAAGTCCATGAAACCAGAGTTCCTGTTCCTCACATCTGAGTCATTGGGGATGTAAATTCTGACTTAAACTCTAAAAGTTAGAATCTGTTTAATAAAATGATTAGACATGTTTCAAACGAAGTCGATAGAAGGGTTCCAGGTAGGTAGGTAAGACGTCTTCATTGGAAATGATGGAAGTACAAGAAATGATTAAGTAGGATTCTAGACTCCTTCTGGTATCTAATTAGCAAAGATGGCCTCATATTGCTAGTTTCGAGATCTGCAATATTGGATACATAGGTCTTCATTTGACATAATCTCTGTCCATATACTAAGTATATTATATTAAATATATAATGTCATTTTTATATATTTACATATAGCATAAACTAAATTCTATCCCATAAAGATACTATTACCTAATCTATTTATGTAATAATTATATAGTTATTAATATAAAACCACTAATTTAGCGCAGCAATGATTGAGTCAAGCTTTCTTACCAAGCAACATGAAGTTCAGAAATCAATTTTTCATACCTCTGAAGTCTTAAAGGGTATCCATATTAAATGCAGTTGGTTCAAAAGAAACAATACAACACATCAATAGTTTTAGTGTCTTGATTTCCATTAACACAGTCATTCTCATCTATAGTCCTTTTTCTCAGACCTTTAGATACAGCATAAAGTCATCCAGCAGCATAGTTTGGAATGGTGTTTTGTTTATTAAACATAAATAACTCTCATTCCTTTTACTTATGGAATAGTTATTTTGCTGGAAAAGAGGTAGTAGCTGGAAGAGAGTTAGGGACCATAGCTGAAAGGTTTGTGGTGATTTCACATCACTGGGAATTAAGTTGTTGGAGAGGGTGAAAGAGAAAAAGAGAGGTTCATTGTCATATACTTGTACAGGCCACTGCCCATTCTTCTAGAGGAGTATATTTTATTTATTGTAAGTTGGTATTTCCTGAACCATACATTTCCATAAAATCTAAAGATAATCCTCTCTCTCTGCTCTTCCACATTACAGCGTTTTCTGTGTTTGTGTTATTGTATATAATTATTATATCCCTTTGGCCTTTAATATGCATTGCAATTATTAAAAGGAAAAAAACAAAGCAAAAGGCCACAACTCGAGCTATTTTCTACCTATATCAGTGTTCTTCGCTAGTATAAATGCAGTGATTCATGATGCATTTTACTGGGATTTGAAATTTTACAGGAGTCATCAAGACCGCCCTTCCAAACATGGATAGAGAGGCTAAAGACCAGTATTTGCTTGTTATTCAGGCAAAGGATATGGTTGGTCAAAACGGAGGACTCTCTGGAACCACGTCAGTCACCGTGACCCTAACTGATGTCAACGACAACCCACCTCGCTTTCCTCGAAGTAAGCTGTTCTGTTGCACGTTGCAAGCACATTAGTTTTCCTTGCCGGATTATAAAAATGTCTTTAAAAAGGAGTTTTTCCAAATACTTCTCAAACAAATAATTATCTTAACTACATTCTCCCCCAGTTTTATCAGAGGCATGATTTTTAATTCAGTAATATGGAATAATAAGGGTAATGAAAATAAATAGAAGTAATTATATCTTTGTATTACTTCTATCTTAAATATAATATGCTTTTTCTTTTGTTCACACTTTGAATACTAGACAGTTATGAAGTTTGTTTATGCATTAATCTTTTTATTCAAAGACATGCTACTCTTTACATTCTGTAAGTTATGAGGTTGTTGCCAATTAGTAACATTCAAATATGCTTCGTGAATTCTCTACGCTAAAAATATCGCTTTATTTTTAAAGATAAAAATAAAAGAGTCCTGAACTTCACTTTTCATTCCATACTTTTTTTTAACCAGTTCATGTACCTTGAACATTCCTTCTGCTACCTACCACATCTTTTTTATACAAACGCTCAGCATTTCAAAAGAAATCAGTCCAAAGAACCAGAAAACCGCATGCCCTCAATTTAGTTTCTTTGACCAAAGTGGCTTTTGTTTTAAACAAGTAAGAGGAAAAAAATAATTTCCTTAGGTAGAGCTGTCCTGATTGTAAAAAAGCATTTCATCTCACTCTCTTTTAGTTGCCTTTTTTCTGCTTTTTTGTAAATGTGTGTGGTATTTCTTTAGAATACTCAAGAAAATAAGGAAATCATACAAACTACAGTGTTTTTAAATGCTTGTCTGATAGAAATAGGGAACTGAGCTCCCTTATGAATAGATCTTAAAGCTAATAATGTTAAACAAGGACACTTACTCTGCAAATATGAGTGCGACCATGTTTTCCTTCAAATACTGCTTCTTTAGCTGTTTTATTTTTATTTTACATATTTTTAATATTGTACAGCAGACATTTCAATACCTCCTGGCAAAATAAAGAAAATTACACTAACTTTAACATTAAAAAAAAAAGAACCTTTCTTTAATTGTGTCCTTGATGGCTTACAATGGGGAGGAGAGGAGGATTGAAGAATAAACAAAACAAAACAATTAATGCGATTATATTTGGCTGATAATAGAATTAGCTGTTTCTCTTTAACTACAGTGATAAGAATTGGCACTTAGAATTTTTGTGGTTTCAGTTGTCATGATTTGATAGGATAGAGCATGGATTTTCTAGCTTACTAGATACTCCCCTACTTATTAAAGTGAAGGAAGTCAAAAATATGTCATTAGGTTTTTCATTTTGGCTGGGATTTTTCTCTACCATTTAGTTACTATTCTAACCTTGAAATTTTTGGATTTTCCTAAGGACACTTGTAGATATGTGAAAGGGTTGCTCAAAAATAGTAAGTAGGTGTTGTAATCATTTTTTAAAATCAGTAACAACTTATAAAATGTAGAAAATTGCAAAAGCAGTCATTCTTAGCCTAGAATGTGGTCCCTTCATATGGATACATTTTCCTTTCTCTGTTTCAAAGAAAATCCTTTCTTTTCTCTTCATAAGAAAGTGCAAATGCACCACTGTTAGCAGCCAGAAGGAAATGGAAAAGGGTGGAGGAAGCAGGAAAAAGTAGATGATTAGAGGAAAACGGTGAAAGGGTGTTTCCTAGTTTCAAAGGGATGGTTGACGTACTTCATCTGCCTCCCAAACTGGCTTCTTAAAATTTTTATTTATTTATTTATTTTTTGAGGTGGGGGGTAGGGGGGAGTTGAGGGATGGTGAAGAGTTTTTACAAAAGAAAGTTTAAAAAAGTTACTATTTTTCTTTTGCTTCTCTTTCCTCCTGTTCAAATAACATTGCCTCTGCTCTTGTACCATTGTGCCCCAAATCAGTTCTACATCCAACTCACACGAATAATTCTTATCCTCGGTAAATTTATGAGCTAAAAGAAGACTAATATTGACTTGCATCAGCTTCCTTGTCCAGTTTTCTGAAACTTTTGCAGCAGAAGATACTATTATGGAAATTCCAACATTGAGTAATCAGAACTATTTAGGCTTGGTTTTTGCCCATTTGAGGCCTAAGCTATACTATTTTAATTTTTTAATATTCAATATTTATATTAATTGCATTTTAATTCTTTATAGTTAATACTCAATGTTAAGTCTATTTATAATTATTTGAAATTTATCTTTACTATTAAAAGTAGCATATTTCTCAGCACTAGAAATACCGGAATGGAGGATCTCCTCATGCCTTTCCCCAGGCCATCTGTTTCTGCTCTTACTTATTGATTATTATCTAATTATTTCCATGAAATTTCTTGAGGCTGCATGAAATTTGTCATTTGTCTCATTGCTTTGTTATCTTCTTTATCAAAAAATAAAAACAAATTAAGCAAAGATGGTGCAAAATAGCCAAATAATTAAATTTTTATTGGTTAGTTTGGTGTAAGGTTTTGTTCATTTCTTGTTTTTAATTTCACAGGGTCGTACCAGTATAACGTCCCAGAATCATTGCCGGTGGCTTCCGTTGTGGCCAGAATTAAAGCTGCTGATGCGGATATAGGAGCTAATGCTGAAATGGAATACAAAATTGTGGATGGTGATGGATTTGGGATTTTCAAGATTTCTGTTGACAAAGATTCACAGGAAGGAATCATTACTATACAGAAGGTAATATTTATTTTTGTTTCCTGTGAAGGTAATATCATAGAGATTATTGAGAAAACTTGTCTGCTCTGATGGAAGAATGTGTTAGACACATTGAATGGCTTTATGAGACCATTGTTATTTTAATTTTAGGAAAAAATGCTGTGCATTTATTTTTACGTGTCAGGATTGTAGAGAAAATTGAGTAACGTGTAATTACACTCTATCAGTTCTATTCTCTGAGCAAACCCACAGCTCTTATCTAAGCTCTGTAACAGAAAAGCATACTGGCAGATGTGCTGTTTTAAATGACCTGCTTGGCGAGATGAATATTCTTTTTTTTTAAATTAATTTTTATTGGAGTATAGTTGCTTTACAATGTTGTGTTAGTTTCTGCTGTACAGCAAAGTGAGTCAGCTGTATGTATACATATATCCCCTCTTTTTTGGATTTCCTTCCCATTTAGGTCACCACAGAGCAGAGTTGAGTTCCCTGTGCTATACAATAGGTTCTCATTAGTTATCTGTTTTATACATGGAGTGTATATATGTCAATCCCAATCTCCCAATTCAGCCCCCCCGAATATTCTTCTTTGTTGACTATTTTAGTAATGAAACCCTAAAATCATCCAAAAGTCCTTGTAAGCAACTAGACAAGCACTCCACATACATGAAAATAATATACGTAAACTTGAATAGAAACTGAAATGTTGTAGACTAGCTACATTATCAGCCATTCCTTTTTAATATTTATATTAACTGAAGTATTTGAAAAATTTATATAAACAGAGCATGGAAAGTTGTGAAGCCTATCATAATCCCTTAAAAAATAAGTGCAAAAGAGATTTTAAAAAATCTTTATAATCCAAAATAAAGACTATTTGCCAAATTAGCTCCCAACACTGATTAGATATGAGGGAAAATGAGCTGTTAACTCCCTTTGATCTGTACAGATGTGATCCTTGACAAATGTTAAAAAAAAAAAAATGGAATTGTTCCAGAATATAGTCTTATTTTCTCAAATGTTTGGAATACTAAAAATTAAAACATATATGAAAATGCCCACACTCAAGATACTGGGATTTTATGCCAGTGTAACAATCCAGGTGTATAACTCTGTAATTAACACTCCTCAATAATTAACACATCAATAAAGAAAGTTATATTTTAGTTGTTATAGGAAGACATATGTTCGATTTCAGGTCAATGGGCAAAACATTTCTGCAATTATTTCCAGTGGACAGCTGCTGTTTTAGCTCAGCTGGTGACAATCTGTCTAAAAAAGTTTTAAAAAGTAGGCTAGGCCAACTCTTGGTAAAATGTTTTGTTTTGTTGTCTAAAATAAAGGGAATGCACTAAGGTGCAAGGCTGCTCAAAGATTTCAGAGATTCATCTGAAATCAATCTGCTCATATTCCAGAAGTTTTAAATATATATTGAAATTATTTTATTGAACACATACGTATATTTCATATATTATAATGAGAGCATAAATCATTGAAGAAATATATAAATACAAATATATATGTATTTGATATGAGATATTTGATTCAGTAATAGAAAAATTTTATACTCAATTCCTTGATATTATTTCTAGAAGTTTTAGAGAATTGTTTTTAAAAAAAGCTCTAAGAAAACTGGATAAATGCATTTAATCTCACAGCATAAAACTCATTAAAAAAACTATGAGGTAAAAATTAATGATAACTTACAATGATATAAAAGTCACATAAATAATTACTACTACTGTTCTAGGTAGTGATTAATATCTGCTAGGACTTATCTTGAGTAATTTAAAGGCTTCTTAATTCTCAAATCTCATGAAGGTATTATTAAGTACAGTGAACATATGGAATCATTATAGAATGTCCAACAAAAGAAAAAAATGGTTAATTTTTGATATTTCCAAATTGTAGAATCTTGTACATCATCAAAATGATGTGGTGACATTGTCTTAGCATATTAACTAATATGGGAAATGATTGTATAAAATATTACATAAAAAAAGCAGTATCCAAAATTTTACAGACCCTTTGTTTCAAATTTTCATTTATGTAGAATAAAAATTGCAGGAAAATGTTAAAATGATAACAGTAATTGTTTCTGGATCTTCACTGTTTTTCAATATATAATATGCATTCGTTATTATAATTACAATGTTATTAGATTCATAAGAATATTATTCAATGACCAAACCAAAATATATTTCATTAACAGCACTGTATGATCTACTTTTAGTTGATGAAAACTCTTGTCCAAATGCAGAAATGTGTCACAGAGAGGTCAGTCACTAGACTGAAATTTAGTGTGTTGTTGAAGCTTTCTCAGGTATTGAAAAAGACATTGTTGTCCTCTGTCTAATGAATTAAGATTCAAGAACATTCCAAATCCCATAAGCATTTAGATTAATGGATTAAAAAAATTTTTGATACTAGAGATTTCTACCCATGCACAGCCAAGTGAGTGATGTTTTGTACCTAATAAATGCCCAATAATTGGTAATTAAAAATTTATCAATCTATCATTATATGGGAAGTTAGCTAAATGTTTCAATAATTTCTTATGCTAAATATGAGATCAAAATTGTGTTATTTTCTGTTTAAATTATTGACAACGGAAAATAAGTTTTATTTTCTCCAGTGGCTTCTAATAGATGAATACTGTCTAATTTTTATTGTTTCTCCTCCTCTGTTTTCTTATATAATGTCAGTGATTGCCTTTGGATAATTAAGCACACTCAGTGTACAGGAAAATCTTGAGAGACAATGACGGTGGAAAATTTTACAATTTTACTGTTGTGGCATAAATAACCAGTAAAATATTTAATATTTAATGAAGAGAATCTTGTTCACTTTGAACTCTATAAAGCATAGAACCAAGTCGGATAATATCTACATAGAAATAAGTGGAAATAACACCTCTTAGTTTTCTTCACGCTGAAAATCTTTAGTGTTAGCAAATGTTGCTTCACACTTTCCTCCTACCCTCTTTCTCCACACAGTTCTGCATAAATAATAGATATCGAGGTAATTACGTGGTATACATCAGCCTAATTTTTATTTCCAAAGCTCCCTCCACCCACAAACTCCTTTTTAAAAATTATAGTTTTGCATTTTCTGCTCATATATTCCAATGCCTAACCAACCCAACACAGAGTTCTTACTGATATTAAAATAAACAAACATAAAAAGTGGCTTCTCGAAGAGTTAATTAAAAATAATGGAAATGATATATTGGGTTGGCCAAAAAGTTTGTTTGGGTTTTTCTGTAAAATCTCACGGAAAAACCCAAGTGAACTTTTTGGCCACCCCAATATTTACTTTGCAGTTCAAGCTTTAGTGATCAGTGAATTTTTTTCACTTGAAAAACTTGCTTATGGTATTAGAGGTTAATCTAGTTTTTAGATGAAAAAGTACTGTTACTTTTTAATTTTTGAGAAGTTTTTTATTAATTTATTCAAAAATGGAATTCACATTTTATGTGCAGTGACTACACCTAGCACTGTACCTTAGTATTAGTTTTGTATTAATCCAGGGCTTCTCCCATTTGAAAACCTCAAATAAGGCTCATATTCCAACTCCTTACATGGACATCTAAGAGCTATTTTTGGACCCCTAGAATTATTTAGACATATTTACCAGATACATATCCCACTATTCCTAGTTTTATTCAAAGATCTAGAGTAGACACTAAGCCACTTTTAACTCCTAGAAGCAACATAAATTTTCTTCTCGGTCTTCAAACGTTCCCTCCTGGAGGACTCACTTATGCTCTGCTCCTGTGCCCACTTACTGTTGCTCATCATTTTTTTTTTTTTTTTTTGTGGTACGCGGGCCTCTTACTGTTGTGGCCTCTCCCATTGCGGAGCACAGGCTCCGTACATGCAGGCTCAGTGCCCATGGCTCACGGGCCCAGCCACTCCGCGGCACGTGGGATCTTTCCGGACCTGGGCATGAACCCGTGTCCCCTGCATCGGCAGGCGGACTCTCAACCACTGCGCCACCAGGGAAGCCCTGTTGCTCATCTTTTAAGACTGGAGTGTTGCTCCCATTCTTCCTTCTTTAAACCAAATAATTAAACAGGGGAAGTAAAATTGTCTGTACCACAATTTGTTTTTCTTGATCAAGGAAGGGTGTGTGTTCACGCATGTGTTTCCCTTCAATGTTGGGAGCTGGTCTAGTAAAAATGTAATACCATGGGTTTTTTTTTTTTTCATAAATTTAGCTGTGGTCCCAAAGATTTGGGCAAATATCTAAGTCTCTGTAGAAGTGTCCAAGAGAGCCCAGGGCCCATTTGCCAGCCAACTGGTCGGTCCCACCTAGTCTGTCCCACCTAGTCTCTCAAAGATTTGAACATGACCTGAGAAAGGAGTTGCATAGTAGATGGATAACGCTATTCCCCAGGTAGACAGGGGAAGGGAGACTTTCTTATGCAAGTAACCACCTCTGCAGAGCTTTGTCATATGAGATAGCACGTTAAGCTCAGAGAACTAGAAGTAGGGCCATTTTACTGGAGCACAGTGTGGGAGGAGGGGATGCTGGCACGAGATGAGGCAGTGTAAGTGAATGGTCTCTTTATGCCTCTTTTGCAAGGCCACTGTTACATATATGTACAGTGCTTTGCAAATGAGAGTGGATTACAAATAATAAATATTACAAGGTATTTTACTTTCAGCTACAATAAAATATGCTATGGAATAGAAAATTATGTTTGCTAATTTCTCTTGAACCCTTATTGTTGGGACTGTGATAATTCTAATTCAAAGCATTTCTTTTCAAAGCACTGAATTTTAATGATATTTATTTAAACATTTATTTAAAATATTATCACTTTCCTGGCCACAGTCAAGTAGCACACCTTTTTTACTGTTAAGTTTAAAGCCTTAAAGTCTTTTCTTTTCTTGTCCCTTCTTGATCCATAATAGATCTTGTCTCTTTGTTTTTTTGTCTTTTGTCTTTCATGTTTTTTCCTACTCTCTTTGGCATTACCCTAAGATTGGTTATCATTGCTTCACTCCAAAACTATTTTCATTGTTCCTGAGCTTTTTAATTTTTAAATCTATCCTTTTTAAAAAAAATTGCTGTTCAAAACTCAACACTATTTTATTTTTATTATTCCAACTAGTTTGAAAAGAAGCTACTTTATACTAAGAGATTAAGACAGAGTGATACAACAAATTGAAAGGAAGTGGTAAAATAATCATCAATGAGTTTATAGATTTAGAAAATTCTAAAAATTTATTGAAAAATTATTAGAATTAAGGAGGGCTTTCAGTAATGAGAACTACAAAAGTAAGTTACAAATCAGTAGCTTCATTATAGCTCATGAGAACATGTGTATGAGCTCTGGTCTTCAATCCAACCGTACGGCTTCAGCCCACTAGAAGTTGTATGTGGAATATCCATCCCTCTTGCCTGTATCTCTGAACCTTTCATCTTAAAGCAGTGTGATCTCACAAAGGCAATCTTTATTCCCAAATCCAAGCACTTTTCCATCATTAAGGCAACAGTATCTTGATTCTCAATTTCAGAAGTGTGTCTTTGTTTACATTTTTTTTAACTAAACTCTCTTTGTAGTGTTTTTCTCAGAATGAAGGAAGTCCTTTCTGAAGATTTGCTGATTCTCTCTGTTAAGAACTAACAACTACTTATGACACTCAAGGACAGGATTTTGATTTTCAGTTCTACTTCTCAAGATTTCAGTAAATGGGGGTCTATATTCCATTCCAGCTAAAACATTTCCAGAGACCCCTCCGAGTGAGCAGAGTCTGAGAAAACATATATGAGTCCCATAAATTCAGTATTCTTTTCATGACCAGATAATAGGAGAATCATTTGTGAAATCTAGAATGGATTTCTGAATCTGAGTCACAAGAGCATTCTTATTAAAACCAAGAAATTCTGAAAGAAGACAAATGAAGCCTCCTTCCATTGTTCTCAGAATATTTTAAAATTTCCACTGAGATAAACTAGAGAATGCTATGGACAGTCCATAAATATGAACCATTTGTTCATAGGTTTTCCAGGCTCTCCTGACTATAGGAAAACCTTTACAACCAGACACTGCTAAGATGTTGATGAGCTTTTTGTTAAAGACATAAGTATATTTGTTCTGATGATGTGTATCTCAGGGTGTTACTTCACATTTGGATAATAGAGTTCCTATGTCCATTTAGCTAGTCATTTCTTTTTTTTTTTGCGTTTTTTTTTTTGTTTGTTTTGTTTTTTATTAGTTTCTGCTTTATAACAAAGTGAATCAGTCATACGTATACATCTGTTCCCACATCCCCTCCCTCATGCATCTCCCTCCCTCCCACCCTCCCCATCCCACCCCTCCAGGCGGTCACAAAGCACCGAGCTGATCTCCCTGTGCTCTGCGGCTGCTTCCCACTATCTATCTACCTTACGTTTGGTAGTGTATATATGTCCATGCCTCTCTTTCCCTTTGTCACAGCTTACCCTTCCCCTTCCCCATATCCTCAAGTCCATTCTCAAGTAGGTCTGTGTCTTTATTCCCGTTTTACCCCTAGGTTCTTCATGACATTTTTTTTTTTTTTAAATTCCATATATATGTGTTAGCATACGGTATTTGTCTTTCTCTTTCTGACTCACTTCACTCTGTATGACAGACTCTAGGTCTATCCACCTCATTACAAATAGCTCAGTTTCGTTTCTTTTTATGGCTGAGTAATATTCCATTGTATATATGTGCCACATCTTCTTTATCCATTCATCCGATGATGGACACTTAGGTTGTTTCCAGCTCCGGGCTATTGTGAATAGAGCTGCAATGAACATTTTGGTACATGTCTCTTTTTGAATTATGGTTTTCTCAGGGTATATGCCTAGTAGTGGGATTGCTGGGTCATATGGTAGTTCTAGTTTTAGTTTTTTAAGGAACCTCCATACTGTTCTCCATAGTGGCTGTACCCATTCACATTCCCACCAGCAGTGCAAGAGTGTTCCCTTTTCTCCACACCCTCTCCAGCATTTATTGTTTCTAGATTTCTTGATGATGGCCATTCTGACTGGTGTGAGATGATATCTCATTGTAGTTTTGATTTGCATTTCTCTAATGATTAATGATGTTGAGCATTCTTTCATGTGTTTGTTGGCAGTCTGTATATCTTCTTTGGAGAAATGCCTATTTAAGTCTTCTGCCCATTTTTGGATTGGGTTGTTTGTTTTTTTGCTATTGAGCTGCATGAGCTGTTTATAAATTTTGGAGATTAATCCTTTGTCAGTTGCTTCATTTGCAAATATTTTCTCCCATTCTGAGGGTTGTCTTTTGGTCTTGTTTATGGTTTCCTTTGCTGTGCAAAAGCTTTGAAGTTTCATTAGGTCCCATTTGTTTATCATTGTTTTTATTTCCATTTCTCTAGGAGGTGGGTCCAAAAGGATCTTGCTGTGATTTATGTCATAGAGTGTTCTACCTATGTTTTCCTCTAAGAGTTTGATAGTTTCTGGCCTTACATTTAGGTCTTTAATCCATTTTGAGCTTATTTTTGTGTATGGTGTTAGGGAATGATCTAATCTCATACTTTTACATGTCCCTGTCCAGTTTTCCCAGCACCACTTATTGAAGAGGCTGTCCTTTCTCCACTGTACATTCCTGCCTCCTTTATCAAAGATAAGTTGGCCATATGTGCGTGGGTTTATCTCTGGGCTTTCTATCCTGATCCACTGATCTATCTTTCTGTTTTTATGCCAGTACCACACTGTCTTAATTACTGTAGCTTTGTAGTATAGTCTGAAGTCAGGGAGCCTGATTCCTCCAGCTCCGTTTTTCGTTCTCAAGATTGCTTTGGCTATTCGGGGTCTTTTGTTTTTCCAAACAAATTTTGAAATTTTTTGTTCTAGTTCTGTGAAAAATGCCAGTGGTAGTTTGATAGGGATTGCATTGAATCTGTAGATTGCTTTGGGTAGTAGAGTCATTTTCACAATATTGATTCTTCCAATCCAGGAGCATGGTATATCTCTCCATCTATTTGTATCATCTTTAATTTCTTTCATCAGTGTCTTATAATTTTCTGCATACAGGTCTTTTGTCTCCTTAGGTAGGTTTATTCCTAGATATTTTATTCTTTTTGTTGCAATGGTAAATGGGAGTGTTTTCTTGATTTCATTTTCAGATTTTTCATCATTAGTGTACAGGAATGCCAGAGATTTCTGTGCATTAATTTTGTATCCTGCTACTTTACCAAATTCATTGATTAGCTCTAGTAGTTTTTCGGTAGCATCTTTAGGATTCTCTATGTATAGTATCATGTCATCTGCAAACAGTGACAGCTTTACTTCTTCTTTTCCAATTTGGATTCCTTTTATTTCCTTTTCTTCTCTGATTGCTGTGGCTAAAACTTCCAAAACTGTGTTGAATAAGAGTGGTGAGAGTGGGCAGCCTTGTCTTGTTCCTGATCTTAGTGGAAATGGTTTCAGTTTTTCACCATTGAGGACAATGTTGGCTGTGGGTTTGTCATATATGGCCTTTATTATGTTGAGGAAAGTTCCCTCTATGCCTACTTTCTGCAGGGTTTTTATCATAAATGGGTGTTGAATTTTGTCGAAAGCTTTCTCTGCATCTATTGAAATGATCATATGGTTTTTCTCCTTCAACTTGTTAATATGGTGTATCACATTGATTGATTTGCGTATATTGAAGAATCCTTGCATTCCTGGAATAAACCCCACTTGATCATGGTGTATGATCCTTTTAATGTGCTGTTGGATTCTGTTTGCTAGTATTTTGTTGAGGATTTTTGCATCTATGTTCATCAGTGATATTGGCCTGTAGTTTTCTTTCTTTGTGACATCCTTGCCTGGTTTTGGTATCAAGGTGATGGTGGCCTCGTAGAATGAGTTTGGGAGTGTTCCTTCCTCTGATATTGTTTGGAAGAGTTTGAGAAGGATGGGTGTTAGCTCTTCTCTAAATGTTTGATAGAATTCGCCTGTGAAGCCATCTGGTCCTGGGCTTTTGTTTGATGGAAGATTTTTAATCACAGTTTCAATTTCAGTGCTTGTGATTGGTCTATTCATATTTTCTATTTCTTCCTGAGTCAGTCTTGGTAGGTTGTGCATTTCTAAGAATTTGTCCATTTCTTCCAGGTTGTCCATTTTATTGGCATAGAGTTGCTTATAGTAATCTCTCATGATCTTTTGTATTTCTGCAGTGTCAGTTGTTACTTCTCCTTTTTCATTTCTAATTCTACTGATTTGAGTCTTCTCCCTTCTTTTCTTGATGAGTCTGGCTAATGGTTTGTCAATTTTGTTTATCTTCTCAAAGAACCAGCTTTTAGTTTGGTTGATCTTTGCTATCGTTTCCTTCATTTCTTTTTCATTTATTTCTGATCTGATCTTTATGATTTCTTTCCTTCTGCTAACTTTGGGGGTTTTTTGTTCTTCTTTCTCTAATTGCTTTAGGTGCAGGGTCAGGTTGTTTACTCGAAATGTTTCCTGTTTCTTAAGGTGGGATTGTATTGCTATAAACTTCCCCCTTAGAACTGCTTTTGCTGCGTCCCATAGGTTTTGGGTCGTCGTGTCTCCATTGTCATTTGTTGCTAAGTATTTCTTAATTTCCTCTTTGATTTCTTCAGTGATCACTTCATTATTGAGTAGTGTATTGTTTAGCCTCCATGTGTTTGTATTTTTTACAGATCTTTTCCTGTAATTGATGTCTAGTCTCATAGCATTGTGGTCGGAAAAGATACTTGATACAATTTCAATTTTCTTAAATTTACCAAGGCTTGATTTGTGACCCAAGATATGATCTATCCTGGAGAATGTTCCATGAGCACTTGAGAAAAATGTGTATTCTGTCGTTTTTGGGTGGAATGTCCTATAAATATCAATTAAGACCATCTTGTTTAATGTATCATTTAAAGCTTGTGTTTCCTTATTTATTTTCATTTTGGATGATCTGTCCATTGGTGAAAGTGGGGTGTTAAAGTCCCCTACTATGATTGTGTTACTGTCGATTTCCCCTTTTATGGCTGTTAGTATTTGCCTTATGTATTGAGGTGCTCCTATGTTGGGTGCATAAATATTTACAATTGTTATATCTTCTTCTTGGATCGATCCCTTTATCGTTATGTAGTGTCCTTCTTTGTCTCTTCTAATAGTCTTTATTTTAAAGTCTATTTTGTCTGATATAAGAATTGCTACTCCAGCTTTCTTTTGATTTCCATTTGCATGGAATATCTTTTTCCATCCCCTTACTTTCAGTCTGTATGTGTCTCTAGGTCTGAAGTGGGTCTCTTGTAGACAGCATATATATGGGTCTTGTTTTTGTATCCATTCAGCCACTCTGTGTCTTTTGGTGGGAGCATTTAGTTCATTTACATTTAAGGTAATTATTGATATGTATGTTCCTATTCCCATTTCCTTAATGGCTTTGGGTTCGTTATTGTAGGTATAGTCCTTCTGTTGTGTTTCTTGCCTAGAGAAGTTCCTTTAGCATTTGTTGTAAAGCTGGTTTGGTGGTGCTGAACTCTCTCAGCTTTTGCTTGTCTGTAAAGGTTTTAATTTCTCCATCAAATCTGAATGAGATCCTTGCTGGGTAGAGTAATCTTGGTTGCAGGTTTCTCTCCTTCATCACTTTAATTATGTCCTGCCACTCCCTTCTGGCTTGTAGAGTTTCTGCTGAGAGATCAGCTGTTAACCTGATGGGGATTCCCTTGTGTGTTATTTGTTGTTTTTCCCTTGCTGCTTTTAATATGATTTCTTTGTGTTTAATTTTTGACAGTTTGATTAATGTGTCTTGGCGTATTTCTTCTTGGATTTATTCTGTATGGGACTCTCTGTGCCTCCTGGACTTGATTAACTATTTCCTTTCCCATATTAGGGAAGTTTTCAACTATAATCTCTTCAAATATTTTCTCAGTCCCTTTCTTTTTCTCTTCTTCTTCTGGAACCCCTATAATTCGAATGTTGGTGCGTTTAATGTTGTCCCAGAGGTCTCTGAGACTGTCCTCTGTTCTTTTCATTCTTTTTTCTTTATTTTTCTCTGCATCAGTTATTTCCACAATTTTATCTTCCACCTCACTTATCCGTTCTTCTGCCTCAGTTATTCTGCTATTGATCCCATCTAGAGTATTTTTCATTTCATTTATTGTGTTTTTAATTGATGCTTGATTCATCTTTAGTTCTTCTAGGTCCTTGTTAACTGTTTCTTGCATATTGTCTATTCTATTTCCAAGATTTTGGATCTGGGAAATAGAATCTTGGATCAGCTTTACTATCATTATTCTGAATTCTTTTTCAGGTAGACTGCCTATTACCTCTTCATTTGTTAGGTCTGGTAGGTTTTTATCTTGCTCCTTCACCTGCTGTGTGTTTTTCTGCTTTCTCATTTTGCTTATGTTACTGTGTTTGGGGTCTCCTTTTTGCAGGCTGCAGATTCGTAGTTCCCGTTGTTTTTGGTGTCTGTCCCCCGTGGCTAAGGTTGTTACAGTAGGTTGTGTAGGCTTCCTGGTGGGGGGGACTAATGCCTGTGTTCTGGTGGTTGAAGCTCGATCTTGTCTTTCTGGTGGACAGGTCCACGTCTGGTGGTGTGTTTTGGGGTGCCTGTGGCCTTATTATGTTTTTAGGTATCCTCTCTGCTAATGGGTGGGGTTGTGTTCCTGCCTTGCTAGTTGCTTGGCATAGGGTGACCAGCACTGTAGCTTGCTGGTCGTTGACTGAAGCTGGGTGCTGGTGTTGAGATGGAGATCCCTGGGAGATTTTCGCTGCTTGATATTATGTGGAGCTGGGAGGTCTCTTGTGGACCCGTGTCCTGAAGTTGGCTCTCCCACTTCAGAGGCACAGCACTAACTCCTGGCTGCAGCACCAAGAGCCTTTCATCCACCCGGCTCAGAATAACAGTGAGAAAAAGTAGAAAGAAATAATTCGTAGAAGAAAGAAAGAGAGATTGAAAGAAAGGAAGAAGGGAAGTAAGGAAGGAAGGAAGGAAGAAAGAAAGAAAGGAGGGAGGGAGGAAGGATGGAAAGAACGGAAAGAAAGGAGGGAGGGAGGGAGGAATGAAAGCAAAAGGAAGAGTGAATGGAAGAAGAGAGGGAGGGAGGGAGGAAGGAAAGAAAGAAAGAAAGAAAGGAGGGAGGGAGGGAGGGAGGAAGGAAAGAAAAAGAAAGTGGAAAGAAGAAGGGTGGGAGGGAGGGAGGGGTGGAGGAAAGAAAAAGAAAGAAGGAAAGGAGGAGCGGAGGGAGGGAGGGAGGAAGGGAAGGGAGGAAAAAAAGAAAGAGCAGGTAAAGTAAAATAGAATAAAGTATGAAATATAGTAGCGTTATTAAAATTAAAAAGTAATTATTGAAAAAAAACACGGACCGAAAGAACCCTGGGACATATGGTGGAAGCAAAGCTATACAGAGAGAATCTTACACAGAAGATTACACATACACATTCACAAAAAGAGAGCAGGGGGAAAAATCAAAAATCTTGCTCTCCAAGTCCACCTCCTCGATTTGGGATAATTCGTTGTAAAAAGAGGAAAAGGGCGAAAAGTCTGAAATCTTGCTAAGTCCACCTCCTTAATTTGAGATAATTCGTTGTAAAAAGAGGGAAAAAAAGGGGGGGAAAGTCTTAAATCTTGTCCTCAAGGTCCACTTCCTCAATTTGGGATGATTCGCTGTCCATTCATGCACTCCACAGACGCAGGGCACATCAAATGGACCGTGGAGCTTTAATCCGCTGCCTCGGAGGCTGCACAGAGAGATTTCCCTGTCTCTGCTCTCACAGCTCCCGGGTCTCAGCCTTGGACCTGGCCCCGCCTCTGCGCGTAGGTCGCCGGAGGGCGTCCGTTCTTCGCTCAGACAGGACGGGTTTAAAGGAGCCGCTGATTCGGGGGCTCTGGCTCACTCAGGCAGAGGGGAGGGAGGGGAATGCCCTCTCCTCGCGCACCAGGCAACAAAAGGGAAAAAAGTCTCTTGCCTCTCCGGTAGCTCCAGACCCTTTCCCCGGACTCCCTCCGGGCTAGCACTAACCCCTTCAGGGTCTCTTCCTGCCGCCAGCCCCAGTCCTCTCCCTGCGCTCCGACTGAAAGCCGATACCCGAGCCTCAGCTCCCAGCCCCGCCCGCTCTGGCGGCCGAGCAGACAAGTCTCTCGGGCTGGTGTGTGCCTGAGGGCACCGATCCTCTGTGCCAAAATCTCTCTGCTTTGCCCTCCACACCCCTGTTGCTGTGCTCTCCTCCGCTACTCCGAAGCTTTCCCCCTCCGCCACCTGCAGTCTCCGCCCTCGAAGGGGCTTGTAGTGTGTAGAAACCTTCCCTCCTTCACGGCTCCCTCCCACTGGTGCAGGTCCCGTCCATATCCTATTGTCTCTGTTTATTCTTTTTTTCTTTTGACCTACCCAGGTATGTGGGGAGTTTCTTGCCTTTTGGGGGGTCTGAGGTCTTCTGTCAGCGTTCAGTAGGTGTTCTGTTGGAGTTGTTCCACGTGTAGATGAATTTCTGATGTATCTGTGGGGAGGAAGGTGATCTCCGCGTCTTACTCTTCCGCCATCTTCCTCCGGCTCCTCTAGCTAGTCATTTCTATTGGAATTAAGTTATTTTGTACCTGTGAACCATGCTTGATAATCATCTGAACTTATTTTCTCTCTACTCTATAGTATAATAAAACTTTAGTCCATTGCTTTTTCATAAACAATGCACTGTCTTGGTTATAATGAGATTTATTCCAGTTTGAGCAAATTATTATCATATTTTGAAACATCTGCATATGCTGTACTTGCATAGGGTGAACTTGGGAGCAGGGAGAGAAGAACAGAAAAACAATCTTTTTCTAAAACATATGCTAGAAAAACAAAAAGAAGTACAGAATTGTAAAAAGTTATCTTCAGGTATGCTATTATTGCTCCAGTGTCTTATATAGAAATATAAATTCTGCATATGACCAAATATGCAGAATCCACAAGGCTAAAGATTTGTATAGATGTTACCATAGAATTATTTTTTCAGAATTCAATTATCCTTTCTATACATTAAGAATAGACATGCATATATATTTTAGGTATTTTTTAAAATGATAACAAAACCACAGTGTTAAACC
This sequence comes from Hyperoodon ampullatus, assembly GCF_949752795.1. Lineage (NCBI taxonomy): Eukaryota > Metazoa > Chordata > Mammalia > Artiodactyla > Ziphiidae > Hyperoodon > Hyperoodon ampullatus. The sequence continues at coordinate 79,057,831 of NC_136926.1, forward strand.
GTTAAAGCAAAGTACAATCTATTTCTGTGGCCAGTTATGAATGATTTGATGATAACCTTTAAAACCAGTTTTACATAGGGCCTCAAAATTCACCAAGCATAAACATAAGTATTATCCCATGTGAGTGAAAACTGCCTTTCTTTCTACCTAGAATTCTTTCTGTTTACATTTCCCCATCATAATTTACAATGTAGGAAATTTAGTCTCCTGTTTTTCCTTTGAGGTATGGCAATCTTACCTTTAATGTACTTCAGTTTTCAATGTAAGACCTCAGTTGGGATTATCTAATGGAATTTTGCTTCTATAAAATACATTACTACATAGAGTTACAGTACAGTAAAAAATGAGCATTTTTCAAAATGCATTTCCTCTGAAGGATAAGTACACATCCATTTTCTGGCACAGGGATGACTTGTATGGTGGCTGATATCATACTGTCAAAGAACATATTTAAGCTTCTTCAGGCCCATTCTGCTGTGCTATCTTCATAGCCTCCTCATTTTCCATACCCTAAAATAAGGTTGAATGAAGTCAAAACCATCAAATAATAGAGCATTGTTGGGGAGGTATTGATAACATGGCCTCCATTCCCTGTGGGAGAGGAAGGGTTAGAATATGCCGTGTCCTGTCCAACTTCCACTAAGCTGCACAGATTTCTGAGCTCTGGGTTTGCTGTCTTGTTATTGAGACGTGTCCTTTGTCTGCTGCTTGCAGTAATTCCCAGAGTCAAGTATGTATTTCAGTATCTCATAAATGCTGTTGATGTGTGGTAGAGGAAAATGAAACCAACAATATTTCCAATTTATTTTTCTTCTTTTCATTACATTTTTTTCTTTCAAAGATGTTATTTAAGTAATCCTGCTGCTGTGGGTGCACATTTCTCAAAATGGAGGAAAGATATGTGTCTCCTTTGACTGTGAAAAAGCATACATTTTGGATTTTTGTTTTAGATTAAAACAATAACTAATTTAGTGAACGTCTGAATTTAAGATTATATTTTCCAATGTGTTCAACCTATTGTTACTATGTATATATAAGTGGATCCTAACATCATCTTAATCATCATGCACATGGGTGCATGTGTATAGACTCTTCTCTACATATTTTGAGTATAATAAACGAGTATAAGTTTACTCATTTTTGAATAGTCAAGATTAGAGATGAATTTAGGGTCTTAAAAAAATAAGATAGCAACACTCTTTGAAGGAAGTTGATCAAAGAGACGAAGACCCTGTTCCTTAGGAGTATTTTCCATTTTCTTTGATTTTGGCAGTTATCAGAGCAATCTTCTCAGAATATGTGTATGTCAAAGACATATTCCAGCGAGCCCTTCATGGTTTTTTGTTTTGTTTTGTTTCGCTTAGTACAAGTCACAGATAATGCACAGTTTTCCTTATTTCTGTCTTTTTCCATGGTGTGTTGTTTCCTAGATTAGTTTCAATGGGTAGGATTCCAAGAAAGAGATATTTAAGAAGTAGTTAAGAGGGGATTTAGTGATTACCTAAGGAAAATTGGAGAGAGAATTTAAGGATAAAACTAATGATTCTAGTATGAGTAGCTAGATGAAAAATGTGCTGTTCCTTTAGAATGGGAGTGTGGAGGTGATTAAAATGGTTTGCAATATATTTGCGTTACCTGTGATATCTAGGTAACTATTTCTAGAAGGTCATGAATGAGGGTTTGTAGCTTAGAGGAGAGATCTAGAGTACAAACTTAGGTTTGGGGGTCATATCGTATGCATGGCAATTAAAATGAAAGGGACGACTGAGAACATCAGCTCTAGCATGCATATAAAATGAGGGAAAGAATGCTTTAGACATTACTTGGTGAAACTAATAAATTTAAGTTAGGGCAGAGAAGGATTCAGAAAAGGCAATTTATTGTATTCTTCCAGGATTAAGATATTTTAAGAGAATTTAAAAATAACTGATCAACAAAGCAAATAAAAATTCATATTTAGATCAATAAAAAGAATTGCATATGTTGTCAGTAGAGGGAGGGGATTGATGGATCCTGGAATCTATGTTATATAGTAAAGACAGGACACAACCAATAAGGGAATGATAAGAGTCGAAGGCCTGGAGTTCAAGGAAATTTCCACGTCTAGATCTGATCTCTCTGCCACTAGTTCATTTAGTCATTTCAAGTCTGTTTTGGTTCATTTTCCCTGGATATGCAGCCATCACATGTCAAAAAGTGAAGTCACCCACTTTTATTCTCTTCCTCTTTGTGATTGTATCAGCTGCTACCTAACAAGTCATCCCAAAGCTGGTGCTTTAACACATTATTTCTTTAGGTCATGATTTCATGGGTCAGCAGTTTGGTGGGGCCTCAGCAGGGTGGTCTTACGAGGGCTCACACATGGGTCAGAGGTCAGTTACTTGTGAGCTTGGTGGATCTGCCTCTGTAGAGGTGGCTGTCTGTCTGCTGGAATGACAAGAGAGGCTGGAAGTGTGCCTTCCAGCAGCCAGCAGCTAACCTGGCTTTGTTCCATGAATTGCAAGAACAAAAGCTCCATGGTCTCCTGAAGCTGATTTCCGGAACCGACACAACATCACTTCCACCACATTATATTGATCGAAGCAAGACCAGGTGACCCAGATTCAAGGAGTGATGGTGGGGGGGGGGGGTGGAATACATGAAAAGAGAGGAGCTATAAAACATTGTGGGTACTGTGAGAGAAGAAAAAAGATTTGGGGTCCCAGCTCTGCTCCAGAGAAACTAAGAAACCTTCAGGTTACACTTACATGAAGTGGCAAAAGTAAGGGTGAATCTCAGATCTGCTGACTTCCACTTGAATCTCCTCTCCACTGTCAGCTGTGTATACATAAGTGGATCCTAACACAGCTGGATCTGTGATAAGTGGATATCTGTGCTAAGTGGATTATCTTATTATCCACTTATCTGTGATAAGTAGATCCTACTCACAAAGTAATTGTGTGGATCAAGATTAATTAATAGTTGCCACTATTTGATAAAGGTCCCCAGGAAAACATAAACTAAACTGTCTTTGGGTCATAATCTGGATTCAGCTTCCCTGAAAACGAGACCCTTTCATGGAAGTTCCTGGTCCAGTCAGTAGTGCATGGTGGGAAATATGGGCCTCAGCACAGTAAGGGAATCAATCTGAGCTATACTGTGAACCAGGTTTTTGATGCTAGGCAGGAATATAGTCATTGGCAAGGCTTGTTTTCTACCTTCTGCTTATAGAATCCAAACAGCCTACCTAAATTCACTCTTAGAACTATAACCTGCACAGGGTAAGGACTATATAAATGTGTATTGTTCATAGGAAATACGTTCAGCCGTTTATGGTACTGCCTCTTTGTAGACAAGTGCAATTAGCAATTTGAAATGTGTGTGCATTTAGTTGGTGGTCATAGAATTTTTTTTAAAAATTGTTACAAAACAGAGATGTGTTAGGATACCTGCTTGAATTGCTTTTTAAAAAATGTTCAGTGATCTTTATATCTAGGTTAAAATGTTAACGTAAGTACTCTTGGAGGTCAGAGGGCACTCGTGGAGCTACATAATGGAAATAATAATTCCTGATATTTGTATCCTTATTTTATTCCTAATAGCTTGACATAATTTAATGTCTTAGGCTTAAACATTTCTGCAGTTACTCATAAACTGGACCCTTTCTCAGGGTCCCAGTTTACCTGTAGAGCACCAGATACTTTCTATGTAGTGGAAGTGATCTTTGCAAAATGTGAATGTTTGTATCAAGCACCTGAGAAGCAGCTGTGTTAAAGTATGGGTTTTTTTGAAAGTTAAAATAATGACTCTCATTCAAATAATTTATTCTTAGATTTTTTTTCTTTTTTCTTTCTTCACTCAGCAGTCAGTGAACCTCTGTCCTATCTAAGACAGTGGTTACCTACTTGTAACAACTGGTAACCTACCTACCTACCTCTGTAAGATTATACATTTGGCTTCTCTCGTAGATCTCAAAGCCTAGCATAGTGAGACAGACATGAAAGGGTCAGTCCGTTGTAGAGGACACCCACAGAGCTGGCGAAACTTCCAGAGGTCTTCTCCCCTTCACACCTGAGCCTCTCTGAGGGCTTCAATGTGGGCCATTATATACATAATTATTACATATATATATATATATATATATATATATATATATAACAATTATGTGTGTGTGTGTGTATATATATATATATAAAACAATTTAGAACACATCTTTCTCTTCCCTCTTCCCTATAAAAAAATAACTTCTTGCCCAAATCTGGATGTAGGTTTTGTGATTCACACAAATTTCAAGACAGGTAAAAGCTGCATGCTGCTGATAAAATCACTTGTAGCTGTGAAAGCAAAAATGTCACTGGACAGAGTTAAACAAGTAAGACAGACCTCAAGGATATTGCAGTTAGGAGAGAGAGATGAGAATTCAGTGTAAACTCAGGTGAAACAAAGGCCTGGAGAATTTTTTAAGAGCTGGAGTGTGTGTGTGTGTGTGTGTGTGTGTGTGTGTGTGTGTGTGTGTGTGTGTAATGGGGGCAGGGGTGTAGGTGACACTGTGTTTGCTTTACCCAAAGGAAAAGTAAATTTTCTTGTATTTTCATGATAGCATGTAGTTTTGTAACTTGGAGCAAGACTCTTGCTGAAGATTGGTTCTAAGAAAAGGTAGGTCAGGGGCCTAGAGTCAGGAAGAAGCCTGTCTACATTTAGTCAAGCTGACAGAGATAATAAGGCCTTCTTGGGCATAACCCAGGGACGGGGGTGGAAATAAAGGCAGTAGTGCAGTTGTACATAATAATGGCGTTTTTTTGCTTTTGGAAAGTACTTAGGGAAAAACTTCAGAATTCTTATTGTATTTAAATGTACAAAATTGTTCTTTGCTGAGACACCTTGTCCAAGATTGTACATTACTTCTAAGGTTCTGGGTAGTAGATTTATTTAGAATAAATTAATCATAAAGGGAAAGTTATGATTGTGGGTTCTTTTCCATTGGTACAGTTTCATTTAAGCCCATTTACATAGGAAAAATGATTTGTATTGATTTGATCAAGTAGGGAGGATATTGAAAGCCACAGAGTATATGCTTTGATCCCAAAGACAGCTGGAAGCTCCAGAGAAAGAAATGCTTTTAAGGATGATGAATGGTCTCAGTGCTTTTGTACAAAATCAGTATTAAACATAAGACACTATATACATAGACAGTGTCAACGTGCATACACACACACACACACACACACACACCCCAGCCCCAATGGTACCATGCCGTGGTTACAGGAACAGAAGGAAGAATTTCCTGAACGATGTAACTTGGATCAGTCCCTGAAACATCAACAACAGCATTGGCCCAAAGTACAAGATCTAAAGGAGGTCATTGAGCTTAACAAGAGTGTTTGGCTATAGACCAGAAGGTGAGCTACATGCAGAAAGAAAAATGCAGTGTAATGATTTTATTAAATGAATTCAAGATGATATTTTAACTTAGGTTTTTACTATTGAGGAAGCTAAAAATGGCAGGGGGGAACTGATGGATCTCCCCTGTTTATGATAGTTAATTGTTTTGAATGTAATAGATGAATATTATAAACTGACTTTGCCAAAGATATAGGCTGAGGTGTCATGGGTGAAACAGAAGAGAAAGACATAATCTTTACTTTCCATTTGATTTGCTCATAATCTAGCCGGAAATCATGGCACTAATAATAGTATAGTAGTAATAGCAAATGCTTATACAGTAATTACTCTGTGTCCATGACTGTTCCAGATGCTTTAAATTTATAAATAATTTACAACAACCCTACTTACTTGGTGAGGTAGGCAGATACCTAGATGTGATGATGCCATACAGCATGAGGCCCTAATTGCTCTTAGAGTCTGAACAGTGCCTGCTTGTTCTAGCAGACACGGCATGGGTGGTGGACAGATGTGGCTTGGAATTCACGTAGTGTGTCTGCCCCTAAGTACACATAAAATTTTGGGCTTTCACTGGAGCTCTTTGCTACTTAGTTTCAATAATACCAACCTTCTTCTGTCTTTTAAAATGCACATTAAAGATGTGTGTAAAACTTTTTTTTGGAGTTAGCTCTCTACAAATATAAAGAAGTTTTATTTTTAGGTGAGGGGATTATGAGATCACTCATAAAGAAGAAGATAGCTGGCCTCCAAAAGAGTTCAGTAAGAAAAATGGCAGACCAAGTTATGTGAGAAGGAGGGAGCAGCAGGTGATACACACTAGAAGGGACAAAGTATGAGGTTTATAGTGAATAGTTCATTTTAATTGTAGTAAAAAAAAAAAAAAGGTGAGAGGAAGAGGGGTGAACCTCTAATCTGGAAAGAGAAGCTTATTATTTGGGGCTCCTTAGACCGCGGATTGACAAACAACTGCCTGCCTGTCTCTGGACAGCTCAAAAGCTAAGGATGGTTTTACATTTTTAAGTGACTGAAAAAAATTAAAAAAAAAAGATATGTGAAAGTTAAATAGAATTCAAACTTCCTGTCTGTAAAGGAAGTGTTACTGGCACACAGCCAAGTTAGTCCATTTACCTGTGGCAGAGGACATGGTGCCTGCAAAGCCTAAATATTTACTATCTGGTCTTTACAGGAAAATGTTGCTGACCAGTGTCTTAGTTCTAATGCTTACTGTTTTAATCCTAAAGTTCATCATCCTTTGATGGCAGTAAATTTCAACAACCCTATTTGATAGTTTAGGAAAGAATATGTCCAACAAGCTGCTTTCTCTTTCAGCATCTCTGACATAGATGTCACTTGACAGACGAAAAAGCAACTTCTCTGTGGCATCACTAGTTTGGGTCAAAGTGACAGTAATTGGTTTCAGGTTCTTAATAATCCTACATATTTATTTTCTTGTGAGCTGGAGCTTGAACTGTGTTTTGGTCAAATTTCCAAATATATCTAGTCTCTAATGCGATGTAGTTTCAAGTATTGAATAGAATCTGTTTAGACTTTACCTTTATCTCCTTCCCTTTCCCTCTTCTTTGTCTTTCCCCAGTTATTATTTTAACTTTCTTTCCCCGAGTATAACCTTGCTCATTAAATCTAATAGTTATGGAATGTATTGCTTTTGTAGAAATCAATAAGAAAGAGAAACAGGAATTAATATTTTATTGCAAAAGCCTTTTCTTCAATTTGCTTAACCATCCTATCCATCACACCACACCCTTCTTTGAAAATTAGTCTGGCTTATTCTGGTTTGCTCTGAAAATCATTTTGTGTGGCACTTCCTTCTCTCTGGAATCTTGATTCATAGGCTTTCATATGAATTCTTTTATTGCTCGATTTTCAGAATAGCTTTTAGGCAACCAATCATCACACATGATCCTGTGTTTCTTTATGACTTGGCAGCATCCAGATGTCTTTACTGCATGTTGTTGCCTTTTAGACACATTTAAAAAAAACAAGTTGCCACAAAATAATTGCATTCGTTTGTGCAGTAAATGTAAATTATTCTTTCATAAGTCAGTCAAACTTTTACTTGAATACAGAAGGACTAGCTGTCCCTTTGGTAAACCTGAATGAATATCTTAAAAGTTGTGGTTTTGGACTTCCCTGGCAGCACAGTGGTTGAGAATCAGCCTGCCAATGCAGGGGACACGGGTTTGATCCCTGGCCTGGGAAGATTCCCCCATGCTGCGGAGCAACTAAGCCCGTGCACCACAACTACTGAGCCTGCGCTCCAGAGCCCGCGAGCCACAACTACTGAGCCCGCGCACCACAGCTACCAAAGCCCACGCGCCTAGAGCCCGTGCTCCGCAACAAGAGAAGCCACCGCGATGGGAAGTCTGCTCACTGCACCAAAGAGTAGCCCCCGCAACTAGAGAAAGCCTGTGCGCAGCAACGAAGACCCAACACAGCCAAAAATAAATTAATTAAAATTTTTTTAAAAGTTGTGGCTTTGAGTCAATTGAAAAGAAGATGGTAAACAGGGTGTTTTTTTTTTTAATATAGTCTATCTTACATAGACACAATATATAAAAGTAATATTTCTCTCCTAATTTATCAGTTTTATAAATATTATAAGAACAAACTGAGGGGATTCCCTGGAGGTCCAGTGGTTAGGACTCCACACTTCCACTGCTGAGGGCGCGGATTCAATCCCCGATCGGGGAACTAAGATCCTGCAAGGTGCATGGTGTGGCCGAAAAATAAAAATAAAAAAGACTACAAACTGAATAGGTTCATATTCATGCTATGTGTGAGTATGTTTAGAGTGTCTTAAGTAAATGCATTTAGGTAAATAAGAATGCTTTGTTTTATTTTTAGCAGAACCCAAAACCCGGATTACATGTATAGGCCCCAGAAAATTATAATGAAGAGGTCAAGTTTCTTAGAAGAGGATTTGCAGCACAATTACTTGAAGAGCCTTTTCAAAATACATATGCTTGTGACTCATCCTGGGCCTGCTGAATCAAAATATTCTTGGAAGGAGCCAGGAATGTGTTAGAAAGTTCCCCTGAGTGGTTCTGATTCTTACCTTTGGTTGAAGACCATTGGGGTAGAAATATTTTTAGATAATAGACAAAAAAGGTAGCCTCATAAAAATATCACTGATTTTATTAATAAGGTGCTGTTTATGGCGCTGTGTAGCACGTGCCCCAGGATTTTCATGTGAGACCTCAGATAAGAATTAAAACTTGGTTTTCCCACAGTAATCATAAGTTTTTTATAGTCAAGAAAAACAATATACCTGGTTCTTTCTTCCTCTACCTCCCACTCGAGCCCTCTGGATTCTCTGGGGCAAAGGTGTAGTTCCGTTTTGAGGCTCTTGAGGCCTGGATAGCTACATTCTAGCTTTTCCTAATTCATTAAGAATGTATTGAGTTCTTTCAATGTACCAAATTCAGAACAGGAAATTCTGGGAATGCTAGTACTGAACAAAACAGTTTGGAGCTTACAATCTACTAGATGAGACAGCTGTTAAGCAGATAAACATTTGAGTAAAGCTCTCTCTGGCCTAGATATTGTGAAACTGTTCTGAGTATTGGTTTACATATTTTTCATATAAAAAAAAGAGATGAGCCATGGAATCTCTTCATGTCCTATTTATGTGGGAACACACACAACACACATATGGTATATATTTTTATATTTTATATATATGTGTTGTTATATTTTATATAAGTGTATGTACCTTTTGTCATATAGCATATATAGCACACATATGCCCATACACACGATGGATAAATTTAGATTACAATTCTCAGCAGTACATTTTAGCCCATTTTTCTTAATGCTTTTTTATTAAATAACATGTAAAAATGACAAGTAAATTATGCTTTATATGTGCTAGTATTTCTACTGGTTTCTAAAGTTTTTGTTTTTATATCATTAAATGTAACAAATATTTTGGGACAGTTTTTTAGTGGTGAGATTGAGATTGAAAGTCACAACAAGCTGGGACTTTCTGTACCCCCTGAAGAAAGAGAAGCATGTGATTGTCACAGACAAGTTCTACCTGTTGGGCATAGAATTCTTTTTTCACAGATGGTGCTTCATTAGTACAACATTTAATTGCCCTTACAATTTTTTAAGCTACCATATAGTTTGACTTGGGTCACTGTTTTTGAGAAAAGTGTTAGCATGTTAATCCTGTTGAAAAGTTGCAGAATGGTGATTCTAGAATATAACTGTCAACCCTCTAATACAAATAGAGATACAGTGTATACTGATGGCGGAATACTGAAGAGAGAAACAGTGGGTGCTTCATCAAGAAGAATCAACTATGTGTTCAGGCTGTATAACCTCGATATGCCACCTCTTCTGCTACAGCTGCATTTGGAACACTTGAAAGTTAAGGATTGTAAAGGAGTCCCCCAAATCAATGAAAATGACCTTGTAAATGAGAAATTCAATGGAAAGTTATATTTTTCTTCCTTTTTAATGTGCACCCCTGGATACTGCAGTTAAATTACATGCTTGAAGAATACTACCTCGAGGTCCTCTTGGAAAAGATTCTAAAATCATATCAGTTGTCATTCAAAGAATGTTCTAAAGACCTGCATTTGCCCATGCAGCATACGGTGGCAGAGTGGATTAAGTTAGCTCAAAGGTACTTACCATTGTCTATGAGCCAGAAAGCAGCAAGGATTCTGATTGGCATTAGTATTTATTACTTTTGAATGCTGATGGTGCATTTTCCTGGCTGAGTCCATACTATGCTTATTGATGTGCATGAATGAAAAGACTCTGCTTTGCCTTAATTTAATTTTCCTAACAACTTTCTTTATAGGACTTGGATTTTGAAGCCAAAACAAGTTACACGCTACGGATAGAAGCTGCAAACAGAGATGCCGACCCTCGCTTTCTAAGCTTGGGACCGTTCAGCGACACGACAACCGTGAAGATCATTGTGGAAGATGTGGACGAGCCCCCTGTATTTTCCTCACCGCTGTACCCCATGGAGGTGTCAGAAGCTACCCAAGTTGGGAATATCATTGGGACCGTAGCAGCTCACGACCCAGATTCTTCCAACAGCCCTGTGAGGTAAGAGCTCATTGCCCTCCTCTTCTGTAATTTTGCAACAATGTGCCTTTATTCACAACTCATGTCTCTACGTTATGATGCTTTGGGGTCATAGCTAAGAAAAACCAGTTTTGTATACGTATTGAGCCATAGCTGCAGAAGTGAAACAACATCAGAACAGTGCAACATTTTAGTAATTCGAAAATGTGTCACCTGATTATCCAAGGCCATTATTGTGTGGCAGTATCTTTAGGCACCATTGTCATCCACAAGCAGAGCTGATGTGCCTGTTCAGCCAGTTATCCTGAGCTCTTTCAACACAAACTGTGTTCAGAGAGAAAGTGATGCATGTCCTTGTTGTAGGATAAATGCAGATGTTAGAAAACTAATTTTATACACAATTAAATTAGGGGTTAATTTTTCAACAAACCCTTTTTTATATTGGTCTATATGGATAGTATATGTTTGTTAGTTTCTTAATTCCACTTATAAAAAATAAAATAATACCGTATCTATATATAAGGACTATTTAAAAATGTCCTTTCAATAGTCCTGTAGAGAGAGTAGGCACATTGTTATAACCAACTCTGTAGCACTAACAGAATGATGATATGTAAGCGTTTCAAAATATCACAACATTCCAGTTCACACTTTTTACTATAGTTTTACAATCTGAGAGCTACAGGCATGTTTTTGTATATGCATGTATTTGTGTGTGTGTATATGATAAAGCATGTCTTTTTAAGTAAATATTTAATAATATTTAAATGAGTATATAGAACATACCAGAAATTACATTGTGTTTCATGTCTTAATTTGGGTTCGTAAGTAATATTTTTCAGTGTCATGATTTGGATTTTGATTACAAAAGCTAACAACAGATTTAACTTTTAGATTTAACTGATATTTAATGATGCTAAGTGCTTTTGAGCTAACTTCTGAACTAAGTCTGGACATTGCTTACAGAGTATCAAGAAAAATATCTATACGTTAGACAATGACTTTTAGTTAAGAAGAGCTCATAATCTTTTTTCCTCCTAAAATAATAAGCGATTTAGGCTTATTACTTATATAAATAATTACACACATTTAATAATATTAAATATCATTTTATTATTTACATGTAAATAATAATCATATATATGTGTGTGTATATGTAATTAGTACTCTCCTTTCCTTCTCTTTTATTTGACAGTAATATCATAGCCTAGTAAAGAATGGGTATAAACCAATTTTTATTCCAAAAATGAAGTCGTACTCATTGCTTCTCTGTCTTTACAACAAATTCAGGCTATATGGAGGCTATCTTACTCTTAATGCAGTGGTCATAAACCATTTCTAAGAATGTAGCCTTCTGTGCACTAGAATATCTGTGGGTCACAGATGTACTCAGATGGAATAAGCCTTTGCCTCCTCCCTGTAATAGCCCAGGCTTCATTGTCAAACAGCTCCCTGACTTAAGCTCAGCTCCATCTACCGAGTCCCACTGATGTGCACAAATCTGAATTTGGGTTTTGTTATAGCATTGCAACTCTAGTGACATACTTGTCTCCTTTCCCCCAAGGACAACCAACCACAGTACAATCGTAGTCATAGATCAGCTACTCAGGGTAGTCTGACTTCTGCTTAAATCATTTAATTTACTGGGGAGAAAGAGAGAATGCTTTCATAAAATTGAGGATCTGGAAAAATAAAGAGACACACTAATACGTATCGTAATTCAGTACTTCAGTGAATGAGAGGGTTTAAGAAAATTTTGATTTATTGTATTGATATTTTAATCTTATTTTTAAATTTTTTTCTTTACCCATTTCCTTGTGTATTATCCTGTTAAAGCCTTTCAGTGTAAATATCTCACTTTTAATAATATTTTACTTGGAAAAAGTGCAATGTTATATAATAACTTGGGAAAGGAGAAGGGAGAGTAGGACCAAGTGGGTAGTGACTTGAGTTAGAGGTGAAGTGAGTTCTGTGTCTGCTCCCTGAGGCACAGAGAAAGGGCCAATGGCTTCATTCTGCTAATCTTGGAGGTGAAGATCTCTGTGACTTCCATCAGTGAAAGAGCAGCTGGCCAGTGCTGTATTTTTACCTCATTTTTATTTTCTTAAAACTAATCAAGGTGACCTTGAAAGTTCAGGTTAGTACCTCTTACATCCTTTTCTAATCTCTAAGTTGCACAAATAGGGAGAGATTTTGTTCAGAGTGAACTGAAATGTTATGTTGTGTGTGTGTGAATATTTCTTTTGCTTTTGTAAAATGAATTTCTTGACTTAGGCTTAATGCTTGTATTCTTGCAACATTTCTTTGCCTTGCACTATTTTTCATAAGGTCAGAACAATCACTCATAGTTTATTTGCTTCTGAATTTGTCTCTCACATATTTCTCTTTTCCTGTCCATTTATGATCTCTTATAAGAGGCCAGCCTCCTCGTGGTGTAGTTTGGTGAGTTGATGGGTACTCCTAGCAGTAACATTCTCTAGAAGACTGGTTCTCTTCCCAGCACTGCTGTTTTCTGAGTATCCTAGGGGATGTCACTTAGCCTCATAAGTTTCCATATAACCCAGTAAAAAGGAAAACCAACACTTAATCCCTGCTTTGTCCCAAGGTTTTTGAAGATTAAGTGAGAAAGGGAAAATAACTGATGCTTTTAAACTGTCAATCATGCCTAAACTGTTAGGATGTACTGTCATTGTACATCGCTATTATTATAGTTTATTGTTTTCATGGCATTTTAATTTCAAGGTCAATAAAGTCAATGAAGAGAGACATTTTACAAGCAACTGTATTGGCAATCTGTATTGAACGTTGGTTAGTATTCACATATTTTCCAATATGTAGAAAATATTACATAGTCGTTTAATGGACATAAACATGTATTGGCATTGGGCACTCAAGTAACTTTCAAAATGTAAGCCCTCTTCAACAGAGGCCAGTGGAGGAGTAGATCACACAGTCTGCCGAGGTCCTAGGAAAAGTGAATCTCCAGGCTGAGATGGAAGCTGAGGACTCTTACAGTTGTGAGCTTTGTGCTTCTGCACCTTTAGGAATATCGTAGTTCTTAGAGGAATGGAAAAGCAGTATTTGTTTCATCGTAATTGTTTAAAATTAGGCCAATAGTATTTGAATTGTAAAAGAGTACAGGAGGGTGGATAATTAGTGTTTGAATTCATTGACATTCTTTGTAGTGTAATACTGAAATCTAGCATATGCCATTTACATTTGGAATATTTTCTGATATATGGGGCAAGAGATTAGAATTCTAGAAAGAAATACATGTACTTGCCTCCAGCAAGGTAAATTGAGATTTCTTCCCATATGACCCATGCCTTGCCTAGTTTTTTTTTTTTTTTTTTTTACCTATTCCATTAATGTACCAACCAAAAGCTCTTTGCATCTGCCCTTTCCTTAAAACAAGATGAGGGCATCTACGTTACTGTTGGAACCTTACCATTTGGTTCCATTTGACTGTTTAGAAGTATAGTAAAAGTAGATTGAAAGGTTAAATGAACCCGGAGCCCAGTGGCTGGCCAGAATATAACACCTTTGTGAATTGGTATGTCTTGTTATGGCTTGCCCACTATCCAGAGGGCTTACCTGGCCCACCATTTCATGTACACTTTGCCTTCGTCTTTCCTGATATGAAAACTAGAAGCCAAAGCTGGAAATTAGGTAATACTTGAGATTATGTAGGAAAAAAAGAGATTTTTCTGAAAGCAAAAGTGGGTAATTGAGGGCCAGCATGTTTCTGGCTTTTTATTTTTTATGTAGTTGCCTACCATTTCATGTAAATTTTGGCCCCAACTACCAAATATCAGGCTCTGTCTATTGAACTTGGAAGGACAGATTGTGTTCTGCTGATTCTGATCATTTTTATGAATGGTAAAAGCTTTGCTTCTGTGTTTCTCGTCAGTAAGATGGTAAAAACTATAAGAACAGCCTAGTGTTCAGAGGACTGTTATTTCTTCATGTCAGCATCCATAGGCTGATCAGTGAATCAACATATATTGATTAAGAACCTGCTTTGTGCACGACACTGGGAAAATACAGGAAAAACAAAGATGAATAAAACATTTCCCTTCACCTCAAGGAACTTACAATCTGGCTGAAGAAATAAGATTCCATAATAGTTAAACAATACAAGGGGGAAAAGTGCCAGCTCTGTCAGAGGGCAAATTGTGAGATAAATACTAATCACTCCAAGGTCATTGGACATGAGACTTCATTTGAAGGAGTGTAAGCATAAGCTGGACTTTGAGGGATGGCAGGATTTGGACAAGCCAAAGAATTACATAAGGTCTGTTTATGTTTTATGTAGTTATATCCTAAGAGTCTAGTGCTGTCTTATGAAATCACATTTATTCTGTAGGTAACACAGCAAGCCCAAAGTCCCTGTGCTTAAAACAGCCAATGAATTGAAATGTATTATTACAAGTAAGATCAGATTTGAAGAAGGGTGATTAAGAAGTGATGGAGATCATTTTCAGCATTTCTAACAATCCAAATACAGAGCTAGAGTTGTATTTATGTTCAAGGATACAAGGATGATAATAATATTTACCTGCAGGCTCTTTTGGCATTCCTGGTATGGTATGTCCTCAGAAAAAAGGGGATAAAATAGTATCAGATATTACATTATGTAGTGTGACTAGTCTGAGCACACGTGGGGTGTTTGAATAATTCAGTGTGTACTTTAAGTGGCTTGTATACATGCATGTATTTGTACATATTATTTTAATCTAAATTATGTGACTATCTCACAGAATTAAAGGGAAGGTTGAACAGCCAGTCTTCAGAAAAGAGAGGAGGAAGGTTTCTCTTTAAATACGAGTAGCAAGAGTGAGCTGACAGCCTCCTCTGAACATGGCAGTGGATGCACCACTGGCAACATTTTTTTCCTCATGGCTCTGTTTAAGGTTCACATTTCTTGGAAAGTTTTTTTAGTCCTGTCTTAGGACACGTGTCCATCTCTTACCCAGGAAGTTCTGGGCATTTTCATGGTGAGTCCCATCAAGATTGCATGAGATCGGGAAGCTTGAAATCCACAAGGGAAAATTGAGTTGCCGTTATCCGAAGAAGGGGGTGAGGCTGCAGACAGTGGCACCACTAAGTACTGAACTCAATAGCTTATTTTGAAGTAATTTATTTCCCATTAGAGCCCTATAAGGCAAGCGTTAACATTCCGCTGTTATAAATAAACATGACTCTAGTTAGAAAATGTGGTTCTAGGATTTTAGCAAGTTCGGTATCAAAACCTGTACACTGCTCATAGCAACACACACACACACACACATACATGCACATGTGCATAAATTTCTTAAGCGATTAAGGTTTCAACTCAAATGATTCAGTTATTTCTATTGATCAGATTTGTCGGTGTTTATTATGTTACCTTTTCCATATAGGGAGTAGCATTTGTGTTAATGTAGCCCACTCACCTTCATACTCTATTTGTGAATATCAACGTGCATATCCATAGCTGGGTGATACGAATACTACTTGTGAATATGGAGAGGGCCATTTTAGTTGATCTTCGCAGCTTATTGAACAGCAGCACTGGTAACTACAGGCATTTATTAGGGGATTGATTTTGTTTCAGATGCACAGAACACTGAGGATATTCAGATGTATAAGATGCGGTCCCAACCCACTTGTTATCTAGCTGGAGGAGAGATCTTAGGTGAAAACTTATTAAAAAAATCCAATGTTAAATCTGGAAATGAGAAATCATCTTGTAAAATTTTCTCATTTTACAGATAAAGAAACAGAAGAGTACAAATGGCGAATGAAAAGCCCAAATTAGTACGGTAGGTTTGCTGCAAGATTGTGGCTATAAATATTGCCCAGTCTGTGGTTCGTGGTGGTGCAGCACAGGGAGCTTGTAGTGAAGTCCATGGGCCCCGTATACTGCAGGCTTTCTTAAAAAGGCTCAATTTCTGAAGTAAGTCGGAAGGCTTGGTGCCTTACCAAGGCAGAGGATTGTCTTTAAGGAGTTGTAGGACTACAGTAATTGGAAGGAGGAAGCATAGGAGTAAAGAAGGGCCAACATGAGGAAAGGCACTTCAATGGAGATACACACCATATTGTCATTTAATCAATTAATACATCAGTGTAACTGTCTTAGAGTTTTAGATAGAGCAGTGGAAAAAAAATGAAAATAGGCTGAATTCTAGAGTTGTAGGTAGTAGAGACTAAAAGCTCCTCTATGTGCGATGTGATATATACTGGAAAGATGGTTCAGACAGACACGGTTCTGAATCCTGGTTCCATCAACAACCAGCTGTGAGACTTTAAAAGTCCAATACTGACATACAGCAATAATGGTACCTGCTTGCCTTAGTTAGAAATTGTGCTTGGCTGGTTGAAACAAAGGTTAACACTAATGACTTACCAATGAGAAGTCTGGAGCCAGGCAATCAAAGACTGACACCTTGGCAGGATAATGTCATCATGGGCTTGGCTTCTTCTGTCAGGCACTCATCACCTCATATTTACAAGGTGACTTTTGGGTTGCTTTCCACTGTGTTCATGTCCCACATGAGATAGAGGGGAAGGGGCAAAAATCAAATGCCAGCTGAATTAGCAACTCTGTCCTATCCTGAGGGAGTTTTTCAATGATGCTCAACACAACTTTCTTTTGCATCTCATTTGTTAAACCTTAGCTGTAAGGACACTGCATCTACAGGGAGGCTAGCAAGTGTAGTTTTTCAGCTGGACACATGGTTGCCTCCAACAAAAGCAGGGATCTATTAATAAGAACTAAGGGCAAGTGGATATTAGGTGTGCAAGTAAAAGTCTCTGTCACACATGACCTTACATAGCTGTTTGAGGATTAGGAAAAAAATGTATATGTTTTACATTCTCAGTATATTTAGAGGGAGGGACAGGTTGATGAATCTGCTTTTGGATATTCTGAGCTTTAGTTGAACATGTTGCTGGTATCTGGAGTAGTTTAGGAAATCTCAGAAAAAGGATTGAGGCTGGTTATTGAGATTTGGAGGTGTCTGCATAAAAATGGAGAGGGCAGAAGCTTTAACTGCTAGTGCTGCAAAAATATGGAAGTGCTCTCTTTCATTGGTCACTCCAACATTACAGTGAAAGAGGTCAAGTATTTTAGGTTGTAATTTATAGAAACTAGAGGGGTCGTTGTGAGCGTGCACACCACTAACTGCAGCAGAAGTTGCTTTAAAGATAACTTTGGGTCATGATTAGAGAAACACCAGTCTTTTTCTTTCCTGTTCAGCCTCTAATTGATTCAGGCAACTGTATTTCTCTGTCCTTAAGCCAGTAGATCCGGAGCTGCAAAGAGTGTGCTTCTCCCAGCTTCTTCAGAACCCTTTCTCTCTTTTGGCTCACTCAGCCCTCCCAGATTCTAATTCAGAGACAATTTCCCCCACTCACTCTAAAAAGTGCCCGTATTTTCTTTATTTCTCTTGGTTAAGGATTTTTTTTCCCCTCCTTCAGGTAACTTTATCATTAGCTAATGTCTCACACATAAATTCTCGTTTTTTGCATGTCCAGAGGGGCTGGTAGAAAATAGGGAACCCCTTTAATACTGGGGGTATCTCAAGTCCTTGTGATTAAGAAATATAATGACCACTGTGACTATTTTCCATGGTTTGTCTACTCCTGATCCTTGCCCAGGTTTCCACCTCTTCTCAAGATAATTCCTCAGTCTCTTCCCACACCTGTCCCAGTTTCCTTCACTGAGAATAACAATTTGTTGGTTTTCTCCTAAATACTTATTATAGATTGCTACCTTTCAAAATATTTTGTTTATATACTGTATTTCCTGAGATAGAGCGACGCATGCAGGTCCTCCAGATTAATTGCTGAATGTATGAATGAGTGAAAGGGAGACATAAGAATATCAGAATAATTCACGAAATACCAAATACATATATATGAGGCTATTTAGTGAAAGCTAAGCAAGAGTTATAAATATTTTAAAATATACTGAATTGTGGTAAGCATTTCATGTTGTATGTAAGTCAAGTCATCACGCTGTAACCTTAAACTTATATAGTGCTGTATGTCGATTATATCCCAATGAAACTGGAAGAAAAAAATTTAAAAGAAATAAAAAATAAAGATACACTCAAGTTATAAGTGGAAGCTACAGAGTTTATGGTTTAGAAATAATATTTGGATGATAGAAACTTTGGTGTCCATTCTTCTCAAAATTTATAGAAGCATAGGTGATAACTACATCCCCACAAGATATAGGGGTTTTTCTATGAGGTGAACGGAGGTTGGAGATATTTAACATATTAAATGAATTCTCAAGTTTAATATCCTTTATTCGAATGCTGGGAGTTTTGAGACTATTGATAATAGAGGCAAATGTTTTAGTTATTGACTTTAGCTCAGTGGGGGATTACATGAACTCATTAAGACAGATATATGCCAAGTTCAAGGCCTTTTTGCTTTGTAAGAATCTAAAAGTCTGTTTTTTCCTGAATATACAAACATTACCATAGTAGTTTGAAAAAAAAATGAACAGTTCAGGCTTTTAGTATTGTCTCGATTGATGCATGAGTGCGTGGGTATTGAGTTATAATCTTCATGTCAAACATTAATATTAATTATTCTATTACCATTGGATTATATATATATATATATAATATATATATATACATATAATTAAATACTTATATATGTATAATCGTTGCATACATAGAGAATACGTTAATACTATGAAATATTGGCATATAATGTTTTGACTAAAGCAACATTTCAGAGAGAAAATCTAGGTCTTCCATGTAATTGAAAATTAAAGTCTATTTTTAACATTAAATAAACTCATTTCTTGTTTGCATGGCTGTTGTGTGGGAAGTAGATTGTAGACAATAAAAATTGAAGTATGTTGATAAGGAGTAAAATGATACAAAGTCTAGGCTAAAGTAGGCGGTAGCTTGGAATGATATCTACTGTCAAGTACTATTGACAACTTGGATGCAGGGACAAGAAAGAAAAACAAATCTAGGTTTTTAGTTTGAGTAAGCAAGTGACTGGTAGTGTCATTTGCTCAGGTGGAAACGCGTGAGGGAGGAGGAGGTTTGGGGGTTGCTAGGAGACAACATCGGTCTGGGCACGTTACATTTCAGTGAACGTTGTGTATTTATGTGGTTCGACTAAGTAAGTAATTCAGTATGTAAGTTTGGTTGGCCAAGGAGATTTTATATAAATGTAGGTGTCATCAAAAATATAGAAGTGAGTTAAGCGATAGGACCCTGTAAGTTGCAAGGAAAAGTGTTTATCCAAGAAGAGAAGGGAATCCCTGGGAAAGGTTTTGGGGGAGTGCGAGTAGTCAGAGGTCACAAAGGGGAGGGTAAACCAGCCAAGGTGACTGAAAGGAGCAGAGAGTGAGGTAGGAGAACAACAGGGAATATGTGGTATTAATAAAGGCAGAAGGAGAATGTGTTTTGAGGAGTCATCAGTGGTCAATTGAGGTAAATTTAAATGAGATAAAAAGTAATAAAAGAACAGAAAAGTGAACAATGGATTTGACAATATGGAGGCCAACGATGAACTTGACACAAATGGAAGAAATTTGTTTTTTAAAATAGAAAACACACGTTTTTGATTCAAATAAAGCTATATAGATGGAAAAGGATCCAAATCCCAGGAAAAACATTCTTGAGGTCAGCAGATAGGATGGATAGCTCAAGTAGAATGGTTTGATTTTGATTTGAATAAAGATACTTAGCTACAATAAAAGGATGGTAAGTAGAGGGTATGGGGAAACTCAAGATTTATTTTTCCTCTCATATCTCATGTAGCACAGATCCTGGAGGTGAGGGTGAGTACGTTTTGTACTGCCTTTGCCATTTTCAAACTATTTAATTTTCTTTTCCCTTTCAAACTCTCAACTCTTTTGTAGAATGCATCACCATACTTTACTCAAAATCTTTCACGTTGCTATCAACCATCAAATATATAGTAATCACACTGATTTGTTGAGGATTTTAGTACACAGATTATTTTATTTCTCCCCACCGTCACTTTTGGCTTCTCACTTTCTTGGTCGTCTTGACTTTAATGATCTGTTTCTCTGCCTCAGTTTTGTCATAGATTCTGATGAACATACCCTTGGCTTGCTAACTCTCATAGATACACTACTACTGTTGAAAATCAACTTCAGGCATCTCATTCTTTGTCAGCTACTTCCCACTCCAGCAATTCTGCATCCTGGTAAAGTCCCACCACCGATTGGTGCTACCAGAATCTTCTCGATGTCAATCTGCCTTCCCTTATTTCCTCAGTTCTCTCTTACAAACTTAGAGACCGTGGACCTTCATTATCATCACTCACATGTTGGTACCCTCATCCTCCTAACCCTCTTCTCCTCTCATTGTCCATCACTGGTTAAACCCAACCCTCTCCTTTTAATGCATCTTCAAATACATAGATGAGAACAAAGCAAGACAGACAGATGGGATGACTGGTTTTACATTAAGTCAATGGAAATAAATCTCAAAGGGGCAATCCACAATGCTCAGCTATTCTATTATATTCTCCCTAGTATATGCATTTTTGTCTCTTCTCAAAAAAAGGAATTTTCTCTTCTCCTCAAACCTCCTCTCTTCTCCTTAGTTGACAACCTTGTCTCCTATGCCATCAAGAAAACAGAAGCCATCAAAAATAACTTTGTAATATTCTCAAATACCTGTTGCTTCACAAAGACAATACTATTTGTTGATCTGTGGTCAGTTTTTTTGTAACATTTTCCTATGCCTTCTCTTTCCTTTTTAAGTTTCTTGCATCTTGTTATATAGCAGACTAGTAGTAGATGATTCTATTTAATAATAGTAGTTGAACTACTATGGAAACAGAGAATACTTTCTGAAATTAGGTGTGTGTTTATCTGTTTGTTCATTTGTGTAATTATTTGCTTTTAAATGAGAGTCCTTATTTCACCCACCTAGAAAGACAAGGGCATTTGAAGATAGTCATTAATGAGGGAAGGGTGAATTTTGTATATGAATCAAAAAATAGCATAATTGAACAAGAATACAAGTAGAGTGGTAGTTATTTACTAATATTTAGATAGAGATATTTTGAGAAAATCCTTTACACACCAAAATATTTATGTAATTTGAGGCATTCTACTTTTTAAAAAATTTTTATTTTATATTGGATTATAGTTGATTTACAATGTGTTAGTTTCAGATGTACAGCAAAGTGATTCAGTTATACATATACATACATCCATTCTTTTTCAGATTCTTTTCCTATATAGGTTATTACAGAATATTGAGTAGAGTTCCCTGTGCTATACAGTAGGTCCTTGTTGATTATATCGTATATGTTAATCCCAAACTACTAATTTATCTCTCCCCCCACCTTTCCCCTTTGGTAACCATAAGTTTGTTTTTGAAGTCTGTGAGTCTGCTTCTGTTTTGTAAACAAGTTCATTCATATCACTTTTTTAGATTCCACATATAAGTGATATCATATGATATATGTCTTTTTCTGTCTGACTTACTTCACTTAGTATGATAATCTCTAGGTCCATCCATGTTGCTACAAATGGCATTATTTCATTCTTTTTAATGGCTGAGTAATATTTCATTGTATATATGTACCACATCTTCTTTATCCATTCCTGTGTTGATGCACATTTAGGCTGTTTCCATGTCATGACTATTGTAACTAGTGCTGCTATGCACATTGGGGTGCATGTATCTTTTCGAATTATGGTTTTCTCTGGATATATGCCCAGGAGTGGAATTGTTGGACCACAGGATAGTTCTATATTTAATTTTTTAAGGAGCCTTAATACTGTTCTCCATAATGGTTGTACCAATTTACATTCCCACCAACAGTGTAGGAGGGTTCCTTTTTCTCCACACTGAGGGGTTCTGCTTTGAAACATGTCTGTGGAACCCTGGTCAAGGCCCCCAAATGAGCAATATAAAAACAGAAAGGTTAAGACCAACCTGATGTAATGAAGACAAAAGATGTTTCTAAGTATATGTGAATGGGTCAGATGTCTACATAACTTTCATTTTAGAGGGACCTCTAATCGTGGCCAGGGCTACTAAATCTGATGAGAATGTTTTTTAGGAGCCACAGTGTGGAGTTTGTAACGGCATATTCAAATCCACTGTGAAGATAATTATACTACTGTCTTTATTTTGTACTGTTGGACAGAAAAGCAGAGATTACTGACAAGCAGGTTATGAATCAACTGGAACATTGGTGAAGTTTTAAACTAGACATATTTTATGTTAGTATGACAGATTGTGGAGTCAGCAGAATTTGGTGATTGGCTATGCAATTAATGAAATAAATTCAGCAAATTATAATCAAACAAATATTGAAGTGTTTTTTTTTAACATTCAATTAGGTATTCAATTGACAGAAACACAGACTTGGAGAGATACTTCAATATTGATGCCAACAGTGGAGTTATTACAACTGCCAAATCTCTGGATCGAGAGACAAATGCTGTTCATAATATCACAGTCCTTGCAATGGAGAGCCGTAAGTTGTAAGGTTTAACATTAAATTAGAATGGAGGACGTTGAGAGTGGAGAATGGGTTGGCATGAGTTTACAGTTTTGACTTGAATTTTACTAGGTGTTTGAATTCAGCAAAATTTTGAAATTTTCTCATTTCAAGCTGCAAAATATTTGTATTCTCTAACTTTATTCGCTAATACTTACAAAGTTAGTGAAAAGAGGTTACCATAAAATAATGGGCCTGAGTTACCCTCAGAGGGCTTCTGCTTGTTTTGTGGTCATACTTTGTGCTGCATTTATGCTGACATGGGGTTGGTCCCGTAGTTTACAAAAAAAATAGTAAATTGATCTCTAACCAAGACACCCAGATTTCTACATTTTCATATTGAACTAATTTTGGTCCTTGATAAGAAAAACATTGAGAGAACAATGCATAATTATACTGTGTTCATGTTATATACATATGTAATAGGTACATAGTATATACACATATTCATACAAAAATCAGCTCTAGCATCAAAGAATATTGAAATTCCTGGCTTATTTGTCACTGTGTGTGTGTGTGTATGACATTTGGATCAGAGTTTCCATTGCTCCCTTTAAAGTCTACAGTGTTGTGGTTCTAGATTTTATTCAAGTCTTAGTCATTTCCTTATTAGATTGTGCTTTAGAGAGGCAAATATTTTTGCTTGATTCTAATCGTTTTAAATATGAGTTTCCTATGTAAGATGGGGTTGGAGTAATAGCTTTACTCTGAGCACAAGCAGACTGTGGAGATATTGTGGGTTCGGTTCCAGGCACCACAGTAAAGTGAATATCACAATGAAGGGGTCACACAGATGTTTTCGTTTCTCAGTGCATATGAAAGTTGTGTTTATACTATACTGTAATCGGTTAAGTATATAATAAATAGCATTTTGTCTAAAAAAAAGGTTACACTTTATTTAAAAAATACTTTACTGCCAAAAAATGCTAACTGTCATGTGATCCTTCAGCAAATTATAGAAGGAACATTAGGAACGTCAAAGATCACTGATCACAGATCACCGTAACACATATAATAATAATAATAAAGTCTGAAATATTATGAGAATTACCAAAATGTGACAGAGACACAAGGTGAGCAACTGTTATTGGAAAAATGGGACCCATTGACTTGCTCGATGAAGGGTTGCCAAAAACCTTCAATTTGTAAAACACACAGTATCTGCAAAGCGCATTCAAGTGAAGTGCAATAGAATGAGGTGTGCCTGTAAATGATAAAATGTTTTCCCGTTTATTAGAGAATCCATCTCAAATAGGAAGAGGCTATGTGGCCATCACTATACTTGACATCAATGACAACGCCCCTGAATTTGCCATGGACTATGAGACCACCGTTTGTGAAAATGCCCAGCCAGGCCAGGTGAGAGTCTCCAGAATACCACGCTCCTCGTTCGTGATTCCTTTAAAGATGCCCAGCGGCGGTTGCCTTTGAAATCCTGCCAGCTTTAAGATAAAATATAATCAGCATGTTTCAGCAAAACTCACGCTTTGATGTGTAGCATAAACTAATATTAAAGGAACTTTCAAATTCTGTTTAATTGGCATGATGAAAATTCTCTGGAAGAAAAGGTAAACGTTGTAAAAGCCGTGCTAAACGGTTAAGGGCTTAGGCTTTTTTAAGGAGAAATATAGCATGTTAAGCTCGATTGGGCCGCTTCCCACATTACACCGCGGGGCTTAAGTATCTTCAAGTTGTAAGAATTAAGTGTAGTGTAATCTCCTTGTGGTTTGGTCTACTCATCCATATTCTCAGTGTCCTGTGATGTTTATCGACATGGTATAATCAGTTGGCACAGCTTATTTCTGAGGTTCACAAAAGTAAATTCAAATATGAATTTTGAAAAGGACATGATTTGATTTTCAGAGCCCTTTTTTTTTTTGGCGGTACGCGGACCTCTCACTGTTGTGGCCTCTCCCGTTGCGGAGCACAGGCTCCAGATGCGCAGGCTCAGCGGCCATGGTTCAAGGGCCCAGCCACTCCGCGGCATGTGGGATCCTCCCGGACCGGGGCACGAACCCGTATCCCCCACATCGGCAGGCGGACTCCCACCCACTGCGCCACCAGGGAAGCCCCAGAGTCCTTTTTAGATTGGGTTCATATTAGTACACCTGACGCCGCCGCCTGCCCCCTCTCCTCACACGGCTCAGTCAGGAAGATGGTATTTATCATCCGTGTGAAGTTGCTCTGTCCTGCCTCACAAAACAGCTGAGCACACCAACATGCTTTTAAGTTTTACATTCCCTATTCCTAGGTTATCCAGAAAATCAGTGCTGTCGATAAAGATGAGCCATCCAATGGACACCAGTTTTATTTCAGCTTAACAATGGATGCAACGAATAACCACAACTTCTCATTGAAAGATAACAAAGGTAAGGTATAATTTTTTTCGTCAGAGGAGGCAACAGGTAGAAGCTTTCTAAGCAAGTACTTTTTCTCACTCAGGAATGCTGATTATGTAATTTTTTTTTCTTCATACCAGCGAGGACATAATTAAAGGGCAGTGAGCCCCTCAAGTAATTTTTATCTATGGATTTGCTGTCATGAAGAAGAAACTGCTACTTAAATAATTTTAGGCCTAAATCCAAAGAAGGGGGGAAGCCAGATCCATCTCTCTCTATCTTTACTTCTAGACATTTGCCAGCTCCATCTCTCTCTATCTTTACTTCTAGACATTTGCTTCCTTACTTGTATACCAAGCTCTTCATCCAGAGTATCTAATCAGTTGAGGACCAGCTAAATGCCTTAACAAGGATTATACTACCTAGGCATAACCTGAAAGTTTAGGAAAATAATTGGACTTAACACATTTCAACCTAAATCAACTTTGACTTAATATTTCAATGCCAACATCAGTTGTTTTATTTTTAACATAAAAATAAAAGTAATCCTTGCAAATAACAAATATACTCTTTATGGAGAGAAATATAAAATTAAAAAAGAACAAAGAATTCCCTATCATCCCAAATGCCGTTTCTCTGCTTCAAAGATAAACACTCTTAATCAGTTTTATAAATGTCATTTTTACAAATACCTATAGGTAGGTTCTGGTTTTGCTCAATTATATAAACATATATATATATATATATATATATATATATATATATATATATATATACACTTCTAGACATAGAGACAGTATATAGACAATTGTAAAAACTTTCAAAGGAAGCATGAGAACTTGCTATCTATTGTCTAATTTTGAATACTCTTCTTTCTCTCTCTCTCTCTCTCTCTCTCTCTCTCTCTCTCTCTCTCTCTCTGTATAGAGAAAGGAGTATACCCCAACAATATAGGAAATGTAATTCTTCCAGTTTGAATGTGTTACTCAGCTTTCAGATAAACAAAATGTAGAAATAAATTTGTTAGTTAAGTCTGGCTTATCTAAAAATATTTGCTTTCAGAAGATGGACATTATAAGTGCTTTTGCCTGAAGTCACCACTTATTTTACTGCAGGAAATTCAACTTTGGCCTCAGAAATTCAATCTGAAAATAATACATGTTTCTGATCCCGCTCTCTGCTAAAGGAGGATACTGTCTTTTCCCCGTAGTAACATAAAAGGAAGCACATTCTCTATGTGGGTAATCCCAAACTCTCTGACTTAATCATAGTTGGAAAGGACAATTCTCAGCATTTGCAGTCATCCAGCACAAATGCAGAGAGGGGAGTTTATGATTTTCCCAAGAAGGGTCTGAACGTTTCCCCCATTTGTTATCATCCACTAGCACCATGATTGTAGGACAGCACAGGCACTAAAATGGCTGGATTTCCAGGACATTGACACAGCCACACAATTGAAAGATTTCCCCAAGGGCAAGCCTAGAGCTCCCTCATCTGTGGGAATCTTGGAGGAAAACATAAGGAATAGGAAGAAAGAACGTCAGTGTGTGTGTGATTTGATGTCAGGCATGTTAGATTACAAATCAACAACTCTGAGAAAACTTTGTGTGTCAAGTCATAAATATGTATAACATCTGAATGGTTGGAAGGCAAAGACAAGGGGTGTGTGTGTCAAGGGTACAGAAACATACTCAAGACAATATGCTTCAACAACTCCATGTGTAGTTTTTTTAATGAACACTCTTGAATTCATACATTTTAAAATAAAAGATTTGTTTACATAAAATCCTACCAGCTGGAATCTGAAAACCAAACACTTTTCTTCCTACTACACTTTATAATTCCAGTCTCATGTGTGCTTGCTGTTCTGTGCTGTTCGAGACAGAACAGATTTCAGCTTGTTCTTTCATTAGAGTATTGTTCATTCTTTCATGTCATTGGATAAAGCACACTGGGTAAAACTATGGTCCTGGTGTTCCTTCTTTTCCATTATATTTTCATTGCTCTAAATTTTAAAATCACATAAATTCCATTATTAATTAATTAAGACAAGTTAACTGAACAAATTGTTAGCAGATTAAAAAATCTATTTCTGATATAGAAATCACAGTTGTGTCATAGAGACTTACTGATCACCGTTAAAAGTTTCATAATTACCATAATAGGTTAGATGAAACAGAATATTGAATATATTATAAATTAAACACAAATGACCTATTTTATCACTGACAAAATGTTTATATACATGGTGTTTTGGTAACCCTGTGTACCAGTACGAATTTTTAAAAATTACACAATAATTCCTCTTTTGAATATCTATGCATACTCATTTTAATTAAAACTAGAGTGGCTTATTTTACTTCTTTCTATATTGGGCTTGGAACTTGTCCAAGAAAAGATGGATTGGAAATTTCACCTATTCTATCTGATGATGATGCAAAAATACTTAACCTGTTAATTTTTATTATCTTCTCTATAAGCATATGGTTTGAAATGTTAAGATTAGTAAAAAGGTATATGTAATTTTTACAAAGTTGCAGGTAATGTAATAAATGATGTATAAACATTTTCCCATTCAGTTTTACTTTATAACTGTTTCTTTGGATATAACCATATAGCATGACATAAATATATTAAAACATATTCACATGAACCAATATTTGGAAATATGGCTCTCTGTCAAAAGAAGCTAAGGAGAGTGACTTAAGTCAGATAAAGATTTTTTAGATTAATTAATTTATTTTTTTAACATCTTCATTGGAGTATAATTGCTTTACAATGGTGTGTTAGTTTCTGCTGTATAACAAAGTGAATCAGCTATACATAACATATATCCCCATATCCCCTCCCTCTTGCGTCTCCCTCCCACCCTCCCTATCCCATCCCTCTAGGTGGTCACAAAGCACCGAGCTGATCTCCCTGTGCTAAGCGGCTGCTTCCCACTAGCTATCTACCTTACGTTTGGTAGTGTATATATGTCCATGCCACTCTCACTTCATCCCAGCTTACCCTTCTCCCTCCCTGTGTCCTCAAGTCCATCTCTACATCTGTGTTTTTTTTTTTTTTCTTTTTTTTTTTTTTAGTTTCTGCTTTATAACAAAGTGAATCAGTCATACATATACATCTGTTCCCACATCCCTTCCCTCATGCATCTCCCTCCCTCCCACTCTCCCCATCCCACCCCTCCAGGCGGTCACAAAGCACCGAGCTGATCTCCCTGTGCTCTGCAGCTGCTTCCCACTAGCTATCTACCTTACGTTTGGTAGTGTATATATGTCCATGCCTCTCTTTCGCTTTGTCACAGCTTACCCTTCACCCTCCCCATATCCTCAAGTCCGTTCTCAAGTAGGTCTGTGTCTTTATTCCTGTTTTACCCCTAGGTTCTTCATGACATTTTTTTTTTTTAAATTCCATATATATGTGTTAGCATACGGTATTTGTCTTTCTCTTTCTGACTTACTTCACTCTGTATGACAGACTCTAGGTCTATCCACCTCATTACAAATAGCTCAGTTTCGTTCCTTTTTATGGCTGAGTAATATTCCATTGTATATATGTGCCACTTCTTCTTTATCCATTCATCCGATGATGAACACTTAGGTTGTTTCCAGCTCCGGGCTATTGTGAATAGAGCTGCAATGAACATTTTCGTACATGTCTCTTTTTGAATTATGGTTTTCTCAGGGTATATGCCTAGTAGTGGTATTGCTGGGTCATATGGTAGTTCTATTTTTAATTTTTTAAGGAACCTCCATACTGTTCTCCATAGTGGCTGTACCAATTCACATTCCCACCAGCAGTGCAAGAGTGTTCCCTTTTCTCCACACCCTCTCCAGCATTTATTGTTTCTAGATTTCTTGATGATGGCCATTCTGACTGGTGTGAGATGATATCTCATTGTAGTTTTGATTTGCATTTCTCTAATGATTAATGATGTTGAGCATTCTTTCATGTGTTTGTTGGCAGTCAGTATATCTTCTTTGGAGAAATGCCTATTTAAGTCTTCTGCCCATTTTTGGATTGGGTTGTTTGTTTTTTTGCTATTGAGCTGCATGAGCTGTTTATAAATTTTGGAGATTAATCCTTTGTCAGTTGCTTCATTTGCAAATATTTTCTCCCATTCTGAGGGTTGTCTTTTGGTCTTGTTTATGGTTTCCTTTGCTGTGCAAAAGCTTTGAAGTTTCATTAGGTCCCATTTGTTTATCTTTGTTTTTAGTTCCATTTCTCTAGGAGGTGGGTCCAAAAGGATCTTGCTGTGATTTATGTCATAGAGTGTTCTACCTATGTTTTCCTCTAAGAGTTTGATAGTTTCTGGCCTTACATTTAGGTCTTTAATCCATTTTGAGCTTATTTTTGTGTATGGTGTTAGGGAATGATCTAATCTCATACTTTTACATGTCCCTGTCCAGTTTTCCCAGCACCACTTATTGAAGAGGCTGTCCTTTCTCCACTGTACATTCCTGCCTCCTTTATCAAAGATAAGTTGGCCATATGTGCGTGGTTACTGTAGCTTTGTAGTATAGTCTGAAGTCAGGGAGCCTGATTCCTCCAGCTCCGTTTTTCGTTCTCAAGATTGCTTTGGCCATTCGGGGTCTTTTGTTTTTCCAAACAAATTTTGAAATTTTTTGTTCTAGTTCTGTGAAAAATGCCAGTGGTAGTTTGATAGGGATTGCATTGAATCTGTAGATTGCTTTGGGTAGTAGAGTCATTTTCACAATATTGATTCTTCCAATCCAGGAGCATGGTATATCTCTCCATCTATTTGTATCATCTTTAATTTCTTTCATCAGTGTCTTATAATTTTCTGCATACAGGTCTTTTGTCTCCTTAGGTAGGTTTATTCCTAGATATTTTATTCTTTTTTGTTGCAATGGTAAATGGGAGTGTTTTCTTGATTTCATTTTCAGATTTTTCATCATTAGTGTACAGGAATGCCAGAGATTTCTGTGCATTAATTTTGTATCCTGCTACTTTACCAAATTCATTGATTAGCTCTAGTAGTTTTTCGGCAGCATCTTTAGGATTCTCTATGTATAGTATCATGTCATCTGCAAACAGTGACAGCTTTACTTCTTCTTTTCCGATTTGGATTCCTTTTATTTCCTTTTCTTCTCTGATTGCTGTGGCTAAAACTTCCAAAACTATGTTGAATAAGAGTGGTGAGAGTGGGCAGCCTTGTCTTGTTCCTGATCTTAGTGGAAATGGTTTCAGTTTTTCACCATTGAGGACAATGTTGGCTGTGGGTTTGTCATATATGGCCTTTATTATGTTGAGGAAAGTTCCCTCTATGCCTACTTTCTGCAGGGTTTTTATCATAAATGGGTGTTGAATTTTGTCGAAAGCTTTCTCTGCATCTATTGAGATGATCATATGGTTTTTCTCCTTCAACTTGTTAATATGGTGTATCACATTGATTGATTTGCGTATATTGAAGAATCCTTGCATCCCTGGAATAAACCCCACTTGATCATGGTGTATGATCCTTTTAATGTGCTGTTGGATTCTGTTTGCTAGTATTTTGTTGAGGATTTTTGCATCTATGTTCATCAGTGATATTGGCCTGTAGTTTTCTTTCTTTGTGACATCCTTGCCTGGTTTTGGTATCAAGGTGATGGTGGCCTCGTAGAATGAGTTTGGGAGTGTTCCTTCCTCTGATATTGTTTGGAAGAGTTTGAGAAGGATGGGTGTTAGCTCTTCTCTAAATGTTTGATAGAATTCGCCTGTGAAGCCATCTGGTCCTGGGCTTTTGTTTGATGGAAGATTTTTAATCACAGTTTCAATTTCAGTGCTTGTGATTGGTCTATTCATATTTTCTATTTCTTCCTGAGTCAGTCTTGGTAGGTTGTGCCTTTCTAAGAATTTGTCCATTTCTTCCAGGTTGTCCATTTTATTGGCATAGAGTTGCTTAT
Organism: Hyperoodon ampullatus; assembly: GCF_949752795.1. Classification (NCBI taxonomy): domain Eukaryota; kingdom Metazoa; phylum Chordata; class Mammalia; order Artiodactyla; family Ziphiidae; genus Hyperoodon; species Hyperoodon ampullatus. Next base: position 79,089,035 of record NC_136926.1, read on the forward strand.
AGTAATCTCTCATGATCTTTTGTATTTCTGCAGTGTCAGTTGTTACTTCTCCTTTTTCATTTCTAATTCTATTGATTTGAGTCTTCTCCCTTCTTTTCTTGATGAGTCTGGCTAATGGTTTGTCAATTTTGTTTATCTTCTCAAAGAACCAGCTTTTAGTTTTATTGATCTTTGCTATTGTTTCCTTCATTTCTTTTTCATTTATTTCTGATCTGATCTTTATGATTTCTTTCCTTCTGCTAACTTTGGGGGTTTTTTGTTCTTCTTTCTCTAATTGCTTTAGGTGCAGGGTCAGGTTGTTTACTCGAAATGTTTCCTGTTTCTTAAGGTGGGATTGTATTGCTATAAACTTCCCCCTTAGAACTGCTTTTGCTGCGTCCCATAGGTTTTGGGTCGTCGTGTCTCCATTGTCATTTGTTTCTAGGTATTTTTTAATTTCCTCTTTGATTTCTTCAGTGATCACTTCGTTATTGAGTAGTGTATTGTTTAGCCTCCATGTGTTTGTATTGTTTAGCCTCCATGTGTTTGTATTTTTTACAGATCTTTTCCTGTAATTGATGTCTAGTCTCATAGCATTGTGGTCGGAAAAGATACTTGATACAATTTCAATTTTCTTAAATTTACCAAGGCTTGATTTGTGACCCAAGATATGATCTATCCTGGAGAATGTTCCATGAGCACTTGAGAAGAAAGTGTATTCTGTTGTTTTTGGATGGAATGCCCTATAAATGTCAATTAAGTCCACCTTGTTTAATGTGTCATTTAAAGCTTATGTTTCCTTATTTATTTTCATTTTGGATGATCTGTCCATTGGTGAAAGTGGGGTGTTAAAGTCCCCTACTATGATTGTGTTACTGTCGATTTCTCCTTTTATGGCTGTTAGTATTTGCCTTATGTATTGAGGTGCTCCTACGTTTGGTGCATAAATATTTACAATTGTTATATCTTCTTCTTGGATCGATCCCTTGATCATTATGTAGTGTCCTTCTTTGTCTCTTCTAGTATTTATTTTAAAGTCTATTTTGTCTGATATGAGAATTGCTACTCCAGCTTTCTTTTGATTTCCATTTGCATGGAATATCTTTTTCCATCCCCTCACTTTCAGTCTGTATGTGTCTCTAGGTCTGAAGTGGGTCTCTTGTAGACAGCATATATATGGGTCTTGTTTTTGTATCCATTCAGCCACTCTGTGTCTTTTGGTGGGAGCATTTAGTCCATTTACATTTAAGGTAATTATTGATATGTATGTTCCTATTCCCATTTCCTTAATTGCTTTGGGTTCGTTATTGTAGGTATAGTCCTTCTGTTGTGTTTCTTGCCTAGAGAAGTTCCTTTAGCATTTGTTGTAAAGCTGGTTTGGTGGTGCTGAACTCTCTCAGCTTTTGCTTGTCTGTAAAGGTTTTAATTTCTCCATCAAATCTGAATGAGATCCTTGCTGGGTAGAGTAATCTTGGTTGCAGGTTTCTCTCCTTCATCACTTTAATTATGTCCTGCCACTCCCTTCTGGCTTGTAGAGTTTCTGCTGAGAGATCAGCTGTTAACCTGATGGGGATTCCCTTGTGTGTTATTTGTTGTTTTTCCCTTGCTGCTTTTAATATGATTTCTTTGTGTTTAATTTTTGACAGTTTGATTAATGTGTCTTGGCGTATTTCTTCTTGGATTTATTCTGTATGGGACTCTCTGTGCCTCCTGGACTTGATTAACTATTTCCTTTCCCATATTAGGGAAGTTTTCAACTATAATCTCTTCAAATATTTTCTCAGTCCCTTTCTTTTTCTCTTCTTCTTCTGGAACCCCTATAATTCGAATGTTGGTGCGTTTAATGTTGTCCCAGAGGTCTCTGAGACTGTCCTCTGTTCTTTTCATTCTTTTTTCTTTATTTTGCTCTGCAGCAGTTATTTCCACTATTTTATCTTCCACCTCACTTATCCGTTCTTCTGCCTCAGTTATTCTGCTATTGATCCCATCTAGAGTATTTTTTATTTCATTTATTGTGTTTTTAATCGATGCTTGATTCATCTTTAGTTCTTCTAGGTCCTTGTTAACTGTTTCTTGCATATTGTCTATTCTATTTCCAAGATTTTGGATCTGGGAAATAGAATCTTGGATCAGCTTTACTATCATTATTCTGAATTCTTTTTCAGGTAGACTGCCTATTACCTCTTCATTTGTTAGGTCTGGTAGGTTTTTATCTTGCTCCTTCACCTGCTGTGTGTTTTTCTGCTTTCTCATTTTGCTTATGTTACTGTGTTTGGGGTCTCCTTTTTGCAGGCTGCAGATTCGTAGTTCCCGTTGTTTTTGGTGTCTGTCCCCCGTGGCTAAGGTTGTTTCAGTAGGTTGTGTAGGCTTCCTGGTGGGGGGGACTAATGCCTGTGTTCTGGTGGTTGAGGCTCGATCTTGTCTTTCTGGTGGACAGGTCCACGTCTGGTGGTGTGTTTTGGGGTGCCTGTGGCCTTATGTTTTTAGGTATCCTCTCTGCTAATGGGTGGGGTTGTGTTCCTGCCTTGCTAGTTGCTTGGCATAGGGTGACCAGCACTGTAGCTTGCTGGTCGTTGACTGAAGCTGGCTGCTGGTGTTGAGATGGAGATCCCTGGGGGATTTTCGCTGCTTGATATTATGTGGAGCTGGGAGGTCTCTTGTGGACCCGTGTCCTGAAGTTGGCTCTCCCACTTCAGAGGCACAGCACTAACTCCTGGCTGCAGCAACAAGAGCCTTTCATCCACCCGGCTCAGAATAACAGTGAGAAAAAGTAGAAAGAAATAATTAGTAGAAGAAAGAAAGAGAGATTGAAAGAAAGGAAGAAGGGAAGAAAGGAGGGAAGGAAGAAAGAAAGAAAGGAGGGAGGGAGGGAGGAAGGATGGAAAGAAAGAAGGAAAGAAAGGAGGGAGGGAGGGAGGAATGAAAGCAAAAGGAAGAGTGAATGGAAGAAGGGAGGGAGGGAGGAAGGAAAGAAAGAAAGAAAGACAGGAGGGAGGGAGGAAGGAAAGAAAAAGAAAGTGGAAAGAAGAAGGGTGGGAGGGAGGGAGGGGTGGAGGAAAGAAAAAGAAAGAAGGAAAGGAGGAGCGGAGGGAGGGAGGGAGGAAGGGAAGGGAGGAAAAAAAGAAAGAGCAGGTAAAGTAAAATAGAATAAAGTATGAAATATAGTAGCGTTATTAAAATTAAAAAGTAATTATTGAAAAAAAACACGGACCGATAGAACCCTGGGACATATGGTGGAAGCAAAGCTATACAGAGAGACTCTTACACAGAAGATTACACATACACATTCACAAAAAGAGAGCAGGGGGAAAAATCAAAAATCTTGCTCTCCAAGTCCACCTCCTCGATTTGGGATAATTCGTTGTAAAAAGAGGAAAAGGGCGAAAAGTCTGAAATCTTGCTAAGTCCACCTCCTTAATTTGAGATAATTCCTTGTAAAAAGAGGAAAAAAGGGGGAAAGTCTTAAATCTTGTCCTCAAAGTCCACTTCCTCAATTTGGGATGATTCGCTGTCCATTCATGCACTCCACAGACGCAGGGCACATCAAATGGACCGTGGAGCTTTAATCCGCTGCCTCCGAGGCTGCACAGAGAGATTTCCCTGTCTCTGCTCTCACAACTCCCGGGTCTCAGCCTTGGACCTGGCCCCGCCTCTGCGCGTAGGTCGCCGGAGGGCGTCCGTTCTTCGCTCAGACAGGACGGGTTTAAAGGAGCCGCTGATTCGGGGGCTCTGGCTCACTCAGGCAGAGGGGAGCGAGGGGAATGCCCTCTCCTCGCGCACCAGGCAACAAAAGGGGAAAAAAGTCTCTTGCCTCTCCGGTAGCTCCAGACCCTTTCCCCGGACTCCCTCCGGGCCAGCACTAACCCCTTCAGGGTCTCTTCCTGCCGCCAGCCCCAGTCCTCTCCCTGCGCTCCGACTGAAAGCCGATACCCGAGCCTCAGCTCCCAGCCCCGCCCGCCCTGGCGGCCGAGCAGACAAGCCTCTCGGGCTGGTGTGTGCCTGAGGGCACCGATCCTCTGTGCCAAAATCTCTCTGCTTTGCCCTCCACACCCCTGTTGCTGTGCTCTCCTCCGCTACTCCGAAGCTTTCCCCCTCCTCCACCTGCAGTCTCCGCCCTCGAAGGGGCTTATAGTGTGTAGAAACCTTCCCTCTTTCATGGCTCCCTCCCACTGGTGCAGGTCCCGTCCATATCCTATTGTCTCTGTTTATTCTTTTTTTCTTTTGACCTACCCAGGTGTGTGGGGAGTTTCTTGCCTTTTGGGGGGTCTGAGGTCTTCTGTCAGCGTTCAGTAGGTGTTCTGTTGGAGTTGTTCCACGTGTAGATGAATTTCTGATGTATCTGTGGGGAGGAAGGTGATCTCCGCGTCTTACTCTTCCGCCATCTTCCTCCAGCCTCCCATCTGTGTCTTTATTCCTGTCCTGGCCCTAGGTTCTTCAGAACCTTTTTTTTTTTTTTTTTTTTTTTAGATACCTTATATATGTGTTAGCATATGGTTATTTGTTTTTCTCTTTCTGACTTACTTCAATCTGTATGCCAGTCTCTCGGTCCATCCACCTCACTACAAATAACTCAGTTTCGTTTCTTTTTATGGCTGAGTAATATTCCATTGTATATATGTGCCACATCTTTATCCATTCATCTGTCAATGGACACTTAGGTTGCTTCCATTTCCTGGGTATTGTAAATAGTGCTGCAATGAACATTTTGGTACATGTCTCTTTTTGAATTCTGGTTTCCTCTGGGTATATGCCCAGTAGTGGGATTGCTGGGTCATATGGTAGTTCTATTTTTATTTTTTAAGGAACCTCCATACTGTTCTCCATAGTGGCTGTAACAGTTTACATTCCGACCAACAGTGCAAGAGGGTTCCCTTTTCTCCACACCCTCTCCAGCATTGTTTGTAGATTTTTCGATGATGGCCATTCTGACTGATGTGAGATGATATCTCATTGTAGTTTTGATTTGCATTTCTCTAATGATTAGTGATGTTGAGCATCCTTTCATGTGTTTGTTGGCAATCTGTATATCTTCTTTGGAGAATGTCTATTTAGGTCTTCTGCCCATTTTTGGATTGGGTTGTCTTTTTTTTATATTGAGCTGCATGAGCTGCTTGTAAATTTTGGAGATTAATCCTTTGTCAGTTGCTTCATTTGCAAATATTTTCTCCCATTCTGAGAGTTGTCTTTTCATCTTGTTTATGGTTTCCTTTGCTGTGCAAAAGCTTTTCAGTTTCATTAGGTCCCATTTGTTTATTTTTATTTTTATTTCCATTTCTCTAGGAGGAGGGTCAAGAAGAATCTTGCTGCGATTTATGTCACAGAGTGTTCTGCCTATGTTTTCCTCTAAGAGTTTTATAGTGTCTGGCCTTACATTTAGGTCCTTAAAGTTTGGTGGGACAGAGTCCATCAGAAATCTTGTGTTCCATGCATTTGCTTTCTTTACTCTAGACAACACAGCCTCAATTCTCACCAGGAGAAATGGCTTCCGGAGACAGGAGCAATCTGTTTATTATCTGCCAGTCTTCATCGTGGACAGTGGATCACCTTCACTTAGCAGCACCAACACCCTCACCATCCGTGTCTGTGACTGTGATTCAGATGGGGTAGCCCAGACCTGCAACGCCGAGGCCTACGTCCTCCCTGCTGGCCTCAGCACCGGAGCCCTGATCGCAATACTGGCCTGTGTCCTGACGTTACTGGGTAGGTACCGTTTGCAGTGCTTGCTTTGTAAGAGCAGTCACAACACCATAGGTCAGAACTTTTTTCTTTTCCTCTTCATACCTTTTGAGAACATATGCAGATATTCTAATCCATGGTATTTGGGTCACAGAGCAATCCATGATCATTGGCCAGACTTTCCAGTGATAACTCAGAAAAATTATCAATTTCATTTTTTTAAAAGTGAAGATAAATGGCTTATGTTTAAAATTGAATTTTTTCAAGATTTTTAAAACATTTACTATATCTCCCAGCTGTTTGCTTTAGAATTCCAGGAACTGTATTAGAGTAAAGAGAATTTTTTCTATGTTGCTTTGATAATATGCTTATTTTAGAAATAATGGCCTTAGGTAGAATCTATGATATTTAATTCCTTAAGACATGAACATTCTTTATATTAGTCTCTATTCTTGCCTGTGTGTTTGAAATACATAATGAAAAAAGACCAATGAATATGGGGGCTTGAAAAAAAAGAAATGATGGCTTTATATCCTACCTCTCTTAAGAAAAGATTTAAGGTGGGTTTTATAATTATTTGTGAATCTTAAAAGGTTTGAAATTTCAGCAGTGCAAAATTTTCCAAGAAGAATTTACATTTAATTGTACTTTTCCATGATTACTTTGTTATGTGGTTAAGTTAGATTTATAACTCACATTAGAACTGCAGTTTTATAAGAGATTATGCAGCATCCTTTTAAAAATTGGGAGGTATCCAACATGGTCATTGGGTAATGGGTTTATTCCTTTACATTCTGTGAGGGCAAAGTGTACCTTCCTACAGCAAGGACAATAAGCATTTAATTTTGCATCTGAGCCCGTACTCTGTGTTTTCCTGGGGTTTAATATAATTTGTAAATTCATTTATATTTTTGTAAATGCAGAATTTAGCAGTGGGAGTCATAATTGTATAATGTTTAAAAACAAGATTTATGGAGTTCGATAAAACCTAGCTTTTATGACTGCCTCCAATATGTACTAGTTCACCAGGGGAACATTACTTCTTCTTAGGCTAGCTTCTCAATCTCAAAGGGGAAAAGAATAGAACTAGACTCATAATGTTGTTGTGAAAATTAAATGAGATAATTCATGTGCCAACCATCTAGTGAACATTCAGTAAATTTTAAGCGTTATCAATGAGCAAGTTCTCAACCTATTAACCAAGCTAAGACATACTCACTAATACACTGTGTAAATGATCTCATAACAATGGAAGTTATTATCTTCTAAAACTTCAGCTAACCAAATAAATCTAGAAGGAAATAAACTTTTTTTTCATATAGCTTCACATAGATCACCAAAACTTTTAGAAATTCATTAGAAATGGCAAATAATTCCCAATTAAAGTCTAATTAGAGTATAAGGGACTAAGTAAGTTTTGAAAAATATGGAACCATGGCAAAGTGCTTATTATTTCTCTATCAGGTTTCAAAACATATGAATAAGAGGTAAGTTGTGTATTTATTTTATAGTAGCTGGATAACCTAGATGAGAAGATAGAGATTTTCCTTTGTGGTGTTTTTCTGTTTGTTTGTTTTTTAATTTTATTGGCATATAGTTGATTTACAATGTTGTGTTAGTTTCAGGTGTACAGCAAAGTGAATCTGTTTTATTATATATATATAAAAGAATGGAGATATATATATATTTTTTCATTTTTTGATTCTTTTCCCATAAAGGTTATTACAGAATATTGAGTTCCCTGTGCTGCTCTGATCTTTATGATTTGTTTCCTTCTACTAACTTTAGATTTTGTTTGTTCTTTCTCTAGTTGCTTTAGGTGTAAGGTTAGATTTGAGAGTTTTCTTGTTTCCTGAGGGTAAGATTTTATTGCTATAAACTTCCCTCTTAGTACTGCTTTTGCTGTGTTCCATAAGTTTTAGATCGTCATGTTTTCGTTGTCATTTCTCTCTAGGTATTTTTTTTATTTCCTGATTTCTTCAGTGATCCATTGGTTGTTTAGTAACATATTGTTTAGCCTCCACATGTTTGTGTTTTTTAGGGTTTTTTTCTTGTAAATTTATAATCTCATAGCATTGTTGTTTGAAAAGATGCTTGATATGATTTCAGTTTTCTTAAAATTTACTGAGGCTTGATTTGTGGCCCAAGATGTGGTCCATCTTGAGAAGAAAGTGTATTCTGCTGCTTTTCGATGGAATGTCCTATAAATATCAATTAGGTCCATCTGGTCTAATGTGTCATTTAAGGCCTGTGTTTCCTTACTGATTTTCTCTCTGAACCATCTGTCCATTGGTGTAAGTGGGGTATTAAAGTTCCCCACCATTATTGTGTTACTGTCAGTTTCCCCTTTTATGGCTGTCAGAATTTGCCTTGTATATTGAGGTGCTCCTATGTTGGGTGCATATATATTTACAATTGTTATATCTTCACCTAGGATTGATCCCTTGATCATTATGTAGTGTCCTTCCTTGTCTCTTGTAACAGTCTTTAAAGTGTATTTTGTTTGGGTATTGCTATACCAGCTTTCTTTTGATTTCCATTTGCATGAAATGCCTTTTTCCATACCCTCATTTTCAGTATGTATGTGTTCCTAGATGTGAAGTGGGTCTCTTGTAGACAGCATATATACAGATCTTATTTTTCTATCCATTCAACCAGTCTGTCTTTTGGTTGGAATATTTAATCCATTTACATTTAAGGTAATTATTGATATGTATGTTCTTATTGCCATGCATTAATTGTTTTGGAATTTTTTTTAGGATTTTTTTGTTCCTTTTGTTCTCTTTGTGATTTGATGACTATCTTTAGTGTGTATGGATTCCTTTTTTTTTAATGTGTATCTTGTTTTTTGGTTTGCAGTTTTTATGAGGTTTTGATATAGCTATATATATATATATATATGTCTGTGTGTTTGTGTGTGTATATATATATATATATATAGAGAGAGAGAGAGAGGAGGTTTCAAGTTTCTGGCCTCTTAATTTCAAATGCATTTCCCATTTCCTGTATTTGTACTCTCCTCATGGTTGCTGGTCTTGATATCATATTTGTGTGTAGATGATTTCCTACTTTTACTGTACTTTTGCCTTTAGTGGTGAGCTTTCCCATTTGTGATTTTCTTGTTTCTAGTTGTGGGCACATTTTTTTTTTCTTTCCTGCTTAGAGAAGTTCTTTTAGTGTTTGTTGTAAAGCTGGTTTGGTGGTGCTGAATTCTCTTAGCTTTTGCTTGTCTGTAAAAACTTCGATTTCTCTGTTGCATCTGAATGAGAGCCTTGCTGGGTATATAGTATTCTTCATTGTAGGTTTTTCCCTTTCATCACTTTAAATATATCATGCCTCTCCCTTCTGGCCTGCAGAGTTTCTGCTGAGAAATCAACTGATAACCTTATAGGGATTCCTTTGTATGTTGCTTTTCCCTTGCTGCTTTTAACATTTTTTCTTTGTATTTAATTTTTGTCAATTTGATTAATGTGTGTCTTGGCATGTTACTCCTTGGGTTTATCCCATATGGGACTCTCTGTGCTTCCTGAGCTTTAGTGTTTCCTTTCTCATATTAGGGAAGTTTTCAGCTATAATCTCTTCAAATATTTTCTCAGGCCCTTCCTCTTCTACTTCTGGGACCTCTATAATGTGAATGTTGGTGTGTTTAATGTTTTATGTGTTTGTGGTCTCCTTTTCGCAGGCTGCAAGTTTGTATTAATAGTCTATCCTTTTACTTCTGGTGTCTGCCCCCTGGTGGGTGAGGATGGTCCAGGGACTTGTGCAGACTTCCTGGGGGGGAGGGACTGGTACCTGCCCTATGTCCAAAGAGGACATAGGTAGATGATGTGTGGATGACTCCTTTTGAACTTGACTAGCTTATCACAGACAGTTTAGATTATACCTTACTTCAAAGGAGTAAGATATAATTGTATTACCTAGAATTTAATCATGCACAGCAGTTAACTTTTTTCATTTTTTTAAAGGGTGTCTCTCTAATGAAGCCTACTTCATTTTGGAAAATACTTTCATCTGTGATTTAGGCATTCCTTGCAATTTATATTTCTTGGTGATTCTAATTCATTTAAAATAATTACGTAGCTGTTACTGAAAGTAAGTGAAATAGTTGTAATAGACTTCCTTCTTGCATATGATAGATATGAGTGTGTGTGTACATGCATATATTTCAGGGTAAAGTCATAGGTTTGGGGGGTTTTAAGTATGACTACTCTTTTTGTTAAATTTGAGCATTTTCCTTATAGATACACTAGTTGAGGAATGCTTCTTGGACTTCTAAAAATCAAATGTTTATGTTCCATAGTTTATTCATTTTTTAAAAGTTTCTGCAAGTCTACAAGAACAAGTCAAAACAGAGCCTATTGTACTGAAATACAGTTTGGAACCCGGTGCTTCTGTCTACAGCTTCCTTTTCTCAGTAAGGATTCTGCCTAGTAATCTGTATGTTCAAATGTTAGCATTTCAGTTCAGAAGGAGTCTCTTGGTACCAGATTAACTTTTCAGAGCAGATAACCAGGACCTTTTAGTCTTTTCGTTCTGTCTCTTCTGTTATAGGCTCTGGGTTTTTATGACAGGTGCCAGAGCCAGTACTCAGGGGAGCAGATGGGATGCCCAGCCTGGTATGAACCTGACTTCTGATGCACAAATGACTCATTTTTTACAACACCTCATTTCTAGACACTAGGCATCAGTGTTTGTAACTCATTCCTTTTCAGGGTTCCAAACAAATATTGTTATAAAAAAGCAAGGTGAAGAGGGGAGAAGAATTTGAGGATCAAGTTCAATTTAAGAGTGAAACTGGGGACACATCTGCACTTTAGACGCCTGAAAAAAGCATGCTTCACTACATGCCAAGTTTGTGTTCCACTGATGTGACAAAGCTACTTGTAACATAGAAGGGGGTGTACTGAAGGTTTCAGAATATTCCTGGGAGGCATCACAGAAATCATTTCCAGCCCTTTACAGAGGAGGAAAAGGAGGTACAATTTAGTGGCTGTTAAGTAAGTCATCAGATTCTAGGTCTCCTTTTCTCAATCACTACTTTTGGATTAAACTAAAAGAAATACACCTTGAAAGTATTTTTTTAAAAGCTGTTCACATGTAGTTTTGTTTTTTCTCAAGATTTGAAGTGAAATTGGATTTGTCGGTCTTCACCTGTATTTGTATTCTTCTAACTTTATGGGTGAATTCTTTTCTGATTTCTCTCTCCTTCTTACTCCTGCTGTCATCCTCTCTAATTTATTTGCACCTGAATTCTCTCAGAGATGATCCAAAAATCAGAACATGAGGTTTCCTTTATTTACACTGAGTACACTTGAATGGGAGATGTTATTTTCATATTCAAAGTTCATGATAAAATTATCAAGCAGGTGCCTCAATTATTTTTCATGTAGAAAAATGTCAATATATGGCAAGATAATTTAGTAATCTAAGGCTTGAATAACTATTTTACTCCAACAAAAATTTCATTATGCATTTTCACATACTTAAATTTTAATTTTTTAAATTTAAGTTTTTTAGCCATGCCTCACAACATATGGGATCTTAGTTCCCTGACCAGGGATCAAACCCATGTCTCCTGCATTGGAAGCATCGAGTCATAACCACTGGACCACCAGGGAAGTCCTGTCATAGTAAAATTTGTAATTGTTGATATACCCAGTTTTTTTCCTACCAGGCTGAAAGCACTTAAAAAATAAAACCCAAAATCTATGGATGACTGACCTTAAATAATTACTTCAGTGGTTTTTCCAGAAATAACTGGAAACTATTTCAGTTGTTTTGTTTTAATGTATGGTGTCAGTGTTAAATATTGCACATCTATTCAGAGAATATTACAGCTAGTTTCTTTCTGTTAGTCTGTACAGAGGAGCTTTTTCCTGTTCACTAAAACTGCCACTGAATTGACTATATATTAAGTTTTGTTCTTTCCCTATTTCAACCTTTAGGTCCAAGTAATTGAAGTCCTATAAAATCCCCTCTAGCTCTTCAGACACAGTGGGGATTAATTAGACTGGCCCACCTCCAGGTTTGAGAAGGCATTTGTGGAAACCACTGTCTACTACATGGAATTCAAGCTTTTCCAGTGTGTCCAGGGTAGCCAGCTGGATGTTTAGCTGTCATGCATCTTTTCGCTTTTCTTCCCTGATCTACCAAGACCTAAATGGTATTTGCTCTGCTCTTAACTGTGGAGACCATTCATGATTTGGTTCAACAGGAAACTATTTTCCTGGTTTTTTAAGTGATAGTGCTACTTAAGCAAAAAATATTAAATTGCAGAGAAAAAATGAGGGCAATATGTAAAAGATAAATCCCCATCATAATCTGTAATGAAAGAACATATTTGACATAGCAGGCCTAGTGGTAATAACAGGCAGACTACAGTTGCTAATTTATGATAGCAGATGTGTTTATTTTCAAACAAGTGCAAGCATTCTAAACAATGAATTACACTGAACAAGTTCATACTAAGTGCTTTACAAGTGTTGCCTAATTTAATTCTCATATTTCCTAAGCAGGTATTATTAAGTATTGTTATTGCTATTCCTACTTTTTGTATGAGACATGTACAATGTTATAAGGTGTCAGACCCAGGACCCAAACACAGCCCAGACTGCCTTCCGGATGTCCTTTATAAGGTATTTTTCCCTATGTATTTTCTAATCTGAAAGACCTGTGTGTCTCTGGAAGCACCTGTAGATCTGTGGATATGGCAACTCCATCTTTGTTTAGGACGTCTTTGGTGAACTCTGAGTGTCTAATTTAAAATGTCCTCCACTTACACAGTTCTAACCATGTTCTCTCAAGGTTGGGAGTATGTTAAATAATGAGATTATGCTTCATTACAACCAAAATATACCGATTGCCTTTGGGCATAAAATATTCATTGTACTTAGGTCAGTTTTTTCTGTCTCACATGAGCCTTAAATGAAATCATTCTAACTCACATGTTTAATGGAGAGGAATTTTGTGATACTTGTTCTGGGAAAAGGAAGGATCAATTTCAATTGTAATTAAACTTCTTCCTGTCTTGAGACATGAAAAACGGTATCTCATATATGCAGATGTTTTGCAAATCTCTGGTTTGGATCTTAAACAGCAGATCTAGATAGGTACAGTCATTGTTCTGGTGGACTGCTGACATGAGAAATCTGAAATTATCATACACTGAACAATCGTCCTACGTTCCTATCTCTTATCTTGATTTAGTGCCTACTTAAGTGTTTTTTGAGTGTTATCAGTCAGCCTTCACTCTTCTGTGTGTTCCATCCTCCATAGCCAATCAGTCCCTAAGTGCTATTAATTTTACTTTGGTTCTTGAATCTGTCTGTCTTTATCTCCCTTGATGTTGCACCTGATTTTGTCCATCTTTCCGCCCCTGAATTATGGTAAATTCCCCAGTCTCTGTCAGCTCCAATCCAGGACCAGAGAGAGAGTAAGCTTTTTAAAAGCAAATGTGATTGCATCATGCCCAGCCTAAAATAAGATTTCTGTGTCTTGCCATTGTCTACAGACTACGTTCTGTCTATGACCTAACTGCTCCCTCCCAGTTCAGCCTTTTGTCTCTCTACTCGCAGTGTACTTTAGTCAAATTGCAGAGTTGCACTTTCTCAGACTCATCCTGCTTTGTTTTACCTCTTCTTATATGCCTTTCTCCTCCTTCCTGGAACACCTCTCCCCAGAATCCACAAATAGTAACTCCTTTTTTGTAGTCAAGACTTACTTCCTTTGCTTCTGAGTCCAAGTTAGGTACTGTTCCTAGGGGCTGCATAACACCTTGTATAAAACAGTCTTAGAGCATCCTTCATGGGCTGATTGGTTTGTCTATCTCCTCTGGTGGACTCCTGCTTTTGGAGGCAATGACCAAGCATTATTTCATCATTGTATACATAGCATCTCATAAAATGCTGATGTGAAATAGAGAAGGCCTATGATACATGCATACTGAATGAATCCATGAATGTTTAGATGTACTCAGTAGTAGAAAAGAACATTAGATTTTGTCATTTATCCATAAGTAGTATTTCCATTGGACCTGAATTTTCCCATTTCATAACATTCTACAGTTTTAGGCCTTTTGAGATCCAGCCTATTTCTCTAATTTTTCTGGAAAATTGATATGGCACAGGTTAAAAGCATTTAGATTATATTTTCAGATTAATAGCCCTGGAGTTATACATGGGCTCAGAAAAAAAAGATAAAAATATATGATTTTTAGAGTCTAAAGAGAGAAAAATTATTGCAGTTGAGACTAAGGATACTTTAAAATTCAGTTTAAATTTCAGTTAAAATGCTATATTTGATATCTAATTTATCCCAATCATACACTTGAGTTTTATTACTTACAAATCTTTATTCTTTGTGACTACAAATAATAGAGTGGGTTCATAAGTGCACATTCAAAGTTTGGCCCTCTGTTACTGGGGATCTGATATATCTGATTACACAGCACATAAATCCAGACAAAATGATAAGTTGACTTCTCTCATCCTTTAAATCTTTTGCTTAGATGTCATTTCCAGTGACATCCATCTGTCATCACAGCACAAATGCACTAGTACCCCTGTATTTTTCCTATCATTTCACTTTTTAAAACATAATTTCTTTGCTCGAAGTATTTCAGAAGTGTCACATATACTTACATGAAATCCAAATGTTCCCCACAGCCCACAAAGCAAGGCACATTCTGACACCTTCTCACCTCTTGATGGCATCAGGCTATCTGATCCTTCACTCTCCCAGTAGGGAGAGCCACATGGCCTGTTTTTCCATGAGATTCAAACATGCCCCCATGTTCCTGAAACCTTCTTTCTGCTTCTCTTCACCTGTTGGTCTCATACTATTCTTTATGCCCCAGCTCAGTATTACCTTCAAAGAGGGAATGTCCTCACCCACCGATTAAATTAGGTGTTCCTCATGCCCATGAATCTTTATCATGAACCTGTGTGTTTCCTTTGTAGCACATATCACAATTAGTAAATGTTTACCTTGCTCAAATATAAAAGCACCTTGAGAGTAATGACCTTACTATCTTTTTAAAACCATTATATTTTCAAGGCCTAGCATAGGGCACCTAGGAGGAAAAATATTTTGGGGAATCAGTGAATAGTACTTATCACACTCTACTGCTTATTTTACTACCTTTGTTATATATTTTAAGCCCCTCATGAATAGGCCTGGTATCTCTATTATTCATTATTATGCCACCCAATAAATGGAAGAGAGTAGATACCAAACACATTAACTAAATTAACTGAGGGTTATCAAAATCACACATGTGTGAATGGTAAAATGTATGTTTCTTTCTGTGCACCACTTATATGACTCAAATTTTAGCAAGACTACAAAGATAGGAACTGAACTGTGTAAGAATTTATTATAGAAATTTAGAAAAAGTTTTTAACAAAATCACTTACTATATGCAGCACTATTTAAGTACTATACAAATATAAACTCACTTAATCTTTGTAAAGTTACTATGAGACATTTTCTTTGAAGTAAGTACTATTTCCATTTTGGAGAGGAGGAAACAGGCAGGGGGAAGTAGAAGTTATTTAAAAGCTAAGTTTACCTGCCCATTGATGTGGATAAAAAATTACTGAACTTGTAGTCTGATTGTGCTAGCAATTTTTCATTTAGGTCATTTTTCAGTTACACCTAATAAATACATAATAATTGTAGTATAATAATTTTCACCATTCAATATGCCATTTGGTAATAAAATCTCCTATTATAAGAGTAGTATACCTTAAGACCATATGCAGTTAAGAGTTTTCTAGTATTCCCAAATCTTTGTTTAGATCAACTGTCCAAAAGAAATACATTGTGATTCACAAGTGTGAAACACATATGTAATTAAAAATTTTCAAGGAACCTCATTAGCAAAAAATTTTAAAAAAGTGAAATAAAATCTAATAACATATTTAATATAATGCAGTATAAACTATCATAGTTTTAACATGTATCAATAAAATTATTAATATATTTTACTTAACAAATTAAGTCTTCAACATCACATGGACATTTTACACTTAGAGCACATCTCAATTCACATTTTAAATAGCAATAGCCACATTTCAAATGCTTGTTCACCTCTTGTGGCTCATGGCTACCATGTTGAATAGTGAAGATTTAGACAAGTCTTTTATGACTAACAAGAAATTCTGAATGTTTATAAAGACCACAGAGCAAATAGTGTTTCTTGGTGAAGGCTGGCTCATCCTTCAAGTCTTACCTTAGTGTCATCTTTTCTGCGTTCTCTGAGCATCCTGGCTGTACCTTCCTACACATATTTTCTTAGTGTATATTATAATGCTATATAATTGCATTATATAATAATTGATTTTTTTTCTTATATAAAATATTGAACTTAGTGGCAAGAGCTATCTGCATATCTCCATAGTAGTTTGCCCATACTTTGTCAATTTAACAAATATTTATTGAAATCTTAGTATCAGATACTGTTTTTTGTGCTCTAGATATATCTGTGCAGAATAAGATCACTGCCCTTATGGGGCTTACAGTTTTAGAAAGTCTGTGCTCAGTAAAAATACTGTTGAATTAAATGAAATTCAGGCACTAACCTTTTGGAAGAAGTCTATAAACAGTGGGTTAATCTTAAGAAACTGATTAACAGGTTTACATATAGTCTTGCAAATTAAAACAACAACCTTTTACAGATTTTTAAGGATGGGGAAAACTGGCCTGATGGTAGTATACATGACTGAGTGGTTTAAAATGAACCCCAGACTCAATATTTGAAATATGTTAATTAGTACATTAACTAACAATATTTGAAATATGTTAATACACATAATACATATGTTAATACAATGTATTACATTGTACTAAATACGTTAATACAATGTAATACATTACATTAAATATGTTCTTTAATGTAAGTAGCCTCATTTAGAAGTTGGCACCATTTTGTGGTGATCAGATTATATCTGCAGAATTCTATTAAGTTCTGGGTAAATAATTCTACTGTTAGCCGCTGGGAAGTGGGTTAAGAAAATAAGACTAAAATACTGCCAAGGTGATTCAGTAAAAAGCATGTTCCAGGTTAACTGTCTGGATATGTGTCTGACACACACCACAGTGAAGGTTAGAATAAAGGAGTTCACTAACTTATAGTATCAACTTCTAAATTTTTCTCCATCTTCCGTTCTGTTTCTCTCAGGTTTGGGAGACTGGTGCTCTCCTGGTCTGCATGCTTCCTTTCACCCATGCATGACGACTTGCAATCTATTTATCTGTGTATATATAGCCTACACAGTGAGCTACTTGGATACAGGGAACCTCTCTTGTTATATTTTGTCAGCGCCCAGCACTTATTTCCTACATACTGGAATGCTTGGAGAATGTTGCATCGAATATTAGGAAACTGGATTCTAAAATCAGAAATTAGGTCAACATTATGCATTCTAAGTTCTTTTCTCACATCTACTCTTCCCTACTTCCTTAGTCTAATCAGAATGATTTTTTTCAAAAAATACACCTGATCATATTGTGCCCTCCTTAACGCTAGTTGGCTTGTGGGCCTGGCTGGTGCCTGTGTCTCCTGGCTTCCCTCCTGTTTCTTTCTTTGCTCTCCACCCACACGTTGGCCTCACACCTTTGCTCACTGGTTGACTGTGCTGAGAATATTCTTCCATATCACATCTCCACCCTCAGCCTTTGGTTACTCTGCCTTAAGGCCTCCTCTAACCTGTTTCCCCTAACACATAGTCTTAAAAGATCATACTTCCCTCTTTAGGAACAATTATTACTGTTCTGCTTTTACATACAGTTCTCTTGTGTGATGAATATTTGTCCACCCCATTTAATTGTAAGTTCCATGAGGAAATGTCTCACATCTACTGCTATGTGCACCATCGTATCACTATACCAAATGCATAAAATGGTTAGCACATCATTGTGAAATAGATATATAAATTCACAAACCAGCACGATTCAACTACATGTCTAGACTTCAACTAGAACTAAACCTTTCCTTCTGTCTCCACTGAGAAGTATAGTCCATATGATAGAAAAGATGTATGATAAAACCTCTTAAAATATATAATCTTGTGCTTGCTTAGGCAGAAAATATTCCTTTTAATACAGCGATTATCTCCATAACCTCTGAAGAAGTTAATACTTGTTCCACGTAAAGGTTAAAATTTATTTTTTATAGCATGTTCAAGCAGTTAGAAATTAATATTCTCCCAAGTCATTGAAATGTTAAATTGTCTAACCTTCTAAAACACTTCACATTTTTTCTCAGCTTCAGGCAAGATTGGGAAATAAGACAAACTCCATAAGATATTAATATCCTTAATGGGTATTGGACCCATGGGATGATGCACCCCTGGGTTCTAACATTTCACTTTTACTAAACACTATAATTGAGGGTCAAAAGGCAAATGTACTATTGGTGATGTGAAAATACACTTACAATAGAATGTAACAATTGTGAGATATAGATATCTATGACAAGATCCATTGTAATTATAGGGAGGAAAGAAAATGGAGAACTTCGAAATGTTTTGCATTCTTAGACACTGACTTAAATGAAAAGCACATCTAATTCTTATATAATTCTTCTCTTCTTCATACCCTCATTACTCTTGTGCCCATTCACTTCTTCCATCCGTGTTTTGTACTCAGTTGGACATTTGCTCCCCCTCAGTTTTGCTCTCCAATATGTGTAACAGATTTCTCATCTTCACCTACCTCCACCTGCCCACCGGTCACAATTCTCCCTGATACCTCTCCATTCCATGTCTTACTCGGTTTGATTTCTTAACAAGAAGTCTTTCTTGGTCCACCTTTCTGTTGCAATCACTTATTTCTGGGAGACTATGTAAAAAGTTTCAGAAACTATAAATCTAAAATTCTTTTATTCAGATTTCCTGATGTGTCCTTCTCCAAGCTAGCAATTGTCACCTGAGTTCTCAGCTTGTATCTCAGTTACCTTCTGTGGAAGGTCTAAGCTCACAGTGTGATAAAAAGTGCAAAGGCTTTGAAGACAGACAGTACACCTCACCCCGAGTTACTATCAATACGCTGACCCCAGACAGATTGTTTCACATGTCTGGGACAACCATTGAATGGGAAATTACCTACCCCAGAGAACGGCTGTGAGGGTCACATGATATGTCCTGTGTACAGACCATCATTTTCCACCTTACTGCCTTCTCTCTCTCTCTCTCCAGTTTAATCTTTAGTGCACGAGCCCTGATGCATACTTCATACACCTTCTACTTTGCTTGTTACCTAACTTCGTTCATTGTTTTTCCTTGGTCAAAGAAGAAACACAGTGTCTTCACTTGCTGTGTTCACAGAATTTTTTTTTCTTTTGCGGTATGTGGGCCTCTCACTGTTGTGGCCTCTCCTGTTGCGGAGCACAGGCTCCGGACGCGCAGGCTCAACGGCCATGGCTCACGGGCCCAGCCGCTCCGCGGCATGTGGGATCTTCCCAGACCGGGGCACGAACCCGTGTCCCCTGCATCGGCAGGCAGACTCTCAACCACTGTGCCACCAGGGAAGCCCCACAGAATTTTGAGTTAACATTCTTGGGGGGTCAGAGGATAACAATGAAAACCTCTCTGTTGCACACTGGCAAGTGCCTGGCATTCTGTTTACTTCTACCGACATTACTCCCCAATCTCTTTTCTCTCTTTAATCCACCCTGTGAGCCCTGAACTTGGCTATAATTGTCACATATGGCTACGTGCAGTTCAAGTTACTTGCCCAAGATCACACAGCTAATATTTGGAAAGACTGGACCTTTACCCAAGGCCGCCTTGACAGCAAAGCTAAATATTAGTTTTGAAGCTTCATACCAGAATGTTACAACAGAAACATATTAATCTTTTGTAAACATGTCTTTGTTGTAACATTCTAGCATGGAGCTTGAAAACTAAAAGGCTTTGGGGGTGGTAGAAATGCTAATTTTCAGAAGATCAAAAGGGACAGGGTTGGGAATCCACTTAGCAGGGAGGGCAGACGCATGGCAGAATATTTATGGGAACAGACAGGAAATGGATGGTATTTCATTCATTTCAAAACCATTGGCTTTTGAACTACGTTTCCTACTCTGATGAAGCCAGTTCATAACATTTAAATGTAGTAAATAATATCAAGAAAGAAGAGAATTAAGCACTTATGTGCCATAGCAACATGAGAAGGTGGCCAGAAGGTTCAGAAATGTATCTAAGTTTCTAAATTGTAGGCTGTGGATAAAGCTTATCGGGGAGCAACAGGCCAGGGTCAAATAGGAAAGGAAATAAAAAAGTACCCCAGTAAACAATTGATTTACCAGTATTTCCAAAGATCTCCCATACAAATATCTTTGTCAGTCATATTCCTGTTGATGATAGAGAACAAATAGACACATACTTAAGAAAGCATATACTTTTCATTGATAATAAAATCATTTTGTTTAAATCCTTAGAGTTTTGGTTTTTTAAAGCAGATTGAGTTGAAGGCTGAAATATGCTTCACCCCTAGTCATTGCATTTAATTACTCTGAATTACCTTGATGTCTTAGTTTTATATTTTTATTCTCAAATTATTCTTAATGCCAAAGAAATACCTTAAAATGTATTTTAAATATAAATATTTCAAAGTCCTTTTTAAAACTATGCTGAGAGTAATGTACCCCAAACAATAGTACACTTAGCGTATATTTTGGGCCTCTTAGACCTTGCAGGAAAAAAATATTGTGATTAAAAATGATTAAAAAGATAACTTACTTGTAGACAGATCATTAAAGATAATTCACTAATTTATATATTTTTGAATTCCAAAATTCAAGAATACTTTCTACTTCATTTTAACTTGATTCAACAGGCCATGAAATCTAATGTGTTCCCAATTCGGCAAGCATTCAGTCACTCATAGAGCAGTCACTTTCTTATTAGTGTCTAGTCATCCAGCTCTATCTGTAGGGCATTGGTTCCAGGAACTCCGATATACCAAACTCCAAGGATGCTCAAGTCCTTTGTATAAAGTGGCATAGTATTTGCATATAACCTATGCACATCCTCCCCTATGCTTTAAATCATCTCTAGGTTACTTATAATACCCAGTACAATGTAAATGCTATATAAATAGTTGTAAATTCACTGTAAATGTTATATAAAATAGTAGCCTATGTGAAGCAAATCCAAGTTTTGCTTTTTGAAACTTCCCGGAATTAAAAAAAAAAAAAAAGAGTTTCAGTCTGGGGTTGCTTGAATCTTTGGATGTGGAACCTGCAGATACAGAGGGACAACTGTACTTATTAAAAGGCACAAAAGTATATTCAGTTTGTTTAAAGAGTAGCCAGTGTAGTTGTTCTCTGCTTTCCAGTACAAACATGTGCTGTATCATTTATTAATTTTGAAAAGGAAAAAGAAATCCTAATGTTAAAGGGATGATTGATTTCTTCAGTCAAACTTTGGCTACTGCTAAAATCTCACAACCTGTACTCTCTCTCTAGGTATAATACATAAAAACCAAGTTCAGTGTTTCATACTGAAAGTGGGACTCTAGTATAAAGAAGCTTTTAATGTTTGTATATGGTCTGAACATGCTGGATTTTATTTAACAGCTGAGTTTCATAGACAAGTACTAGGCATTTCTCCAAAGAACCCAGCCAAATGCTATAATCCATTTCCTTCTGAAATTGCAGTTGTTAAATTAGACCCCAAACATTTAATGAATGTCACTTTGCCTTTCCAGCAATTAAGGAGTTCAAAAAAATCCCTTGGTGTTTCATGGCTTTGAAATTATTTATCCTCCCCTGGCCCTTCCATTTGCTCTGTCAAATGCTTTGGGGTTACATTCAAGAGGGAGACATCAATTCTGAACAGGTGTGGAAAAGGGTTTCTTGATGTATAAAAAGTGTTCTATTTTAAAGGCGTTTTAACAATTTTAGCACATTTACTGCTGTGAATTCCCATGGAAGTAGGCGGCCCATTCACTTCCCTTTAAAGGGCAGAAAAATCTGAAATCAACATCAGAGGCCTAATTTCACCGGGAGAGGGAGCGGCCGGCGAGTTTACTGAAACTTTCCCTTTGCTGTCTCTTTGTTGCAGTGTTGATCCTCCTGATCGTCACGATGAGAAGAAGGAAAAAAGAGCCCCTTATTTTCGACGAAGAGAGAGATATCAGAGAAAACATCGTTAGATACGATGACGAGGGTGGGGGGGAGGAAGACACAGAAGCCTTTGACATGGCCGCGCTCAGAAACCTCAACGTCCTCAGAGACACCAAGACCCGGAGAGATGTGACTCCAGAAATTCAGTTCTTGAGTCGACCGACTTTTAAAAGCATCCCAGATAATGTCATTTTCCGGGAATTTATTTGGGAAAGACTGAAGGAAGCCGACATTGACCCCTGCGCCCCGCCTTACGATTCCTTGCAGACATACGCCTTCGAAGGAAATGGCTCGGTGGCTGAATCGCTCAGCTCGCTAGATTCCATCAGCTCAAACTCTGATCAGAATTACGACTACCTTAGTGACTGGGGACCACGCTTTAAGCGACTCGCAGACATGTACGGAACTGGCCAGGAGAGTCTGTACTCATAGCCCTGGAACGTTAGTTTGAAATGTACTGAAGGAAAAGTAAAAGCAAAAAACAAAACAAAACACCACTACATACAGAAAATAAGAACTCCACTTGCTAGAGGAAATGGTTGTAAATATCTCTCCATTTTTAACCGTTTAGGGCTCTGCCTTGGTGAAGCATATCTTCATTAGACTTATCCAAGGGACTGCACTGATCACAGACTCTGAGCATTTGAAGGCTTTTTGATAAAAAGAAATGCTCGGTGGTTTGTGAATAGATAGCAACTCTCAGATACCTGCAAAGGCACCTAACCTCTGTAAGTACTGCCCTGTGTTGTCAGTGTCCCCAGGGTGTCCTGTACATACCTTCATGGTACTGGCAGGGGGGGGGAATAAAACATGATACGCCAGGATTGAAAAGTCCTGGAACTTCTTGCATATCAAAACTTGGGACACATTTAATTTACAGTGATGCTTTCAGCTTGCTAGATTAGAGCATCCAGCAGAAGTTTATTGCTGTCAGTTAGCAAATACATTTTATTTAGCAATATAAATATTCTTAGAAAATCCTCCCCAATCCTCCAATACAAGCCAATAAAATTTGGTTTAAGGCAACATAAACCATTGTTTAGCAAATCAATTCTGAAATGTTCCAAATAAGCAAAAGGTAAATCATTCTTAAAGTTAGCAGTCGTTTTGAGATGCTTGTGTAGGTATGAAAAAAAGTTGCTGTCTATTCGTTGATTTTTTTATTATCTCTTCTGATTTGTACAGGAGACTATCTTTTCTTTTTTATTTGACACATTGTGTTATATTTATTTTGGACCTCCAATCTCCGCTCAATTCAGGTCCATCTTCCTGCCTCAGAATATTAAGCTCATCAGAACATGCTGATTTTTTCTCCAGTCTGAGCTACTTGGAGGAAATGAAGCATGGAAATGGAAAAAAAAAAAAAATAGTAGAGCAATTGAGGCCTGATGCTGTTCACGTCTCAGAGAGAAACAGAGCTACAAGGACATATAAGTTGTTTGTCTGAGCCATTAAAATTTACAAAACTTTTTTTGAAAGAAAGTATTTGTACTATAGAAGGAAGATTTCAGAGAGAATTGAGATTTTCTTTGATGCAAGATTGATTTTTCAAGGTCACAAATTCTATATGCTTCAAAGACTTTCAAGAATTTCTTTTCCCCCCACCTGCTTTTGCTGTAAAAATACTG
The DNA here is from genome assembly GCF_949752795.1 of Hyperoodon ampullatus. Lineage (NCBI taxonomy): Eukaryota > Metazoa > Chordata > Mammalia > Artiodactyla > Ziphiidae > Hyperoodon > Hyperoodon ampullatus. Next base: position 79,112,444 of record NC_136926.1, read on the forward strand.
AGTAAAGGACAGATTTTTTGAATATATCTTAAACAATGTAATGTTATAAATTTCAAAACCCACCATTAAATTCTGATGCAAATATGTTCCTCAAGAATTAACCAAGCAATGTATACTTTCTATACCTGTTTAGATGTGCCAAAGTGAGGAGGGAAATTAAGTGATCACATGTGTTTGAGAAAGAAGAATTTTGTGACTAAAATATTTCTACCTAACATTATTTTCTAGATTAATACTAGTTTAATGTGAATATATTCACATAAGAATGAATTTATTTTTTTCTTTCTTTTCTCCTTTTAAAAAAGGGTTTATTGTTGGGTTCCTAATAAATCTACAGATAGTGGACACTGTATAGGAAACTGTGTTTCTAAAAGTGCTTCTTTCTGAAAGACGAACACTAGAACAAGAATATCAATCTTTTGATTACATGAGGAGAAACTGTAGGATTCTGTAAAATTGCAGCCCATCTTTAGAAATGAAGTATGTGAAAGTGGCCTTCAGCTCCATCAAAATAAATAATTCAATCAATATGATTATCTGCAAACAGTCCTTTCATTTGAATAAAGTTTTATAGACATTGTTTCATGACTAGATATGCTTCTTGCTGTATTTACATATGAAAAATCAATTTTATAATGGTAAATGATACTTCATGACTTTTAGTCACATGTGTAAGTTTTTCAAATTAAAAAAGTAAAGCATAGTACACTTACCCAATTTCATAAAATCAGAGTGTGGTGCAGGAATTATATAGGTGTTACATCAGCAAGCTGATGAGAATACAGTTTTTTAATAATCCCCTTGTCTGCAAGAAGATAAAATAGTACTTTTAGATTATGATATCAAAACTGCTGATTGTTGCATAAATGTAAGTTTGAATGTATTTTAGAAAAGGAACATCACATTCACCTTGCTTTCTCTCCTTTTAAATATATATATATATATATATATATATATATATATATATATAAAATATATATTTTTAAATTTCGTTTTTGCCAGTAATAGATTGGGGGAAAAACGTTCAGATTTAAATAAAGATTTGAAATTCTTGCACATGTTCAATTGCTATTTTATGTGTGGAAAATGATAACAATACAATATTGAACTTGATTCAATGGTATTTAAAAGAAATCTTGAGATGGCTGGAAGAATGTCCCTAATAGAGATGGAATTTATATGAAGTACTCTAGCTAAGCTTATTTGTAATGGTGGTGAATTTGTTGTTATTTTAGTTTTCTTTTTCCTTTTGAAATCTAAGGCTGTATATGTTTATCTGACATGATACTTGAGAGATAGGCTCTGCTGTAAACCCAGAGACTAGAACAGTTGATCAACAAAAATCAATGTTAAAGCTTGTTACAAGATTCTCCAAAAGCATTTAAATAAATACCTATTATCTAGTCACTAAAATTCAGTGGTGGACTGGAGCCAGCTCAAACCAACTCCTAAGTACCAATTATGCATATGTCTTTCCACCTCTGCTTCTAGTGATATCATTTCGGTAGGTCAGCCTTGGTGGTAATATTTAGGCCACCATGGAAATCACCAAACACTACGTTTTTTTTTTGTTTGTTTTTTTCCCCTGTAGAACTAGTTGTGAAATGTTTACCAACACTTTGCTGCTTACTTATAAAAGGAAACCTCATGGTTGTAAATACAGTATGAGTGAATAGAGTATCAAATAATGATGACATGAAAGGAGTTTATGTCCTATCCTACTACTAAATATAGACTCATGTGGTAGTGATTTCCTGGTATCAGATCCTTGGAGCTACAGGGAGAGAGGGAGGGGACCCACTTCGTTATGGAAAGCAATAGCTTAATAATTCCAAGTGCAGACAACAGTTTGGGAAGTCAGTAAATTTACATATTTTCCATTTGTCCCTGTGGGAGCACCATTGGCAACTCAAGGTATACATTAAGTAATGCATTTTTAGACAATTTAATTTCTTAAAAAAATATGTGCATTTCACTTGTTACTGTCCAGGTCAAGGAAATACGCCCAGACCTCTATTCTGGATTGTTATCCTTGCATAATTTTAAGTCAGCATAAGGAATATGAAAACTAAATCTTAAAGTGGACTTTTACAGATCAAGCCTAATTTATGATTCTGGATACACAAAACAATCTCTAAATTAAAGCGATATTCCAAAGTCAGCTGCACACCAAAATTAGGAAGCAGACAAGAGGAAAAGATGCTATGTGGAGGCCATGAGTAGATCTTTGTACAAGCAATGGCCTAGATTAAGCTGGTCAACTTCTTCCCTTGACAGGAAGCTCAGCTGAGGCTGACTGCAGTTGCGGTTAGATAACTACTAGACACAGATAAGAAATAATAATGTTTAGGTAATGATAGTTGCCTTTTCACTCTGCCCTCTGAGAATGTTTTAAATTACTTTAACTTCTTGCACAATTACATCTCCTACACTATGATGAGCAGTCTTTGGCAATTCTCATGTAAACGGTGTAGTATACAAGGGAGGAGTGGTATTTGTGGTATGGCCCACAGGCCCAAAGAAATTTACATGCAAACAGACTGTTAGCATTATATTCAAATATGAAATCTAGAAGAGCTTAAAATAAAGTTAGATATATTGCAAGAGGCAAAAAGCACCTTGTTTAAATATTTTAAAGACGTTAAGCACTACTTATAAATATTAATCATAATATTTTCCATGTTATTTTGATATCTATTGACTTACAAACTGTTTTAATTACCCTAATTGTTTCTAAGTCACTATTTGAAGGTTTCTTTACAGTTGATCTAATTAAAGTTGATTAAAAGCAAGCTTCAACTTAACTCTTTCTGGTCAGTGATGGCTGGGGACACATGAAATATATATTACAGTTAATAGATAAGGAAATTCACTTTGTTAGTCTATATAGTTTATTTGATCTTAAATACGGAGTCAGTTCTTTTTAAATTATTAATATACATTGCGTGTATATGCCATGGTGTATGCAAATTTGGCAAGAAAAGCTAACGCAGTAATGTTAGCTGACACATCATCATCATAATCAAAAGAGCAAGAAAGGAGTAAGAGCATTTATATTTTGAGTGTAATTGAAATTGTTTCAGAGGAGCAGGATTAGCCCTTATGAAAAACGGAAGTTATTTGAGGCTGTGATTTGGCAGGCACTGTAAAGTATAATTCCAGGAGTACTTTTTCAAGCAAAAACAAGACAACCAGTGTGTGTGACATTCTGACACTTTTTCATTGTTATGCTAACTTGTACTGACTCAGAATTTAACTGAAAAGAACAGGTGCTTGTGTGTGTGTGTGTGTGTGTGTGTGTGTGTGTGTGTGTGTGTGTGTGTGAAGGGGGGGACATTGGAAAGTATGACTGAAGCGACCTTTAAAAAGTAGTCTAATATTATCTTGTTAATTCCAATATATTATTGTTATTTGGCAAGTGCCTTTTAGGCGATAAGACTAGAACGTGTGATAAACTGAAGGGAGCAATATTTTATTTGCTTTAAGAATCTAAATTAGGAAAAGGATTTGGGTGCTAAGGGGAGAGCATTTAGCTGAGCTATCTGGATAACTGCCTCATTTTTTTTTAACATCTTTATTGGAGTATAATTGCTTTCCAGCATTGCGTTACTTTCTGCTATATAACAAAGTGAATCAGCTATATGCATACGTATATCCCCATATCCCCTCCCTCTTGTGTCTCCCTCCCACCCTCCTTATCCCACCCCTCTAGGTGGTCACAAAGCACCAAGCTGATCTCACTGTGCCATGCAGCTGCTTCCCACTAGCTATCTATTTTACATTTGGTAGTGCATATATGTCCATGCCACTCTCTCACTTTGCCCCAGCTTCCCCTTCCCCCTCCCCGTGTCCTCAAGTCCATTCTCTACATCTGCGTCTTTATATCTGGCCCACCCCTAGGTTCTTCAGAACCATTTTTTTGTTTCGTTTTAGATTCCATATATATATATATATATATATATATATATATGTTAGTATACAGTATTTGTTTTTCTCTCTCTGACTTACTTCACTCTGTATGACAGATTCTAGGTCCATCCACCTCACTACAAATAACTCAATTTTGTATCTTTTTATGGCCGAGTAATATTCCATTGTATATATGTACCACATCTTTATCCATTCATCTGTCAATGGACACTTAGGTAGCCTCCATGTCCTGGCTATTGTAAATAGAGCTGCAATGAACACTGTGGTACATGACTCTTTTTAAATTCTGGTTTCCTCAGGGTATATGCCCAGTAGTGGGACTGCAGGGTCATATGGTAGTTCTATTTTTATTTTTTAAGGAACCTACATACTGTTCTCCATAGTGGTTGTAACAATTTACATTCCCACTAACAGTGAAAGAGGGTTCCCTTTTCTCCACACCCTCTCCAGCATTTGTTGTTTGTAGGTTTTTTGATGATGGCCATTCTGACTGGTGTGAGGTGATACCTCATTGTAGTTTTGATTTGCACTTCTCTAATGATTAGTGATGTTGAGCATCCTTTCATGTGTTTGTTGGCCATCTGTATATCTTCTTCAGAGAAATGTCTATTTAGGTCTTCTGCCCATTTTTGGATTGGGTTGTCTTTTTTTTATATTGAGCTGCATGAGCTGCTTGTATATTTTGGAGATTAATCTTTTGTCAGTTGCTTCGTTTGCAAGTATTTTCTGCCATTCTAAGGGTTGTCTTTTCATCTTCTTTATGGTTTCCTTTGCTGTGCAAAAGCTTTTAAGTTTCATTAGGTCCCATTAGTTTATTTTTATTTTCATTTCCGTTTCTCTAGGAGGTGAGTCAAAAAGGATCTTGCTGTGATTTATGTCATACAGTGTTCTGCCTATGTTTTCCTCTAAGAGTTTGATACTGTCTTGCCTTACATTTAGGTCTTTAATCCATTTTGAGTTTATCTTTGTGTATGGTGTTAGGAAGTGTTCTAATTTCATTCTTTTACATGTAGCTGTCCAGTTTTCCCAGCACCACTTATTGAAGAGGCTGTCTTTTCTCCATTGTATACTCTTGCCTCCTTTATCAAAGATAAGGTGACCTTATGTGTGTGGGTTTCTCTCTGGGCTTTCTATCCTGTTCCATTTATCTTTATTTCTGTTTTTGTGCCAGTACCATAATGTCTTGATTATTGTAGCTTTGTAGTATAGTCTGAAATCTGGGAGCCTAATTCCACCAGCTCTGTTTTTCTTTCTCAAGATTGTTTTAACTATTCGGGGTCTTGTATTTCCATACAAATTGTGAAATTTTTGGTTCTAGTTCTGTGAAAAAATGCCCTTTGTAGTTTGATAGGGATTGCATTGAATGTGTAGATTGCTTTGGGTAGTATAGTCATTTTCACAATGTTGATTCTTCCAATCCAGAAACATAGTATATCTCTCCATCTGTTTGTGTTATCTTTAATTTCTTTTATCAGTGTCTTATAGTTTTCTTCATACAGGTATTTTGTCTCCTTGGGTAGGTTTATTCCTAGGTATTTTATTCTTTTTGTTGCAATGGTAAATGGAAGTGTTTCTTAATTTCTCTTTCAGATTTTTCATCATTAGTGTATAAGAATGCAAGAGATTTCTATGCATTAATTTTGTATCCTGCTACTCTACCAGATTCATTCATTAGCTCTAGTAGTTTTCTGGTAGTATCTTTAGGATTCTCTATGTATAGCATCATGTCATCTGCAAACAGTGACAGTTTTACTTCTTTTCTGATTTGGATTCCTTTTCTTTCTTTTTCATCTCTGACTTCTGTGGCTACAACTTCCAAAGCTATGTTGAATAATAGTGGTGAGAGTGGGCAGCCTTGTCTTGTTCCTGATCTTAGAAAAAATGCTTTCAGTTTTTCACCATTGAGAACAATATTGGCTGTGGGTTTGTCATATATGGCCTTTATTATGTTGAGGTAGGTTCCCTCTATGGCTACTTTCTGGAGGATTTTTATCATAAATACGTGTTGAATTTTGTCAAAAGCTTTTTCTGAATCTATTGAGATGATCATATGGTTTTTATCCTTCAGTATGTTAATATGGTGTATCACGTTGATTGATTTGCGTGTATTGAGGAATCCTTGAATTCCTGGGATAAACCCCACTTGATTATGTTGTATGATCCTTTTAATGTGCTGTTGGTTTCTGTTTGCTAGTATTTTGTTGAGGATTTTGCATCTATGTTCATCAGAGATACTGGCCTGAAATTTTTTTCTTGTGACATCTTTGTCTGGTTTATGGTGTCAGGGTGATGGTGGCCTAGTAGAATGAGTTTGGAAGTATTCCTCCCTCTGCTATATTTTGGAAGAGTTTGAGAAGGATAGGTGTTAGCTCTTCTCTAAATGTTTGATAGAATTTACCTGTGAAGCCATCTGGTCCTGGGCTTTTTTTTGTTGGAAGATTTTTAATCACAGTTTCAACTTCAGTGCTTGTGATTGGTCTGTTTATATTTTCTATTTTTTCCTGGTTCAGTCTTGGAAGGTTGTACTTTTCTAAGAATTTATCGATTTCTTCCAGGTTGTCCATTTTATTGGCATAGAGTTTCTTGTAGTAATCTCTCATGATCCTTTGTATTTCTGCAGTGTCAGTTTTTACCTCTCCTTTTTCATTTCTAATTCTGTTGATTTGAGTCTTCTCCCTTTTCTTCCTGATGGGTCTGACTGGTGGTTTATCAATTTTGTTTATCTTCTCAAAGAACAAGCTTTTAGTTTTCTTTATCTTTGCTACTGTTTCTTTCTTTTTCATTTATTTCTGATCTGATCTTTATGATTTATTTCCTTCTGCTAATTTTGGGGTTGTTTGTTCTTTCTCTAATTGCTTTTAGGTGTAAGGTTAGGTTTTTTATTTGAGATTTTTCTTGTTTCTTGATGTAGAATTGTATTGCCATAAACTTCCATCGTAGAACTGCTTTTGCTGCATCCCCCAGGTTTGGGTCTTTGTGTTTTCATTGTCATTTGTTTCTAGGTATTTTTTGATTTCCTCTTTGATTTCTTCAGTGATCTCTTGATTATTTAGTAGTGTATGGTTTAGCCTCCATGTGTTTGTATTTTTTTTACAGTTTTCCTGTAATTGATATATAGTCTCATAGCATTGCTGTCAGAAAAGATACTTGATATGATTTCAATTTTCTTAAATTTACCAAGGTTTGATTTGTGACCCAAGATATGGTCTATCCTGGAGAATGTTCCATGAGCACTTGAGAAGAAAGTGTATTCTGTTGTTTTTGGATGGAATGCCCTATAAATGTCAATTAAGTCCACCTTGTTTAATGTGTCATTTAAAGCTTATGTTTCCTTATTTATTTTCATTTTGGATGATCTGTCCATTGGTGAAAGTGGGGTGTTAAAGTCCCCTACTATGATTGTGTTACTGTCGATTTCCCCTTTTATGGCTGTTAGCATTTGCCTTATGTATTGAGGTGCTCCTATGTTGGATGCATAAATATTTACAATTGTTATATATTCTTCTTGGACTGATCCCTTGATCATTATGTAGTATCCTTGTCTCTTGTAATAGTCTTTATTTTAAAGTCTATTTTGTCTGATATGAGAATTGCTACTCCTGCTTTCTTTTCATTTCCATTTGCATGGAATATCTTTTTCCATCCCCTCACTTTCAGTCTGTATGTGTCCCTAGGTTTGAAGTGCATCTCTTGTAGACGGCATATGTATTGGTCTTGTTTTTATATCCATTCAGCCAGTCTGTGTCTTTTGGTTGGAGCATTTATTCCATTTACATTTTAGGTAATTATCGATATGTATGTTCCTATCACCATTTTCTTAATTGTTTTGGGTTTGTTATTGTAGGTCTTTTCCTTCTCTTGTGTTTCCTGCCTAGAGAAGTTCCTTTAGCATTTGCTGTAAAGCTGGTTTGGTGGTGCTTTAGTGGTACACTGGTTTGGTGGTGCTTTAGGATTTGCTTTAGTTTTGCTTATCTGTAAAGGTTTTAATTTCTCCGTGGAATCTGAATGAGGTCCTTGCTGGGTAGAGTAATCTTCATTGTAGGTTTTTCCCTTTTCATCACTTTAAATATGTCCTGCCACTCCCTTCTGGCTTGCAGAGCTTTTGCTGAAAGAGCAACTGTTAACTTTATGGGGATTCCCTTATATTTGTTGTTTTTCCCTTGCTGCTTTTAATACTTTTTCTTTATATTTAATTTTTGACAGTTTGATTAATATGTGTCTCAGTGTGTTTCTCTTTGGATTTATCCTGTATGGTACTCTCTGTGTTTCCTGGACTTGATTGACTATTTCTTTTCCCATGTTAGGGAAGTTTTCGACTATAATCTCTTCAAATATTTTCTCAGACACTTTCTTTTTCTCTTCTTCTTCTGGGACCCCTATAATTCAAATGTTGGTACTTTTAGTGTTGTCCCACATGTCTCTGAGATTACCCTCAATTCTCTTCATTCTTTTTCTTTATTCTGCTCCCTGGCAGTTATCCGTTCTTCTGCCTCAGTTATTCTGTTATTGATTCCTTCTAGATTGTTTTTAATTTCAGTTAATTGTGTTGTTCATCACTGTTTGTTTGCTCTTTAGTTCTTCTAGATCCTTGTTAAATGTTTCTTGTATTTTCTCCATTCTGTTTCCGAGATTTTGGATCATCTTTACTATCATTATCCTGCATTCTTTTTCAGGTAGGTTGCCTGTTTCATCTTCATTTATCTGGCCTTGTAGGTTTTTACCTTGCTCCTTTGTGTGTAACAGATTTTTCTGTTTTTTTTTTTTTTTTTTTTTTTTTGAGGGGTGGTGCTGTATTCCTGTCTTACTGGTTGTTTGGCCTGAGACGTCCAACACTGGAGTTTGCAGGCACTTGGATAGAGCTGGGTCTTGGTGCTGAGATGAGGACCTCCAGGAGGCCTCAGTCTGATTAATATTCCCTGGGGTCTGAGGTTCTCTGTTAGTCCAGCAGTTTGGACTCTGAGCTTCCACCACAGGAGGTCAGGCCCTTGGCTATGGGGGTGGAGTTCAGGTGGGGGTGGGGGTGGAACTTAGGCAGGGGTGGGGTTTTGGGTGGGGCAGGACCTAGGCAGCTGGGGGTGCCATGACGTTTGAGCATGGGGCAGGGCCTCTTCTTAGGACCTACCAGAAGGGGAGAGGCGGCATGTGGAAAGGAGGGCCTGGAGTGTGGGCTTCTGGAGTTTGGAGGTAAGACCCTGAGTGAGGGTGTGTAGGTGGGGTTTAGGCCCAGCACTGTTGGAGGGCATCTCAGAGGGGGTCTCCGAGTGTAGAGGTCAGTCCCTGGGTGGGGGTGTAGGGGCGGGGCTTGGGCTCTGAGCAGCAGGAGGGAGACTCTGAGGCCAGAGGATTAGGCCCGGGAGCCCAAAAGGCTTCCCGGTGCCTGAGTGGACAGGGAAAGCACTGACCCCATTCCCTTCTGTTCCTTCATGCCCCTCCCCTACCGTCTCTCCTGGGGTCTCCCCCATCCCTGCTGGACCCCTAACAGTGGGTGGGTCCCACTGGGTGTAGGAACTCCTCCCCTCCCCCAGCCGCCCCTCAGGGGTGCCATCCCTGAGGTCTGGCCTTTACTTTCGCTCCCCCTTCCCTCCCTCCCACTCCCTCAGGACCCGTGTGTCTGGAAGGGGCCTCGGTGGGCAGAGGATCAGGCCTGGGATCTCAGCAGGCTCCTGGGGGCCCAAGTGGGCAGGGGAAACCTGGCCACACTCTCTTTTGATCCTCTGCCTTCCCAGTGGTCCCCCAATTTCCCCCTTTGGGCGTGGAATCCCTTCCCCTCTCCCAGCTGCCCCTCAGGGGTGCCAGTCCCGTCCCGCCTCCACTTCTCCTCCCCACTCACTCCCCCCAAGCCCCACGTCCTACCCGGTCACTGGGGGTTCCTCCCGTCCCCTTAGGTGTCTGTGGTCTCCCACCAGTGCCTGGTAGGTGCCCTAGTTGTGAGGAGACGCAAATTCACCATCCTCCTAGTCCGCCATCTTGACTCCACCCCCTCTGTTATTTTAATTGCGCCGATGCCCTCTCATTGTTAGCACAGAATATGGAGTGTGAATTACTTATTGTGGAATGTCACCAGGCTTTGGCTTTTTTAGTGTCACTGGTGTATGAGGAAGCACCCCTAGTCTGTGGTTATAAAATCTGGGTCAGAAGCCAGTTACAGCACATTTTTGCTGTGCCCTGATGCCATTCTAATTCCCTGAGCCTTTATATCTTCATGATTAAAATTGAGTTAATTACTATCCTGTCTGTTCCAGAGGCTTGTGAGATGATTAAGTGAAAATGCTGTGTAAACTGTAAAACACTGTAAAAATGTAAGGCTTTATTATGGAAATTATATAATAAGGTTGATTAGATTTATTGTTATATGGTAAACATGGATAATTTCTGTTTTGGGAAATATGCATTAAGGGAAAAAACATGCAATTAGTATTCTAAGTTGGGAAAAGAGACAATTGGTATGATTAATGGAAGCCACTACTCAAAAACAGTTATTTTGTAAGGTCTTTAAAGGTTGGGATCCAAATCAAACTAATTCCATCATTAATAAGAATTAAGGATATCAGCATGGGCAAGGGAATACAAATCACAATTCTTTCCCACTCATAAGGAAGACTAAGTGGAAGATGAATGACTTCACATGATCCCAGCCTTATTACAGATCAGAGATACACTGGAATAGAGAAGGTTATTCAAAGACAACAATGAAACAATGAGTGTAGGTTAGGTGATCTTCCAGATATCCAGAAGAAATAAAGTGAGGTTCTAGAGAATTCAATAATTTTGTCAGTCCTGACTGACATATGTGTAATTAACCATTTATACACTTAAAAGAATTAGAGTACAATATTTACTTAACATGAAAACCATCCTGTACTCTTGTTTTCATGACTCGAAAGCATTTTCAATATCTTCCAGTAGCTTAGCTTTTTATAAGAAGCCATCAGAGATTAAAAATTAATATGCACAACTATTACTGATTTGTCAGTGATAGTCTACTCATAAAATGAATACCTCAGCTTTAGCTATTGGTTGTCTGGTCATTCAAAGCACATATGAACAAGCATTATAAACAAATACATTAGTAGCTATGTAACTACTGAGAATGTTGATACAACATACAATCACAAAATTAACTCTTACATTTTCATTGCATTAATTAATGAAATTATGCTGCTAATGGCTTATATTTTTATAAGCAGGAAAAATTATATGATTCACTACCTTACTGCTACTTGCTGTATTTTTTAATGAACACTACGTTTTTTGTTTATCCAGATCTGGAGTATGTATATAGCAGGTTAAATATGACCAATACTTCAAAAGTAATCAACTGTTTAAAACAGATCAGATAACTATATAGCAATTGCATTTTACCGGTAATAATTTTAAAGGCAAAAAAAAAAAAAAAGGAAGAAGAACTCACTATACAAGTTTAATATATATTAGACTTCAAATTGCATATATTACATATATTGAGCATTATATATACTGAGCATACACACACACACACAATTTGAAGCTAAATGTAAAAGTGAAGCTAATGGCTTTTAACATTTTGTTTTAATTTTTTTAAGATAATTATGACTATCAGATCCAACATCTACAATTAAATTACGTGGGCATGTTGAAAATATACTGCACATTTGTAAAGCTGTTCTCTACCACAGATTTCAGAATTTCTTTCTCAAAATTTAGAGACATGAGAAATTCACTTAAGTAAAATACAATTCAATGAAACTATTAGTGCCTTTTTTTTTTTTTTTTTTTTTTTTTTTTTGCAGTATGCAGGCCTCTCACTGTTGTGGCCTCTCCTGTTGCAGAGCACAGGCTCCGGACACGCAGGCTCAGTGGCCATGGCTCACGGGCCTAGCTGCTCCACAGCATGTGGGATCTTTCCTGGACTGGGGCACGAACCCATGTCCCCTGCATCGGCAGGCGGACTCTCAACAACTGCGCCACCAGGGAAGCCCATTAGTGCTTATTTTTGAGGTTCTATTATAATTATGTTTAAAATAATCTATTTTTTTCTACAACGTTTCTGCTTATATGAGTGACTTGAATAAAATAAAAGAGTTTCAAAAAGGCTAATTCGATTGACCACAAAATCGATCCTGAAAATCCAGTTCCACTTAGCCTTGGAAATGAGACATTAAGTACAAACTGGAGGTTTGAATGTATGTCAGAACCTGAAGAGATGGTTTTTGTTCAGCTCAAGCACTCCCTTTCAGGCAGACAATCTTCTAGAGTATTAAGGATTTGAGATTTTTTTTCAGCTGATATAGGAAATAAAGAGCTATTTCAGAAGGATGCTGGTATATATGTGTGTACAAAGTGCACAATGAATATGAATCGTCAAGAGACCAGGCAGTGATAAGTGCTCACTTTGTTGCCACGTTTTCTTGATGTGTGCTTTGTTGTGTTAAAAAAGTTAAGAAACATTGCAGATTAAGTTATTATAGAAGAAAATAATTTCCCAAAATCCTGATAACTCCAAAGACCTGAGAGACCCTACAATGGTTACTTCTATAGTCTTCATTCTCAACTGTGACTGTCAGTGCCAACTTGGCTTCCAATTTATAGCTTCTGACAACTTGGTACAGAAAATGAGTCCTACTGTGATTCAAGTTTGATGTTTTTTTCTGAGTGACCGATTCTTATATAACATTATCTTAATAAAAATGTCCCATAGATATGTCATTTTACGTTTCAGAACAATCCAACACAATATGTGATTTCAAGTTTCTTACAAACCTGTGAATTACCCAAGAAAGGCAATGTTATACCTTTTATTTAATGAAGCAAAATTGAAGCCCAGAATAACTGTAACTTATCCAAAAGGAAACGTGAAGTAGGTAGGAGAGATGAAAGAGAAAACATTCAAAAAAATGGTGTTCTAGTTTGGAAGGATAAGAAGAGAGTTGAAACTCACTTCACAATCAGACTCTCTCATCTTAATTAGGCTTTAGTTTAGTTACGAAGAGTGTGAGACTTCTTTATTCTTTAAAAAAAAAAAGTCCTACTTGGGAAAATGGCATTAAATTCTTTGTTTAATGAGAAAACAAATGTTTTTAATCACCAATGATCTAGCACTTCATCACTATGTTCCACCCCATTGCCTATCATCTCTTTAGGGGGTTCATTGTCCTAAGAATGGACAATGTCATAGCAATGTGGCAGACTAGATCTTCTGAGGATCACACTCTGCAGATTCCTATACCTCTACTGCATTGTTGGCTCACAAGACTGTGGACAATTCCAAAAATACCTAAACCTTTGCAAAAAGAAAGAAAAAAATTGCTTAAAGAAAAAGCTAAATACCTTGAAGGTGATCTATAAACAAACAGGGACATTGAAGATGGCCTGTGGGCAGCTGTCAACCAGTGCTGGGCCAACATCATTAGAGGCCATGTGTACCCCTAGCTGCCGGATGATTTTCAATCAAATATGAATGATTGATTAAAAATCACTAAACAGAGGAACAAACCACTGTGAATGAGAGAGTTCACAGAAACTCCCAAGAAGTTCATTGTAATTGCAGCTCTATTTACAATAGCCAGGACATGGAAACAACCTAAGTGTCCATCATCAGATGAATGGATAAAGAAGATGTGGCACATATATACAATGGAATATTACTCAGCCATAAAAGAAATGAAATTGAGCTATTTGTAATGAGGTGGATAGACCTAGAGTCTGTCAAACAGAGTGAAATAAGTCAGAAAGAGAAAGACAAATACCATATGCTAACACATATATATGGAATTTAAGGGGAAAAAAATGTCATGAAGAACCTAGCGCTAAGACAGGAATAAAGACACAGACCTACTAGAGAACGGACTTGAGGATATGGGGAGGGGGAAGTGTAAGCTGTGACAAAGCGAGAGAGTGGCATGGACATATATATACTACCAAACGTAAAATAGATAGCTAGTGGGAAGCAGCCACATAGCACAGGGAGATCAGCTCGGTGCTCTGTGACCACCTAGAGGGATGGGTTAGGGAGGGTGGGAGGGAGGGCGACGCAAGAAGGAGGAGATATGGGAACATATGTATATGTATAACTGATTCACTCTGTTATAAAGCAGAAACTAACACACCATTGTAAAGCAATTATACTCCAATAAAGATGTAAAAAAAAAAAAAAACAACAAAAAAACCCAACTCTCCTAATTGATAGAGCCAGAGTATGTGAGTGAAACATTTTGTATATTAAAATAATTAAGAAATTTAAATTATTATATATGATCAGAGGGTAAATTTGACAAAGTACACTCTAACTAAATACAATAATATGGGGCAGGGGGAGGTCCCATACTTTATCTGTTTTAATGGCTGGCAAAAGAGAAGATGTAATTATAATTTTATATGAAATTAATACTATTAATAAGTTTAAATATCTTTCCCTGAAGCTTAAATTATCTCTTTAACACTTGATTATATTATCAGTAGGCATAATGTACCCAATGGCTTTATCTTCCCTTTATTCCTTATGTCTTAGATAAGATTAAGATAGTCACTCACGGAATTATCCTCACTTCCTGATAGCATCTAATTCATAGAAAGCCCTGGTTTCTTGAACTTTTCCCACACAAGCTCCAATAATATGTCTTTTCTAACATCCTCTTACTGAGAGACTCAACAACTCTGCATTGGTTGTTCTCCTTTGCAATGAGTAATTAAACCCAACTTTGGTGAACTAAAGGTCTATTACTGGTGGTCTTTGGCTGGAGGGCTTAACAGTAGTTATATTGCAGACAGCGATGGAAAAATGAGGAAGCAGTTAGAAGAGAATGCAGGGTCAAGGGAGAGTTTTTCAAAGATGGGACAACAGTGAAATATTTTTGTAATCTGATGCAAGGGAGATAATTCAAGTGATATCTCTCTCTGAGGTGAGAGGAAAACAGGTCTAGTGCATAAAGGTTGGACCTTAGACAAGGAAGAAGACAGGGCATATTGCTACCAACGGAGGTAGCTTGATAGATGTCTAGTGGAAACATGTAGCAGCTCTCATCTAATTGTTGACGTTCTTGCAGAACCAGAGAGCAAAGTCATCAGCAGAAAACGAGGAGGGGGAGAGACATCTTGATGATTGAGGAGAGGAAAGGCAAGAAGTCGATTTCTAGGGATAAGGAAACGTGGAAGGATTAGAGAAATGGAATAAGCACTTTGGCAGCAGTGAGGGCTCAGCACCCTTGAACTTACTGATTATGACCAGAAATCAAATAAAACTTTCCCTACCTTCCTAAATCCCACCACACTCAATATAGTTTTGTAAAAAAGATGAGTATC
The DNA here is from genome assembly GCF_949752795.1 of Hyperoodon ampullatus. Lineage (NCBI taxonomy): Eukaryota > Metazoa > Chordata > Mammalia > Artiodactyla > Ziphiidae > Hyperoodon > Hyperoodon ampullatus. Next base: position 79,127,651 of record NC_136926.1, read on the forward strand.
ATCGACCTTCTAATTCCTGATCTACTAGGGTTACCAGTTGTACACACACACACCCCTTGAGATGGAGTTTTCAGAAGCAGTCCTTAGGAGAGACAGCATGGTACCGCTTGGTACAGCCACTAGAACCAGCTTCTGGGTCGGGAGCCAATTATCTGAGTGATTCTGGGCAAGGGATGTGCCTCGCTATGGCTCAAGGTTTTCATCTATGCAGTGAGCATGACAATAGAATCTGTTTTATATGGATGCTAAAAGAAATTAAATATGTTAATACTTATAAAGTACTTAGAACAGTAGCTGGCACTTCATTTGCTAAATAAACAGAAATCTTACCAAACTGAAATCGTACTTTTCCTGAGTTGCTTTGAAAAAATGAAGTCAAATGGGTGAACGAATGGAAGTAACCTCTCTTCGTGGCTTATTTAACAGCATGATTATTTCTGGTGGTCATTTGGGACAGTTCTTGTGGGGTAGATCATGGTGAGCACCTTGAGTGACCTACATCATTTAACTCTAAAGCCATTACAAATGAAAAGGCTCTTTCCATTAGCCCAAGCATTCTTACAACATTTTTTTAAAAGTATGTCTAGAAAAGTATTGATAGAAACATCTTTGAAATTCTGGAGGAAATTTCAGCTCCAGACAATAATAAAGCAATTATTAATATATTACTTATTTGGCCAATTATAAAAGTAGAAACTGCATTCTTGCCTCCTTTATTTATTTCTATCAGCAAGGAAGAGACAAAGATCCTAGGATGGTACTGTCCAAAAACTCTTTACACCGACCACCAAAACGAAGCCCCAAAGAGAATATATTATTTTGCATGTGTCCACTGACATGTCTTTAAGGATTATGTTGAGTTATCAAAAGACAGCCCCAGTGTGAAAGCCTAAATGACTACTCATCACTGTCTGACTACTCCAGTTTTAATATTACATTTTAAATTGCTGAGATATTTATTTAATGCCTTTTGTGCTTAAATATTTGGTTTTGTATGGCTAAAGGTTTTAAAAATCTGTGTTCACGGATTCTGTGAACTCTTAAAAGACCCTATCTGTTGAGTGACAACTCTTTCTTCTCAAATCTATAAAAACTCAAACAATCAGACTTCCAAAAGAAATGATTTCTCTTCGGGATTTTATTGACCCTGACATTCCAAATATATACATCTTCTTGAAAGAAGTAAACCACTGTGTGATAAATTTATTAATAAAGTATTTAGGGATGGTGATAATCTAAAGCTGTCTGAGTTCATCTATTTCAGAAGCAAAGCAGAAGACAGAGTAGAGCCTAAGAACTGCTGGGAAGCTTCAAAGGAAGAGCTGAGATCCACCCAAGAGAAATAAGTTTCTATTAAAATACAACAGCGCATTTAACTGCCCTCATCTTCTACTCTCTTTGGAGATACATTCGATGGGAAATATTAGTGATGGAGTTACTTTTTACTTGAAAAAGTGCCGTTCAAACCTTTCATTTTGCTTCTCAAAGAATTTTGCCTTGCTTTACAGGCAATACCCACAGAGAAATAAAAGTTACTTTGTGTGATATTACATTGCATTTTAGAGTCAAGGACACTGTAAGGCTTTGTAAATTGTTTAAAAATTAAAACATTCCTTTTCTTCTGAGAATATAGGTTGAACAATGTCTATTTCTGTTCTTCCTATTGCCCTGCCAAGGTTAGAGATGATAGTAAAGGTATTATTATTTTAAACTTCTTGATACTCATTCATTCATTTTATTGTATATGGAAAGTAAATATGGATTAATTAGATAACTAAGTTGAAATGTGGGGATAAAGAAAAGTATTTACTGCTTCGAAGCCTTTGAGAGTATGTGAGCTTTGGATATTGTCTTCAAGGAAAACAAAATTTCTGAACTATAGGAAATTACCTTTAAGAAAAGAATTAAAAATAGAAAATATCACCTGAACAAAGAAATAAAAGGAAACTTAAGAAGTTATTTCAAATATTAAATATTGAGAATTAGTTTTATTTTTCCACCCTGCAGATACTGAAATATTCAATGCATTATTTTACTTATACTATGCAAACTACTGGGATTTAGAAAGTTTTTTTTTTAAGGTTTTAAACACTGCCTGAATTACTAGTGAAAGAAGAGAAGCTAGATGCCAAATATTCATCTCCTAATGTATGTATGTGTATGTATGTACTTGTTTATGTGCACACATTGCCCATGTATACTTATATACTCAAATTGGAGACCAAGAGTCAAGTCTTGAATAGCAAGCAATGGAATATTTTACAGGATGGAAGATTATCACCCCTTTGCAAGTTACTAAGATAATTATAATTCAGAAAAAAAAAAAGCAAACACACCCCTTCTTACTGAATTGGGTCACATGAGTATAAAGGGTATCATGTAAATAATAGTTGTTAAAAAGTCCCTAAAGATATCTTTCCATTTTTTATTCCTAGGAAAGAGATTTATCTAATGGCATTCATGAAATTAACTTTTTTATTATGGAATTTTGATACTTTTAGGCATAAACTTTCACACCACACTGAAAAGATCTTACATGAATATTTGTTTTTGTAGGCACTTCTCTACATTAATACAAAAGAAACTCCTCTATTTTTGTTTTTCAAGTTTGTTTTGAAGCTGTGGTTATGGGTCCCTTTTAAAGACTTCTGTTCCACATAAAGTACATACTGTTTCAAGTAGAGTACCTATTATTTTTGTGCAGAAAAACAGGATGTAATCCAGGGGTTCATAGAATAGAGCTATCTCAAAATGTAGTAATGTATTTCTTTGAGTACTTTTGCAGGTATCCTGAGTCTTTGACCTTCAATTTCTAAATGTGCTTTGTATTTTTTTGAGCTTTATACTTAAACCTCAAAAAAAATCAAATGATTTAATTTTTTTATTTTATTTTATTTTTTGGTACACGGGCCTCTCACTGTTCTGGCCTCTCCCATTGAGGAGCACAGGCTCCAGATGCGCAGGCTCAGTGGCCATGGCTCACGGGCCCAGCCGCTCCGCGGCATGTGGGATCTTCCTGGACCGGGGCACGAACCCGTGTCCCCTGCATCGGCAGGCGGACTCTCAACCACTGCGCCACCAGGGAAGCCCAAATGATTTAATTTTTAATTGCACATCATTTGCCAGCAACAGAAAGACATTTTGAATAATATGTTTATACAGCCCCAGTGTCATGATTCTAGAGTTTGTGCCAAAACCTCTTAACAGCTCAGAAATAGGATGTTGTGTTGCCTGTATTCATTGGAGAACTGTTAACTTAGATTTATTAAATTTAGTACGCTTTGGAAAATGTAAAATTGAACACAGGAGACTAAAATATAAATTGTATTCTACAAGCAAGTAAATCCAGCTCTTTTTAGCCTCTAAAATAAGCATAAAATACACAGAGGGATGAAAAGAGACCATTTCGAGGGCAATCGCTAGTTTTACAAGGCTGCCTGTCCCCTTAGCAACTGGAAAATATATGGTGGTTCACATGACCCAGCGGTCTTTTGCTGTCTTGTGCTTTTTCACCTTTTATATGAAATTTTCACACTCCAGTCAGTGAAGAGCTGAATTAATTTGAAATAAGTTTGATATTCATGCTACAAAATGTGTAAAAGAGCAATGGAGTTTGCTGCATGAGGCAAACTGTATTCTGAAACTGTGCTTGAATTTTGATGGTGCAGCATTATAAACAAATCAGATAATCATGTAGAAGAAATTCACATCAACCTGAAGAATAATGGCAAATGCTGTACAAAGAATAGTTCAGAAGTACCCAGACAGTCCATTATTTAGAGTGGAAAACTGCGTTTTATAGATTACGGCTCTACCCACTAAGTATATTTCAATTTTGGATAGAATATTTTAAAATTCATTTGTCCATGCAAATGATTTAGCTCTCTGATAATCACCATGTAATAATGTTTAAATATCTAGATATAGTGCAAAAGGTAAATGCATAGTAAATGTACTGAGTTTTTTTTTTAATCAAGATAATTGTAGCAGAAGATTAACAGAAAAAACCATAGAGGTCATAGGTTATATCACATTCTTTCCACACACACAAATACACACATATAAACAAATCCACGTATACCCATGGAGCACAGAAACAGCAGAATATGCCAAAATATGAACTTCCAATTCAGTGGTCTTGAAAATTTTCTATGAATGCATTTGAAAGAGATGAAGTCCTCATTTAAATTTAAAAAGGCTTTTTCAATATGTCTTTTGCATGGATCCTAAGTTACTTTATAGAAATTCTAACTAGTGAGTGATCTTCAGAAGTCCTAGCTTAAAAACTACTTTGATTTAGAGTAAAAAAAAAAGAAAAAAATGATAGAATATATATTTAAAATAGAAATTGTACCCTTTACTAAACCTTATGACAAATAAATTTGCACTCTCCTTGTACATTTTATTTGGGTTAAAAAATCTGAAACTGGCTTAATATATTTGATGTTCTCAGCTACATGGCAAATTTCTTCAGGAAAGAGAAGATGCCCTACTTTGTAATCTCTTCCACTAAATAAACATGAAGACATGCTTCTGAGCTGCATGAAACATATACCTGAAGTTTATTGTTTTGAACAAGCAACCCAACAGAGAAAGAGGCAAGGCTACTAACATAATTTGAATAAACATTCTGAGTGATTAAAGATTCATTCAATCATGAGTATCAAAGCAGGGAATTCCAGATCTAACATAACAACATATAAATACACACGTTTAATTACACATGAAATCTGTGGAGTAGTTCTAATAACATGCTAGAAATATTTGATAATGCTGTTTTGTTAGGTAGTCTTAAGATTCTAATCCATGTTATAATGTGTATAACACTAAATGAGGACTTCCATTTCTGATAATAGTGGAGTAATTTATATCAAAAAAATCTTCCTGCCAATAACAGTTACACAGGCCAGAAATACATGAAAAGTCATCATTTGAAGATACAAACAAGTAAATGAAACTAGAGAGAATTTGGCTGTTGAAAGAAAAGGACCACACTGAGTAAAGTGTGAAGTAATTAAAATTTGAAATTAAGAAATCTGATAAAATTGAATATTGTCAAACTAGTGAAAGCACTGAAAGTTAATAGTAAAATAGTAGATGTGACTTAAAAGCATAAAGATGAAAGGAATGGAATGCTAAAAACAGTCAATTAAGCCAAGGAAAAGTGAAAGAGGAATAACAAGAGGAACAAAAAGAAAAAGGAAGTGATAAATGGAAAATAAGTATACAGGTAGTTGACAAACCAAATATCATAAAAATTACATTAAATATAAACAGCAAAAACAATCCAATAAGAGTCAGGGGGTTTCATACCAGATTTTGAAAAAGCAAGAAACAACTATATGATGTGGATAAAAATGCACACTATAAAAATAGATATAGGATGAAAAATATAGAAAAATATGTATCACGTAAGTTTTCTGCTTACAAGGCTTGTACATTGATATCAGTATCAGCAAATGCAGACTTCAAAGTAATAAGTCTTACCAGAGTTAGGGAGACTTTTCATAATAGTAAAACAATCAACTGATCAAGAAAGCATAACAATCAAAAACATTCTCATCAGCACTTGGTGGTGTTACTATTCTGGATTTTACCCATTCTAATATGTGTGTAGCTGTATCTCATTGTTTTAATTTGCAGCTCCCTGATGACATATGCTTTGGAGCATCTTTTCATAGACTTATTTGCCATCACAACCTCTTTTTTTACTTCACTGTGTTTCTAGCTCTCTCCTTCTGTCTTGCCTCTTTAAATAATGTACTCTTCAATATTCCTTCAGCAATCACTTTTTTCTTCATTGGAGTATCTTATTTTTACACTTACACTAAGGTTTCAAATTTGTCTCCATCTCATTCTCTATCTTAAGATCTTGACCCACTCTTCCAACCCATCATCTAAAACCAGATGCCTCAATACACCTCAGATTCAAAATGTCTGTTGAAAACCATATTACCTTCATCATAGTTTATGCCCTAAACTTGTTATTCCCATTTTTCATAACTCATTTAATAACAATATCATCATCCATTCATGCAGTCAAAGACGAAATCCTTTACTTTGCCTGTAACTCCTTATTTTACTTTACCTCTTTATCAAATCTGTCACCAATTCTGTTTTACCCAGGAATGTTTTTACACTTTCAAAGCCTATATAACATCCAAAATGTATAAAGAACTCATACAACTCAATAGCAAAAGAAAAAAAGATCAATTAAAAATGGGCAGAAGATCTGAATAGACATTTTTCCAAAGAAGATATAGAGATGGTCAACAGGTGCACAAAAGATGCTCAACATCATTAATTACCAGGGAAATGCAAATCAAAGCCATAAGATATAACATCACACCTATTAAAATGACTACTGTCAAAAAGACAAGAAATAACAAGTGTTGGTGAAAACGTGGAGAAAAAGGGAACACTTGTGCACTGTTGGTGGGAATGTAAATTGGTGCAGCCACTATGGAAAACCATATGCAGGTCCTCAAAATATTAAAAGTAGAACTACGGTATGATCCAGCAATTCCACGTCTGGGTATTTATCGGAAGACAGTGAAAACACTAAAGATATGTGCACTCCCATGTTCATTTCAGCATTATGTACCACAGCCAAGATGTGGAAACAAGCTAAGTATCTATTGATAAATGAATGGATAAAGAAATCCTGCCACATGTATATATAAAATGGAATATTACTCAGCTATAAAAAATGATATCATGACATTTGCCACAACACAAATGGACCTTGAGAACATTATGCTGAGTGAAATCCATCACACAGAGAAAGACAAATACCACCTGCTCTCTCTTTAGATACACGGATTCTAAAAAACAAACAAAAAACAAGCTCATAGATACAGAGAATAGATTGGTGATTATAAGAGGCAGGGGGTGGAAGAAATGGGTGTATTTTTTCTTCTTCTAGTTTCAATAAAAATGAAATAAAGTCTAGGTGGGGGTCCTTATTATTTCATCAGAAATATCCCCAAAACTTTCTAAGGAGTAGTCCCCTCCATTTTTAATCTCCATGGCCCTAGTGAGTCATTATTTATGGAATGATGCCCAAAGTTCTTAGACACGAATAAGATTATTTTAAAAACCAGTGTGCAAGATATCATTGCCACAATAATTCTGTGTGCCAAACCACCATATAATTTCTCTAGTACCTGACTATACATGGACTTTGGTTAGGCTTCCCCCTTGATCTTATGTGGGACTGCTGCTGTGTCTCGGTTCAGGTGGCTGTCGGGTGATCTAGGCTGGCCTCATCTGGGGCAACATGGAGGCTTCAGCCTGGCTCCACCACTGTCATCCTCCAGCATGTTTTCATGGTGATGTATGAGACACAAGGGAGGAGGCAGAAATAGACAAGCTCCTGAGGACTGGGCTCTGCACTGCAGCTCTGTCATTCCCACTTCATTCTATTGGCCAAAGAGTCACATGTGGGAAGAAATGCACTCTGCCCTTATTAGAGAAACACCAAAATCACATGATAAAAGTCACTGACAAAGAAGTGGAGGCATTAATGAAATCAGTCTACCACACTCAGTAGTCTACCTTACCCTTCCTGCAGCTTTTTTCTGAACTAGAGCAACCAGATAAAATAGAGACATTTAGTTAAATTTGGATTTCAGATAAATAAAGAAGAACTTGTTCACTGGCTATAACCAAATAGGGCTTTAAAATTAGAATTCTAGAAGCAGAGGAAAATACATAACTAAAAGATAAGCAACAAGACTCCCTGAGGGAGTCAGAAAGGTTATTTCTAAGAAAAATAGGATTAAAAATTGGCAACAATTAAACAGCAAAGAAAACTTCTACAGATTAGAAATTTAACTGTTCAGACCTGTTATTCCTGGGAGACTTCTTATTGCATGGTGCTTTTAATGACTAAATGTCTCTATTTAATGATCTTGAACCATTATTAGCATCAATGTGTTAATACATTTAACATGCTCATAGCTCATGGTGGGCATATCAGCAGCTCTCAATAGCAATTACTTATTTATTCTGAATAATTCTTTCCTTCTCCTCTGTACCTTTGCAAAAGCAGTGCTTCAGGGTATATGCTCTTGGCTTTCAAAAATAATGGATGGCAAATATAAAGGATTTTTTAAACAAACACATGGAGAGTCATCCAAAATCCTTGCACTTGCTGTGAAGGATATTGTATCTTCATGCAAAAAAGATAAAAATGGCATAGGGTAACAGAAGAGTTGGTGTGTCTTCATTCTATCCTATGACTTAGACTTCGATATTTTTATGATACTTGTTTTTATGACTATGGTTTGTATATAATTGTATTAAAGCACTGGAAAAAACTTATTAGTTCAAAAACTGATATATATTATGGGGGGACAAAACCTCTTTGTAATGTTAACATTTGTCATGTCAAGGATTGATCAAAAAGGTAGATTTCTTAAACAGGGATATGCAACTACTATCTATCATTTTTTTTTTTTTAAAGGACTGGTCTAACTTCCAACAAGTGTTGGAAAACTATGAACTATCAGTCAGGACTTTGAATATCTTGTGTCTTTGATGGTCAATAAATGCACCATTTGGGAGACTAATGTTAAAACTGACAACTTGCAGCCTACAAGCAGAAAGGAAATGTCACTTGAAAGTCTGAGCTGTGGCCTGATTCTAGAAGTGCAGTAAACCAGGTTGAAATTACTCACAAATCGATGGTGATTTCTAAAATAGCTCCATGCCATTTTATTGCTATGGTCAGCTATCAAGCAGGAATTGTTGAGTCTTTCATTTAAAGCTACTTACCTAAGTATTATAAGGGGAAAAAGTTGATAACATCAACCTTATGTTTATGTTTTTAATATTACTAATGAAGCTGAAAGATTTTAAATTTCAAATATCCTGGAACTCAGATATGCTGTTAGTTCTACATAGGCAAGTGTTGCTGGACCATGGTAGGGGTAGGGCGCTATAACTTTTGACAGTTACTCCCTTTTGTTTCCCATGAACCAAGTATTTTGCATTAAAATGTTTAAAATTTTCAGGTATCCCTTGAGAAAAACAGAGTGGAAAATTGTTCATTTAAAGTTTTCATTTTATGCCATTTGCAGCAACATGGACAGACCTAGAGATTTTCATACGAAGTGAAGTAAGACAGAAAGACCAATATCATGTGGTATCACCTACATGTGGAATCTAAAATGATACAAATGAACTTATTTACACAACAGAAACAGACTCACAGACATTGAAAACAAACTTACAGTTACCACAGGGGAAATGGGAAGAAGAGGGATAAATTAGGAGTTTGGGATTAGCAGATACAAACTACTATATATAAAATGGATAAACAACAAGGTCCTACTGTATAGCACAGGGAACTATATTCAATACCTTGTAATAACCTATAATGAAAAAGAATATGTACATAACTGAATCACCCTGTTGTATACCTGCAACTAACACAACATTGTAAATCAACCATACTTCAATTTAAAAAAATGGAAAAAAAGTTTTCATTTTAAAGAGCAGAAGAGAATCCCACGGATTGTATTAATCATAGTAATGATGTAAATACTACTGTTAATATTTGTAATAGAAGAAATTTGGCTGTGCCTCAACACCAGCAAGAGAAAAAAGATTCTGGATACTAAACTACTATTCAAAATGTAAGCAATTAAAATTAATTAAAAACCACTAATAATTTTCACTTCCTTTTTCCCCATCACTACTTATTTAATTTAAAACAAGGGCTATTGTCCTGTCCTAAGGTCCACTGAAAAGCAGTGATTTGCCCTAATATTACTTAAAAACCATTGCCCTTAGCTTTAATTTTTCATTGTACTTCAGCCCTATTGGCTAAAAGCCAGGAACTTAACAAAGGTGGAGAAAGATCAGCTCACTCCAGATTCCTTCTTGAAAATACACTTCCCATTTTTAATTTTTTGAGGAACCTCTATACTGTTTTCTATAGTGGTTGTGCCAATTTACTCACCAACAGTGTGTGAGGGTTTCTTTTTCTCTACATCCTCGCCAACAGCTTATTTCTTGTGGGTTTTTTTTGTTTGTTTGTTTGTTTGTTTTTGCCATACCCAGGCCTCTCACTGCTGTGGCCTCTCCCGATGCGGAGCACAGGCTCTGGACGCGCAGGCTCAGTGGCCATGGCTTATGGGCCCAGCCGCTCCACGGCATGTGGGATCCTCCCGGACCAGGGCACGAACCCGTGTCCCCTGCATCGGCAGGCAGACTCTCAACCACTGTGCCACCAGGGAAGCCCATTTCTTGTGTTTTTGATGATAGCCATTCTGGCCGGTGTGAAGTGATATCTGTGGTTTTGATTTGCATTTCCATGATGATTACTGATATTGAGTATTTTATCCTGTGTCTGTTGGCCATCTGTATGACTTGTTTGGCAAAATGTCTATCCAGATCCTCTGCCCACTTTTTTTCTTTTTAATTAATTAATTAGTTTATTTTGGCTGCGTTGGGTCTTTGTTGCTGCGCGTGGGCTTTCTTTGGTTACGGCGAGCGGGGGCTACTCTTTGTTGCCGTGAGCGGGCTTCTCATTGCGGTGGCTTCTCTTGTTGTGGAGCATGGGCTCTAGGCACACGGGCTTCTTCAGTAGTTGTGGCACGTGGGCTCAGTAGTTGTGGCGCATGGGCTTAGTTGCTCCACAGTATGTGGGATCTTCCCGGACCAGGGCTCGAACCTGTGTCCCTGCACTGGCAGGTGGATTCTTAACCACTATGCCACCAGGGAAGCCCCTCTGCTCACTTTTTAATTGGATTGTTTCTTTTTTGATATTGAGTTGTATGAGTTCTTTATATATTTTGGATATTAACCCCTATTGCACACATTACTTATAAATATCTTCTCCCACTCAGTAGGCTGCTTTTTCATTTTGATAGTTTCCTTCACTGTGCAAAGCTTTTTAGTTTGATGTAGTCCTATTTGTTTATTTTTTCTTTTGTAGCCCTGGCCTGAGGAGATGGATACAAAAAAATATTAGTAAGACATATGTCTTAGAGCATACTATGTTTTCTTCTAGGAGTTTTATGGTTTCAGGTCTTACATTTAAGTCTTTACTTCATTTTCAGTTTATTTTGTATAGGGTATATGAAAATGGGTTCATTTCATTCTTTTACATGTAGCTGTCCGGTTTTCCCAACACAATTTATTGGAGAGCTGTCTTTTTCCATCATAAATGCTTGCCTCTCTTGTCATTAATGTTCTTCTGCTCAGAATGATACACAAGGAAATTAGGACTTAGAAAAGACTCCCTTTGTACTCTGAAGTACACTCGCTGAAAAAGAGATTTACAAACTCTCTCTATATATATTTCACCTAACTTCAGCTTTTTGAGTTCAAGATACTATATTCATCCCCAAATATTTTAACAGATATTATGAACTCCTGAAGAGTATCACTGTATTTCAATTAATAAATATACACTATTAATTAGCGTTATTGGTTATGATTCTTGCAGACACATTTAAAGTAACTCTAGGTGGTAATCAAAGCATCTGATGTTACAGTTTTCCCCTATTGTCCAATATACCACAGATTGTTCCTGAGAGCAATAAGAGATTTTTTACAAACCTTTCAAAGAATGGGATGCTAGGGCTCCAAAGCTGATCCTAGAAATCAAACTCACAGTGACTAATGCTCTGTAAAGAATGAATGGCACTGAAGATTTCAGCAATTACACCTTTAATAGAATGGCTTGAAACAACCAAAGTGCAGAGATTTTTTGTGTTACAGTTAGACATGGCAACTTGCCAGGCAAGTCTTACCCTTTTGCACACAGCTGGGGTTGCATGATTTGTCATATGAAAAAACTGAAGGACTGATCTAATTTGCTCTTATTAACTTTCCAGTTATTGCTAATTCTTTTTCCTTCCCAAACCTTCCAATTATATCATATAATTTATTTTTGAAACGTGGCTTCCACATTCTTAGTCATAAAGGTAAGTTTCATTCTCATGAATCCAAAAGTTTTGTTCTTTGGAGAGATAACTTTTTGGAGTTCTGCAGAACCAAAAGCATTTACTTTCTGAGCTACGGTTATAACTCTTTGGATTCCTACAACTAATCTCCCCACCCCTCCAAAAAAAGTTGACATTTTCCAATAGAGGTATGTCATGTTTGCAATATCTTATGTACAGACTTATTTACTTACTTTTTTAATAGTTTTACACTTTTATAGCTTTATTGAGATATAATTGAACTACAATAGTTTCAGACATTTATATTGATGTAAAGTAGGAGTTCATTGTGATTTTACTTTGCACTTATCTAATGGGTAAAAACCTTCAGCATTTTTCATGTGCTTTTTTGCTATCCAGGTATCTTTGGTGAAATGTCCAAGGAAATTTTGCAGTTCACATAATTTATTTTCTGTCTCTCAGAGATCATTGTGTTTCATTGCTTGGTGTGTAATGTCATGAAAGCTATTGCTTTCTATCTTTTTTCTGGTTTTGTAATTGTTTCAGGTGGGAGAGTAAATCCAGTCTCCACTACTGTTACTCCATTGTGAGCAGTAGTAGGAGTTTTGATTTGCACAATTTTTATCCTTCTTGCCATGTAATGAATCCATGTATATTTTACCTACATAGCAGTCATTTCGACCTAAGTAAACATTTCAATACTTTCTTTTTCCTTTACACGCTTCTCAGTCCTGCCATCCAAAGGCCCCCAGGGCCATACTCTTCTACACATGGTATTATGTTTTTATTATGCTGATTCATTTTTCCACACTTGAGATATAAATTCATTTGTGGTTTCTATACTTATTTTGAACATCTCTGCCACTCAAGACATGGAATTTACTCTCTAATACTCCTGGAATTGTTACACTGTACATTTTTACTGCATCTGCACACATTTCCCCAGATGCCAGCTTTGGATCTATTCACAGGACTATCATTAGCATTTGTTTCAAGTCATTGATTATCTTCTCTATTACAACTGAACAGTTTGATGTTTTCCATGGCTCACTTCATTCCCATGTGGTTCAGGAAAATGATTGGGAATTAATAATTAGCATCCATGGTTAATCTGCTATGGCCCACCTCAACTTAGGGGAATAATATATATCTAGTGAGTCCCAGATATATCTGCACTGGCGCTACCAAATGTCTTCTACACTGTTCCCCTTATCACCGTCAGTCATGGTTTCATAGTGCAGGACTATATAGAAAGGGAGCTGGGTGATTCTGAGGAAGTGAATTCATAACTACAACCTCAAACTATAAAAACCTATCATCACCAGTAGCAGGAAGAGGGGAACACAATAATAAAAGAAAATCAAACAGAAGCTTCCTAACTATACTTTGTTTAGGGCATTAAATTATATTTCCCACAATAATGATACACATTAAGTGTGTCCTGGGCCCTAAACATTATTTCTCTGTTTCGGGTCTGGTTCCTGGATAATTAATCCATAATTTGCCTTTTATTTGGTCAAAGGGAATTTTTATGTTTTTCTTTCATCCTTTAGTTGAATTATGATTTTATCAGGTTTCTTTCATTAACTTGCTACTCCAGAGTTTCAAAACAAAAAAATAGAAGTTCACTTTAAAGCAATATACTTATCAAATTAATATTTTCCCCTACTGAAACATGTCTGTCTTGCTTCAATCTATCACTTCCTTCCATTTTAAAAAAGTTAAGCTGAGAAAGTCTTATTTTATCAGGTCCTGTCATATTGATCATTCTCAAATATATATGAGGAAATGGCCTGCTTATAACCGGTGTCTGATCTATTTTCTGTATTCTACTATTTTTATCTCCCATCAAGGAGTTGAAGTGGGTGATTCATACAAGAGGTCACAAAGGTCAAAATCTGTCAGTTTATAAGGTTAAAAAAATCTCAGAGAGAGCTGAAATAAACAACTGTCACTTTTGTTTTATTATTTTTTTCTATAATGATAAATGTTGAACAGAATACAATTTGGGTTTCTGCATTTCATGCATCCCAATGTTTTAGCCTCATTGCTTAATTTAAACAAATGAGGTCTAGCTTACCTTATGGCCTGAATAGATTTATCTGTGTGATCAGCTCAAAGAAATACTTACATGATACATTTGCATCATAAAATGTCTTCACCTAATGGTGAAGTCTTTTGAAATAATTACATTGTGAATTATTCATAAAAACAAAATCATATTTTTGAATATGGGTTCACAATTACTTTCCTATGACAAGTCTGGTATATTTTGTTATGAAATATTTTATGGAATATTCCAGTGGCTGAACACTTTCAGTAACTTCCTCTAGAGTAGCAGTTCTTAAAGCATGGTCACTATGCAGAAGCTAACAGCTTCTATAGGGAACTGTTTAGATATGCAAATTCTGCTCCATCCCCCATCAACTTGTACCTTATTCCCAGACCTAATGTATCTGAAAACCTGTAAGTGAATTCCAGCAATCTTTTAACAAGCCCTCTAGGCAATTCTGATCAAGCCAAAATTAGAGAACCACTGCTATAAATAATCTTACTTTGTTACTGAAAAAGCCTGAGACTGCCGTAAAATGAAGTACCTAGGGAAATGTCTACCACTGATTAATTACTTTTATTCAAATATTAGTCTTGTGAGTCTGTTCAACGGATGCCCCACACAAAACTCCTTGGATCAGTCCAATTTAAGGATATGGTCACAATCTTTATCAACAGGAAACTGCATGATATCAAATTTAGGATATGCACCTGAGGATACAGCAAAATATGTTTTGTAAAGTAAGTTTAAACTTTTTTTTTTCTGAAAATTTTAAGCAAAAGAATGGGCTAATGATTTTCAAATAATAGGATTATGTATGCAGAAAGTCCAAAACAAATTATCAGTTTATTTTCTCTTTTCCAATTTCTGTATATTTTACTGTTTTTTCTCACCAGGACTTCCAGTAAACTGTTGACTAGAGATACCGATAGTGGCTATTGCTGTCTCATTGTTAATCTCATAAGGAAAGCTTTCAACATTCTGTCTTTAAGTACAGTGTTTGCTTTAGGTTGCATTTAAGATCTCTTTTATCAGATAATATGGTTTCTTTCTTTTTATTTTATTATTTTTTAAGTACAGTAGTTTTTTTAAGGTTTTAATGAATGGGTATTGACTTTCGTCAAATGATTTTTTCTGCACCGGTTTAAAAGCTTGTATGATTTTTATCTTTATACTGTTAACACTGTTCATTATTTGTCTTTTTTATTTTAAAACTGTTTTTTATTACATAGTAAAGATGAACATGTGATTCAGTAATAAAAAAAAGAATGGGCTAGTAACTGATATTTTCATCCTAATATTAATTCTTTTCATTTGCCTACTTCTCAGCCTATACAGAGTGTATGTAAATACTGAGTTAGCAATAACTTTAATAGTGAAAACTGTTCAATTTAAAATAATACATGTTTTATACACACACACACACACATACAGATATATATACACCCTAAATGAGAAGGTACAAAAGAGAGTTGTTTAGTGACAGTGACAAAAATTTATACTATCGTTAATGTGTAATTTATAATTTTATAATAATTTTTATTCTATAATTTTTTAAGATAATAGCTGGCCTCAAGGTCATTTTAACAAGTTCAAGAGGATTGATCTCCTCTGTCCTTTCTTTACCTGTCAGACATAGTTTATATTTATTCCTTTCACTGTTTGGAAATGAGAATCTCAAAGAATACAATTCAATATACTGTAATAAAATGGTAAAGTCAATACAGTGGATTCCAATACTTAGTGGCTTTCAATATACTGAGAAATGATAGCTATATAAATGGGAACTCTGATCAATCCATCAGAGTATCGCCTTAGATACATGGCATGAACATGAACCTACAAAGACAATAATAAGAGTTAAGTCATGTTTGAGGCACTTCAAGAATTAATAGATGTGAATTACCCTTGGCAGCTGGCTAATCATTTCCGAAGCACCATATAATACCCCAGTTTTCTATTTGAATGTGCCTCTGTCTTCCTGTCTGTAGAAACAGCACAAGGCAGTATCAGAAAATCCCCATGCTTTGCCACAAAGCAGAATTCTCAACAGCAATATGACTCTGGTTTTCCCTCCTTATTCCGTTACTCCACTCATTTTGGAAAATACTTGTTTTGAAGTTTATATTAAAAGAATTTGGAGACGTGCTATTTTCTTCAGGAAGTACAATCCTTAGAGCATGACAGCCTTAGACACTGTTCATGCATGTAACAAAGTGGTACAGGCGATGTAGTGAAAAAAGATAAGGATATTTCGAATCAGATAAACCTGGAATCTTTGTTCTGACATCCATGTACCCTATCCTTTGGACTATTAAATTAACCTTTCTTAGTCTCAGTTTTTCCACCTGTAAATTAACTTAATAATACTTACTTTAAATTATTACTGTGAGATTTAATGTTTATGTTGGTTTCCCTCCTTACTATAACCCTCAATACCTCCTGTGGTGAGTTTATGTGCTTGTCAATAAAAGCAGTTGACTTGCAAGGCAATGATGAGTATACTTTCATTAGCCATAGTTTTCCTCGAGAAAAAGCCTTCAATTCCTGATTCTCTTACTTTGGTTCTGCTCTGGTTCTAATAAGTTTTTGCTGTGTTCTTTAATGCTGTTCTCATAGAACAGAAGCTAACTTTTAACATCCCTTCAGTACTAAATATTTAATGATGTTTAAATACTAACTTCTTAAGGATGTTTTAAATCATCTGTAAATACAATACTACAAAACATAAAGCTTTAGATCCCCACTAGATACTGAGAGAAACAAGGAATTAAATCCACTGCAAGCTAAGAGGAGTGACATGGGAGACGTTATACAGTAAGGAGGGCAAAGAATGTATTTCAATTTATTTCCCCGGAGTGAGAAACCTTTTCTGCTAATTACTAGTTAATGACCATAAATTGTGTTGAAAATATGTAAGTGCTGTATATAGTCCTTATAATGATCAAAACTTTATGACTCCTTCAAAGGCTGTGATCATTTAACAGCATTTGAAAACTCTTCATGCTAATTGCTTCTCATCATTTCCACTACAGGGTGGTTGCTCCCATTTGAAAAGAAAATATTCACATCCTTGGAGCACTGTTTCTGTCCTTAGTCTATGCCCTCTGGTTTTCATGTTTGACTTTAGCTCAAATATTCCTTTAATTACTAAACTGTCTCAATTTCTTCATGTATGATGTATAAATATAGCCAGTGGATGGATTTTTCCTTTACCCTCGTTTCACAATTAATATTGTCTAAATGTTGCCACAGCCTTAAGTCTCTAAAATCCTCATCCTGTAATTTTACTCTCATATACCCTTGCTTCTGGCCAACTGCCACATTTCCTACCTCCTCTCCCTCTAAAGGCACAAGTTCAATTCTCCTGTGTATGGCTTGGATGCACATTGCATTTTGTGTACAGCTCTACAGAGACTGCCATAGCAACATAAAACGTTAACTTATCCGTCTATGAAATTTCATGGATAGGAAAAATAAATGCTTGGCATGACATCAAACACTTGTCTATATTTGTTAGTCCTCCACTCTGGTATAATATGAAAACTATGGATAGGCTGTCTCTTTTCTTTTGTCATGTATGAAGGTCTGAATTAGCTGCTATGATTCATGAACTTTTAACACTGCTTTGCAGTCATGGTCCCTTGGTGCTCGATTCTGTGTCTGAACTGAGCAGCAATTGATTGATCACTGAGCAGAGGAAACAGAAATGGAGGAAAGAAGAATGTGCTAAAGGGATGCATGTGGTTGATGGTTATCTACATATGTCTCTCTAGAATCTAAACTATAAACACACAGTGTATGTACTAAGCTGAACAATAATGTATAAACTAGTTTTCTAAGTTATATCTGGCCCTGGGATTCAAATATCTGTTAACATTATATATGTTCCATGATTTCTGAATTATCATTGCTTTGTTTACCCTATTCATTATGACCACAGGAATTTATTAAGGGCTAAATGTTAACCATGGTTAAGCTTACTTTAAAAGTAATTCAACCCTAGAATGTTTTTCACAAATTTTTTGTAAACCTATACAGTCCTATAATTTAGTACTTAAAACTGGTGTTTTTCGTAAAATAGCTAGCTAGTGGGAAGCAGCCGCATAGCACAGGGAGGTCAGCTCCGTGCTTTGTGACCACATAGAGGGGTGAGATAGGGAGGGTGGGAGGGAGATGCAAGAGGGAGGAGATATGGGGATATATGTATATGTATACATATAGCTGATTCACTTTGTTATAATGCAGAAACTAAAACACCATTGTAAAGTAATTATACTCCAATAAAGATGTTAAAAAAAAACGTGTTTTTAACTGCTCTGTAGAGAATCAAATGGCAAAGTGAATATAGATGTATCTAAGCAAGGAACATATAACTAGAGGCACAGGTATTAAGAATAAAATAGATTAACATTCAGCATAATTCAAGTATCTGGCCTCCAACATGGTGAATTTTAGTTTGAAATGGGAAAGTCTGACACCTCATGAGTCATGGAAGCCAGAGATGTAAAGCACAGCTGAATTACTGAGATCAGAGCCCACGAGGGATGAAGCCATCCTTCAGTTCTGTACAATGGGAGACCTCCTCTCCTTGTCTTTGCTTCAAGTGCACTGGAGAAGTGGTCCACCACTCCAGGCCCTTCAAAACCGTGTTTCAGTTGCTTAAAACCTGCTTCAAATGTCTTCTGTCCCTCATTTGGCCACATTCTACTCCTACTTAGCCTTCTCGGGTGCAATGTCCCTCCTGCAATGAACTCTGTTCCCCCCCAGACTCCACAGGCACCCCTAGCCCACTCCGAGGGCATTTGAGTCTTTTCCTTTCAATAACACCATTAGCTTGTAATTATTTGTTCAATGGCAGTCATACCCGACGCTCACAATGGCAGAGAGAGTACTTAATTCTGACACAGTTTTGAAACAGAAGCTCAATAGATGTTTCTGGAATAAATTCCACATTAAAGAACATACATCGAAACTGTATAAAAGCCTTGGAGTTTCTAATCAGAAGAGTAACAGATATGATTTGGAAGTATTGATGTAAGTTTACAAGATTTTGGTTTATGACAGAGTGGCCCCAAATCAAAAGGAAAGCATGAACTCTTGCATGTTTAGGGAAAACTCGTTTGTTAAGAGGAGAAAAATAAAACTTAATCCTTACTGTTGACTCCAGAAAGATAGAACCCTAAATGTGACAAGTATTACTATGTAGGTAATACCACTTTGAGAAGAGACTGTCATCATGTTCTACATGGTAAAGAACTGGTTAAACAAGATCCAAAACAAAAACGAAAACCTCACCACCAAACACTAAAAAATTAATGAATTTGAGTAAATCAAATGTAAAGTGATCTGTTTAAAAGAACAGTATAGACAAAGTTAACAGATTACTTGCTGTTTGGAAAGTGATCTATGCCTATCAAAGTAAATGAACATCTACTATTTAGAATACAAGACAAAAATGCTTAAGAAGACTATGAAGTTTACTCCAACTGATTTTCAACCAACAAAACCTTGTTAAAATGGTCGATTTCAATTAATACTCTTCATATTGTTTAAAAAAACAAAAAACATGGTTGACGTGTCAAGTATCATTAGGGCTGTTGGAAAGGTGCCCCAGCATGGCCACGTGGAACAGTGCAGCTGTTTTACAGAGCTAACTGGGAGGGCTTTGTCAGATTTTCCTGACCCGTTCACTTCCTTCCTGTAGAATTATACATCCCTACTTTTTTCCTGTGATTTTTCAGTGCTTTTCACTAACTAGAAGTATGTATGATCCAACTATTAATTAAGATTTTAGTCATGTGACTTCATGTAGCCAACATAATATGATAAGGACTTGATACAAGCAGAGGTTTAAATAGGCCTGTGTGGCTCATTTAATCAGTCAAGAGAACATGTCCCAGTAGCCGCAGCATCTTCAGTCTCACGACCTGCATGAGAGACACGTGGAACACACCTGAACCCAACACACAGCCTCAAAACTGGGAGCTGCCAGAGATTCTTCCTTTCCCCCACTGATCCCCAGCTCAGGCATATCCTTTCTCGATAAGACTTGGAATATTTTTTACCTTTTCTCTATAACCAGGAATGATATCTTATTTCAGTTTCTTACTTATTAAATGACTGTAATAATGTCTTGATGAATATTCCTGTATCCAATCCATTCCCAAACCCCAGCCCATCCAATTCAACCTGAAACTTGTTTCCATAATGATTCTCTAAAATGTGAATCTGATCATGGCAACTTCTTGCATAAAATCCTTCAAAGGATTTTTCTAATTTCTGTGATAAATAAAACATTTTCATATGTAGAACCTAATGGGCGAACATCACTGGCTGCTTCTGTACCTCTTCTCCCACCACCGCTCCACATGCACCCTTTGACCTCTGTGCTGGGTGATTTTTCTTGTTACTGAGAATCATGCCCACACTAGTAATTAAGCCTTCCTCTATAGCTCAGAGGCTAGAAATTACAGTTCTCAGACACCACCATTTGTAAACTGTTAGTGTAAGCCATTGGTGCAAGATAGGGCTGGAGGAATAGAAGCAGGGACACCAATGTTCTTCTGACATAGGCTGCCAGGTGTGTGACATTCCGTAGACAACAGAGGTTTAATAATGACTATGATACCTGCTATAGATATCTACTGAAGTACTGCATTCACCTGAAGTCACTGGTATTAGTTTCGTGAAAAATTTCATGCAAATGTTGTGGCATTCTTATTTCCTGAAATCATTAGACACTTCCTTTGCCCTGTCAGAAGCTCATCTAGTTCTTCCAAAGTTTTGTAATTCTCTTATTTTCTATATTAAATAATATTTTACCTGAAACCTCTAGTGTGCTGCTTTTACGACTCTTGACAGCAACAATCTGCAAGTGAGTCAGGTCATCTCAAACGTTTCTGATTTGTATTTCTTGTTTTGTTTACCTAATGTTCCCCTACCATGACTTCTCTGCTTATTTTGTACTTATCTTTCAAAGCATAGCTGAAAAGTCACTTCCTTTGGGAGACCTCTGAACTATCTCTGATATCTGATGAAGATATTCCCATTTCAACCTGACTTCATCTCTCACCTCTATACTTTGTCCCAAACATCTGAAGAGCAGGGCCTCTGTCAAATGCAATTAAGCACTAATTGTTGCATAGTTGGTGTTTAAAAGCAAGTGTAGAATAGATGAATATTAGCACATGATGTGAACCTTTTGGCTTACGTCACAGAATGGGACTGACCCAGGATCTCAGATGAAACTAGAGACAATTTAGCATGGTGTTTTATATTATGGACTTTGAAGTTACACACACCTAAGGATTGAAACATAGCTCTATCACTTGTCTGTATTATGAAGAAAAAAGTATTTCACCTTGTTTCATTATAGTTTTCATATCTATGACATAGTACCGGTAATAATCGCTAAATTATAAGATTTCAATGAGAATTAAATGATACAAAGTGTTTAACAGAGTGTTTGCACATAGCAAGTAATAATATGGGCTATTATTATTATTACCTGTAGTTCCAGGAATCACTATTCAAATTTGGAACCAAATACATTTTCAGATGAGTTGCTTGATATCTTTAGGTCTCACTACTTGCTATCTGAAATTTAGGAATAAAAGACAATGAAACAATATTTTTTGCACTCTAAATAGACTATCTGAACTCAATATTCAAACTTTGAAATGGAATAGATTTGGATTGTGATGGATACACATATATATAAATACACATGATTGTTGCCATTAAGAATATTGGGAAAATTTGTAAAGGCTTGATGTTAAGCTTTATTCATTTATCAGTATCAGGACTAGTCCTTATGGAATGAAATAAACCTTACAAGTCATGTATTAAAATTTTTAGAAAAAGAAATTAATGTAGACCAACAAAATGAGATTCCAGAAAAAAACAACACATTTTTCCTGCTCTTCACCAAGCAAATAAGTATTTGTTTATACTGCTTCTTTTATGCTCACTGTATTCCACTTTAGTATATCATATTATAGCATCCAGATTATAATTCCATATATAATGATTATATATAATCCAGATTAATATATTTATAGAGCATGGAGGATAATATGTAACATATATTTTATATATTATAATTATATGCATGACATCCAAATTTCAAATAGGGATCATTTAAAATTTATAAATGTCACACTATTACTTTCACGAAACAAAATACAATTTGCTTTCAAGCAAAGTCAAGTCACTCAACTTCATGAAATGTAGACTATGTTTTCAAACAAATATTGTGTGTGTTTGAGATTGTTCATATAAAAGAGTATCTTCAAAAACTTCACATCTTATTTCTTTTAGTGATTCTTAGAAAACCGTTTATGAATGGTTTAATCCAATTATCTTTTGCTAAGTAAAACTTCCATGTTTTAGAGCAACAGTTCAGACTACCTAGTCAGAGGCAAGATGCTTATAAATAACTATGTTCTTATATTCATCATCCCTTTCTATATCTGAATATTGAAATCAGTTTATAACTACAGGCACTTGCATAGTGGTTCTACTGGAGATGCTGGGCTATGTGTACATGAGTGTGTGTTAGTCTTGAAACTACAGGAATTTTCTCTATACCATGCTATGTTGTTAAGTGACTTGTATTTTGCAGTAATTGTCTTTAACATGCTAAATCTGAGTCAGTATTGTTTCTTTAGAACAGATCCGTAACAATGATGATAAATATTTGTTATGCATCTGGTAGATATTATGGCTTCACATATGTTACATAATTTAATCTTCACAACAAAACTATTAAGAAGGTAGTATTATTCTCACTTAAAAGATGAGTTAATTGGTTTACAGACAGTGTTCAATTGTGTGATATCAAAGAAGAGAGTTGGGACTATTGATCCAAGTCTTTCTGACACTGGAACTTGATAGTGATATACACTAACTGCAGAACAATATTTCTCCAAGTATGATACCTGGCTGGACTCTGCAGTTTACAGGAGCCGGCTCCAAACCGTTCAGGTGAGCAGACTGCCTGCTTGTGTTCTCAGCAACCCGCTCAGCGACAGCATTTGAGGTCACATGGGTAGCATGTGGACAGTATGAATCAGCACCGGCGAGAGTATGTCATCATAGAAATAAGTAAATGTTGCAGATCAGGGCTATTATATTTCAGGGTCCCAGTTTATCTGTATACCACTGGCAATGAATATCCTGTGAGCAGGCCATAAGGGGGCCAAACATAGAAATTCTTCTTGTTTTTTTGAATATATTCACAAATATTTTATTTTTACCTATAACCATTGGCTCTTTAGTAAATCTAAAATTAGCTGTTAAAGCTTACTTAAACCAGATGTTAATTTTTAAGTGCTTAAAGATGTTTACTGAGGATTCGAAATCAATATTCTTTTATGAATTCTAGTTGTGACGCTTGCTGCTGACAGCTGAATGAACAGATAGACAAATACAGTAGGAGGAATTCCTAAAAATTTCAGGGTTTGCTATCAGTGCTTTGTAATTACAATCTTCAGATGTTCACCAGAACGTTTCTATTTTTACTTTTGTAAATGATAAATTACCACGGGTTAAATGTAATTATTAAAATTTTAGTGTCGTTATTGTCTTTTGCTGATTATACCGTGTGTAATAACCCACATTTGTATCAGTGGTGCTCTGGGCCTATACTTTAATGATTATTAGATTTTATTGCATATGTGAATTGTAGTTCAAATGTGACTCTTTTTATATTCCTATTCCTAAGGTCAGTGTAAACCAGACCCTCCCACCCCAAATAGACTGTGTAAAACATTATCTTCACTGATTTCTTCCTCTGCTAATAGTAAGAAGGAATGGTCTTTGTTCTGAAAGGTATTGTTAGCCTTCCCTTAGAGAATGAGATGAAATATTAGCTTCAGGCATACGTGAGAGATGATCATTGCCGCATCTAGTGGTTCAGAGTTTAAAAGGTAACAATGGCAGAAAAAGGAATATATCTGGGATTAGGAGGATAAAAACAATATCCCCAATGAGTTGTTCAATTTAATCATTTTGAGTAATATTAAAAAAACTGTCCAGTTTTGATTTTTTTTTTTTTACCAAAAAGTGATATCTACA
The DNA here is from genome assembly GCF_949752795.1 of Hyperoodon ampullatus. NCBI lineage: Eukaryota > Metazoa > Chordata > Mammalia > Artiodactyla > Ziphiidae > Hyperoodon > Hyperoodon ampullatus. The sequence goes on from NC_136926.1 coordinate 79,151,702, forward strand.
AAGTTCATGATTGACAACTGTCTGTTCCCTCACATGTGTTGGAAGAAGCTGAGGTACATAAGCTGGAGGTGTAGTTTGAAGAGGATGCTGCTCTAAGCTAGAAAGAAAAACCAAGTGATGATATTGTGATGATTATAAACAAAGTACTGAATTGTGATAGAGTTTTAACATAAATTTTAGTTTTTATATTTTTTTCTCTGAATACATTGTTTTTACTACAGGTGATGATCTTATTCATGGTGATGTAAGAAAATTTCATTATCATAACGTGTTCTAACACTCGTATAGAGGCTGAATAATGACCTCCCAAAGTTGCCCACATCCAAATGCCCAGCACCTGTGAATGTGTTATGTTACATGACAAAGAGGAATTAAGGTGGCTCACTAGCTGACCTTAACATAGGAAGATTATTCTAGATTATACTAATGGGTCCAATATAATCACAAGGGTCCTTGGAAGTGGGAGAGGGAGGCAGAGTCAGCGTCAGGGATATGTGCTCTGAGAAAGTGTCACATCACTGGCCTTTGCTGGCTTTGAAGATGGCGGGTCATGAACAAAGGAATGAGGGTTACCTGGAAAAGGCAAGGAGATGGATTCTTCCCTAGAGTCTCTAGAAAGGAGTGCAGCCCTGCTAACAATTTGATTTTTGCCCAGTGAGACCCATTCTGGACTTCTAACCTCCAGAACTAATAATAATTTAGTGCTATTTTAAGTCACTACATTGGTGGTCAAGTGCTATAACAATAATAGGAAATTCATGTGGGTAGGATGCTAGCATGAGCAAACGTTCTGAAGTCTTAGTCATTGTATAACTTAGTTTGAAGGCATAATTTGTTCAAAGAGGAAAAATAGCAGAGACTCAATTACAACTAGAACAGAGGGTTGGAGTGGTGAGCAAGGCTGAATTGATGCTAAGACACTTGGTACAAAGGGTTTCAGATTTTCCCAGAGTTGGGCCAGTTTCAGAGTAAGGGGCAGACCTTCCCACATTAGCAGGAAAATTATATGTCCCAGCATGCCTGGTCCAACCTGCATGATATGTGCTCTCAGGAGGCTTGGTCTGGCATTACAGAAATGGTCTGTGTTCAAAAATAGACTTAAACTTTAAAATTGAATACATGCTAGCCATTTTTCTAATGTATTTTAACTAATTTGGAAAAGATTTTGTGTTTTATGGTAGAGAGAAATTAATAAAATATCGGTTATTGATATTTACTTGGTTTCTTAAATTTAATGACAGAAAAGCAGCACCTAAGAAATGATTCTTGTCAGCTGATTTGCTTGTTGGTTTTGTCAAAACACTGATAAATGAAATAGCAAATGCTGTAAAATTTTCTTTGAAATCCTGTGGCTCTGATGGATTTGATGAATTTATAATTTAAAGCTCTGATAAATCCTAAATGACCAAGCAATTAAAGATATTCTGAAAAGACACAGACCATTATAGGACTGGTTGAATTCCATCAATTCATTCTAATAATTTGTAAATTCAGTGTACACATGCAAAAAAGAAAGCCAATAATAAGTTACCTGGCACCCATCCAGCTTCTTTGTGTAATAAGCCAAATGGTTCCCTAAAGATGTCTGTGTTCTAATCTCTGGAACCTCTGAATATGTTGCATTTGCAAGACAAAAGCAATTTTGCCTATGTAATTAAGGTCACTGAATTTTATTTATTTATTTTAAGGTCACTGACTTTATTTACTTATTTATTTATTTAATTATTTATTTATTTGGTTGCACTGGGTCTTAGTTGCAGCAGGTGGGCTCCTTAGTTGCAGCATGCATGTGGGATCTAGTTCCCTGACCAGGGATCGAACCCCGGCCCCCTGCATGGGGAGTGTGGAGTCTTAACCACCGTGCCACCAGGGAAGTCCTCTAAGGTCACTGCCTTTAAAAGGTGAGATTATTCTGAGTTATCTGGGTCTCCACGAAAGTCTTTATAAAGAGAGAATTTTCTCTAGTTGGAGTCAGACAGGTGTGGCAAAAGGAGAGATCAGACAGATTTGAAGCATGAGAGGGTCTCGTCCCCACTCCTGGCGGGAGCCACGTGGAAAGCATGAAGAGAAATGGGGACAGTTTCTAGAAGCAAAGACTGGCCTCTGGCCAGCAGCAAGCAAGAATCCCAGACCTCAGTCCTACAACCTCAATGACTGAATGAACCTGGAAGCAGATTTCTCCCCTCAGACTCCAATGACAAACCGGTTCTGCCAACACCACCTGCAGCCTTGTGAGACCCTAAGCAGAGAATCCACTCAAACTCACAGAAGCTGCGAGGTAATACATTTGTGGGATTTTTAAAGCACTATGTTGGTGGGAAGTTGTTAAAGCAGCAAAAGCAAAACAAATAACGTTGCTTCAGGAAGCGGGCACGACATGGGGTCGACGGGATTCCGGAAAGCGCCTGGCTTGGAGGCTGCATCAGATGCCCTGTCTGGGGGGCAGATGGGAGGAGCGGGGGGAGGAGGGGGTGATTATTTTCCTCTCAGCTGGAAGCACTGCCTTTGAATTCTTGGGGACATTAACTACAAAGCTAAAAATAAAATCAATTCAAAACGTTTAGTTCAGTGTGGAATAGTGCCCTGGGTCTTGGATTCATCTCTCATCCTACTATGCCACCTGGCTGGCTCCTGAACCCGGGCTGCAAAGTGTAACTTTGAAATTCACAGTATTCTGTTACCGTGAAATGTGTTACAGGAGACGTTGCAGAATTATTTTTTGAACGCTGCCAGTTTCTGACAATTTACGTTCCGACTCAGATCTCACCCTGAATTGCTCCCTTCACAGGGCTTCTCTTGTGATTTTAAAAGATTTGGTTTTTATTTGAATAAATACTGGAAGAAACCTTGGTGCAATCTGATTATAATGTTTCCTGTCAGATATCTGTAAAAGACTTCTTAATTTGAAAACTGTGACTACTTTTTCAAAAAGGTGTGTCGTATCTGAAACATGTACTGGAGTATCACTGGCTTGCTAAATTCTGTGAAAAACATTCCTTTCCCTGCTTTTCTGCCTCTAATGATTTCCTCTAAAGTTCCCATATCTCTTCGCATATATCCCTCCCTGATTTTCTCCCCCTGCCATGTTTTAGTGTGATCATTTAAATTAAAGTCACCTGTCCTTGTCGTTAAATGGCATCCTGTCCTAAGAATTTAAAGACCTCTGAGTAGCTATCAGATTAACGGCAAATGAAATGATGCATTTCAGTGTTACTGTGGACTACATTAAAATTTAGTGTTCATTATTGGTCTCTCCCAAGATCCCGAGTTCCACTGAATCATTTGATTCTGCCCTTGTAGTTTCATTAACAATGCAAAAACTTTGTTTCAAACATCTCTTGTCAGCATCTTTAAGCATCATGCTAATGGCCAGACACCATCTGAATATCAGAGAAGGGAACCTCTGATGAAGGCAGGGTTTATCCCTCAAGATGAATCTGTCTTCTTTCAACCTGGCTTCCTGAATGGATGCAGACTACTTTCCATCCAAGAAGCCTGTCCTCTGAGCATGTCCTCTCTAATAAAAGGGCTTAAGGTACTTACATGATATAGTGTTTGTGTCCTAGCCTATAAATATTTTACAGAAAATTTGAAATATAGAAAATTAAAAAAAGAAATGAAAAACGATGCATTACTTCTTTGCCTAAAAATAACTACCATCATCAGTTTGGTACATGTGTCTCCAGTAATTATATATAATGTAGATCATGCTGTGTATGTAGGTTTTCAATCCTTTTATTTTGCCTAACATAATGCATATTCTCTTTTTAATTAATCTTACAAAGTAAAATGTGAATTGACTATCATATGGATTGACACAATTTGTTTAACCATTTCTCCATTACTGAATTCAGTTATTAAAGTTGTGCTACTGTAAACAATAACATTGAAATACATGATTTTTGCATATAAATTCTTCTCCTACCCTTGGTAGACTGCTCGAAGTCTATACAACCTATGAAAGTTCATGATACATACAGCCAATTTCCTCCCAACTCTGGGAGAAAGTATCATATAAATATGTCTCCATCATGTAATATCAATATTATCCTTCAATCCTGCCAATTTGATAGATAAATAGTATCTATTATTTTAATTTGTATTGCTTTGATTTCTAGTAAAACAATGTTTTCAATCTATGATTCATTATCTTTAAAGAATTGATGATAATCTTCCTCTTATGTTTACCTGACAGATTTATTTAAATGATTTAATCTTCCCTATTTAAGACTTCATGATATCATGTGCCTCTCCAGCACAGTAATTTTTGCACTAACATGTATTATTCATTGCTTAATGTCTTTTTCACTAAACTGTACTGCTATATACTTTAAAGCGTCACCTATGACAGGTTTGTTCATCCCAAGTAGGTATGAGTTTTACGGGTTCTCTTTAAGTAAATAAATAAAAAGTATATAGATGTCCATGGCTATTACTATGGCATAGCTTGAAGAATTAGTGACTGCCTGATAAAGAATAAACCAGAATGTAGGTTTAGCTTTGTCCAAACCAATTGCAGTTAAATTTTTGCAAACACATCTCACCCTGTGAACATCCTTGGGGCTTTTCCAAGAGTCTTGGGTAGGGTTCATGCAAATGAGGGGGCTCTGAAGTTTAAGCCTTACTACTTTCATGATAAATCCACATCGGCACTCACCATCACAGGCCCACTGCAAAGCTCAGTGCCTGGCACGTTTGCAAATCATGGAAACTAGGAGAGAACCTACTGGATTAGCGAGTTCAGGGGTGTTCTCGCTGAAGAGGTGACACTGAGTTTGAGAACCGAGGAACATAAGGCAAAGACAGAGGAAACTCAATCTCATTGGAAGAAATAACACTAGTAAAAGGCACAAAACAGGTATGAGCTTGGTAACTTAGAGGGGATTAATAAGAGATGGGGAAAAAATGCAGTAGAAGAGGAAAAACAACGAGACAAGCATGTCCTTGCAGGCAATGTAAGGATCTTGAATTTTCCAAGTAAGCCATTGGGTGATACTAAGCAAGGAGTGAAAGGATGTGATATGAAGTTTATAAATGTGACTCTAATTGTTTCCTTCAGAGAGAGATAGGTAAGACATGAACAAGGACCACAGACACTGCAATAGTCCAGTTGGAAATGATGACACCTGGGATCAACAGAAAAATAATCATATGAATCTCTACAGTTTAACACCAACCTAACCATGTGCACTGACAACCGTGCACTCCCACTATGCCAGGGGTTGGAACAGTATGAAGTATGTCATTCATACATTCATGAAGTACAGGTACATAATACAATTCGGATGAACCTCAAAAAATATTACGCTAAATGAAAGAATTCTGTCTCAAAAGGTTATCTATTGTCTGATTCTGTTTATAGAAATGTTCACAACATGCAAATCTATAGAAAAACTAAAAAAAATTAGCTGTCTAGAAATGAATGTGAAAATTGAGTGGCTGCAAATGGACACAGGAATACTTTGGAGGTGGGGTAGACTGGTGATGGAAAGGTTGTAAAATTCGACTGTGAAGATGGTTTCACAACTCTGTAAATTTACTAAAATTCACTGAATTGTACCTTTATATTGAATGAATTTAATGGCATATAAATTATACCACAGTAAAGCTGTAAGAAGAAAAAAGTTAAATACATGTGTTCTGGGCTGAATGTCTAAGTGTGGAGTTTTCAACACAAAATGGTCTATCAGTCAAGATTCAGTCAGGATTCAGTCACGGAAATGGAAATCCATTTGGAAACTCAAACAGAGGGAAGATACTAAGTTACAAAGGAGAGAGAAGGTCTTGGAGAAAGGGTTCCTACCCCTGGTACGGGAGGGTGTTCAATGCGGTGGATTCTGAGAAGGACCAAAATTATCTGAGGGCTAGCTTTGGATTGAGTTGCTGGGGTGATGTGAAGAACAGCAAAACCCCCTTTTCTCATCTTCTACTATTTTCTTTCTGGAGACCACCAAGGAGGCATCTAACAGAGGTCTAAGAGCCGTATTTTGTAAAGTTCTTGTCCTGTCCTGCAATTTCGCAGCCGAGAGATAATAGGTACATATTCTTCACATATGTTGTTAAAAGGGCAAGATGCTCAAAATACTCAAAATTTCAAGATCAAGTAGAAAAGGCAGGCCTAGAAAAGTAGATTTTTAGGGGAATAAAACACGGAACACATAGGTCGTTTCATTCAAGCCAAGAAGGGATTGACAGTTGAGTCCAATGGCACTGAGAAGCCAAGTTAGGTAAGAGGAACAGAATGATAACTGGATTTGGTCACATGCAGAGTATCAATAGTATTACTAAGGGCAATCTAAGTGGAATGCTAGGAAGTCAACAGATATTGGAGTGGATTAAAGAACAATGGTAGTGAGAGATGTGAACTTTAAAATTGAGTAAGTTTGCATAGCAAGAGATGTCATTAGACTTTGATGAGGAAAGAGAGTTTTTGGTGTAGTTATAAGTATACATGAGCTCATGGAGCTTTTTATTTTGTATTGACATAATGACTGATGTTTATTGAGGGCGTCCTACGTGCCAGACACTGTACTGTTTTCCCATGCATCAATCCACTTGAATCTTGCAAGGACCTCATGGGTTAGAGACAGCCATCCCATTTTACAGATGAGGAAACTAAGGCACAGAGAGTCTGTCACTTTTCCATAGGCACAGAGACCATGGGGGACAATTAAACTTTGAGATTAGAAGAGGTTGTTTCTCTGCAGAAATGAATGGAGAAGAAATTGGATCCAGGGGCAGGTATGAAGCAAGGGGAAATTTTAATTTCTATTTACATAATTGCCATTTCTTTTAGTGAGACACTGTTTTGACACCAATTTCCTCGCGGTGCCCTCACATGAACCTGTTCAAGCCTTGAACATTCCAGCTTTGGCAACTCTGCCGACAGGATTCCTGATTTCATCGGCTTGAACTGGAGTCACTTTCTAAGACTTAGTCTCAGCCTCATCTTCACCCCCAAACCGTGGACAACCAGACTCACATGGAACCCTCTCTGCACTGAACCTCAGCCCCATACCACTACTGATTCTACTGCTTTCCTTTTATCACCATCATGACGTTTTGAGTTCTTCTTCCCACTGAAGATAGTAGATCATTATTCCTCTGAACAGTAAGCAAAAATTATTTTCTGTCAGAATGAGTAGAAATAAAGGTGAATCTAATTTAAAAATACAATATTTGTTTGCTTAAATGACCTGTATCTACTGAAATTTATTTTTATAGCTACAGTGACTGTATTTTCAGAATAAAATTGGCATATGCAGTTCACACATAACAGTACAAGTGAAAGGATAATGGACATACTGGGGGTTGCGTGGTTTTCATATTTATATTTATGCCTGCATCTACAACTAAACTAGAACAAAAGTTTTACTTCCAGGATATGAATATAAGCAATGTATAATTATTATGATCTCTGTACATACCAAAGTACAACTTTTATATCCAAAGTGTACTATTGAATATTTTTCTGCCCATTGACTTATTAATTCTAAATATTTCAATTTTATTTATTTATTCGTTGACTCTTTCTAAAACACATTTCAACTCATGTTTTAACAAGAAGCTAAAAATAAAAAATCAGGACAAAGAGAAACATGAAGAATGTAAATAAATCACCTAAAAGTAATATTTACTTTCAGAGACTGAGCTTTTTTTTTTTTTTTTTTTTTGCGGTCCACAGGCCTCTCACTGTTGTGGCCTCTCCCTCTGCGGAGCACAGGCTCTGGACACGCAGGCTCAGTGGCCATGGCTCAGGGGCCCAGCCGCTCTGTGGCATGTGGGATCTTCCCGGACCGGGGCACGAACCCGTGTCCCCTGCATCGGCAGGCGAACTCTCAACCACTGTGCCACCAGGGAAGCCCTCAGAGACTGAGTTTTACATTTGATTCTGAGCCTCTTTGGATTCTAGGCAGTAAGGAAAACATGATGTATATATCAGAAACTGCTTTTCCTTATGTATTAAATTTGGAAAAGGAAGAAAATCAAATGAACTTTTTATTTTATTATTTTTCTAAATATGGAAATTCAGCTTTTTAGAAAGGCACAGCTTTCACTTAATGTAGACCAATATAATTTACTCTAAGTATGTGCATGGGAACTGTATACTGATTTTGTGACCGATCTTATTCTTTATGACACGCACCCAACCCAGGAAAAGGGGCCAGACAGTGATGATGACACAGAGACAATACAGGAAGTAGGAGTGTAATTTTCCCCCTAAAAAAATCATACTAAATATTATGTCTTGACTGAGAGTATAATTCTCTAAATTTCCTTCCTTAAGACTGAGGTTTCTAGAATATTGTGGAAGATGCTAGAGTGCTTTGGGAGAAAAAGAAAATTAAGGCTCTGAATTTTTCATTTGAAAGGCATCAGCTGCAGCCCCAGCTCCAGTGGGATCTCTCCTCTCCTTTCTGGGAAAAAGGACAGACAGCAGTTCCTAAGTAAAAAGTACAAGCTGTACAATCACCTGCAGCTGTTCAGGACAGGAACTTTGAGGCACACTTAATAACTCAGGCAATTAAAAATCACAATGCCTTCATCAACCAAGAGATCATGTGCTCTTGAAAAGGGAAAAGAGAATGCCACTGGATGATGATTATGACAGTGATGCAACAGAGCATTTACAACATTGGTCCAAGCCTCGGAACATCCCTCTGGAGCATCTCCGAGCCTTGTGGTGTGCAGGTCACAGTCTCCCATTAGCAGAACTCTGTGACAACAATTCTTCCCTCCTCTACCGCCATGGACAGAAAACATGTTCTTTTACTATGCAGAACTCATATGGAAATACCAGGATGAATGAAAATCATATTCTTGATCAGTCAAGTTTATTTGAAGACTACTTTTCAAACTACAGCAAGGGCAGTGTAGTTCATCCACTAGGTATAGGGTCTCTGTTGCCTGGATAGCTGCCTGGGATCAATCCCACCATCCTCTCTTTCCTGGGACACCTGAGCAAAGTACTGCCCCTTCTCAGGTACTTTATTTCTCTACCTTTAAAACAGGGCTAAGACTAGAAACCTATCTCATAGGGCTTTTGGAGGTTTAAATGGATAATGAATGTAAACACTTAGAACAGTGCCTGGCAAAGTGTAAGCTTTCAGTAAATGACTGCAACATCCATACCACGGGATAGGGATAGGATTCATAAATGTGGAAAGCCATTCCTGAACTCTGGGAATACGTAAAATTCGAGAGAAGGGCATGAATTACCTGACAGGACCTTTGTCACATCAAGTTCTAGGGGGACAGGAAGGCTTTAGTTTAGCAAGGTTCTGTCTTGCTCAGGTTTGATTAATTAACTGACACCATAACCTGGCCTTTTATGAGTGATAACATATCACCTACTTTCCGGCGGTATCTTAAGAATGTCTAAGAATAACAGAATTTTCTTGTGGTCTAAGATGTAGGCAGCATTTGTAGCACAGGGGTAGGGAACAAAATAACCCAGATGGTTGTTAGAAAGATAAATAGGTCTCAGCTTCATTTAATTTACTAAATCATCAAGCGCCTTCCTGCTATAGATTAGTTTGTTTGCTCCTGTCATTTTCACTCATTAGTGTGAAGAGTGTGTCATTAGTGGGAAGGATGATTTATGATAATATACAGAGTAATTAATATGCATACATAATACAAAGTAAGCATTTGAGGCATTCTGACTATCTCAATCAACCTTAAGGAAACAAAGCATAATAGGCCTTTAATCAGCCTCATCCATAACTCTGATTATAACCAAGCCATACTCTGCAACAAAAATATCCAAGTATTCACTTTAGAATTTGGGAGATATTAAGTCTAAACTTTGGTAATTTGTTTAAGAGGGTGATATTTCTAGTTTTTAACCTCATTAAAACCTCATGTCTCATTTCTTATTATGGGAAGCATGACCAATGAAAGAAGGTTGCTACTCCACTGGATGCTTTCCAAAGTTTTACAAGTTAAGGGCTTCCCTGGTGGCACAGTGGTTGAGAGTCCGCCTGCTGATGCAGGGGACACGGGTTCGTGCCCCAGTCTGGGAAGATCCCACATGCCGCGGAGCGGCTGGGCCCGTGAGCCATGGCCACTGAGCCTGCACGTTTGGAGCCTGTGATCCGCAACGGGAGAGGCCACAGCAGTGAGGGGCCCGCGTACCGCAAAAAAAAAAAAAAAAAAAAAAAAAAGCTTTACAACTTAAGACAGAATGCAAAAGTCTTTCTGAATGGAAATGTTTAGCTCAGCATTTAAAATCTTCCCTGTTGGGCTGTAGATGACGGTGCCAGCCTTGAAAAGGGAGAAGTACAGTTTTCTTTCGTTCAGCAGCTCTTCAACTTTTTGATGCTAGATTGAAATAAATTTCAAACTGCCTCATGAGAGATTAGGTTTCATTATAGGGAAGAATTTTCCTGAGAATTTAGGATGGTTAAATGGGAGATAGCTTCGTATTTTAACATGATTGAACGTTGCATTTCCCTTTGTTGTCCCACTTGATTTTATTCGAGCCCTCAGGTGGATTTTCTGTGCGGTGGGCTCTGTGACTAGCTGCCCAGCGCCCCCTTCAGGAATGAAGATTCACACCCCACCTTCAGACAGGGGCGCTGGGAGCTGGGTGATCTTGCTGTTATCCGCTTTGGGTCACAGCAGCGACCTCACTCAGACCACGTCTTCCTCCAGGGGCGTCCCACATGCAGTGACTGGTCACCACAAGGGGAGGAAGGTCAGAGCCCCCTCAACACCAGCTGGGAGAAGTCTTAGCTGTCCTGCCTCAAAGCTCCCGCCACAGGGCCGCTGTGCCGGTGTCTCAGCTCGCCTTCTCTGCCATCCAAGTCGGCTTCCACTCTCTCCCGAGCACATGAGGCTGTGACCCCAAGAATAGCTCATCAATATCCTGGGTGATGATCCCCACCCAGAGTCAGCTCCCAAGGACACTGAGCCCCCGTGCTGCAGCACAAAGAACACTTTGGAGGTATTTGCTTATTTTTTATAAGTAAACGTTTTTGAAGAAACAGAGAAACAGAGAAAAGTGAGCAAACCGTAACGGTACAGATCAGTGACTTTTCACCAAGCTCACACCCCCTCCACACAGGACCCTGAAGAGGAGGAACGTTACCAGGGACCAAGAGTCCCCTCCTCTCAGGGTCCTGGTTATTCTGGCTTCTAACACAGTTTGGTCCATCTTCGGACTTGACATAAATAGAATCATGCCACTTGTGTGCTCTGCGAGTTTTGGCTTCCTGCACTCCACACTGAGTTTGTGAGATCCATCCATGTTTGGAGAAACGTGTAGTTTATTTCATCACTGCAATACAGTATTGACTGTACAAACATGTCACACATTATCCATCCATTTAGGGCCTTTTTTTTTCTTCCCAATTTGGCTGCTAGGAATAGTACTGCTAAGAAAGTAATTGTAAATGTCTTCTGATGAACATAGGTGTGCATTTCTTTTGAATATCCTTGTTATCGTAAGAGAATTGCTAGTGCATAAGGGACATATATATTTTCAGATTTGTAGATGGCGCTAGTCTTCCTAAGTGGTCAGGACAATTCACATTTCCACTAGGAGTTAGGAGTGTACTGTTTGCTTCCACTTACTTGCTCACAGTTGGTATATTGTGCTTCTTTCCTTTTGGCCTTTCAGGTGGATGTATGGTATTATTGCATTATGATTTTAATGTGCATTTCACTGACAATCATGAAATTGAACACATTTTAATACATTAATTGGCTTTTATGTATTTTCTTTGGTGAAATGCATATTCAAATTTTATTTTTTAAGTTATTTTCTCTCTTTTCTGACAGATTTTTAGGAGCTATTATGTGACTTCATTGACGTCATTGTTGAATATGTATTTCTCAAATATCTCCTCCTACTCTGTGGCTTATATTTTTATTCACTTAGCAGTAACTTTTAATGATCAGAGTTCTTTAGCTGAACCCAACCCAATTTATATTTTTTCCAGATAGTTAATACTTTTCATGTTCTAATTAAGAAATTTTGTTATCTGGACGCTAAGATTTTTCTCTTATTTGCCTGTAAAATCTTTATCATCATCATCAACCTGTCGCATATAAATCAACACTCAGTGCAGATTTACTTATTTTTTGTGATGTGAAGAGGGGTCCATATTTATTTTTCAGGAAGATCATAAATTAGATGACTGAATAAGAACGGGTCTGTTTCTGGACTCTATTCTATTTCATTCATATATTTATCCACTTCATCCACAATCTGTCTTAATTGCTGTAGCTTTATAATCAGCCTTGACATATGGTGCTGTAAGTGTTCCAGTTTTGGCTCCTTAAAGATTTTAATTTTTTTGGACTTTGGATCCATGTATCTCGTTTCTCTATTTCTACAAAATGAAGAAACAGTGCTGGAATTGGATCTTTAGATAATTTAGTGACAAGTGACATCTTTATAATATTGAGTCTTCCAGTCCATGACCACTGGAATGTTCTTCCTTTTATTTAGATTTTATTCAGTTTCTCTCAGTTACAGCTGCAGCATTTTTAGATTTTGTCTTTGATATATAATTTTTTATGCTTTTCTGAATAGTATCACTGAAAATCTGATTTTCTTTTTTCCTGGTGAGTGACTTCTTTTTTTCCTATTGACTCTGTATCCAACTTCTTGTGAGGTTCACTTATTAATTCTAAGATTTTTGCCTTTAAATTTAAAAAAATTACCATATATTAGTTTTCAATGTAAAATATACCGCTTTATACTATTTTCATCTTGGTGAATAGGACCCTTTGGGTCAAAACAGTGCACTGTTGTGGGTTCCACTGATGAATACAGCTAGTGTTGGTGTTGGACATGCATGAATTGTGAACATTCATAAAATCCAGAGTGCATTGTGAACAGGAAGAGACATATGTAGAGAAATGTTCAGACACATGAATTATTCCTCAACCTGTCTTCCAGTCCCCTCAGGAGTGGTCCCAAAGGCAGCAAGAGAGCACCACGGGAGTAGATGAGGAAATCACTGCCTTTGATTAAAGGCTTAAAATGCACAGGTGAGGTAAATTCTGGTAAAGCTTAGTCTAATTTTCCCCTCTGCTGCAGGCATCCTGTAAGCTCAAAGCCTGTGTGTTTATCAGAACCCTGCTCCCTGAGATACGTTTGTTGTAATCGTTGTCTTAGCATCACAAGAGATTGTTCTAAACACAGCTTTTCAGAGATTCTTTGTATAGAGTTTTAATCTTCTCTCCTGTCTGGTTTCAGAGTTCAGTAACTAACTTGTGGAGGAAACTGATTCTGTCTCTGAGAGATGCCACATTCCGAGTTTTTGTCTCTCCAAACTTTCCATGATTACGGAAAGCTTTACTAGTTTCTCTGTCCTCAGTCACAGCTATTGTGGCCCAACTCTACTTCCTAATCTCTTGCCCTGTGCCAATGTTCACCATTTGCTCCAGGAGAAGAACTACCTCAGAAAGTCACCTCGCCTCTTCAGAATCCCAACACCTTATTCTTCTTTGCTTCAGTAGCCCTGATTTAAATAAATTATTTTTGTACCATCTTAAATGTTTCTTGTTGCTTTTCATGGGTCTATTAACTGCCACTATCCACTCTCCCACCCCTACAGTCAGTAGGATTTGTGTGGTCAAATGTGGATTTGTGTGTGTGTGATAATTGTGCTCAATACTGTATGATGATTTCTATAAGATTCAGTTTTGAGCGTAGTGGGCCACTCAGTGAGAAATGAAATAGGCAAACTCACTGTTTGCCAGAGCCAAACAAGTAAACAGGAAGCTTTCCATGAAGCACAAAGAAAAACTGCAACCACATGTTCCAATGATCCCATGAGGATGTTGACTCAGGAGCATATAGGAGTGCAGGGTCAGAGCATTAAACCGTTTTGCTCAAAGATATAGCTCTGAAGGAGAACAAACTGAAGAGTATAAAAGGAATGCATTTTATAATCCCTTTGCATGGTTGTTATCTGTAGTCAAGACTGCATGTAGTTATTGCTCACTAGTTGTGTTTTGAGCCCTCTAACCTACACATTGCCAGAAAACTTCTTCCACAAAAGTAACATATTCCTATTTTTGCCCAAATTTTTTGTGAGCTTACAAATTGCTACAATATTGTACTCCAAGTCCACACAGCAAAACCGTATTATGAGTTAACATGAAGTATTTTTGTTATAAAAGTGTTACTTAACCACCTTATGTTGTACTATATTGGGTCACGTTATTTATACTAAGACTCATTTGTTGAAAAAAAAAATTGAAGTCAGGAAAAACAAAATTATATAGCCTGAATCATCAGTCAGACTATTAGGATAACATTAGGGTGGGCTTACAAGAAATCAAGCTGAAAAATAACTTAATTTTCATTTCAGTGAAACGAACTCTGTTCAGTGCTATAGTCATGTGACTTACTACTTACTATGAAGTGAATGATTTCTAAAATACTGATGAATGAGGGTAAGGATGAGAAATATTTTTCAAGGTATATGGATAATTACATTGTTTTAGATTAGATAGACATAGAATATATAATATAGTATTAGTGACATTCACAAATATCAAGGCATTTCTTTCCTTAGTATTAAAATCAGAGAGAAGTTAGTATCATTACCCCAATAAAAAGCAGAAGGAGTACTATAATTTAAAAGCTGGAATTATTATAACAAGGCATTTTCTATTTATGTCCTTTTTCTTATAATTCAGAAAATACTTTATTCTTCTATTACTTTAGCTAAAAACTGCAAAAACCACAAACATGTGGAGGCTAAACAATATATTACTGAACAGCCAATGGATCACTGAAGAAATCAAAGAGGAAATCAGAAGATACTTGGAGACAAATGAAAACACCGTGATCCAAAACCTCTGGGATTCAGCAAAAGCAGTTCTAAGAGGCAAGTTTATAGCAATACAGGCTTACCTCAGGAAACAAGAAAAATCTCAAACAACCTAACCTTACACCTAAAGCAACTAGAGAAAGAAGAACAAACAAAACTCAGTTAGTAGAAGGAAAGAAATCTTAAAGATCAGAGCAGAAGTAAATGAGATAGAGACTAAGAATAAAATAGAAAAGACCAATGAAACTAAAAGCTTATTCTTTGAAAAGCCAAATAAAATTGATAAACTTTTAGACAGACTCATCAAGAAAAGGTTAAAAAAAAAAACAAAAAACCCCAAAAAACAAAGGGAGAGCCCAAATTGCTAAATAACATTCGTGCAGCACTGTTCAATCTTCATTATTTCTATTTCAGATTCCAATCTGTTTTGAATTATTTTTGTTAATGTTTGCTTTTACTCAATTGAACCACATACGTATAAGGCCAGAGTAATAATATTCAAAATGACATCTTCCTAAAAAACACACCATACTGTGCTCAAATGATATATCATAGATTTTCTTATTATGAAAACAGGATTTTCAGATTTGCAATAATCATAAAAGTTATGTAAAAACCTACCTTTCAATAGTTTTCACCAAAAGACTTTTACTTAAATCACATTATGGTTTTGAACCTCAATAAACAAGTTGATAATATCTGGAAGAGTGTATTGGTATATAAAAGCAGTCATTTAGGTTCTGGCAGGTTAAAACAGTCTTGCAAAGTACAGCAAGGCAAATTACACACACACACACACACACACACACACACACATGCTCTCCTAGTATAATAGAAAGACTTTGTGCTTTGGATGTGTTAACTATTTTAACAATTCCTCATTTCCATAGACTCAATTATGACCACTTCCCCCTCCAATATTTAGTATTTGTGCTCTGAATTGTCACTAACTTTTAGATTATTTAGCACTTGTGCTATGTAAATATAAAGTAGCTATATATTTTTGACAGAATACCAAAGATATGAATAACCTCACCTAAAGTCTCATAACAGAGTACTGTGACACCAATGTAAACATATAATTATCTATAGAACTGGTTTACTTGAATTAGGGATGCACCTAACATCCCCAAGCACCTCCTTCCCACCAGAACTATACTCTCTAAAGTCATCTTACTGTACACTTGTAGCAACACTTTCAGGTAGGCGTTATTATTTCTCTTTTAGATATAAAGATTGTGAGATTCAAAAATGTTAAGAAATTCACCAAATTCACACTTTCAAAAGTGGAACAGTTACTAATATCTTGTGTATCTGAATGCAAAGTATGTGTTCGTTCCTTTACACTATGCTAATCAATGTTTGAAGAGTGTGCTCCAATGCCCTACACGAGATGATTCTAGGCTATAGTGCTTTACATTCTCTAAACTGTGTCCATATTAGTTCTAAGAAAGAACTAATATTTACTGAGTACCTATATATGGTGATGGGTAATTACATATGTCTAAACTGTTATACTCATCAAAACTAGATCTACTGATATATCTATATATTATACTAAAAATAAATATTATAGAATGTATAGTATTGATGCTTCATATTTTTGTCTTTAATGATTTTTTTTGCATATTTCTACTTACTCAAGATTTATTTATTTGATTTCTGATGTTGACTTGGAAGAGAATTTAAAAAGAGTAAGAACACATGTTTGATCCTAAGCAACTACAGTTCAGTGGAGAAATATATTTATAAACAAATAATTACTATAAAAAGTGGTCTTTCTCCCCTTATGTTTTAAATGTATTTCCTTCTTTTTTTCCTAACATATGGTCCTAATAATTAAGGAAAGTAGACAAAATTTTAAGGAAATAAACATTTTTCAACTCTCATACAATCTGAGCTGCCCATGTCTACAAAAATGGCATGAAACAAAAAACTGTACATTATTATACAATCAGAATGTTTATCATGTGCATTATTTGATATACTGCTTTTCTCAGATAATTGTGGTATCAACTAATCCCTTCAAATGTTATTTAGTATCTTTCTTTTAATCTAGGAGATACTCTGAAAAACCAATTCCAGTTTTTGGTTTTTTATTTTAATATAAGAAAAATGTATCAGTTTGGTGTGGTTCTTTTTACCAGCCCCATGGACTGTGTTATTTTTTTTGTTACACAGTGCCTGATATTTAGGAAGTCCTCCAAAGTACTGAATGAAAGGTCAGAGTGGACTGAATTCAATTCCTAGATATTTTGTACTTTAGCCTCTAAGGCTACATTTCTTGGACTTTTACCAAAACATCTGAAACATGAAGATCAGACTCAAGAAAAAGTATAAGCAACTGGTTTTGTCTCCAGCGGCTTTTAAATAAATCGGCTCTTTAGACCTCCTAAGTCTATTACAGATAAAAAAAATATTGGGGCCTCCCTGGTGGCGCAGTGGTTGAGAGTCCGCCTGCCGATGCAGGGGATACGGGTTCGTGCCCCGGTCTGGGAGGATCCCATATGCCGTGGAGCGGCTGGGCCCGTGAGCCATGGCTGCTGAGCCTGCGCATCCGGAGCCTGTGCTCCGCAACGGGAGAGGCCACAACAGTGAGAGGCCCGCGTACCACAAAAAAAAAAAAAAAAAAAAAAAAAAAAATTGAACAATCAAACAGAAAGGCAGCATTGAATAATGTCACAGGGTGTTTTATTTCTAATCATCCCCAGATGTCTCTAGAGCCCAAGTCTCTAGGAGTTAATATTTGACTTTGAGCATTTGTTGGCCTCAGCCAGAAAGCAGATGGTTGCAAGAGAGGTTTATTCCAACAAGTGGCCAGCAATTTAGCTGTACCTCCAGGATGTCAGGATGGTAAGTTTTATTCAGCAGAAGAGGTAAAGATTTTTAAACAAAGGAGTATGAGGTTACCAAAACCCTATTAAGATTGAGATGTTTTAAATTGTTAATTTTCCAGAGAAAAACTAATTTAAGAATATTCCAGGAGGTAGGAAAAATAATAAAGCAAAAACTAAAGACAAGTTTTGTGGCTTCTTTTGAGACTAGTCTACATTTTCTAACAGTTCCAGCAAATGTAAGTTTCAAAGCTGTTCTTTTGATGATTCTCTTTAAACATACCTCTACCAGCCTTGATTTTTCATAGAAAATCAGAACCAAATATGAACAAATATTAAATTTCATGTCAACTAAATTTTATTGGAAGGATAAGCAAAGTAGTAACTGATTGCATGATGGTCTAATGTATTTCCCTTAACTTCTTTTAAAAGGCCTTAATTTGGAATAAAAACATCCTAAAACTGAGAACAAAAATTTTCCTTTCTCCCTCTAGAATACTGTCTGCACTTTTCATTCAGTTGACTGGGTTATTTGACATTTCCCATCATGGACTAGAGCACAGATCACAGATTATAAAGGGATAAATAATTTTGGAGTTTAACTCAAATCAGCAAATATTTATCTAGCCTTGACTTGGATACAGAACTGGGTATAGAGTCAATCTTTCAGTTCTCTGAGAACCTTAATAAACCTAAATTCTTAAGTTCTTTTTCCTTAGACAAGATGAATGAGGATCAGGAGGGAGTTTGGGATTAGCAGATGCAAACTATTGATATTATATATAGAATGGATAAACTGCAAGTTTCTAGTGTATATAGCACAGGGAACTATTTTCAATATCCTATAATAAACCATAATGAAAAAGAATATAAAAACATATGCATAACTGAATCATTTTACTGTATAGCAGAAATTAACACAAAATTGTAAATCAACTATATTTCAATAAATTTTTTAAAAATGGGAAAAAAAAGAGTGGTTCACAGCATGTGGGCTTAATAAACCAGAAAAAATTAATTAAATGAATTATTTGGTACACTTTCCCAGCAGTCATGATTAAGGTGGTAGGTCTTCTAACATTTGAATATTACATCATAAGGGTTTAGTGTAACACTGATGTAATCTCTGATTTTAGCCAGGGTATTGATACTTTCCTAGGAAAATCCTGCATGGTTATTACAAATAGGGATTATTACTTCTTCTTATAAAACAAAAAATTTTCAGCACCAATCAACTTCCTGGGCAAATTATCCTAAAGTTGAAAATAATCAGATGCTCAGAGTTAAATTAAACATTTGAATTTTAGGTAAATTTTTATTTCACCCTTTAAGCTTTTGTTTCCACTAAAAACTGTTTATACTCCATCAATCTATAGCTCAGGGAAGGAGGCTTATGACAGTAGCACAAGAAATACCACACATTCAAGGGAAGTCATTTACCATAGCCATGAATGCATTTCCTAGCATGCTGTGTGCAGGTTGACTTTTATTGGGTAATTATGTTGAATCTCCTCTTAAACATTTTATTCCCAGGGCAGCACCGTCTTTTGCGTAAAACATCATCAGTATGCCTTTCTCATTCATCATCCACGTGACAGCTTCAATGGTGTGCTGAAGCAACAGCTCACCAGGGCAGTGGTGCACTGTGATGATTTATCATAGTAACATAGCATCAGAGGGAGACAGCAGGATAATATATGGCCAGAAGCGTTCAGGAGTGTTACGCAGGAACATATTTAGTTACACAAGAGGATGGATGGAAACCTGAAAATTTTGTTTTAGCAGACGTGCGTCCTAAGCCACATGAGGAGATACTTGTGGATGGTAGCTTTCATTCAATTGACACGTAACTGAACACCTGCCTGTAGTTGGTCATCCAAAAATATTCAGTATGTGTTTGTAAACCCTTTGTAAACACAATTCAGAATTTGTTTTTATAAGAAAATGTGTGGTTACGAAAAGTGACATAAGATGGCAGATACACTGCTGTACGTTAGGGGTACTTCGGAATTTGTTCCTATCAGATTTTCTACAAGGATGTGTAGCTTAAAAAAAAATTACTTACTCTAGAAAATCACTGTTTTATATGAAATAAGTTTGTTTGAAAGTCTAGTTGGTAAGTGGTGACTATTCCAAATTGAAAATTAATGTGAGGCAAAACAGCCTGCAATTTTAAGAAAAGAACGTTTATAAAACTCAGGCATTATGCAGACATTTCACCATTTTAACACAGTTTACAATAACACTGTCATATAATTTTGAGGGAAAACATTTGGTGAAATTCTCAGGTCTTCAGAGTGCCTGACGTAAATAGATACTAAGTCAATTTTCAAGCTTCCAGAAAATCCAACGTTTTCATAGGTTTTTGAAATTATAAGACTAATTGAAAAGCCTCATTGGGGAGGTTGGTTTTATTCATTTTTTGGTGGATAATTCAATTTGCAATGTTTCTAGTCATAATTTTTTATGCCTGATGTGTGATAGCCTCAGTCACATCTGAGCTGATTAGCAGACCGTTAAAATAGGTCTATTTGGGGAAGCACGACACCCTCTCTGCTAAAGAGTTCTACTCTTGGAAGGACAGAGAGTGCTCTGGCCCTGATGTAGATGTATACGCGTGACCTACTTCTTGAAGGTGCTGTTCGGTTAGAAATATCTCTTGGCAAACCTCCCAATGCAGCACTTATCAAGATTTTATCGATTCTCAGTCCCAACTGAATGAGAAATATTTCCTGGGTGAGTTGTTTCTTCTCCAAGCAGCAGGAAGCTGTTGTCACCAACCTTATTGGGCAGTTTAAAAAAAAAAAAAAAAAAAAGAGGGGCTTCCCTGGTGGCACAGTGGTTGAGAGTCCGCCTGCCGATGCAGGGGACACGGGTTCGTGCCCCGGTCTGGGAGGATCCCACATGCCGTGGAGCGGCTGGGCATGTGAGCCATGGCCACTGAACCTGTGCGTCAGGGCCCTGTGCTCCGCAGCGGGAGAGGCCACAATAGTGAGAGGCCTGCGGACCGCAAAAAAAAAAAAAAAAAAAAAAAGAAAGGATTTCAAGAGACGAAATCGTCCATTTTGCCGCCAGTTTGTATTTTTGATATCCTCAATATGCAGTACCTTAGTTTACAAGTTTGGGTACAGTTTTTCCCCAATTCCTACCCACCCAGGCTGTGCTCCTGTCAAACTTTTTTGTGTAATTTCAACAGCACTTTACTGTTACACAATACGTCACTGTAATTTATCTATTTACTGGGATGTGTCCCCCCACATGCCTTGAGCATTTTGAGGACAAGAGTTATGTTTTATCCATTTTTGTATTCTCCTGGGTAGCACATAAAAAGCACTCAATCGATATAAGTTGAAATTTTGTTACCTGTGGTGACTTAAATATATACACTACTCTTCCCCTGAATGAACTTCTATTTATGTAGATCTTATAGGTATTTTGCTTATTTTGTTGTTTGGTTGATGGTACATTTACTGAATTTAGTTCACAAACATTAACTGAAAACACTCTTTTGTCAAGGTTACTGTTATCGCTCAGACTTGGAAAAGCAGAGTCAGGTAAGCCTCTACTTGCAACATAATATGTTAAATGTTGCCAGAATAATTGCCATAATAATGATCAGTCACAGTAATCAAAATACTATTATAAATAGTAAATACTGAAGTAACTCACAAGTAATGAAAAACCTCATGTGTGCTTATTAAGTGGAATGCAGTGTTTAGGGATTTGAATTAAATACATTCACTCCGAGGCAGGTATTACTGTCCCAACTCTACAGAGACTGAAGGTAGTTTAAAGAGGATAATATGTCACTTCAAAGATATACAAACAGTATGTGGCATAGCAAATATTCAATCCCGGGGTGTCTAACTTGAGCCTCAGCTCTAACTACATTTAAGGGTTTTATTGAAAATATGTCCAGGTGCTCTGAGGGTGTGGAGGAGAGTTTTCCTCAGACGGAGGCTTCCAGAAGGGATTTCTAGAGGAGCTTATCTAAGCTGAGTCCTGGGCTTTATCCTCTGGCTATGAAAATGTTAAAAAGTTTTAAAGGGAAAAGATATTGCCAGATTGGTGTTTTTGTTGGCTCGCTCTGGTGACAGGAGAATACATTTAAGGGAAGGAAGAATAGATATGTTGCAATAGAGTGGCTCTAGGACTTGGACATACCTCAGGATACCTAGAAGACCTGCAAAAGCAGAGTGCTGGCTCCACCCTTAGAGATGCTGTAGGTCTAGAGAGGGCTCCCCTCCCAGGGTTCACATTGCTAGTTTCTGTTGATGTTGATGCTGCTGGTCTCGAGACCACATTTTGAGAACCACCAATCCAGACTGTAACAGTTAAGGACCACAATGATGAGGACTCAAATTAAGCATACACAGAAAGTATGCCGAGGAGGGGATAATTTTGAAAAATATTTAGACACTTAGAGTTCAATTTCCAAGAACGAGACCGGAACTGTATTTGAGTTTTGAAAAAATAAAGTCTGGTAAGATTTTCATATTTTTAGGTTGGGGGATGGTATTAATTGAGATAAGTTGATGGGGATCATTTTTGAAAGATTAAGGAAGACATTACATTTGGGAGTTTGAGATTTAACATTGTTGAGAGATAATTCTCCATGAGTCTCTCACATTTCTGCTCTTCCTGAAATAACTCTTGTTCTAGGTTGTCTTTTTAAAGATATATGCACACCAAACATAGATATAGTGTCTTCTTCTGGGGCACAGGACAGATTTGTTTGTTGTCTAGGATAATAAAATCACTGATTCTATTTGGGCAAGGATTGGGCATGTTTCCTTGCAGGCCTTTTTTAAAAATGCAGTTTCCTAAGGTCACAGGGTCTCAGCTGTGACACAATCTATTGTATGTACAGCATCTACCAGGGTCAGTCCCTTGCCTGATGGGACTTGAGTGGGAGGGGGGACTGACACAACCTCAAGTTCCTGCTCCCTGCTCTGCCATGAGTAATAAGTCCTTTGTTTCTGACCTCAGAGTCTCATGTCTCCTACCAGGATCCATGAAATTGTGACAGGCTAACTTGTTAGCTTGCAAGTCAGATAAAATTTTAGATACTTTACAGTTCTTGACAGATTTGTCTGGGGACTTTCTAGTGGGTATGACCAAGAGGAAGATAGATAAGGGTCTGACTCTCAGGAAAACAGATTTGAGGCTACAATTTTGTCAATCTTCAGTATACGAGTGAATAGCATAATGTGTTTAAAGAAGATCAGCCAAGGAGAGAACATAGATTTAGGCTGTTGGTCAAGATCAGAGAAGAACCAAGGTTTTCCTTTTAAGGTCCTATAACGGTACTAGATTATGAAAGCAAAAGTTCTATGGTCCTAGCTATGGGTGGGAAAGGGACTAGGGGCAGAAGATCAGGGATCTTTCTTTTGTTGCTAAAATCAAAGCAACTGATTTTAAATTAATTATACCATTTATTGTAAAGCATTTTTATACAAAATATTTATTTAAAATATGACAAGGAAGTTGGTAGAACACAGAAAATAAGAACCAACTGAAAAGAAAGCAACCACTGATACATGCAATGGCATAGATGCATCTCAAAAACATTAAATTCAGTGAGAGAAGCCAGGCACAACAGTCTACTGACGATATAGTTTCATATATAGAGAACCCTAAAAACGGCAAAAGTATAGGGAAATAAATTTGGCTGTAGTTATCAGGGGCCTGGGCAAGGGAGGTTATTACCTGCAAAGGGGGCACAACCAAACTTCTTTGGGTCATGGAAATCTTGATTGTAGTGTGGACTCCACTACTGTACATATTAATTTAAATTAATCAAGTTGTGAACTTAAAATTTGTGAATTTTATGTAAATTATACCTTAATAAAGCTGATTAAAAAGGAACTAAGTAGAAAGTTTCAGGGCTATGTATGCATAACTTAATATACGTCTTCTTTTTGGATTTTATTAAAATATCAAATCTTAAGATTCTAACATAAGTCTAACTTTTATGTTAGTAGAAATTTCTTCTTTTTGATATTCCATCATTAACTTTCTTTTGAACAAATATTGAATTTATGATGTTGGAACCATTTAGATGAACTCATCACATTTCTTTAGTTTCTCTACCTTGAACTGACACATTAGTTTTTGTATTGCTTCTTAATTTGTTTTCTGAGCTATGAGAGTTTTAATGCCCTAGCAATATGTCACCTTAACCAACTGTTCAGTTTTTATATGTTCTTTCAGATCTGAGATCTCAAGATGACAGGATCTTGATTATGTCCCCAAAGAGAAATTTTTTAAAAGTTGGTACTAGTACAGAAAACCAAGACAATGCCCATGTCAATATTTGAGTCAGGCTGTTTTAGAAACACAAACCTAGTTCAAAGAGAACTATGTATTTTTATTATAATTAGAAAAACTGAGTTCTAGTCCTAGTTGTGACATTAGGGTTTTCCTTGGCTGAGTCATTTAACAACTTGCCTCAGTTTATCTTTAAACTAACTATAATCACATTTTCACCCCAAACTGTGTCCAAGAAGTAGGAAAAAAATATTGAGGAAGGCAATGATGATAAACATGTTATTTTGATAAAGGTCTGAGAATTGCATGTAGTAAATAATCAGAATTTCAGGGTAGTTTAATGGAATGGCTTCTCATTACTCAAAATTACTAAACTCTCAATATCCTGCTTTACAATGTATTGTTTATTTATTCATGTATTTAAAAAATTCTTATCTAGCTCCTGTTAGAGTTGTGTCACAATTACTGGGGGTGGGGGGTGGGTGGGGGGAGGAAGAAGGTATATTATGCTGAGCAGAACAAGTCCAATCCTAGTTCTCACATGGCATAGAGTGTAGAGGAAGGCAGACCTCAATCCAATCAGCATTCTGACAAATGGATTGAAAAACAGGTTTCTTATGGAATCATACTATCTCTAAGAGGTTTGATAATGACAAGACAAATACGCAAAAAAATTAAATGTGAAATTCAGACAAAATATAAACTCAGACAAAATATAAACTTCTTGATAATTTAGAGCCAATTTCATATCTATGGATTTTCTTTGAATCTATCAAAAATGATCTTTAGAGGAAAATGCTATTAATTGAAAATATTCTGAACTGCATATTTTTATTTGATATAGGTATCATGTATATTCAAGGATTTTTTAATAGATACTGCAGGAAATAAAAATAATCTCAACTATTCATTTTGTATTCAGATATAATTCACATCTATTCTGGTACAATTACATCTGTGTATGTTATGAAATGACGATTTAAGGCAATTATTATATACTGTTCCATTTCTACAGTGTCTAACATGATTTAGATGTGAAATAACTTACAGAAACTATGTTATAGATGGGAAATAGACACGTGTGTATGTAAGAAATAGTAATTCAATCCATAAGCAATTATTGAGAATATAGATGTGAGCACACACATAAACACATATATATGTACTACATTTTTATGCTATTTATTTATCATGTAAGAATATCAGTATTATTACTTTATAAAATTGATTAGAATAAGAATCTTGATTTTAAAATAAACGACATAATTTGACTCATTTAATTATAATAACTGAGTTATTATAAGTAATCATATACTACTTAAATACACAAGCAATGAGCATATTTCAAGCCATCTTATATCATAACTGTGTTAGCAATGGGATTTATTCTTTGTATTTTAGTATTTGTGTCATTTTCTGAGAAAAAGTCAAAATTTTACTTATTGACTACTGTTAATTTTTTGTAAATATTTGAGTTTTTAAAAAATATTACTTTATTTGATCAATGTAATATATTTAATTTTTAAAAGTTACAGAAAAGAGATTTGAAAGTTATATTAAAGTTCATAACAATGTATGACATTTTTGTGGATATAGATGATTATAAGGTAATATTAGACCTTATGTTTAGTAAAAATCAACATGCGTATGGTACAGTCAGAGTGGCTAAATGTATTAGTTTCCTACTGGTGCCATAACAAATCATCTGCAATTTACTGGCTTCAAATAACACAAATTTATTGTCTTACATTTCTGTAGATTAGAAGTCTGACACTGGCATCATTAGGGTAAAATCAAGTTTTCAGCAGGGTTGAGTATCTTTCTGAAGGCTCAAGGGGAGAATCCATTTCCTTGCCTTTTCCAGTTTCTAATGGCCCCTTCCCTCCATCTTCAAAACCAGGAACATTCTATCTCTGATTATTCTTCTGTAGTTACAGCTTCCTCTGACTCTCCTCTTCTGCCCTCCTAGTCCATGTTTAAGTAACCCCTCCTCACATCTGGGGTTCACCAGGATAATCCAGAATAATCTCCCCATCTCATGCTTTGTATTTTTCCTCACATCTGCAAAGTCCCTTTGCAACATAATGTAATGTATTCACAGGTTCAGAAGATTATGACTTGGGCATCTTTGGGAGGAGGGGCATTATTCAAATCTCCAGGATTTTTATGACATGCATTTCACTAAATTGTACCTTAATTATTTTAATGCTTTCACTGTTTAAGACAACAACCTTCTATTAAGGGTTATATAGTCAAGTACTAGGTAATGGAAATGCAAAGAAGAAAAAGAATAGATTATATTACTTCAATGGGGTAAAGTCTAGCAGGAAATATTAGCAAACCAATAGTGGTAGTGCAGTGTCATAATATGTGAGCATATAAATCAGGCTCCATTGAGTGGAGGTGTAAGGAAGTTCAAGAGAGTCTTTCCAAAAGAGGTGATGTATGAACTTGTTCTAAGAGCAAGTAAGAGTTAAGTCGGTAAAGAAGGAAGAGAGCTTTTCTAACGTATTATATTCTTTAAACAATGTAGTCCCCGAAGGTTTAAATAAGCATTAGAGTTCTATCTTAATAAAACTCATCATTACATTCATGACAATTGTTTCTGTAAAGAAGATAACTTGGCACTTTTCAACTAAATATGAAATGAACCATAATGTAAACTTAATTTTCTACTTACATTTCACCCACCTATTTAAGTCACTTCTAGATAAAATATTCAGGCTTATTTTCTCTTTTAGGAAATTCTGTTCTATTTTATATCAGATACTTCTGCGCTAAGTGCAAACCATGGCTGGAAATAATCGCTTTCATAAACAAAGATTGCATTCTCAAACAGCCTTCCAGAAGGCTCTCCTTCTCCTCTCCTCTTTCCCTCTTCTTCATCTCCACCACTGCTCCCCAAAATACACAATAAGCATAAAGACAGGCAGTGTGCCCCACCCATAAGCTTCCAAAAGATCCTTCAACTAACCTTTGTTTAACATTTAACTCTTCCCATGTGGTAACCTCTAACAGACTTGTATGACTCTCCAAATAAGCAGCAAACATTTCAGGGGAAGGCACGCTAGCTACCTTCACTTTTCTAAGCTCATTGCCTAGTAGACTAGATAACAAAATCTTACACAATGTTTTCAAATTAACATTTTGCACAGTATGTATATCACATTTAGTAATATGATAACAAGCAGCAAAATGAGATAGTTTCTCTATTTATCTGCTTTAGTGGATGAGGACACTGAAGCTTACAGGGATTGATCAACTGGCCCAAGTTCTCCTTGTTAGTAATTGCTAGAACGTGGATTCTCCTCCCTACCTGACCTGTCTTCAGACTCTCTCCTTTAACACCTCTACCTGGTTAGGTGGATGGAGCAGAGGGAACTGATCACTCTTTATAAAACCACAATGCTTGCAGGAAGGCCCAGCTTCCAAAACAGAGAAAGGATTCCTTAACAAAGCAAATTCAATGGAAGGCACTCTAGAGATGGATCAATTTGGGGGTCAGAAATCACTAGTGGGAGAGGACTCAAAATTACCTTCCAACAATTCAGCTACTCTTCTCTCACGCAACCATGTTAGGGAAAATGTCCCATTGTTCCCCTCAGTGATTTTGCTTTTATCTTTTTTTCTGCTCACAAGTGACTTTAACAAATCCGACATTTACTAGCCTCACAAATAAATGTTTCATTTTGAATTTGTTTCATTGACAAAATAAAACTCTTACATACGTCATTAACATTGAATGAAGAAAAAAATCCGTGTAGCAACTTAGAGGGCAGAAGAGAGAAAGCAAAGTCTTTTCAGAATTTGGGAAAGAAAGAGTCAAACGAACAAATGAACAAACCCTCAGCTGAGCACGTGACATATGAATCAGGACTCAGGATGGAGGCCCCGCCACGTGTTTGCTGTGTTGTGCTGGGAAGAAGTATGGGCTTTGGGGTCAGGCAAAGCTACCTTAATTTTTCTGGCCTTATTCGCTGACTGGCTCATGGATTCAGTAAATATTAGGCACCAGGCTTAAATAACCTGAGTGTCGGAAGAGAAGATACAAGTGAAGAATTTTCTTCTTAGTAGAGTTTGCTAGGTTGTTCAGGGTGACGTTACATTACCAAAAATTCCTATTTATTTCAAGGACCTAGACCCCAGGGAGGTCATGACTTCCTGTGACCTAGAAAGAAGCCTGTTATTAATATAGTGTATAATTGGCCTGAGGATTATACAGTTATTAAAAGAAGAGAAGTTTCTTTACAGCCTTTAATTTGATAATGGGATTGTAGCCATAGGCAATGAGTAGATGACAGAGCTGAGTTATGAGGTAAATGGCAGGCCAGTAATCCTACCTTGTTAAAAGTGAGAGTTACCTGGTCCTCACAATCATTAAAACAGATTAGTTGGTAAAAAGAGAAGCTAAGACACCTGCATATGTAACACTGAATTGCACATGTGATCTCATCCCAAATTTGAATGCCACCACTTTATGCATTTTAAAAGCAAACTCATGATAATTGGGGGATGAATAATTTGATTTGTAAATTAAACACTGACTGATTACACAGTTTGAGGATTTTTCAAAAGATTAATCTTATGGGTTTTTTTTCCCTTTAAATAGGACACACACTCAGGCTCCCTTATCATTCAATAGAATCTCAATTAGAAACAATTATTTATTATTAATGGGATTGTATGACAAAAAGTTATGACAAATGGGGAGCGAGTAGTAAAATTCTGTCACTTCTATGTACCTATTTCCCTTAGGCTTTTTTGAGTTTTCTTTTTTATTCACGAGTTCCCCTTAGAGACGCTACTTCAAAGAGTCAGCCTCTCAGTTTCCCTCTAAAATCTTTTTCAGACAATTTAAAATAGTATCTCTAGTTAAGAGACAGAGAAACCATGTTTACACTCGGGCATGAATTTCTGAGTTCTACCTTGTTCTTCCTATGCTGTAGAAAGGTTTTCTTCATTTCTTTTGTTAATTTCATGAATGACGACAGTTGAAAAGAAAACATTAAAATTCTCAAAAGCTGCACAAGAATTATTAAAACCTTTAAGGTGCACTTTTAGACTGGGTTGATGCTTTATGCCCATGGCAATCTTGGCTAATGAGGCCACTTACGTTCATGAAATGAGAAGGTTTGTAGAAAGCATGAGATACATTTTTACACATTTAAGTACATTAGTGGTATTACCTGGACACTACTCAATTTCAAGGCCAGGAGCCTCAATTACTGAGAAGCAGATTTAAAATAGCCAAGTTCTCATGACAAAGAATCTAAATTTTTTAAAGTTTATATTGCCAGGATATCATTTACAGTGAATGTTAATGATTATTCTTATTAAAATATGGAGCTGTGATATTTCTTGTTGAGGTGAACCATTAAAACCTATGAATTTTAGTCCCAGTGAATTTAGCCAGCTGGATTAGCAGTTGCAGGGATATTAAGCTACTCTTTGGATAATTAAAGCAGGAAGTTAGTTAACAATATGCCAAATCCTCTCCTCAACATCCAGTGGCAGCTTGGGCAAGAGGAAATGTTTTATGTTTCCTTTGCATTTCAGGGATATCAGTCAAGGTGCAAATAACTTCAATTTTCCAATTTATATTCCTACCTCCTTCAGCACCCTGGTAAGACTACTGGCCTCTGAATTCTCAGAAAATATAGGTGAGTCGTTGTTATTTCCTTTTCATTAAGAACTTCTATATGCACACACATACCTACACATGCACACACTTTTTAAAATGACCATACAGTTTACACTTCTTTTACTTAATCATTAGCAAGGTAATTATGTGTTAGAATAAAGACCCTGAAGGCACAAGATTCTTGAATTGAACCAGAAAACAGTTTTTCTTCCCAAATCACAGAGACCTTATCATGAATATATTCATAGAAACTCATAGGAAGCAATAGCAACACCTGTGTTTCCTAAACTTTTCTCTAAGAGAACATTTACATAAATTTTATATATATGTACATGATTTACTAAATGCGTTTAATACACTGCAAATACTTTACATTTAAAAAAAGGTGTGTTTTCAGAGACTGGTAATGGAATAGATTTGTTCTTGAATAAAAAAATTCGATAAAAATCTATTGGCACTTGCATTTTAGTGGTAGAATCAGAATGGACTATGTACACCCTATTTCCAAATGATGAAGTAAAAACGTAACAGTTTCTTTTTATGAGATATCCTTAGGTAATTTACTCTTACAACATATTTAAATTATAATTTTTATAATATTCCATAAACTAAATATTTTCTTACTTTTCCAATCCTATATCTATTGATAAGGTACTCTATCATATTTTTTTAAAAAATATATTCATTTTGAACTGCTGGTTTGCCAGATACTTAACCATATGCTGAAATCGCTACTATTGAAAAGTTTTTGGTAATATACTTCAAATATTTTCTAGTATTAATCATATGACCTTCAAACACAACAACAAAACATTCTAGCCTCAATGAACAATGTATTTTATCTACAAGCCTATGAAATTTTAATCTTATACAACTTGTATGGACTCATCCTTCTAATGACAGGAAATGACTAAGAAAGATGTTTGGCTTCTTTAAAAGGGCCTAACCCCAAATGTCTTCAAATGTGGTATAAAATCATGAAAGATGAGAACTATACAAAACAAAAACAAACAAATAAAAAAAACAGGCAAGAGTAGGACAATAATATTAGCAGTCCCTCCAACCCCACATAGCAGGAAAACATCAATGTACTACCTGCTGGATTACAACATTGCTATGGGAAAATAACGCTGTTTTATTCAATTCTTTCACTTTCTGAAGATAGGACATTATTTATAGATCCTGGATTTTGAGCTGAACTCAGTGACTGAAAGTGACTTTGTATTGTCTCTCTCCCAGAAGAAGTTAACTGTATTCTGTTTGTGGGATATGACCAAAAGGGTACCTTATATCTAGAGACAGAGCTATGGGTCATGAAATAATGTGTCTTCCACATTCTCAGACTCCTTCGTAATTAGGTATGGACCAAATACCTGGGTTCTGGCCCATGTGAAACAAGCAAAAATGAAATAAGGCACTTTCTGACACAGTTCCTAAAAGCATCTTTCAGAATACTTCTGCCCTCCTTTCTGTGGCTCCGCATCCCAGGTGGCATGCATACAGTATGGGGAAAACTCATCCAGTCCTAACTGAATAGAGATGTGGGCAAGAAATAAAATTTTATTGGCTTACTCTAAGAATTTGGGTGAATTTATCATCAAGCATAGGTTAAGTTGTCTTTTGACTTTCATTACTGCCCTTGAGAGAACTTTATACTTTCAACACTCTAAAAATAATCTGGGTTTAGAGGGGTTCATTTAAAATATTTTTTTCTTTGTATCTGACTTTCTGAAATTCTATAAATTGTGAATTTATTTATAGTATCTTTCATTGAATGTACTGGAATTCTTGCATTTGAAAATTGGTGTTTTTAATCTACAAATTTTAAGGTTTGTATATTGTTTCTACCTCATTTTTGTTATCCTTTTCCTGGGAATCCACTTAATACATGCTAGTTATTCCAAGTCATCTCTTTTCTCCCCATCTCTTCCCTCTCTGCCAGTCACTTTGCATAATTTCTTCTAACCTGTCTTCACATGAATTACACCTCTCTCTTCAGCTATTTTTAATCTGCTAAACTCATCCATTGATTTATTAAATTTGTTATTGTATTTTCCTCTTCTTTAGTTTTTAATTGTTTTCTCCAAATCTGCCACATTAATTTTAGGATTTCTAGTTAATTGTTGAATTTTTCAAGTTTTTTTTTAATAGCTTCTTTTCGGGGGGAATTGGTTCTTGCTCATTTTGTCATGTGGCTACCTGTTCTTGATCATATTTGATTATATACCAGACACTGTACTTAAGAAAAATAGATGTGAATAGCATCAGCCCTAGAATAACATTCTATTCCTCTAGATAATGCTTTGGTTTATTTTTTCCACATGCTTGTGAGTGCTGATAGTACTTGACTCTTGTATTTCAAGATTAGAGGTTGTCTGGTCCACTGATATATCATAAAGGCAAACAACAGCTCCTGAAATAGCAGTTTTCATTCAGACCCTCCCTACTACTAGGGTGTAGCCTTTTAGGAGTTCAGCTCCAAGTGTGGGCTAGATTACTTACTTTCCTACTCTGCAAGGTTAGTTGATGTTTACTTGGTTTTTAAGCTCTGATGCAAAAAAAATATTGTTGCCTTGTCTCTTGGAAAAATTATTTGCTGATATTACAACACCAGGCAGAGGACGTGAGCAGCATTAGGGAAGATCAATACACTTTAGCCATTTCTGTTATTTTCCACAATTATTTAGTGATGATAAATTGAATCCAACATATCCACACCCTACTTAAATCTGCATTTTCTGTAATTTTATGTGTTGATATGTATAAATAGTATTCACTGAGGTGAATTTGTCACTTTGAATTATGTTTATTAAATTTTAAAGAAAAAGTTATATACATATGTATTTATTTTATTGAAGTACAGTTGATTCACAATATTGTGTTAATTTCTGCTGTACAGCAATGTGATTCAGTTATATGTATATATACATTTTTAATATTCTTTTCCATTATGGTTTATCATAGGATATTGAATATAGTTCCCTGTGCTGTACAGTAGGACCGTGTTGTTTATCCAGTCTATACATACATATTTTTATACATACACCTGTCTATGCTCTACATTAATCAAAACATATGTGCAATGAACTATGGTGCCTTACGAGGGCAGATGAGGTCAGAAGCAAGTCTCACAACATGGTGAGAAAATATGGCTAATTCTCCTTTGATGATCTGAATGGTATCACTCATTTCAAGTTTATTTCCTCTCCCTGATTTCTATTTTGATACCACCACGGTGCTCTTTCTTTTCAGGCTCAGGATCCTTCCTCCATTTGCTACAAGTTACTTGCTGAAAGAAGATAATCAGACTCATTTCTAATTTAAAATCTGGCCAATGAATACTTTTATCTCTAATTATGAGAAATAATAATTTGCTATTTTTAAGTTATTTTAGGTTTTAGACACCACGATGGTAGAGCATCGTGATCACAGGAGCAGGGAGGCAGAAGACCTGGGCACTTTTTTCCAACCTCTAAAATATTCCCGTGAAGCCCAGTTCCAGCTGCTTTTCAACCTAAATATCAGAATTCAGTTATGAAAGTGTTATTAACAGAAAAGGTGGCCACCATCCAGCAGAGGAACTGCTGAAATTATATTAAAACGTCTGCTCTTTGGAAAAGGTAGACTATTTTGTGTAACAAGAAATACAACCTCCGTTCATGGTGCTTACTGCCAATTGCATAAGCTTTTCTCCTCTCCCAGAATTTGTTTAGGATAGATTTTTAACTCTACTCTGGGATCTTCCCTTCTAACCAAAGAGAAGTTTGAAATATTGACAATAATTGTCATTTTGAAAGGTTGGAATTTTAAATTTGTATCTAGAGGACATCACAGCTGTTAAAAATGTTGATATAACATCTGGCAAAGACAGCAAGCAGTGGATTGTAATTTCTATTCAAATGCATGGAAAGAAAATCAAAAAGCAATGTCTGTTCATAAGCCTGTGAAAGTAGAGAACCTGTGTCCTGGCTGGGAGGGAGAAGGATTTTAAAAGTCTCTAGAAGTGTTAACTGAATGTAATGTCAAACTCTCAACAACTGCTTTCAAAAAATAAATTACCTTTAATACCTTGTGTATTTTTTCACACCATCTATTCCCCTGTTACCAATTAGTTAACATGTACTTTGACAGAGCGATGATGGTTCTCAATCTAAGACTTCAGATGTAGTGTGAATAACTTTAATGATGCTCTTATACAGGAGAAGATATCTCAAAAGCCTCACTATATCAAATCCTAATTTAGAAAATGCAGCAACAAGCTGCAAGTGCTCTCAAGTCAATGTGCAAATGTTTAGTGGATTCTCATTTCTCATCAGTTTCATGTTTCACTTATGTTTCTATCTTCTCCCAGGAACACATTTCCTAAAGGAATTTATATTGTTTTTTTTATCACAATAGAAAATTAAAGTTATATGCAGCCAGAATAAAATATGTCATTCTGGAATTACTAAACAGTTTGGGCTGATACACATGAGAAGCATAGTTATCTGAAAATGAGGTCACATTTTAATGTGTCTGAAAGAAGTATTTATACGAAAACATTGGGGAAGTGGCCCAGGGAATAATAAAAATTATATGTTAGTCAAGCAAACAAACTAAAGAACTTTCAGACTAAATAGCAAGACAACTCTGTCTTAGGTAGCAGGTAAGAAAAAATTAATGCTGTATAAAAGCGCCTGGATGATTCTAAGATAGTGCACTAGAATCAAAATAACACAGCTGTTGTCAGTCTCATATCTTAGCAAAACTCCATGTTTTTTATTACTTTTTTCCTTTTGGGATACTCTACGTCCCCTTGCACTGACCCCTCTTCTCCTTTGCCAGCCTCTAACCCCAGCCACGAGGTCATGATGCTGCTCCTGGGACCGCGGAACTGAGTGCAGGAGGCCTGTGTTTACTTCTTATCTGCACTCCTTCCTTTTTCCTGCATCTCCTTCCAGTCAACTGCTATCAGTCCCAGAGTTTACTCCTTTCACCCTTTGTCATGGCCATGATGGCGTTCGATAGGACACGAAGCTCTATTTTCCAGTAAATACCTAGAAACATTCCTCGAAGAGATGCTCAAGCTATTTCTTTTACATCCTCTCAATTCTCTGCTCACTGTCAGGCACAGCTAGCTGAGTGGTTTTATTGAAACTGAAGTCATGTTATGTCAGTTCTTTGATCAAAACCCTCCAATGGATTTCAGTCTTACTCAGATTCACGACTAAAGTCCTTGCAATATTAAAATGGTCTATGAGACCCAAGGGAACCTGTGAGACAGCCAGTTTCCTCTCCTCCCCCACCCTGCCTTTATTCTGACTTCTCCTCCTTTTATACTCAGATCCAGCAGCACTAGTTTCCTGGTTTCTCTATCATTCTGGCACATACCTGCCTTAGAGTCTCTGCACTTGCTCTTGCTTTGGCCTGGAATACTTTTTTCCCAGTGACCTGCATGGTTGAGTCCCTCATTTTCTTTAGGCTTTTACTCCAATGTTATTTTTTTAAAAGCCGTTTCTTTTGAACATAGGGGTGTATGTATCTTTTTGAATTATAGTTTTGTCTGGATATATGCCCAGGAGTGGGATTGCTGGATCATATGGTAATTCTAGTTTTAGTTTTCTGAGGAACCTCCATACTGTTTTCCACAGTGGATACACTAATTTACATTCCCACCAACAGTGCAGGAGGGTTCCCTTTTCTCCACACCCTCTCCAGCATTTGTTATTTGAAGACTTTTTAATGATGGTCATTCTGACCTATGTGAGGTGGTACCTCATTGTAGTTTTGATTTGCATTTCTCTGATAATTAGCGATGTTGAGACACGGAAGTAACCTAAATGTCCATCAGCAGATGAATGGGTAAAGAAGATGTGGTACGTATATACAATGGAATATTACTCAGCCATAAAAAGAATGAAATAATGCCATTTACAGCAACATGGATGGACCTAGAGATTATCACATTAAGTGAAGTAAGACAGAGAAAGACAAATATCATATGATATCACTCATATGTGAGATCTAAAATATGACACAAATAAATCTATCTAGGAAACAGAAAAAAAATCAGGGATGTAGAAAATAGACTGGTGGTTGCCAAGGCAGGAAGAGGTGGGAGAGGGTAGGAGTGAGAGTTTGGGATTAGCAGATGCAAACTATTACAAATAGAATATATGTAACAGGTCCTACTGTATAGCACAGGGAACTATATTACATATCCTGTGATAAAGCATAATGGAAAAGAATATGAAAAAATGTATATATATGTATAACTGACTCTGCTGTACAGCAGAAATTAACACAACACTGTAACTCAACTATACTTCAGCACAAAATTAAAAAAAAAAAAAACCCTTTCTTGGTCATGCTACTTAAAACTGCATTCCCAAGTATTGAGTCCCTACGTTTTTCCCCTTTGGATCTTTCTTTCCCTTTTCCAGTATACCACATATTTTACTTATTTTTCTCTATCTTCTCATGAGAATGCAAGCCCTATGGTGGCAGGGATTTTTGCCTGTTTTGAATATTTTAAGTGCTTAAATAGCACTTGGAACATAATTTAAAACCAAAAAAGAAAACGGCCCAGACCAAGTAAGTGAATATATTCTGTCAAATGGCCATTAACAATTGAAACTTTAGAAATCTTTACAAATTGAGGCACAGAGAAATTGCTCAGATCCAGGAATTGAACCTATGTTTTTCTGGCTTTTATAACAGACTGATTTAACAGTTTTTAAGTCTCTGGGACTCTGTGAGTGAACATTGGCTTTCTTGCAGCAATTTTTCATTAAAAGCATCGTATATAACATTAAAGTTTCAGTCACCATGCCAAATTGTTACAAATCATTTTGATCCTTTTCCTCAAATCTCACAAATTAAAGATTCTTTTCATTTCTATTAAAACCAGGGTGCAGATTTATTTGTATTATTAAGATGTTAAGAATTCATCTAAAGACCTAACAAAGAATGACTGGTCTTTTCTCTTGTCCTTACAACAAGAAAAAGCCAAACCACCTAAAAATCAATGATTTTTCTTGAACCTAGCTGAAAACTGGGGTCACAGGGCAAACCACCACCTGAAATCTGGAGACACAGGCAACTCCAGAGAATCACAGCCATGATCAGCTTATCAGAAGCAGAAGCCACGGGGCTGTAAACTGGTAAGAACATGTCATGCTAATTTTGACAGATTGCTAGAGGCTGATTGTAGACTAGCATGAGAACAAGAAAATATGGGGGCCCCAGTCTTAAGTAGGGCCCCACATTTTCACAGGTTCTACTTTTAGGAACCCTACTAGGTTCTCACGGTGAGAGACAAGAAAGAGGCCCTGGTGTGGCAGGGCGGGGGTGTGGGGGGGAATAGGAAGAGTAACATTTGTGAAATATACCCAGAGTCTTGTCCATAACTAAGGCCTGATCTCTAAGGAGCAACAATGTGCCAGAGCCTTATCCCACGTGAGAGAGGGCATTTCTCTGACTCTAGTCCTCTCTAGCCTTATGTCACATAAGGGGAAAAAAAAGCTAAGACACAACTGTGAAGGTCACAGCCAAGGAACTTAGGCCACATAGAACACGGAGGTTTAATCATAATTTTATAGGATAAATAACCCTGCATCTTCCCACCACAACAACAGGACTCTAGTACATCAATGGTGGATTACAGCTGTAAAATCTGTAAAATGCAGACTCTATTTAAGAAGGTTTTAGGGAAACCCAAAGATAACCAGAGAGACAAGCACAAAAACACAAAAAAGAAATTGAAGCCTCTTATACCTACAGCTACAGCAAATGTTAAACTCAGCCCAACTCAACCAGATCAACATAAAATCTCATGCTAAAGACTCATTACACCATTTTCTATTACCTGATACACCATGTCTGTCTTTCAACAAAAATCAAAAGCGTGCTATGAAAAGCAAGAACAAACATAGTCTTAAGAGACAAAGTAAGTGTTACAACCAGACTCAGATATGGCACAGATTTTGGAATTCTTTTACAAGGAATTTAAAGTAAGCCTGATTAACATACTAAGAGCTTTAATAGAAGAAGTAGACAATGTGCAAGAACAGTTAGATCATACAAGCAGAGAGATGGAAACTCTAAGATCAAAATGAAATGCTGGAAGTCACACACACTGTAAAGAAATGAGGAATGCTTTTGATAGGCTCACCAGTTGAGTAGACACAGCCAAAAGAAAGAATCTGTGAGCATTAAGAGATGGCAATAGAGACTTCAAAACAGAGATGCAAAGAGAAAAAAATTGGGGAAAAAAAAAGAAAAGAATTACCAAGAACTGTGTGACAATGTGAAAAGATGTAACATACTTATAACTGGAATACGAGAAGGAGAAGAAAGAGGGCGAGCAGAAAAAATATTTGAAGTAACAGTGGTTGAAAATATTCCAAAATCAATGGCATACATCAAACCATAGATCCAGAAAACGTAGAGAACACAAAGCAGAATAAATACCAAAAAGCTGTACTTATGCATATCATATTCCAATAGCAGAAAACCAAAGAGAAAGTGGTTTCTGCAGAACTTTGAGGAAAAAAACTACCTTATCTATATAGAAACAGTAAGAATTACAGTGGACTCCTTGTCAGAAGCCATGCATGAAAGAAGAGTGAAGTATTTAAATCATTTAAAGAAAAAAACCCCACGAACCTAGAATTCTATATTCAGCAAAATTATCCTTCAAAAATGAAAGAGAAATGAGACTTTCTCAGAAACAAACAAAACCCCCCAATAAACAGGGAATTCATCACCTTAGAACTGCCCTGTAAGAAACACTGATTTTTATGCAGATGGAAAATGAGTTAGTTAGGTCAGAAACTTGGATCTCCATAAAGAAAGGAAAAGTGTAGAAATGGAAAATGAAATAAAAGATTTCTTTTTCTTATTCTTAATTGACCTAACAAATAATTGTACAATAATAATAGTACCAATGTAGTGGGTGATTATAGGATGTGAATGATTCAAACAAATGACATCAGTGTTATAAGGGGCAGGAAAGAGGAGTTGGGGATATTCTGTTATAAATTATCTGGACTACACATAAGGCAGCACAGTGTTACTTGAAGGTGGACGTAGATTACTTAAATATATATAATGCAAACTCCAGGAAACCACTACAAATTTTCAAAAGAAGTGTAACTGCTATGCTAAGAGAGGGTTCACATAAAATGCTCAGTTGAAATCACTGAAGGCAGAAATAAAGGAGAAAAGGAGAAACAAAGAACAAGGACAGCAAATAGAAGAGTTACAAACATGGTAGATATTAACCCAACTATATCAATAATCACTTGAAATGTAAATGGCCTAAATATACCAATTAAAAGACCAAGTATGTCAGAGTGGATAAAATAAGACAAGACCCACCCAACTATACATGGTTTTCACGGCAACGACTTAATTATAAGGCCTCCATCTATGGATCCGATTCATTCTTTAACAAATGCCATTGGAGTCCTGTTAGGTGCCAGGCACTGTGTGAGTAGCGAGTTTAAATTAGAGCAAAAATGCAGAATTCTTGTGAAGAATTCTGGTTCCAATTTAACTGATCTTTCTTGTGATCAGGGTATGTTACAGACTAAATATTTGTGCCCCACCCCAAATTCGTATACTGAAACCCTAACCGCCAACGTGACCGTATTAGGAGCTAGGGCCTGTGAGGAGGTGATAAAGCTTAAATGAGGTCATCATGGTGTGGCCTTAATCTGATAGAGCTGGTGTCCTTATAAGGAGAGGAAAAGACAGCAGAGTTTTCTCTCTGCCATGTGACGACAACAAGAAGGCAACCGGTCTGCAAGAAGAGCATTCTCCTCTTTCCTTGATGCACTTCACTCTGACTCCGTTACCTTTATTTCACTAAAGATTTCAGTTCTTTATGACACCAAAGCAGAGAGTCCTCTCCTCCTTTAACCTAACACTTCAGCAAGTTTGACATTCTTGAGCTCATCTTTTCCTCATCTCTCCTGTTTTTCCTTAACTTTCACTTCTCTTTCTTCTATTTCCACTTATTTTCCTTCATCTCTTGAAAATAATACTATAATGACATTCAAATTTATTCTTAATGGTCAGGAAAAAAAGGCAAGATTTTTTCATGAATACTTTGTTTTATTCTTAAGAAAATAAATAATAAAGCTGAAGTCCCCTGTGGTATCTAATACAAGAAACAACGTTCCCTTTCCCTTGCTCCAGAGACATTCCTTATCGTACATTTTGTGTAAAATCATCAGCCTTCCCTTTCTAATTTCACATGTAAACATAAGTGGTGTTTGTGTGTGTGTATACACACTTTATGGTATTATTTGACTACTTAAAAGTTTTTTAAGTAATACCGACAAGGGCAGCACAGACCCACCACTTTTCCTGCACGTGCTTTGCACCTGCCAACTTCTCATTCTTTGCCAAATCATTATTAAACAAATTCAGAATTGTCTGTCCCCCTGAAACTAGCTAAACACAGAGAAAACATATCCTGTTCTAGTCCTGTAGGGGACTGAAACGTCCTCTACTTGCAGAATAACCCCAATGGTAAATCAGTCCACCTGAAAATTATCCACGCCTCCCTGTAAATGACTATGACAAAACCACCCTGCCAGATATGCTAATCTTAGGATCTGAGGTGTCTCCCACTGCAAATACCTGAATAAAATCTCTCTCCTGACTTTTCTGGTTTTTGGCATTGTGCCATACTAAACATGGATTTCTCTGCCATTTGACCAATGAAAACCACTCATACCACTTAAGCCTCAATGCCCTGTTTAGCTATATATTAATTAAATTTTTTACTTTTTGTTGAATTAATCTAGAAATATTTAAATAATGAGACTATAGCTCATTTATATTACTATCTTAACGATGGATAATTAGATTATACTCAGACAACACCAGCAATGTTTACTCATTAATGTCTTCATGTACATATGTATTAGTTTCCCCTAGCTTATAATAATAATCATAAAATAATAGCACTGTATTTCAAATACTTTGCACGTGATTACTCATTTTATCCTCATAATATTTTTATAAGAGGTGCCAGTATTATTTCTGTTTTACAAATAGAAAATTGAGACAAAGCTTATGCAGTTTGCCTAAGAAGTATTTTCAGTTAGTAAGACTACGCATTTTTTTGTTTTGTTATATAAGACTAAATTGTTTTCCAAGGTGGCTGATCCATTTTACTCCTTCACCAGCAGTGTATGGAGAGTATCCATTCCCCCATATCCTCATTAAAAATTGATAATGTCAGACCTTTTAATTTTTGCAAGAATGATGAATGAGAAATATTTCATTGTTTCTATTTGATTTATCCTGATTAATACGTGTTTATTTTCCCTTCACTTTTTTTTCATTTTATGAATTGTTTATTACTGTTCTTAGCCAATTTTCTAATTTGATTAAGTTTTCCTCATTGATTTGTAGGTATTCTTTAAATATACCTAGATATTAAATTTTGCTCTTATTTCCTTGCTTACACAGAATGTTTTTAAATTGACTGTAGTCAAATTAATCACTATTTTACTTAAATTTTTTGATATTTATATATACTTTAAGAATATTATCTTTCCCAAGTTCATAAATATATCTTTTGTTTGGATTTAGATATGACAGTAAATCATCTTCTATCTTCAGGTAGCCACCAGAGGGAGTGTTTGGGATTACAGCACAAACAACTCATGCTAATTAAGCTTCAGTTATAGGCACAGAGGGTAAAAGAGGCTTGGGTACTAGCCGAAGTACAATATTTTTGCCAAATGAGAGCCAAGCACAACTGAATTACCCCGTTGTAATTTTATTTCCCAAATATGTCTCTTTTTAAAAAAATAATATTGAACACATTGCCTTCTATTCTTAATATCCTAAGATTTTTATCCAAGACTGTATATCTGGATACATTTTTTTATGTATTTAAGTGCATATATTTTCCCCCTTATTCTACCAATGTGGCAACTTGCAGTGTTTGAATTTTAGATGGTAAAGCAAATTCATACTGTTGGAAAAATGCCAGCTTGGCACTGATCTTCCAGTTCATGAATTTGTTCTCTATTTTAAAATGCTGTTAGATTCATCTATTCAGCTCCAAGTTTTATTTATTGCATTATTCAAATTTTAAATTTCCATTTGATATTTTTTATATTATAGAATTCTCTGATGTAATTCCTTATTATATCATCTAATTTCTGGCATACATAAACCATACATCTTTCAAGAACTTTGCCTGAGTATTCTGATATCTAAACCTCCTATGGGTTATGTCAAGTGGTCTGTTTTTTTTCCTTTTTTTCAGTCATATGGGCTTATTTACTGGTAAGCTTGGTAATGGTTCATTGAATACTCGATATTATATGAAAAATTGTTTGACATATTTTACTCTTGAGAAGATGATTAATGGAGTTAAAATGCTCTGAAAACATTGTATTTTTCTGGCAAATGGTAACAGAACTAAATTATATTAGACTTCAGTAAATCAAGT
This sequence comes from Hyperoodon ampullatus, assembly GCF_949752795.1. Classification (NCBI taxonomy): domain Eukaryota; kingdom Metazoa; phylum Chordata; class Mammalia; order Artiodactyla; family Ziphiidae; genus Hyperoodon; species Hyperoodon ampullatus. The sequence goes on from NC_136926.1 coordinate 79,193,702, forward strand.
ATGTATATATATCTTAATTTGTGGGGTAGTAACTAAAAGAATAGCAAAAGATGTAAAACGAATAAGCCAGAATAAAGTCACAAGATAGAATATTTAAAATATTTAAATGATCCAAAGAAAGCTCTCTCCAAATGTAAGTTCTGTCATGAGAAGGAAGCAAGAACTTTGTAATCTGGATAAGATTTTACTAAGAATAAAATAGATGATCAACAAGGACCTACTGTAGAGCACATGGAACTCTACACAATATTCTGTGATACTACCAAACGTAAGGTAGAAAGCTAGTGGGAAGCAGCCACATAGCACAGGGAGATCAGCTCGGTGCTTTGTGACTGCCTGGAGGGGTGGGATAGGGAGGGTGGGAGGGAGGGAGACGCAAGAGGGAAGGGATATGGGAACAGATGTATATGTATAACTGATTCATTTTGTTATAAAGCAGAAACTAATAAAAAAAAATTCTGTGATAACCTATATATGAGAAAAGAATCTAAAAAAAGAATGAATATACGTATTTGTATTACTGAATCACTTTGCTGTACACCTGAAATTAATACATTGTAAATCAACTATATTCCAATAAAATTAAAATTTAAAAAAAGATTTTACTAAGAATAAAACAATCTGGCTCTCAGTATTCTACTATTTTAAATTTAAGGTACAAAGTAAACATTTTACTATTGTTTTTTCACTTCCCTATGCATTTGTAACCAACAAGAGAATATTTAATGTCTTGACAAAATGTTTGAGGTCACTGAACAATCGTGTTGTTCCTATTGACTAAGATGCCTTTGCACAGGTTTATCCATCCTTATAAGCGTAATCTTTTGCCACATCTGCCACTGTAACTGGAAATGATTCCAGAGGGGTAGGCTAAGTGAAAAAGCATCTGTTTTTACTGTTTGTGTTTCATGAAGGATGAAGTATGTGAGTTAAGCATGACCATTGTGTGGATTTGATTCAACAAGAAAGCATGTGTTTCTTTCATCATATTAAATTTTTTCATGACTAGTGATTCCATTAAATATTAGTATTATTTTTTCTTATTTCTATCAATTTAAAAAATATTTTATATTAGATTATAGTTGATTTACAATGTTGTGTTAGCTTCAGGTGTACAGCAAAGTGATTCAGTTATACATATACCAACTTTTTTTCAGATTCCTTTCCCATATAGGTTATTATGTAATATTGAGTAGACTTCCTGTGCTATACAGTAGATCCTTGTTGATTATCTATTTTATATATAGTAGTGTATATATGTTAATTACATATTAGTATTGTTAACCATGTTTTCAAACATCATATGGATAACAAGGTGATAATTTAGAAAAATTTTCTACCTAAGCAGCAAGCTCCTGTAGAGGTTTTAAATTCTAAGCCGTAATTTGATGCTGTGGTGGTAATTCCAGCAAGTAATAGTATAAAAGCTAACAAACATTAGTTTATTTACAGGCATATTTATAATAAACGTCTAAAAGATTAAGCTGGATCAGCGTCGTGGAAGGACTTCAATGCTAGGCTGGGGAATATGTATTTAGTTTGGAAAAAAATACCAGAACTACTAGCAATGCTTGAATGTTAACAGCTGATACTTTAAAGGATTTACTTTGCACAAGGCATTATGTTAAGCACTTCATGCATGTTAATTTTATTTTCACCTTTACCAGGTATTACTATTGTTATTCCCATATTACAGATGAGGAAATGGAGGCATATAGAGACTAAGTAATTTGATGAAATACACACAGGAGGAAATGGCCGTGCTGGAATATAATGCAGGCCATCTTGTGTAGAATACGCTCTCTCTGTACTGTATCACAACACACACAGCATAAACTAAAAGAAATTAGGATAGTTGAAAAATACTTAGATTTTACGTGAGGTTAGAGAGTATATCAAAATTTCATCTTAAAAAAATTGATCTGGTAAGATAATGAAAATAAAGAAGAAAACTTTTAGTTTTTTCTTCAATAATTATATGCAAATATTAGTGCTTTAAATATTTTTAATATAGGAATAAACAGAATTATGATTTTACTACATTTTTATTTGTTCTATGTCAATTTACAAATTTTATCCATTTTTCTACTAGCCATTCTTATTTTCTCTAATTTTCTTCCAGTCTCTAGGTTAAGTGCTTGTCGTTGAAAATAAAGTTCAGGGACTTCCCTGGTGGTGCAGTGGTTAAGAATCCACCTTCCACTGCAAGGGACAGGTTCGAGCCCTGGTCCGGGAAGATCCCACATGCCGTGGAGCAACTAAACCCATGTGCCACAACTACTGAGCCTGAGCTCTAGAGCCCGTGAGGCACAACTACTGAGCCTGTGTGCTTAGAGCCCGTGCTTTGCAACAAGAGAAGCCACCACAATGAGAAGCCCGCACACCACAACAAAGAGTAGCAGCCCTCGCTCGCTGCAACTAGAGAAAGCTCGCGTACAGCAACAAAGACCCGACGCACCCAAAAATAAAATAGTTTGTTAAAAAGAAAAACAAAATAAAATTCAAAAATAAAGATGAAAATTACATTACCTTTTTGTTAGAGTGTACTTCTTATCCATAATTTATTTTACAATTTCACCATGAGGATCAATGTGCATTTACATTTCTACTCCAAAATAATGAAACATTCATATTTATTTTTTGTTTACAATACTAATGAATGGCCTGATGTATTTTTTCTCCATGAGTGGTCAATGTAATCTCTGAATTCAACGAATAAGAGAATTTAAGAGTAATTGTGAAGACTAGCCTATTTGTTTTAATTGTGAGACCAATAGATGTCTTTTTTTATATATCTTATTTTTTATTTGTAACAAAAGATTATAGCTTCTATAAATCAAGACAAGGTATATTTTAAGAATAAATATGTATGAATATAAAATACAGGAAACAGACTGAAAGAATCCAACCAAACAGAATGAATGACTCATTCTGGCATGGGAGTTCTGCAAAGAATTGAGTTTGAAAGGGGACTTCAGGTATTCCTGCACATATTTTAAATTTTAAATCCTAAAGCATAAAGCTTGTATAACAGTTGCTAAGTACACCTGTTATGGGTATATGTGTTTATTATTCTTTTTAATTTTTAAATCATTTCCCTCACACTTTTACAGCATACTCTCTCCCCAGAACTCAATTTAAAAAAAAAAGTTATTGTCAGTGGCAGACATCGCTAACTAACAGCTATTTGATAAGCAGTCAGTTTCTTATGTTATTTCCCATTCTGGACATGTAGTTATCAAGGATCTCTAACATGAAAATTAAATATCAAAGGATTTATTTTCAATGGTAACCCACTCATTGCCTTAAATGCCACACACTCTCCCTAGATTGTGATAAAAATACATATAATGTAGCATATTGTTTTTCATTTCCTGAAAATTTAAGGAGCATGCCTTGGGATGGTTAATTTGATGTGTCAACTTGGCTAGGCCATTGGTACGCAGATATTGGGTCAAACACCAATCAGGATATTGCTGTGAAGGTATTTTTTTTTTGAGATGAGATTAATATTTAAAGTAAACATTTGAGTCAAACAGATTACCCTCCCTAATGTGGGTGAGACTCAGCCAGTCAGTTGAAAGCCTTAGGTGAAAACTGAAAGAGGTGGAATTCCCTAGCAGTCCAGTGGTTAGGACGCCATGCTTCCACTGCAAGGGGAATGGGTTCAGTCCCTGGTCAGGGAACTAAGATCCCACATGCCACGTAACACAGCCAAAACAAAACAAAAAATCAACCAAACAAAAAACTCAAAGAGGTATGAGGAGGAGAAGATCCTGCCTTCATGTTGTCCAAATGAAGACTGCATTTGGACTTAGGCTGCAGTATCAGCTCCTCTCTGGGTCTCCCACCTGCCCTGCAGAATTTGGACTTGCCATTCTCCACATTCACATGAACCAATTCCTTAAGATAAATCTTTCTAGGTATAATATGGATAGATAGATAATCTCCTCTCTCTCTCCATATACATGCGTGTGTATATAACATGTGTCTGTCTGTGTGTATATATATTAGTCCCTGCCTCCCCCAACCCCTGTCCTGTTGGCTCTGCCTCACTGATGGACCCTGAGTAATACATGGTTTCATTTAATTTTTGACTTTTACATTTTAAAACATTTAAAGTCCTGGGCTCTGGCCATAACCTGGTATCACAGATTCACCCCACCACATTTTGAAAGGTGCTCTACAGCCAGGATTGAGGCTCTAAAATATGTTCTTTCCTAAGCTGTAACATCCCAATTTACCACAAGTGAGTAACGTGGGAAAAACGTGAAGCCACCACTAAAATCCAGATTAACATCAAGCAGATATTCCTTGGTTCTGTAACATCTCTGCTTTCTCTTGTCCAGTTAAGCAGAATGAAACTCAGTTGTGCTTACTACAGTTAGATAAAAATCACACTGAACTCCTCGCTGATTTGGGATACAAACAATGACCCAAGCTAGAGAGATATGGGAATGTATTTAAGCAAAGAGAACAGAATTCTCCCTTAGTTTTCAAACAGATTTTTAAAGAGATGCTGGCTTGCCATCTGTTTCCATTTGTTTTGTACACATCACATTTCCTAATCTAAACAAGTATCATAGACATTCAATATGAAGAAATGAGATACTTCCACTGCCTTCGAGCATTAGAAAAAGTGAGGCCCTAGAGTAAGACCCTGCTGCCCAATCACACTTTGTCTGATGCACGGGCCAGTGTCACTCTTGCATTATTGATGTTAATGAGGCATTTAGAGTAGCTCATTTGAACTAAGACTCACAACAGGCCAAATTCTTTCAGCCTACTTGGAAAGGTATGAGATGATGCAGTCATCTGTTGGCTTTTTTCCATCATATATCATTTTGAGTTTTCAAAATATATGTGAAAATAATATTGTAGGTTATTTATACATATACATATGTATTTGAAGAAGGTAGGAAGATCATACTTCCATTCTCATTGACAGTACCCTTGTGTTTTTTTTTCAAAAACAGAAAAAGTAAGGGAGAAATTAGTCTCATACAGAAATTTTAAAAATGAGCACATTCTAAGATCTTAAAATTATTTTTCTTTCTTTGTGGGGGTTGCTGTTTTTTCCCTAGTCTTCTCTTCCTACGCCTGCTTTCACTGTTATCTTGTCTATCTCACTCTTTCTTTTTCCTCTTTTTATGACATTATTCTTTTTAGCATAGAACAAATAGCCTTTGTGTCTTTTTTTTAAACCCAGGGTTCTGTAATTTCATTTTTTATGTGTGCTCAAGTATTTTTCCTCCACAAGCAATTACATTACAAGTGCCATGTCAGCACAAAGTAATTACATGCTTTTATAGATTACTTGATAATTATTCCTGACATTACTAAGTACTTTCAAATATTAATGTGTAATGTTTTTAGAATTCATGTTATTAAAGCATTCAAAGAGATTTCTGAAAGAGAAAGAAACCTGTATTGCAAAGCATCTGTACTCTATTTTCTCCATTTGCACATGAAAAGCATTAAGTGCATGTGTAACTAATAGGATTTTCTGAACATAAAATGACTGTTCAGAAAAAGTAAGTGGCCTTGATTTTCTCAAAGAAGAGTAATATTAGCCATGGATACACTTTTCTGAAGTCAGAAAACGTTACCTCATTTTCATTGATTGATTCATTGACAAATGTTTATTGGATGTTTACCATTTGCCAGGAATAGTATTAAATGCTGGGAATACATCAGGAAACAAAAATGAGCCTGGTTCCTGCTATTATTGTTTTTTCAACCCAGTGGAGTAAATGAATATTGATCAAATAATCACACAATTAGATTATTAAAGTTTCAACTTTGAAAAATACTATGCAGGGGTGGTACAGAGTGCCAGATACAATATGGAGGTTTGACTTAGTCCTTGTTGAGGGGAAAGAGAGAAAATTCACCACTGATTCAATATTTGAAAGATGAATTGGAAAGAAGTTTTCTAAGAGAATTCCGGGCTAAGAAGCTGGTTTGGGAAAATAATCCAAGAAACACATATTGCAGACTCACAGAAAAGGAGGCTGGATCTGACAAAAGATGCAAGAGGAAGGTACCTGCTGCAAGCCATGCCAAAGATTATACTTATGCACAAAAGATTAATGAGGCATCTTGTTAAGGTTTTAAGCATGCTGGAAATACCCAATTTGAAATTACCTAGGTGGAGATCTAGGAAACCATTTAAAAAGCTATTCAAGATGAGAGATCATAAGTTGAGACTATTGTGGGGATAGAGAAGGAAAGATGAGAGCTATCTTGGTGAAATGGGATGGCGGGGGGCAAGTGTCAAGAATCTCTCTTACGTTTCTGCCTTAAACAACTGGAAATACAGAACGGTGAGAGAGGACTGAGTTTTCCATCAAGGATCCTGAATGCCATAACTGATTTTGAGCGTGTTCGATTTGAAAGTATTTGAAGTCTTCTCAAGCAGTTACATCAAATAAGTGGCTGAATATATAAGCTGAATCATAGATGGAAATTCTCGGCCAGATTTTTTTTTTTTTTTTTTTTTTTTTTTTATGGTACACAGGCCTCTCACTGCTGTGGCCTCTCCCATTGCAGGGCACAGGCTCCGGACGCGCAAGCTCAGCGGCCATGGCTCACGGGCCCAGCCGCTCCACGGCATGTGGGATCTTCCCGGACCAGGGCACAAACCCATGTCCCCTGCATTGGCAGGCGGACTCTCAACCACTGCGCCACCAGGGAAGCCCTCGGCCAGATTTTGATGCTCAATAGATGTTTAATGAAAGAAGAAAGGAGAGCTTGTTTGAATTAAGTTTAATATTAAGCCAAGTCTCAAGTCTTAGTCTTGTGACCCTGTGTTTTCACTCCACCATGTTACCACATTTTGATATTTTATTTCTATGAGATAGCTCTTACACTGCTATTACTTAGCTTCAATAAGAGTCATCTCAAGTTTGTGGTCTCCTGGGATAACTGATGCTTTTGTTGACTGACCCAGGACCCCTAGATTCTGTGAGCATTAGTTGCTAATGGCTCATAGAGCCTCTTTCTACAAAGTATTTCCCTTGACCAACTAAAGCCCAGCTCATCTGACAGGCTTCCACACCTGGTATCCTTCAGCCAATGACTAACTCTTATGGGAGTAAAAAGGGTTAGCTTCTTCACCTCAAGGTGGGACATCTATGCAGCGTAATTTACACTCAAGAGTCATCATCCCACTTGGATCAGCCTAAGGGTAGACAAACCTGGGTCCTCACCCTTGCTCAGATATCTCTGGTTCTCTTAATCCCTTTCGTCTTTGCTTGAAGAGCAGCCTTCTTGGTATAATGCTGTGTTACAAGCACCCTCAAACTCAGTGGCTTTAAAACAATAACATTTATTTTGCTCACTAACTGAAATTTGGGTAGGGCTTGGGGACAGTTTTTATCTGTTCTATTCACCCGTGACTTGAGTAGCTAAAATCATCTCAAGGCTGGTTCTTGCTGATGCTGGATAAACTCAAATGACTATAAACTGGAACAGAGATGCTCATTTAGACACCTCTTACTATCTTTACATAGTGTTTTTGCATAATCCTTCCAGCATGGTGGCTTCTTACATATTAACTCAACACTCTGAAGGCATGAGTCACAAGACAGAGAGCCAGACAGAAGCTCTAGCATTCTCAGAGTTTAGCCTCAGAAGTCACAAAGCATTGTCTCTACCACATCTCCCAGTTTGAGCTACCACAAGCCTATCCAGGTTCAAGGGGGAAAGGAAATTGATTTAATTAATTTCAACTCTTGAAATGAGATACAAACAAGGTTCTGAAAGAACATATGTGGACTGGACAACTTGCCACACTTCAATAAAACACATTTATCCAAACCCCTGTCTCAGGCTCTCCTCTATGGAACCTAATAAAGACTTCTGGGAAAAGTGAATCAGTCTCTTATCCTCCTAATATTTTGCTAGAGTTTGTAATTATTTTTGAAAATATTTTTAGTAACACTACTTATCATTAAAAACTCATATAAATGCTGTTAACATAAACTCAGTACTTTTATTATGTCTGTTGACTTTATAGAGAGTACCAGTGGAAATGAATCAGTCAAAAATATATCCTCTTGCATCATTCTGTATTTTATAAAGAACTTTCAAAAAATATCCCATTCATTACACATTTGTGATTTTTTATAGCATTCATCACTGTTATAATCAAAAAGTTTCTTTTTATAGGATTTTATTTCTTATGACTAGGAAAGTGAAATTTTATTACATAACACTGAAGACATAAAACAAACTTTAGTTTTTTTCTCAAATAAATGCAATATATTATTTAGGAAAAAACAGTGAAGGTCAAGGGCTTCTATTCTTCAAACATTAAATTGAAGATAATAGGTTGGATCAAATTGTCCACTGGAGAACAATTTTATTCCAATGTAGAGTAAGAGGAAATAGAAAATAAGAGTTTCTTAAAAGCCGTGGAGAGACCCTAATTTTGGATCAAAACATGTGAGTTTGAGTAGTCATAGAAGAACATTAAGGATGAAGAATGAATGGTTGTGTTGGATGAATCACAAGAGAAACTGAAAAACAGAAAGAAAAATGCAGTGTATTGCAGACTGGTCTGCCATGGAATTTACGGAGAGTAGGACTGAGCCAGAAGAGAGTTCTTTGTTGGCCTAGGTTACCAAATTTATTTACAGAAGTCCTACACACTGTTGTTGGTTTGGATGTTTCATCATTTGAATGTATGAATGGGTCATTTACCAATTATCATTTGAGCTAAATTTTGCTTTCTTTTATTTTATGGTTGTAAACCAAGTTATTTTCATACCAACGTACATGTAAGTAATCCTTCAGCTTTACAATCTGGAGTAACACAAGTTGTTATTAATTACTCTTCTGCCACCTGTGTTTTCAGTGAAAAGCTTTGCCAACTGACTTAGGTTTAACTCTTGTTAGGTTTAGAACTTCTAAGATTTTTTTTTTATAAATATGTGAATAACTCTGTGAGCCATGATAAAATATTTACTGATTCAAATGAAAATTCTCAGTGCTCACTAAGGTCTGCATCAACTGTTTGGTGTCTTATAAAAGTAAATGTAATTGATTCTCAAAACTGCCCATGGAGAGTGATATTTATTCCTGTTAATTGATGAGAATGTGAGATCAAAAAACTTAATTTGCTTTTAATGGGTCAAAAAGACAGTGAATTTTAAAAACTGAGGTTTTAACCCAATACTTACTATGATGTGAACTGAATAAAATAATCAAGAAATTCCTGTAAAAACGATTTGGAAATTCTAAACAATATGACTTAGGAAAATTGATTTTATCTGGGGTCTCTTAATATTTTAAATAATTCTATTAGCTCTGTTTCTCATTGAAAAAATATTTATACATGTAGTTAATACATATATTAAATATATATATAAATAAGTAAAATTATATATTTAATATATGTACATATATAATTTTCTTAGTTTCTCGTGTTCCTGAATAAAAGCTTAATATTTATAAACAAAATTATAACTTCAGATTAATTTCCAAGAAATTTAAGTTGTTTCATCTTCACTTGAATTGATAATAGTGACTCTTTATATTTTAATTCAAATCTTTCCTGTCCTTCAAGCATTGTGAATCAATCATAAGCATTTAAATAAAATATTAGAAGAGCATGAAATTAACCCTTGTGAAATTTAATAAATCTATTAATAGAAATCAAATTTCTACTAAATTGGATTCAGAAATAATTACTCCCCCAAATGAAAAGCCAACTACACAATGGGAGAAAATATTTGCAAATGATGTGACTGATGGGCTTAATTGCCAAAATCTACAAACAACTCATACATCTCAACAACAACAAAAAACCCAATCAAAAAATGGGCAGAAGACTTAAGTAGACATTTCCCCAAAGAAGAAATACAGATGACCAATAGGCACATGAAAAGATGCTTAACATCACTAATTATTACAGAAATGCAAACCAAAACTACAATGAGGTACCACCTCACACCAATCAAAATGGCCATCATTAAAAAGTCTTCAAATAACAAATGCTGGAGAGGGTGTGGAGAAAAGGGAACCCTCCTACCCTGCTGGTGGGAATGTAAGTTGGTGCAGTCACTGTGGAAAACAGTATGGATGTTCCTCAGAAAACTAAAAACAGAAATACCATATGATCCAGAAATCCCACTCCTAGGCATACATCTGGACAAAACTACAATTCAAAAAGATACGTGCACCCCTATGTTCATAGCAGTACTATTCACAATAGCCAAGACATAGAGCAACCTAAATGTCCATCGACAGATGAATGGATAAAGAAGGTGTGGTACATATATACAATGGAATACTACTCAGCCATAAAAAAGAATGAAATTAATGTCATTTGCAGCAACATAGATGCAACTAGAGATTATCACACTAAGTGAAGTCAGAAAGAGAAATACAAATACCATATGATATCACTTATATGTAGAATCTAAAATATGACACAGATGAACCTATCTATGAAACAGAAACAGAATCACAGACATAGAGAACAGACTTGTGGCTGCCAAGGGGGAGGGAATTGAGAGAGGGATGGAGTGGGAGGTTGGGGTTAGCAGATGTAAGTTTTTATATAGAGAATGGATAAACAACAAGGTCCTACTGTATAGCACAGAGAACTATATTCAATATCCTATGATAAACCATAATGGAAAAGAATATTTAAGAAAGAATGTGTGTATATATATATATATATATATATAGCTGAATCACTTTGCTGTACAGCAGTAATTAATACAACATTGTAAATCAATTATACTTCAATAAAATAATTAAAAGTAAAAAAGAAATAATCACTCTCTATTGTTTTGTAAATGAATATTAAATGTGCAACATTATTTTGCTTTGTCTCACTGACCTAAAAGTTTATCCAAGTCTCTAAACCAATATTTTATATAAGTTAGTTGTAAGGAAAGTCTCCAAACTAGTAGATATTAGGAGATATTACCAAAAACCCCATACAATATCACATGCTGATCATTTTTCTTATATAATTCTTAGTTAAGTAACTAGAGTTGGATACAGTACAACAGATTAAAAGCTGGCATTGACTAAGTGTATGAACTGCAGATGGACCCATTTCTTAGTGTTTGAAGAATGTCTGGTTTTTGCAAGGAGAGCATATACTTTGGCTCATCTATGATGACATTTATAAAAGGTAACTATTAATCTTGTAATTTGCCTGATCTTATTAACTATCTTCTAATCCCAGGAATTGTAAAACAGGTTACTTGCTCTGGTCTATTAAAAACATTCTCTTTTTCTAGCATTCCTATCAAATCGTCTTCAAATTCCATAAAATAGCACCAATCTCTCCCAAATGAGAACACAGGGTTTGGACAGACTTTTGCATTGTATCGACAGGGAACAACCAGTCAGTCAATAGATATTTAGTGAGTGTCTAGTATAGGCCACTAGGTATCTGTTGCAGGCCCTAGAGTTATGATCCTGAATAAGTTAGCTAAAGAAGGGACAAGACATCATTCTGATTAGAAATTCCCTCCAAAGCTAAACTGTGTATGAACGGGGAGACTCCTGGGACACAAGGAAAAAGCAGCCCAAAACACAAGAAGATTCTATAGTTGAAGGACAGAATTTAACTGAGACTTTCTTGTTTGCTCCTTTTTGAGTGCATTCGTCAGCCCACATGCAGCTTAAGCAGCAGAAAGTGGAAGACATACTGGCTTGAAATATCAGATGACAAATACTGAGGCTGGCAGAATGGCTAGAAACTTGGCTGGGAGAACCCTAGAGGAGCTGGTGTGAGCACACAATTCTGAGTGTATAAGCTTCCAAACCCTTCAGCACTCAACTGTACAGGCCAGGGGGACCACGAGGGGACCACAATAAATAAAGCAGCAGCTCGAAGATTTAAAGATGAGTAGAAAGAAAGAACAGCTATTCAGATCACCAGGGAGATAGTGTGCAGGTTGAGTTTGCTCAAGAAAACTATCCTCTAGAACAAAAACCAGTCCTCACTCGTTGGTCCCTGACCTTAAAGGAGTGATTATTCTATGGCAGCAAGTGGGAAAAAAAAAAAAAAAAATATATATATATATATATATATATGAAAGTTTTAGTGAAACATGGGTTAAAGAGGGCATTATCTAACCCACCAACTGGGGATTCAAAAGAGAACACAGAAGTTAGGAAAAGGCCATACATGAACAGCTAAGAGTTGAGATTTTCCCCCGAATAAGAAAGGCCCAAAAGTCTAAGATTTGGGGAGCAGAGTAAACAGAAGGAAAAATAACAACTCTTCTGTATGTCTACTTGGTTCTCTGGTTCTCTTTTCCAGCTACAGTCTCTCTGACCAGGGCAGGTGCCCTAGTGCCAGCCCCTGCTCAAGTTCAAGTGCTTCCAGGCAGGAAAACAGCCTTTCAGCTCCTGTACGTCTCTACACTTCTGTTCCTTAAGCTCCTTTGCAACCAGGGCTCTCTGACATTTTTTAAGAAAATAAGTTTTTCAATTTATCTGATTTTGTTAATTGTTATAGTGTTCTGTCATCAACTTCTACAATCTAACTGCAGACAGAAGTTCTGTTTGTTATGTATTAGTTATGTATTAGCACATAATGTGCCACAATAAATTAAATTTTAAATAGAATCAAGATGATACTAGCTATTTTAAGATTTGATATTTGGTATTTAGGTATTTAGGGTTAATATTCAGCATTTAATATTTTGGTTAATAATTAGGGTTTTCAGAATAACATGAAGAAATTAGTAATTTCACGGACACAAAAAATATTTTTATTACAAAATATTGTGACTGGGTGATGTTGAATATTAACGTCTACATCTCCAGGAGGCTCTGCCTTTCCCTACCCACATTCTTATATACAGTATGTCTATTAAAATGATACAAAGATTATTAGGAGGAATTTACCTACCATGGTTACTGAAGTAGAAACTAAGACATTTTAGAAATTTATATTGAGTAATCAGAATTGTCTATATGTGAGAAATATAATATCAACTCTCACAGCAGCTTAGATCAACCTGTTAGATGAATAAAGCTGTTTATTCATACCCTTCTGAATTTCATGGAGAAAATTACGTATTATATTACCTGCAAATGTGGAGACTAAGGTTCTCAAAACAAAGCCTTTCCATTGATCAGAGTTCTATTTTACAGTGATAAATATATTTAATACAAACTTTAGACTTTGAAGTGATATTCTTTATAGTCTGCACCCTTTCTATAGAATTTCAATCAGATTACTTAGCCGTTTTTTAATGTTTTTCTGAATATTTTTGTGAATGAGCTTTCCTTTTTTATTTTTAAGATAGAATTCCTCAGCATGGCCTTTATGGCCTTTTTTCGGTACGCGGGCCTCTCACTGCTGTGGCCTCTCCCGTTGCGGAGCACAGGCTCTGGACGCACAGGCTCAGCGGCCATGGCTCACGGGCCCAGCCGCTCCGGGGCATGTGGGATCTTCCCAGACCGGGGCACGAACCCGCGTCCCCTGCATCAGCAGGCAGACTCTCAACCACTGCGCCACCAGGGAAGCCCCTGGACGTCTAACTCTTGAGCTACAATCTTAACTCCTATACTCCTAACTCACTACATCCTATTTATAATGATGTTATTTCAGCTGACCAAATAGGCTGAGCGCCTTTCTACCTCAAATCCTCACACAGGTTCTCTTCGGTGCTTGAGAACTTCTTGCTCTCCTCTGTGCCTACTATCATGTATCTTTCAGTATTCAATGCAAATTTCACTTCCCTAAACTCTCATGTCAAGATCAGAATTTTCTATTGTATATTCATATAACACATTGTACTAGTTTGATTAGTTCTTGAAAATATACCTCACCATTACATATAATAATTGCATATTATATATAATTGCATATTATATTAATAATTATATTAATATAATATTATATAATTTTATCTGTTTTTGATTTACTATCTTTCTTCTTCATCAGATTGTGAATAAGTATCTTACCTGTATATTTACAATTGCCAGACGTTTTACAGGGTCTGGTACCCAGGAAGTGTTCAGCAAATAGGGACTTGAAGAATGCCCGAAGGCATCAAACTAATTTGTGTCTTGCATTTGAGCAGCTAAAATTATCTATGGTGTCACTGTAGATTTTTAATTTCCATCTTTCCTTCAGCTGCTTAGGTATTATTTTTCAATGGATTTTTCTGAGTTATCTTTTTTAACCAATTCAAAACAGAGAGTATCATCAACGATTCACTACATATGTTCATTAGAGTTTGTTGTAATATCGTTCTATAATAAACCCATATAAAATAAATGTCATGAAAAATAAGTACACGTTTTTTGCTAACATAAAAAGATTGCATATTATTTTAAAATTTACCTTACTTATATCTCATAAATTCAGCAATGTTAGTGTGATTATTACTTAAAAATCTTTTTTAGCTGCTCCTTGCTTAGCACTCCTGAGGCATAGAATTCTGTGTTCTTTCACTGCACAAATACATACCACAAAATAAGTTTTAAATAACTTCCCTTTTTTGAGATTTTCATCTTATTTTTTCTTTCTTTCACAATGTGTTCAGAAATAAATAGATTTTTAAAAGAATAACACTCTCCATACTGTATTTCTCATGTAGGAGGAAACAACGCACAATCCATACATTGATTTTTATATGTGAGGTCTTTAAAGCCCTGCTATGCCCAACTCTCCTGTGAGTTACAATTTTCCTTTGAGTTTTTATCCTGACAGAAAGATACATGAAGATGGAATTTTTATGTTAATGTTGCATTTCTGAAATGTAAATATCTTGATCTGCTGAGGATTTGTAGATTCAAATATCATTTTTAAAAATCTCCTTTAATTAAGAAGCTTTGTGAATGAAAGGAAATAATATGTTGATTAGCAAATAAAGATAATCAGCACATAGAAAGCACTGAGAGGCATTCTATGTTGCTATTAAAATAATCAACTTGTTGTCAATACTCTGCATTTTCTGTCAGAGAATTGTTTGCTCTGGAAAACTACAGAATGATCCGTGGGGATTCTGACTTCCCAGAAGTGTGGAAAACAGGGCAAGCTTTGTACTTTTCAACTGTAAGTCATAAGAAAATGGTTACAGTACAAAATGTGTTCTAGAACCAAATAATGATAACACTGGACTCACTTCTCAGAATACTCTCTTGTTTGTTTCTGTTACCATTTTCCCTTTGTTTTTCCTCTATTTCTCTGGCAGTTCCTTTGTGAACTCCTATTAGGAAGGGAGCTCATGATCAAGGAAGACAGAGAGGAGATGACGGGAATTATCCCAAGCTTTGTCAGGATAAAATGAAACTATTTTTTCTCTAATCTTTTCTAGGCTAAGCCTTATCACAGTTTAAACTGTACAACTAATATGAGACTAGACTCTAATATTAGACTAGGCTCCAACAGGACAAAGGAATTAAATATCTAATACTGGGATAGTTCCCCTTGTTTACATTTCCTGGACAGCTTTATACATGTGATTATGATAGCATGCAGTATCCTTTTACTATATTTCTCTGTTCCTGTGATTGTCTCCCTACAGACATGCACTCTTCAAACCTGGGGGTAGTGACACTTTCATCATCACATTTGCATTGCTTATCTATGTGAACACACAATGAACAGCAGCTTTCAAATGACATTCTACTGTATATCCATTTAGTGTACAATGAACCTTACTCTCTAAGTACTGCCTTCACACCATGGTCAGAAGTATAACTGAAATTTGGAAAACTGTTTAAAACCTTTTTTTATTATGTTAACAATTCTTAAATGAATGCTTAGGGGCTACCATAAAAAAATAGAAGGATAACTAGCTAGTGTCTACCTGGCAACTTTCCCATTACCATGGAAAGAACTTTAACTTTTATTTTAAATGTAATATGCCTCCAGGTGAACTTCTGGCTTTTGCACGAGTTGTAGAAAGCTTGGGCAGAGGGTCACCCCCATTCTTTCAAAAGCAAAAACAACAGCCAAGCAAACTTGAGATTTATAGTTTTTCTTGAACCTAGAGACCTGGGGTCAAAGAGCAACCAACTAATCAAAAATGTAAGGACAGAGAAGTGCCTCTCCAAGATGAGACTGGACACCAGGCCTTGTTTAACTGACTGTACCAGATGCTGCCGGACATTGGTTAGAAAAATTTGTCTAACATTTTTAATGAATTTGTGAAGGATAAACGTTTGCTAGCCATAGAATAAAAACCCCAAGGGAAAAAAGCACTGGCAAAGTTTGTACTCATTCATAGGCTTCTTTGCACAAATGTCACGAAAGTTTTTGACAAGGATCTTGAGGAAGCAATTTTCATGGCATGTGGCTGGGGAAGAGGAAGAGCAGGCACTGTGAGAAATAAAACCTGCTCCCAGATCCTCCTCTTCTAGTTCTCCTGCATAGAAAAAGGCTTAGGCTCCTGTAGGAATGGCAATAAACATCACACTTTAGGAACTGGTAAAAACTCATTTCAACTGGGGAAAAGGAACAGGAAAATAATAATATTCTTGCTCTCCTCATTTCACGAGGAGAGCAAGAATACAAGCTAAACAAAAACGTATAACTAGGGTTGGGCGAAAACACTGAGAAAGCCACACCCCGAAGATCCAAGAAGACAGTTACTGCCTATGAATGAGGCTTATTCAGAACAACCTAGGACCTGCCCCACCCTGTCCCTCACCATCAGGCTAAAATGTGTCACACTGCAAGTTAAAGTTTACTGCTAAGGGAAGGTAAACAACATGGATGGAGACAAACTCTCTCTGAGGTGCAGCACAAAGGGAAGACCTAAAGATGAGCGTAGAAAAGACACTGAGGAAAACTCTCTGGCAAATAGCCCTCAAGTTAAATACAAGGTGACATTCAAGGTAAAGGCAATAGGAAGCATATGGTACACTAAGACTAGCCATAGAAGCAACTATTCCCAAACACAGAGTAGCACTTAAAGACTTTAACTCAATGACTCACTCTACAGATTTAATGAAGGAAAGACATGCCAATTTTCAAGCTTAAAATGTGTTTATTTCAATCTCTGCTGTCTATGAATATGTCCAGAATTCAATAAAAATCATTAGTCATAGAAAAAGATACAGAACAACAAAAACACCTGGTAGAGACAAAACAACCAAAAGAACCAGATTCAGATATGAGACACCTGTTAGAAAAATCAGACGGGAAATTTAAAATAACTATGATGAATATGGTAAAGGCTCTGGTTAAAAGGTAGGCAATATGCAGGTCGGATGGATAATTCTAGAAGAGGGATGAAAACTACAAGAAAAAAAGTAGCAATGCTGCAAATGAAAAGAAAAAAAGAAAAATAAATGTTTAGCAAGCTAATCAGTGGACTGAGGAAAGAATAAATGACTTTGGCAAGAGGGTGACAAAATTACTCAAATCAAAGTTCAAAGAGAGAAAAAATAAGAATAAACGTATCCCAGAGATTTGAAATATTATCAAATGGTCTAACCAATGTGGAATAGGAATTCTGAAAAGAGAAGGGAGAGAGAGAATGGGGAAAAAATTTTAAAACATAATAACACACTTTCCCAAATTAATGACAGATACCAAATCACAGCTCCCCTAAACTCAGAGAAAACAACGAGAATGAATACAAAAATAAATAAAACATGCCCCTGCCTCAATCCCTGCACACTTAAGCAGAACATATTCAAACTGCTAAATAATCAAAAATAAAGAGAGAGACTTGAAGGCACAGAGGAAAGACACACAGAGGCAGAAATTTAAGAATTTTAGCTGATATCACCACAAACTAAGCAAACAAATAGAAAATAGACTACCTTTAAAGTGATAAGAAAAAAATGTTAACACTGAGTTTTATTCAAAGCATAAATATAGTTCACAAAGTAGGAAGAAATAAATACTTTCTCAGATGAAACAGAATATTCAGTGCAAGTAGACCTGTACTGCAAGAAATGCTGAAGAAAGTTTTTCACATAAGAGGTATGTGAAAACAGAGAAAAGCATGAATATCTACAAAGAAAATTTCTGGAAAAGGAATAAATAAAAATAAAAATTCATGCTCTTCCCCAGGTTTAATTGATCTAAATGATAAGTAACTAAAGTAAAAAGATAGAGATGTGGTGTGTTTTCATAGCAAACGTAAAATTAAAATACATACAACAATATCACAAAGGATGGGAAGAAGACTGGAAATATAGCAAAAATGACCCTAGAACTATTTGGCTTTTACAAGTTCTCAAGATACTGGACAATGTATAGAAGTAGTTGTATTTCCATAGACTAGTAATGATTAATTAGGTTTTGATGTTAAAAAACAGTACCATCTGCAAAACACCAAACATTCTATAAAATATGGGAATATAGGTACTTTCAACTACAAAACACTAGTCAAAGAAATTTGAGATTTATATAATTGGAGCAACAAGCTATGTTTATAAATTTAAAAACTCAAAATTATTTAATTGTAAATTTCAATCCAAATCTCTCCCGGATTTATGATTTTTTAAAAGAAAAATCTAACCAGTTCATACACAAATTAAATAGAAAATAAAAGGACTAGAATAGCTAGAATAAATTAGAACAAAGTTGGAGAACACACACTCCTAATTTTAAGATTTATTATAAAGCTAGAGTTATCAAGGCAATGTCATACTGAAGAAAGGATACACACATAGGCCAATTAAACAGAATAGAGATCCCCAGATACAGAACAAAACATACTTAGACAACTGCTATTCAAAAGACATTGTTAATAGAATTAAAAGACAAGCAAACAACTTGTAGAGGATATTTGCAAATTATATGCCTAATAAAGAATTTTAGAATATATCAAAAGTTCTTTAAAATCAACAATAAGATAACAAGCCAACCAATGAAAAATGGCCAAAGGTTTTGAATGAATGTTTTACCAAAGAAAATATATCATGGCAAATAAGCCCACGAAAATCTGCTCAGTTCCATTAGAGACATATAAATTGATAGCAAAATGAGGTATTATTATACCTATTAAAATGGTTTAGAAGGAAAACTAATAATTGAAAATACCAAGTGTTGGCAAGGATTTGTAGTAACTCTAATTCCTGCATATTGTTGGTAGAAATGAAAAGTAACAGAGCATCTACAGTAACTTTAAAAACTTTTTCTCTACTCATTTCTATATCATCTTAGGCAGGTACCTCTGGAATAAAAATAATCTTATTGTGTTTCTTTAGAGTTATAGCTTTCTGAATAAATTCTGCTGAAAGCTTGGCTTCCTGGGTTAGCATCAAGCCTTGGGAAGTTAATTTACAGCCGTACAGATAGTGAGAGAGCTCAGAGATTTACTTAACTCTCGAATTGTTTTCATTTCAATGGAAAATGAGGCCTGAAAACTTGGAGACATTTCTAGGTCGTGAGTGCTGACAGCAGGACTTGTCTGTTCCCTGGAGAGATGTATTTACATTCCAAAAGGTGAGAGTTAAGAATCCAAGATCTTTTCCATTACCTGTGCAAGAAACAAAGGTTTCTATTACTGCTTTTAGGAAGGGAACTTTTAGGAAGGGAAGGGGGCAACTCTCTTACCTGTGAGATTTTTAAAATTGATAGTTTACATACTACATTGTGTGAGTTTAGGGTATACAATGTACTGGCTTGACACATTTATATATTACAATATGATTACCACCACTCTCATGTCACATGATCATTTCAATTTTGTTGTGGGGACGATTAAAATCTAGTCTCTTAACTTTGAGGTTTATAATACAATGCTGTATCCATAATCACTGTGTTGTGCATTAGATCTCTAGGATTTATCTATCTACAGGTTGCATGCATGAGAGATTTGCCCCCACTTTCCTCACATCATCCCAGGAGTAGAATTCAGGGGATGTATGGGGAACTATGCAGTCGTTATTTGCTTTTTAAGTGAATAACGATAATCTGTCTGATCCAGAACACCTGTGTTTACATTGATAATAAAATCAATAAAGAGAAATACTGAAAACACAAACATACCTCATCCTACTCTGGCTATCCTACTCTAGGTCCTCAATAATTGGCTCACTTCAAAAAGAAGAGAGTCTATTTTAAAGCATGGTTGGTAACAACAGAGCAGTTTAAATCTGTGAAAACTCCCAGGGCCAAGAGTTTGGTAGAAGTGAAATGTAAAGCCTACTCTAGGAGTTGATGAAAGAATGAGTGGTGCAGTAGCCACTCCCAAAGCTGAAGTGTAACGGCTTGCCTATGAGGGTCCCTAATCAGTGCATAAGATGTACACACACATACACATGATATCTATAATAGACTGTATTATAGATAATTTTTAGTGGAATACATATATGTTTTCTCCCTCTTAGCATGATATATAAGATTAGAGCTTAAAATGGTAACTATATGCATTTTTTATGCCTCTCTCTTTCCCCTTTTCAGGTTTAATCTGGGGAGAAATTAATCAGCTGAATTTAGTGTGTTTGTAGTCTAATAGGTTAATCTCTGTAATAAAGGGTAATTGTGGTTCAACCAGACAAGATAGAGGAACTCTTTCAATAAAAAAAAAAAAAAAAAAATTGAGGTCAGAGACCTCAATATTTGCTTTTAGACATTTTTAACATACTATTCAACATAATATTTTAACCTCTGGTTTTAAAATTGGAAGATTGAAATTATAATTCTGACCCTGAGTTAGGATAAAGGCTCATGATCCGCCTGAGTGCTACCTTCTATAATGAGTAAATTGACAAAATGGTAAAGTTATTAAATTATTTAGATGAGGGTTATTTTAAATAATCTAATGAAAGATTTCCTTTTTTAATGACATATGATTCAGTCTATTATAATTGTAAAATTATTAGGGCAGAATACTATAAGGATTATATTGAATCAGTGTTGGATTTGGATTTGACTTGTCAATTATTTTTTTGTCCACTCTAGTAAATAAGGTTATTTTACTACATCATTTTGCTATGTTCAAAGCAAGTTCAAATAGACTTACAGTTTATTATGATATCATTATCCAAAAGAAGACCACAAAATGTATTGCCCATCACTCACTGAGTGTGAGCTAGTTTTTTTTTTTTTTTTTTTTTTTACTGTACGCAGGCCTCTCACTGCTGCGGCCTCTCCCGTCGCGGAGCACAGGCTCCGGACGCTCAGGCTCAGCAGCCATGGCTCACGGGCCCAGCCGCTCCGCGGCATGTGGGATCCTCCCGGACCGGGGCATGAACCCGTGTCCCCTGCATCGGCAGGCAGACTCTCAACCACTGCACCACCAGGGAAGCCCTGCTACTCTCTTTGAATAGTATTCTTTTCATAACATGAATGACAAAACAATTTTCCCTCCTTGGCATATCCCTAGCAGTAACAGTATGATTCTTAGCCAGCCTCTTATCGCTTTCTTATAAACCTTAAATCTGTTACACTCCCAGGCCCCTAGACCTTTACGTGGTATCTGTGAAATAGCTAATTTCTCTACTTATTTCATTTCTGACCTCATGTATACTACCTGATTGGTTCCTATGTGAATATCACTCAAAAGCCTTACTTAGACTATGTAGTGATGAGTAATGTCTTTATTGAAAAAGTAAAAGATAAAGAAAATATATTATTCCAACTTTATGACATTCTGGAAGTGGCGAAACTCCAAAGACAGTACAAAGTTTAGTGGCTGACAGAGGTTGGGGGATGGGTGGGATGAACAGATGGAGCACAGATGATTTTTAGGGCAGTAAAAATACTCTGTATGATACCATAAGGATAGATACATGTCAATATATACTTGTCTAAACCCATAGAATCTATAACACCAAAAGAAAACCAAAATGTAAACTATGAACTTTGGGTGATTATGATGTGTCAGTGTAGGTTAATCAATTACAACAAATGACCACGCTGGCAGG
Organism: Hyperoodon ampullatus; assembly: GCF_949752795.1. Classification (NCBI taxonomy): domain Eukaryota; kingdom Metazoa; phylum Chordata; class Mammalia; order Artiodactyla; family Ziphiidae; genus Hyperoodon; species Hyperoodon ampullatus. The sequence goes on from NC_136926.1 coordinate 79,215,524, forward strand.
GAATACTGATAATTGGGGAGACCATACATGTGCGTGGCAAAGGTTATAGGGGAGATCTCTATCTTCAAATTTTGCTATGAACCTTAAACTGCCCTAAAAAAAAATAAAGTCAGTAAAAATTTAAAAAGATAAGGAAGATGTCCCCGAAATGACAGCATATGGCAAGACAGCCACCTAGAGAGCAGAAAAGGGGGAAAGAAAGTTGGATAATGAGAGTAAGGGGATCAATTCTTTGACTTGGGGCATATCCTTCCTTTGTATTAGAGATGAAATATTAACTCTCAACCCAATAAATCCTTACCAATAGTCACTTGTCTCTTATGTTACCATTATTATTCTTTCCTGGAGATACCTTGGATAGGGGAAACAGTGCATCCCCTTCTCAACTACATATTTTTGACTGCCTGTAGGAAAAGACATCCTATTATTTGGGGCCCAACTATTCCTACTAACATTACTTTGTGTGTAGAAGGACCAAAGATGGTTCTAACTTATTCCTACAGCAGTAACATTTGCTTACATACTAGGAAAAATAAAGATGAAAAAGAAAGCTATTTCAGAGTTGATGGATAGTAAATACATTATGTGAGTGATATGATAGCCTCTCCCCCGTGATGGCAAACTTCACCGTCTGTCATGGTCTTCTCTCCAGTCTGAATCTAGAGCAGCCTCTGAACCTATCATAGTAGAGGAATCTAGGAATCTAGTTGACCACAGTTGATGCGAAAACACAGACTTACCAAGGGAACTTCATGCCTCTTATTCTAAATAGAGTATGGTATAAATGATTTTTTTGCTTTTATTAATGAAGTATTAAAAGAAAGTAATAAAAGTAAATATTTTGATTATATACTATCCCATTGTATATTCTGGTAATGAAAAATAAGTTGTATTAGGACTTGGCTTTTAAATAAAAGTACAAAAGGAACTGAACATTATTATAAAGCCCAAAACATCTATGTCCCCATTAATTACATAATTTACATGGTTTTATGGTGCACTATGATATTAAATCTGTCCTGAATCTTCTTCATTGTTATCTAACATGTTGGTTACATGTTATTTGTATAAAAAGAAAGAATCCAAAATGTTTGACTTAAACAGTAACTTATTGCCAAGGTTGTGAGGATTTATTAGGTTGAGTTAGGCAGTCCTTGACTGGTGTCTCTCATGTTGTTGCAGTCAGATGGCAGCTGGCATCATCTGTAGGCTAGATTGGGCTGGAAGTTCAAGATGGCTTTTTCCCTCATGCCTTGTACCTCAAGTGGATGGTTGAAATAGCTTGGAGCTGGCTAAGTATCTCATTTATCTCTTTACATGGCTTCTATTTTTGTCTAGGGTAGTCAGACTTCTTACATGGTGGATGGCTTTCTCCAGAGCATGTGTTTCAAAAGATCCAGATGGAAGATACAAATCATCTTATGATTTAGCCTTGGAAGAAACTTATTACAATCCTCACTGTATCAAACTGGTCAAGACCCAAATGGAAGGGGAGGAGCTATGCATGAATGTGGATACCAGGAAATGTGGTTCAGTAGGGGTCCATCTTTAGAGACCAGATGAAACATCTCCTTAGACTCTTGTGATGGCATATAAAATATTAAAGAAGGAAGATATCACTTTAGAATGGGAAGGGAAATACCTTGGTCACAAAGGTAGATTTGGAAGGAATTTGTTAATAACTGATTCTTTGCATAGGAAAATACACAGTAACTGAAGAAACCAAACAAGAACTTACATCTTGTGGGTTTTCTTGGATAAACTGTAATAAAATGCATTTTGTAAATGCACATACAAGTTTAAATGGGAATGTCTTCTTACTGAAACAAGTGATATTTTATATTTAATACTCAACAGAGCATAAGCCATACCTGAGGTTTCCTTACTATTTCATTGTAGCACAGCGCTGGGAATTTAATAGGTATTGAATCTTTGCTCATAAAACACTAATAATGAATAAATGCACGTGTATAAATAAACATATTTCAATTTCAAACTGTATCTATATTATACAGTGTGATGCTGAGGTACCAGTTAGTTTAATTACATTTTATTTTATCAAATAATTCTGTAGTTTGTGAAATATGTTTGCATTTAACAATGAAAGAACAGGAAAATAACTTCAAGGGGTGTTTATAAAAGGATTTTTTTTTCCTGAATCAGCAAATAACACACAATACTAATGAATGGATTCTTCTCCCCAGGTAGCAGCTTTCATTATCCTGTTTTTTGTATAATTGGGGTCATACAGCATCACATTATTATTTAATGTCTATTGAGACTTAATTGTAATTTCAAATCCACAGTGAATAGATAATATAACTTTTATCCCAGTGTGTTTGCAGTCTAATGGATTCATCTTTTCTGTGTGGCTATTCAGTTTTGTAGAATCAGAATGAAACTCAGCCGGCTTTCAAAATAATTGTTGCAAAATATGAAGAACAATTAGAATTTAATCACAAGACTGCCTCTTTACTAAGTCTGTAAACTCAAAAGTATAGGAAAAATCCTATAGAACCCAGTGATTGATTGAGTGAAGTGAGTATTTGTTCATTTTGTGTGTTTGTGTGTGGGAGAGAAAAGGGGTGTATATGATTGTGTGTGTGTATTTCATCTTGGAATGCAAACTGCAAGGAAGGGTACAGTGAGGAAATGAATTTTCACTGTTTATCCTTTGCACTTAAGGACAGTCAGTATGATTGTAGAAGAATAAAAACTGCTCAGTTTTATGAAATAACTTAAGTATAGATTAGTTATGCCACTGAAATATTTATTAGTTATGCCACTGAAAATATTTATTCAATAAAAATAAGTTCCTAATGTAGTTATATGATCCTTTCACATTTTTTGAGGTTGCACAAAATTGATAGTATTTTAATTTTTTAAAATTTGGTAGAATTTACCAATGAAGTCATATGGCCCTGCAGATTTCTTTTTTTTTCTTTTAAATACATTTATTTAATTAATTTATTTTTGGCTGCATCAGGTCTTTGTTGCTGTGCACGTGCTTTCTCTAGTTGCAGCGAGTGAGGGCTACTCTTCGTTGGGATGCATGGGGTCCTCATAGCAGTGGCTTCTCTTGTTGTGGAACACTGGCTCTAGGGTGCACAGGCTTTAGTAGCTGTGACACATGTACTCAGTAGTTGTGGCTCACGTGCTCTAGAGCACAGGCTCAGTAGCTGTGGCGCACGGGTATAGTTGCTCCACAGCATGTGCGATCCTCCCGGACTAGGGCTTGAACCTGTGTCCCCTACATTGGCAGGTGGATTCTTAACCACTGCACCACCAGTGAAACCCCTGCAGATTTCTTTGGATGAATGACATTATGAATTAAGTGTCTTTAAAGATAGAGCTATTCAGATTTTGTACTTCTTGCATTTGTATTGAGATCTTTTTCCAAGTAACTTGTCCATTTTTTAAGCCATTAAATGTTTCGTCACATAAGTGATCATAATAGTTCCCTATTATTATTATTATTATTATTATTTTTTTTTTTTTTTTTTTTTTTTGCGGTACGCGGGCCTCTCACTGTTGTGGCCTCTCCCGTTGCGGAGCACAGGCTCCGGACACGCAGGCTCAGTGGCCATGGCTCACGGGCCTAGCCACTCCACGGCATGTGGGATCTTCCTGAACCGGGGCACGAACCCGTGTCCCCTGCATCGGCAGGCGGACTCTCAACCACTGCGCCACCAGGGAAGCCCAATTCCCTATTATTTTTAATGTCTATAGGATATATGATGTTAATATACTTACTTTCATATCATATATTGGCAATTGTGTTCTTTGTCCTTAATTGGTTTTGCTAGTTTTTGTTAACCTTTACTAATCTTTTAAAAGGATGAATTTTTGCTTTGTTAACTTTCTCTGTTGTGCATTTTCTACTTTGCTAAATTCTGCTCTTTAGTATCACTATTCTACTTCTTTGGGATAATTTGTTTTTCTAGCTTCATAAGGTGAAAACTTCATATATATTTGTTTTTAAATGTTTCACCTAGTTAATTATTCAAAATTAAATAGCATGGCAACTGTAGTTAATAAAACTGATTGAACACTGGAAATTTTTTATAAGAGTAGATCTTAAGTGCTTTCACCACAAAAAGAAAATTAATAACTATACCAAATAATAGGTGTGTTAATTAACTTGCTTGTGATAATAATTTTACAATGTGTATGTATATTAAAATCATTACAGTGTACACCTTAAATGTATACAATTTTTATTTGCCAATTACATCTCAGCAATGCTGGAGGGGCAGGGAGAAAATTCTCAATAAATACCTCTTCATCCAAAGAAAAACAAAAAAAATTAATGTTTCCCTATAAACACCATTTTAGGTCTATACTACACATTTTGAAATGTTCTTTTCTATATCATTCATTTGGAAATATTTTCTAATTTACTTGTGATCCTTTCTTTAACCCTTTGGTTATTTAAAAATGTGTTGTTTAGGGGATTCCCTGGTGGCACAGTGGTTGAGAGTCCACTTGCCGATTCAGGGGACATGGGTTCGTGCCCCGGTCCGGGAAGATCCCACATGCCACGGAGTGGGTAGGCCTGTGAGCCATGGCTGCTGAGTCTGTGCGTCTGGAGCCTGTGCTCCACAATGGGAGAGGCCACAACAGTGAGAGGCTTGCATACTGCAAAAAAAAAAAAAAAAAAAAAAAAAAGTGTTAATTATCTACTTGGAGGTTCTAAATATTGTATTCTCATTGATTTCTAATTTAATACTGTTGCAGTCACAGAACAGAGCCTATAAGCTTCAACCTTTTGACATTTATTAAGTATGAATTTTATGGCCCAGCATATGGATTACTTAATTTTAATATACACATTAACTAACATGGTTTCTTCAATTATTTAGTAAAATATTTTGTTAATGTTATTTTGATCAGATTGTTTAGTAGTGGTTTTAGATTTTAAATAAATTGTTTATTTAAAAAACTCTTTGTATCCTTTTAACTTCAATCTGTCCATAATTTTCTATTTAAGGTGCATCTTTAACTATACACATAACCTCAGTTGGATATTTTTATCTAGTCTAAGAATGTCTGGTATTTAACTGGAGATTTTTGTCAATTTATATTTAATGTAATTACTATAAATCTGGATTTAAGTTTATTATGTGAGAATTTGTTTTATTTTGTACCTTCTCTATTTTGTTCCTCTTTAGGACTAGATGAATGTCCTTGTAGCAGTCTTTGCAAATGACCAAATTAAGGTTAGATCATTAGGGTGGGCCCTAATCCAATATGACATATGCCCTTATAAGAAGAGAAATTTGTACAGAGAGAGAAACAGGTACAGATGGAAGACTGTATGAAAATACAGGGAGAATGCCTTTTACAAGCCAAGGGACATCTGAGGCTACTAGAAGTAGGATAGAGTCATGAAACAGATCTTCTCCCCTCCTTTCTTAAAAGAAACCAACCTTACTGACACCCTAATTTTGAGCTTCCAGCCTCTAGAACTGTGAGACAATAAATTTCTGATGTTTTAGCCACTAAGTTGTGGTACTTTGTTATAGCAACACCAGGAAGCTAACACATCATTCAAAAAGAAAAAAAAACAACAACAACAGAAAACACAGTCTTAGGAGATAAAGCATACAACAGAATCATACTGAGAAGTGGCACAGATTTTGGAATTATCACACAGGAAATTTAAAGTATTATGATTAATATGTTATTATATTTCTCATAGTGAAAGTAGACAGCATTCAAGATCATATTGATAATGGAAACAGAGAAACAAAAACTTTTAAGACTGCTAGGAAAAAAATTTTTTAAATGCCTTTGATGTGCTCTTCTATAGAGGGGACACCAATGAGGAAAGAATCAGTGACTTTGAAGATATGTCAATAGCAATTTCCCAGTCTGAAATGGAAAGAATAAAAAGGCAGAATATCAAAAAAGTTATGATAATTTCAAACAATGTAGCATATATGTAATTGAACTATCAAAAGAAGAATGAGACAATGGAGCAGAAGAAATATTTGAAGTAATAATGCCTGAAAAATTTCCAAAATTAATGACAGACACCAAACCATAGATCCAGGAAGCGCAGAAAATTCCAAGTGGGACAAATACCAAAAGATCTACACATAGTCATATCATATTCTGACTGCAGGGAAACAAAGATAGAGAAAATAGAGAGGAAAACAAAATAAAAAACAAAAGAAACAAAAAATAACTTACCTATAGAGGAAAAGGGTAAGACTGACACTATTCAACCTGAAGACTTATTATAGAGCTATGCTATAATCAAGACAGCACAACATTGTCAAAAGACTAGACAAGTAGATCAATAACATAATAGACAGCCAAGAAATAGATTCAAACAAATATACTCAACTGATCTTTGAAAAAGCAGCAAAGGGAATTCAATGCTGAGAGATAGTCTTTTCAACAACTGGACATCTATATGTTAAAAAAAAAAAAAGAAAAAGAAAAACATCCAAAAAAAATAAAGACTACAGATACAGACTTAAAAATTTTCACCAAAATTAACTCAAAGAGGATCACAGACTTAAACATAAAATATAAAACTAAAAAATTTCTAGAATAAACTACAGGATAAGATCTATGTGACCTGGCTTTAGTGAGGAGTTTTTACATACATCACCAAAAGTATAATCCATGAAAGAAAAAATTGATAAATTAAAACTTGTAAAATTAAAAACTGCTCTGCCAAAGGTAAATTTAATACAAACCACAAAATGGGAGAAAATATTTACAAAACACTTAACAAATTATTTTTATTCAAAATATAAAAGAATTATTAAAACTCAATTATAAGAAAGCTCTCCAATAAGAAAATGGGCCAAAGATGGGAACAAATACCTCCCTATAGAAAACATATATAGCAAATAAGTATATAAAAAGGAGCTTGACATCAGTTGTCACCAGGGAATTATAAATTAAAATAATTAGATATACACATATATTAGGCTGGGTAAAATTTGAAAAAAGAGCAATACCAATGCTGACAAGGATGTAGAAGAACAGAAACTCTCATTCATTGCTGGTGGGAATGCAAAAGGGTACAGCCTCTTTTGAAGACAAAGCTAACTTTAGTTTAACCAATGATCTAGCAATTGTGCTCCTAAGAATTTTCATAACAGATCTTAAAACTATATCCACAGAAAAACCTGCATCTGAATGTTTATAGCAGATTTATAATCACCAAAAATGGGAAGCAACCAAGATGTCCTCCATCAGGTGAATAGAAAAACAAAACATAAAACATATATATATATGTATATATATATATATATATACATACACATTCATATATAAAATTGAATTTTGTTCAATAATAAAAATAAATGAACTATCAAGACACAAACATACTTGGATGAAACTTAGATGCATATTGTTAACTTAAAAAAAAGCCAGGGCTCCCCTGGTGGCACAGTGGCTGAGAGTCCTCCTGCCGATGCAGGGGACGCGGGTTCGTGCCCCAGTCCGGGAAGATCCCACACGTTGTGGAGCGGCTGGGCCCGTGAGCCATGGCTGCTGGGACTGCGCGTCCGGAGCCTGTGCTCTGCAACGGGAGAGGCCACAGCAGTGAGAGGCCTGCGTACTGCAAAAAAAAAAAAAAAAAAAAAAAAAAAAAAAAAAAAAAAGCCAGTCTGATAAGTCTGTAAATTTCACGATTCCAATCATATGACATTTTGGAAAATACAAAACTACTGAGAGTATACAATAATCTTTCAGTGTCAGGAGTTTGGGGAGAGAGGAGGAGAGAAAAATAGGTGAAACACAGAGCGTTTTTAGGGTAGTCATACTATTCTGTGTGATACTGTAATGACCTAAATAAGACACTATGCATTTGTGAAAACCCAGAGAACTTTACAGCTGAAGACTGAACTTGAACATATGCACATTTTAAAAAAGTCATTCAGAAGATTAGGAAATCCCAGGAAGGAATGTAGGCTGTGACAAGAGAGTCTACTTGTTTTACAAATTTATGAAACAACCTTACTGAGGTAGGTGAGGGACAATGATATTCACCTAAGTAAATTTGGAAATGAGTCAGTCTGAAACATTAAAGGTAAAAGGAGCTGTACATAGGTGCTGTATTCTAGATGATGAAGATATTTCCCACAAAGTGTGGCTTAAAAATTCTAAAACCACTACATGTGCATAATGGAATTAGACAATAAATGGATGCTGGATGGTGGGAAACAGGTTTCTCACTTTTGGAGTGGGAAGTGACAGATAAACAAGGAGAAAAGGCTAGAATGGTCTATGCGAGAATGGACTAAAACTGGAAACATCAATATAAACTCATGTATTGCTTAATAGAGATTTATAGTGTTACATATAGAAACATTGATAGATACATGTACATAGACGCATCAGTACACAGACACCTATATCTTTATTGTTGACTGAGCCAGCCTAAAAAATGGTACCCTGGTAGCAACAAATACACCTAAGACCCAGATCTTGGTTCCTAATACCATCATCCATTAAAAAGAATCAAAGTTCCTTGGAGGAAGGGCTGATTCTAGAACCAGGGCAGGAAATACACAAGATGAACCTGGACCTTCTTGTAGTGCCAGAATTAAGAAAATACTCAACACACACACACTGATGGGGTATGTCAAAGGAGCAGTGGAATCAACTGAAAGAACTCTCACTGTCTAAAGCTGGAAAAACTTGAGCAACAAAATAAATGAAGTATTACTGGATTTTAACCCACAGTTAAAATAAATATCTATGAATCCAGACTGATAAATGTTTGAACAAATTCATTAATGAGGGAAAATATCTCCAGTGCAGAATAACTCCAAATAATTTATACAGATACTCCATCCTTAACTCTCCATCTCTTAAGTGTATGCTGTGCATAGTGACTTTCTTCCCAAGGGTACAGTCTGGAAAGGGCATGGGAGGATTAACTTTACAGTGGAGAACCTGACAAATATTTACTATGTCAACCAGGTCATCAGGTCAGTATCGGCAATGGTAATCACACAGCTAGTATGTATTCTTGATATGATGTGATAAAAATAAAACTCTACCTCTTTGGTTTTGGTTTCCCTCTCAATAGCTCATATCCACAATCTTATGATAAAAACATCAGACAAATGCCAAATTTGGGCATCTTACAAAATACCTGACCAGTACTCTTCAGAACATTTAAGAACATCAAAATAAGGAAGTCTGGGAAACTGCCACCACCAACAGGAGCCTGAAGAGACAAGCTAACTAAATGTAACATGGTATCCTGGATAAGACCCTGGAACAGAAAAAGTGATAACTAAGGAAATAAGAAATAAGAATTTCAGTTAATAATAATATATACATTTTTAATCATTATAACAATGTACCATATTTACATAAAATGTTAATAGGGAAAATGGAGATTACGTGGAAACTGGGATTTCCTCAATTTTTCTGTAAATCTAAAATTGCTCTAAAAAATAAAGTCTTAAAAAAAACGTGTGAGGGCTTCCCTGGTGGCGCAGTGGTTGAGAGTCCGCCTGCCGATGCAGGGGATACGGGTTCGTGCCCCGGTCTGGGAAGATCCCACATGCCGCGGAGCGGCTGGGCCCGTGAGCCATGGCCGCTGAGCCTGCGCGTCCGGAGCCTGTGCTCTGCAACGGGAGTGGCCACAACAGTGAGAGGCCCGCGTACCGCAAAAAAAAAAAAAAAAAAAAAAAAAAACGTGTGAGGAAAATGGAGTTGCTCCATTTTAAAGGTAGAACATCTTAAAATAGGTAAAAAAATAAATCCAGATGTATGGAAGGCATCTTTCAGATATTTATCAATACAAAAAACTAAAAATTAATATAAAGTTTTTTGATATAAAATTTATCAATTTAAATTATAACCAGAAATCAGATTTATAATGCTGTGCAAGGTAAAGTGTTCTGGAGGGTTAAAGAGTTGCTCTTCTGGCTCCCAAAAGAATGAAGGGACAGAGCTGCATGACACTTCACAAGACAGGAAATGGATAGACCATGTCCGTTTTAGGAGGCTGAATAACTTCCTGTTGCCTTTAGAAAATGCTCTTCAAAGGGTCAGACTTCCATTTTGAAAATAATAATCTGTTTATAATTGTAGAGAGGATTGGAGGAAATCCAGAATACACGATTTACTAGTGCTGTTGCATTAGACAAGGTAAAAGGGACAGAAAAGTGCTCCAGAGTGGTGAAAATGGAGCTGAAGAGAGATGCAACACTTACAGAATTACATATAAAATCAAATAAACAGGACTTGTTGATGGATTATATACCAAATATTAATATAAAGGGGTAAGAGATGTTAATGAGGAAACCAAAGTTTCTGGCTTATGCAACTCCTAATGAAATTGCCATTTACTGAAAAAGGAAACACTGGAAAATGAGCACATTTATTCTAACTCATTCCTTTCATCTGGATGTAAATTCGTCTAAGCACCCCTACTGAAATCAAACTCTGGCTCTCCATCTATTATAATGTCTCTTTAGAAGGTACCACTATGGGATAAAGACAGGTAGATATATATTTTTAATATTCTCTCTCCCTTGCCTGGTGCGATACCTGACACAGTAGGAACTTCAATAATTTGTGAATAATAAATATATGTTTTAAGTAAAAAGTGAGTCTGGGCATGGTTTCCGATATAGTTTCCACTATGTTTGCTTTAGAAGGTTGGTGCGTGCTGCGGCCCTTCACATTCACCCTTTCGCTTTTCCTTACAAAAATGTTCACACAATTGCAAAAGTGTTTTCTGTCCTTATTTTGCCATTAGTATTGATCTTTAAAAAATAAGTGTACACCACAAAAACCTATAATTTAGATTCACTGCTGAATATTCAAGCACTTCATATTTATACTTAGATAGGTCATACCATGGTCTTCATTTACTTCTATTATGACTCATAGCTATTTCACTTTTTTTTTCAGTTTTCCATCAAAAAGATACTCAGACAAAGAAAAAGTAACCATAGGCAAGAATCAGCAGAAGAAATGGAAAATGTGGCCGATCAGCAAGGGTTTTTAGATATTAGACATAATAAACACAATATGTCAAATAGATGTATTTGAAGAAATAAAAGGCATAGTAAAATATTTTGAGTGAAAAGAATTGTATTACAACGAGTATATAGAACGAACAGACCTGATAAAGAATCAAAGAGACCTTCTAAAATTGAAAATGTATTTATGGATTTCAAATTCTCACGATGGTACATAAGGTAATTTAGAACTAATACAGAGAAAAACTAGAAATTCTGGACCAAAAAGAAAAAATGTGTACCTATCTCATCTGCCTGAGGGCATTAGAGAGTTAACAAGATAACAAAGATTTATCAGGCCCGTAGTACAGAGATGATGGGACCCTGAAGATGAGGGTAAGTTTTGGAATGCTTTACACCCTCTAGACTTTATCCAATGCTATAATGCATGTATGACTGAAAGGCTGAGCATCAGTTATGTCAGCCTTCTGAGACTAGTTCAGTGTTTCTAAACCTCAGCAATGTCTACATTTTGGGCCAGATAATTCTTTGCTGTGTGGGTATGTCCTGTGATATGCAGGATTTTTAGCAGCATAACCTGTCTTCTATCCACTAGATGCCAGGAGAACTTTCCCAACTGTGGCAACCAAAGTGTCTCCACATATTGCCAAACGTTTCCCGACTTTGTGGGTTGAGGATGCAAAATTGCTCCCTCTCCCTTGCACCCTGTTTATGAGAGCCACTGGAAGAACTTTTTGGAGTCTAGAGTCTGCCAAAAGAAGGGGCACCATGTAAACTTCTTGTTTTGGATTCGGAAGGCAAAAGACTCTGCCCTAGAAGAAAGGGAAACTGGAAATACAGTCAACTGTAGAAAGTTCCTTCAATTCCAAATCATCTCAGTGTCTTAACTGGTATGAAGTCACTTTTGTTTCTGCTACTGCCACCCATTTTATGTAAACTTTAAAATTATTTATTTTGAAAATGATGATGCAAACAGATGAATATTATAGAAGTAGACTGCAAAGTATAATTTAATACAGTACTAAAATAAAACATTAAAAAACATTTATGGTAAGGTACAATATTAATCCTGATTTTGAATCTTCAATTCAATTCTCATTTTGATTTCATTTGATTTTGATTTGCACAAAATATTTTAACATGTATAAGAAGTTTTTCCATTTAGAAATTTATTCTCTCTAGAATCTATAGAGTGAAAGTTTGCTTTTGTGCTCACACACCCACTTTCATTAAAACGTTAATTTTTTTCTCATCTAAATACTCATAACCCTACTCCATGTTAGACAATCTTATGAAAGGTGTATTATTTCATCAAAAACTTTATAAAGTAAATAGAATTAAATGTAAATTTAATGGAAAATATGCTATTTATATTAAAAAATATATTTAATATTTCACAACTATCAAAGCTTTCAAGATCTTATTTAAATATCATATATAAATGGCAAAATATTTTACAATTTCATTTGTTTATGTTTGTACTGTGTTTATGTATATGTTTATCTAAAATTAGCATTTAAATTTAGGCAAAACCATGTACATTTGGGAAACCAAAGGCTAATAAGACATGACCTATGCTTTTCTGATTTCTTTTTTTTTTTTGGTCTTTGTTTTTTACAAGCTTTGATAGAGGCTAAACATCACAAAACACTATTCTAATAGATGGGATCAAAAAAGAAACTACTACAAATAACTATATTACAAAACAGCAAGACAGTCATAATAGAATGGAGATTAAAAAGATCAATTGTATTTCTGTCAGGAAAAATCAAAATATTTGTTGGAAGAAGTTATATCTAAATTCATACGCAAAGGATTTGCTGAAGTAAAATTAAGAAAAGCATCCCAGGCAGAACAACCGACATGACTGGCCAAGGTGAATTTGCGGGCCAGTGACCCAGTTCCCAGAGACTGTGGGCTCATTATCAATTGATAAAGTGGGGGGATTATCAATCAGGCAGGTTAGAAAAGTTGGACCCTACTGTGATGACTCCAGAATGCTACTGAAGTGAAGAAAAAATTCTTGATAGTAGATAAAATTCCAATACACTTCATACTTTTAAGTATGGATTTATGTAACCATGATAGAATCTTATAAAGTTTAATCTGGTATTACTATATAAAATAAGTCCAACAGAGGACAGAAGATAGTTTGAAAAGAAGAAAAAGATGTACTTGGGAGACATGTTCCAACACATTTTATTTGGCAAAAAAGTGGAAGAAGATGCAAGAAAGATGAACAAAATTATCTGACTATTGTTTTAAATGGGAGTGAATGATGCAATTATGACATCACTTGAAATAGGGAAGTCAAAATAGAGAAGATTTTTAGATTAACACAAGATTCATGTGTTACACTATAAACTCAAAACATTTTAATGGAGTTGGAAGAGAAGTCAGATTGAGGATTTGACTGGTAGTTAATGAAATTTTCATTATTCTACACCAAAAGTTAGAACAACCCTTTAATAGCACAGATCAATTTTACCTCTTCTTGAATGTTATACAAGTAGAATCATTTGTCATATAGGTTTTTCTGCCTGGCCTCTTCATATCAACATTGTGTTTGTGGAATTCATTCACATTTTTCAAGTAGTTCGACTGAGCACTCTCATTGTTTCTCTTATTATTTCATTTTATGAATAAGCTACAATTTACCCATTCTACTGTTTATGGATATTTAAGTTTTCTCTAGTTTTGAGAAATTACAAGTAATACTGCTATAAACATTCTTGTAGTTTCTTTTGGTGAATATATGTGCACTACAAATATATATTAAACATGCTTCTATTGAATATGTATCTAAAAATGAAATTCTTGGATCAGAAAATATGCATTTTATTTGATTAAATAGTGCCAAACGTTAGTCCAAAAAAGTAGTACAAATTTACATTCACATCAACAATGTATGAGTTTCAGCTGCTCTACCTCTATTCCACCACTTGGTTTTATCTGTCCTTTTCATCTTAGGCATCCATCATAGCAGAGGTATAGTAGTATTATATTTTGGTTTCAATTGCATGTCCCTTAATGACTAATGACAGTTTTACTTTTTTTGGCTCTTTGGATATCGTTTATTGTAAAGTGCTTGTTCAAGTATTTTGACCTTTTTTTCTATCTAGCTGTTTGCATTTTTCTTACTGATTTACAGGAATTACTTTACATTCTGATCTATATGAAAGTGAATATATTCTTCCAGTTGATGGTTTTATAATATAATGTCCCTTACCTTATTAATCTATTAAAAATTAGCTATAACCCAAACGCTAATTCATAAAATCACAAGAATTAAAATCAAATTAATCCACAGAAGCCGATGGTATTTATGTTCATAAATATAGAGATAAATAGATATTTTAAACTTAGGAAAACATTTTGGGGTTGAAGCAGCAGCAAGATAATCAGAAAAGCAAAGAAAACATTTTCAGATGAAATAATAATCTGGAATTTAAAGGTAAAGAGACTTTCATCTTCTAAGGATGGTTACTAATATCAGGTACTGCAGAAAGTCAATGACTATGAGTAAAGACTACTTAATTTGCCTTGTAACAGGTTACTGTATCTAAAAAGAGATTAATTTCAATAGTTGGCTAGAACAATAAACCAGAGTTGAGTGAGTGAGATATGAGGAAATTCAAGCAAAATATATGCTTCTTTTTCAAGAAGTTTGTAGGAAAGGAAAGAAGTAGCATGAAAAGCTGATATTGCTATTTTGATTTCCCTATTAAGCAAAGATTTATTTATACGGTAATACTTTTTCTATTGCCAAATTATTGTTTGTGCATTTATTGCTGTCTTTTTCTTAAAATATCCATCCTTCTGTGTGGTGTAATGAATAGTAGCATTGTCTACATACTCCAGGGATACTGAGAAGTCTCTGAAAGTTTAAAATTATTTTTATACTGAAAACATTATTAAATTCAGTATGAAATGAACTCTTCAAATACCCTATAAATGTTTGTGTAAGGAATTGCTGTTTTCCCCTCATGTCAGCTATCCTGGCCTTTTTTTTTTTTTTTTTTTAATACCTTCACTTCTTAAGCAAGGCTTGCAGCCTCCTTCATGGTCATACCACAGGAATACTCTTCCTCTCAGACCTCTATCATGGTTAAATCCTAGGGGCTTAATTTTCCCTCACAGTGTTATAGTCAGCTTCTAGAATTACTCTTGAAATCTTTCTCCAATGTGTAAATGTGTTAACAATAGAACTAAAATAAAACACCATGAATGTATAATTTAATATAATTTAAAAACTGATAGTGAGCTCAAAAAGAATTCAAATCAACATTGTATATGTCTGTAATTTATGTTATAAAAAGAAATAGAAAGACGCAGATGTAGAGAATGGACTTGAGGACACAGGGAGCGGGAAGGGTAAGCTGGGACGAAGTGAGAGAGTGACATGGACTTATATATACACTACCAAATGTAAAATAGATAGCTAGTGGGAAGCAGCCACGTATCACAGGGAGATCACCTCGGTGCTTTGTGACCACCTAGAAGGGTGGGATAGGGAGGGTGGAGGGAGACGTATGAGGGAGGAGATATGGGGTTATATGTATATGTATAGCTGATTCACTTTGTTATAAAGCAGAAATTAACATACGACTGTAAAGCAATTATACTCCAATAAAGATGTTTAAAAAAAGAAATAGAAACATTCAAAAAATACATAGAAAACAAAACTAATGATCTAAGCTATAATTTGGAAATAAAACTATAAATTATATTAAGAAATAACAGAAGTGAGGGGGTTCTTAGTATGAAGAGGGGGCTTGGGAGGTGACAGATTGATTAATATAAACTAACAAATACATTTGAGAACATATTTAGCTAGAAGCAGAATTTAAAAGTTCTTCCTGTCTTTTCCGTGGTTAAATTCATTCAATGATTTACTATTCCCTTTGGCAAGAATTACAAGAATAATGTTTTCTTCAGTTATTCATTGTGTCATATATTCCATCTATGGTGCTCTTTATTTTAGCAATAATTGTTTCTTACCTATTATTTCTGCTTATTTCTCCTCATGATTTCTTACTTTGGTTTCATATTGCTAAAATGTTCCCTTGCCTCTTTTATGTGCTTACTGTGCTTGCTTTAAAATCTAGGTCCATCTACATTAATATGTTTGCTACTAGGTAGCATCTATAATCCATCTGTTTGTATCTTAGGTATTCGTCTGCTTTAGTTTACATTTGTTGGGGATACTGACTTTTTTGGCTGAATGTATATGAAAAAGGCCAAAGGCTAGAGGCTGATCAGCAAATGAATACCTCAGATGTAAAGGACAGTTCAAAGAAAGATGACTGAATGAGTTATTAGGTGAAAAACCACAGGTACCACTTACCACAGTAAATCACTCCCATTTTGTATCATCTCATCAAACCACTATTATGCTCAACACATCAGCTTTACATACTCAGGAAAAAGCACTTTGCAGGAAGCATTGTAGCTTATCGTGTACCAGCTATGGAAGTTTGGAGAAGAAGAAAAGTTAAAAGCTCATCAGTCCTTACTTGTTTTCTCTGCTACTCTGCCCAAGCATGAGTTTTGAGCTACCGTGATCTCACCTGTATGGATATCTATTCAAGTGACTGTAGCTTTGCCACAATATTTGCAATAAAGGAATAAACACTGCTTTTATCCAATGCAAAGAGGTAGGGAGCAAGAGAAATTTAAACCATATTTTTTTTAAAAAAAAGGGCTTCCCTGGTGGCACAGTGGTTGAGAGTCTGCCTGCCAATGCAGGGGACACGGGTTCGAGCCCTGGTCTGGAAAGATCCCACGTGCCGCGAAGCGACTGGGCCCGTGAGCCACAATTACTGAGACTGCCCGTCTGGAGCCTGTGCTCCACAGCAGGAGGGGCCGCGACAGTGAGAGGCCCGCGCACTGCGATAAGAAGTGACCCCCCCTTGCTGCAACTAGAGGGAGCCCTCACGTGGAAACGAAGACCCAACACAGCCATAAAATTAATTAATTAATTTTTAAAAAAGACTCATAACCTTGGCTGCTATCATTTTAGATTCTGTGTTTTCCTTCATTAGCTTCTCTTGGGTTGAACTTTGAAGAAGGAGCCTTCACTGGGGGCAAATCCACCATCTTGGCAACAGCCCAAACTGCATACTCCCCACTAAGATGAGAAAAAAGCAGCCACAGGTTTTAGGTAGAGATCAAGAGTTCAGATTTCAACATGCTATATTTAAGTGTCTTCAGCATATGAGTATTTTCAAGTCCAAGAAACTCAATGAAATCATGTAGGATGTGAGTGTACCTACAGGTATTCAAGGACAGAATTTGAGGTACCCCAATATTTAATACCCATAAAGTTTAGAAAATGGAAAACAATCTAGCAAAAAATTATTAGAAAGAGTAGGCAGTGAGGTAGTAAAAATGCCTGAAGGGATTGGTATTATGCAAGATAAAGGGAGAAAGCATTAAGACACAGTATCATAAGTATCAAATGCTGTCGAATTATCAAGTAAGATGAGGACTGAGAATTATACATAAGGAAATGGACAGAATGAATAGACCAGAATGAATAGAGTGAACAGACCACTCTTCCAAAGAATTTGTAATTAATGAGAAGAAAAACTGGGTTGTAGATAGCAATGTTAACTCAAGGTGGTTGAAGATGGGAGATAATACATTTTATGCTGAAGGATAGAACCAGTGAAGAAGAGACCACTCAAAGGAGAGAGGTGGATTAATTTCAGGAGGAAAATCCAGTGCACAAGTAGAATGTGTATTCTGATGACTGACTTAACTGATGGGAAACAACAGTCCTTGTCACAAAGTGTGTGAGCATTAAGTATGTGCTACTGTGGTATTATGGATATTTCCAATCTCATTCCAGATTTTACTTTCCTTCATAAATCTTCATTATTTATCACTCTACTTCTCCTTTTCCTCCACAATATATTTGTTGAATTTAATTTTGGTAGCCCCACTCCTGTTCTTTTAATTATTAATGGCTTATATTTATTTTAATCAACATTTTATTGGGTTCAATGAAGAATAGGTTAAAAAAATGTGATCCATTTACATCTGGTTACCATACTGACCACTGATTATATTCCTATTTTCCTAATACACATACATAAAATCTAAATCACAGAATGCTAAAGAGATTTTTCTAAGGTAACAAAGTTACTAAATTGTATAACTGAAAATTCTGAATGTATCTATGTGACTCCATACAGAAGCTGCTTTTCAACTAATTGAATAAAACGCATATAAATAAAACTGGCACTGCTTTCATTTTCTAAATTCTTGGAAACTCCTCAAACATTTAAAAAATATATTCTGTATCTATGTATAGTATCATGTGATCTGCAAACAGTGACAGTTTTACTTCTTCTTTTCCAATTTGGATTACTTTTGTTTATTCCTCTTCTGTGACTGCCGTGGCTAAAACTTCCAAAACTATGTTAAATAATAGTGGTGAGAGTGGGTGAGAGTGTCTTGTTCCTGATCTTAGAGGAAATGGTGTCCATTTTTCACCACTGAGAATGATGTTGGCTGTGGGTCTGTCATATATGTCTTTTATTATGTTGAGGTAGGTTTCCTCTATGCCTACTTTATGGAGAGTTTTTATCATAAATAGCTGTTGAATTCTGTCAAAGGCTTTTTCTGCATCTATTTTGATTATCATGTGGTTTTTATCCTTCAATTTGTTAATATGGTGTATCACATCCTAAAGATGCTACCAGAAAACTACTGGAGCTAATCAATGAATTTGGTAAATTAGCAGGATACAAAATTAATGCATAGAAATCTCTTTCATTCCTATACTAATGATGAAAAATCTGAAAGAGAAATTAAGGAAACACTCCCACTTACCATTGAAACAAACAAAAAATGCCTAAGAATAAACCTACCTAAGGAGACAAAAGACCCATATGCAGAAAACTATAAGACACTGATGAAAGAAAGATGATACAAACAGATGGAGAGATATACTATGTTCTTGGATTGGAAGAATAAACATTGTGAAAATGACTATACTACCCAAAGCAAACTATAGATTCAATGCAATCCCTATTAAACTACCAAGGACACTTTTTCACAGAACTAGGACAAAAATTTTCAAAATTTGTATGGAAACACAAAAGACCCCGAATAGCCAAATCATTCTTGAGAAAGAAAAAGGGAGCTGGAGGAACTGCACTCCCAGACTTCAGGCTATACTACAAAGCTACAGTAATCAAGACAGTATGGTACTGGCACACAAACAGAAATATACATCAATGGAACAGAACAGAAAGCCTAGAGATAAGCACACACACATATGGTCACCTCATCTTTGATCAAGAAGGCAAGAATATACAATGGAGAAAAGATAGTCTCTTCAATAAGTGGTGCTGGGAAAACTGGACAGCTACATGTAAAAGAACGAAATTAGAACACTTCCTAACACCATACACAAAAATAAACTCAAAATGGATTAAAGACCTAACTGTAAGGCCAGACACTATAAAACTCTTAGAGGAAAACATACACAGAACATTCTATGACATAAATCACAGCAAGATCCTATTTGACCCACTTCCTAGAGACATGGAAATAAAAACAAAAATAAACAAATGGGACCTAATGAAACTTCAAAGCTTTTGCACAGCAAAGGAAACCATAAACAAGACAAAAAGACAACCCTCAGAACGGGAGAAAATATTTGCAAATGAAGCAACTGACAAAGGATTAATCTCCAAAATATACAAGCAGCTCATGCAGCTCAATATCAAGAAAAAAACAACCCAATCCACAAGTGGGCAGAAGACCTAAGTAGACATTTCTCCAAAGAAGATACACAGATTGCCAACAAACACATGAAAGAATGCTCAACATCATTAATCATTAGAGAAATGCAAATCAAAACTACAATGAGATATCATCTCACACCAGTCAGAATGGCCATCATTAAAAAATCTAGAAACAGTAAATGCTGGAGAGGGAGTGGAGTAAAGAGAGCACTCTTGCACTGCTGGTGGGAGTGTAAATTGATACAGCCACTATGGAGAACAGTATGGAGGGTCCTTAAAAAACTAAAACTAGAACTACCATATGACCCAGCAATCCCACTACTGGGCATATACCCTGAGAAAACCATAATTCAAAAAGAGTCATGCACCACAATATTCATTGCAGCACTATTTACAATAGCCAGGACCTGGAAGCAACCTAAGTGTCCACCGACAGATGAATGGATAAAGAAGATGTGGCACATATATACAATGGAATATTACTCAGCTATAAAAAGAAATGAAATTGAGCTATTTGTAGTGAGGTGGATGGACCTAGAGACTGTCACACAGAGTGAAGTCAGAAAGAGAAAAACAAATACCGTATGCTAACACATATATATGGAATCTAAAAAAAATGGTTCTGATGAACCTAGTGGCAGGACAGGAATAAAGATGCAGACGTACAGAATGGACTTGAGGACATGGGGAGGGGGAAAGGTAAGCTGGGACGAAGTGAGAGAGTGGCATGGACATATATACACTACCAAATGTAAAATAGATAGCTAGTGGGAAGCAGCCACATAGCACAGGGAGATCAGCTCAGTGCTTTGTGACCACCTAGAGGGGTAGGATAGGGAGGGTGGGAGGGAGATGCAAGAGGGAGGGGATATGGGGATATACATATGCATATATTTGATTCACTTTGTTATACAGCAGAAACTAACACATTGTAAAGCAATTATACTCCAATAAAGATGTTAAAAATCTAAATATGTATTCTGTATCAATGAATGTATCAGATTAGGAAAAAAATAGAAACATTCAATTTGTGCCTTTGACTAAATCATAGTCAGCAGTCCCACAAAATGTAAATGTTGTGGTTGCCCTTTAAAACCAAGTAACACAGGGTCAAAGAAGAAAATTATTATTTATTTGTAATGTCCTAGGCAGTCATAATGCTGGAACTCTACAGAGACATCATTCTTTCTGGTATATAATTAAACACCTTAATGGTAAATCATTCTGGAATGTATCATTATTCCTAGGCCACTACGCCAAAACTGTTGGCTGCTAGGGAACAGCGTGCAGTAAATATACTATGTGCCCAAAGATTCCTTCAAACCAATTCTGACTCCAAAACGCTGCACTGTCTTCTGAAGCAGGAAAGTGAGTGATTGAAACCAGTCCTGCTATATACTTGGTCTTGTACACAGTTGTCAACGGAGCCAAATGGCCGAAAAATGTAAGAGCTGCTCAATAATTTGAGTTTATAGAGAACAATGTTTAGACCTTCTGCCTAAGAGCACAGTATCTAAATTCCTTTCTTTCAGTTACTGCTTATCGATGGAATATTGTTCTGCTAAAAGCAACTCAAAAATTAAATCAGTCATAGCCACATATCCAGTCAAAGCAACTGGATTGATGGGTGCGGTAATGCCTCCAACTTTGTTTAAATTAATTCCCATTTTTCTTTTCTTTTTTTTCCTTTTTTTTTGAGGCAAGGAATATGACTTTATTTGGAAAGTCGGCAGAATGAGAAGAAGGCAGACGAGTGTCTCTGATAAACCATCCTCCCTGTTTTTCTAATAACAGTATTCAACTTGTTTTAAACATGAGAATATTTTGTTCAAGCTATTTAGAAGCTTAGTTATATGTGTATGTGGTGGAACACAGTCGTGCTTCAAAGACTGTGGAATCACATAACAATTACAGCAAATTTTCTAAGTTTTTCAAAGGTCAAGAATGACTGAAAAGTTACCTGGAAATGGGCAAAGCTACAGGGAAAGTAACTAGAATTTCTAATGACCTTTATGCCAATAACATGAAAATTATAAAGTGTTTACTTCTTTTTACTTTTCCATGTGGATACACTTTTGAAAAGTTTCAAACAACAATATAAAATGTAAGGAAGCTCACTGGGGCTAGAGCCCCAGAACAAGCATTAGAACACCCACAATGTGTGCAGAAAAAGCACTGTCAGAAGAAATGTGCCACAGGCACCTGTGTGATGAAAAGACAATCATTGATTCTATGAACCGGCATGACAGTTTTATAATCCCAGCTTGACCATTTACTGGATGTGGAACAGTGGGAAATTCACTTAAATTCTTGGGGCTCTAGTTTCCTCATATCTGTATAAGACAATGCTTCTGAAGATTTAATGAAGAGACGTGGGTAAAAGCCTCTACCCATAGTACCTGGAATGAATTGTATTTTCATCGATCCAATAAGCATTTTATGTTTTTACGTATATATACATATAGCCAGGGTGGCAATGCATGCCTTGTTCGACCTTTCTAAATCCATTGGTGCTTACAACAGTTAAGAGGATTTTTAATCTTACTATTTATTGTTAGAATTCAAAGGTCAGTGTCCCTAAACAACCGTGGTCATTGTTTGTTACATTTAAAAACATGTATGAAGAGGAGCCACCGCAATGAGAAGTCTGTGCACTGCAACAAAGAGTAGTCACCGCTCGCTGCAACTAGAGAAAGCCCGTGCACAGCAACGAAGACCCAACGCAGCCAAAAATAAATAGTTATTTAAAAAGATAAAATAAAAAATAAAAATATGTATAACACAAATAGAAATTACACTTCCCAGTATCGCTAAACTCAAAGTTATTCGGGAAACATCTAAGTAACTCAATCAAGAATACACATTTAAATGCATTTGATGTGTTTAAATTAACCTCTAGCTTCTTTAAGCAGAAACAAAAATAGGGCAAGTGAGCTTATTTTGATATTTTTTGATATGAAATAAAGGTCATAACCAAACTAATGTGCATTAAATATCCAAACCTGAGGAAAATGTTTCTGTTTACTCATATGTCCACAGGTCAATTGGAAGGTCAATTTTTGATCCTGAGAGAAATTATATTATTGTCAGTATCTGGTTTACAGAGCTTAATATGCTTACATTTTTGGTAGAATTCTGTTTATCAGCTATAAGACTAAAACCTATTTATCACCTTAAAAATTGGTTGAGTCTGAGTTGTTCATTCTCACTGGTAGGCGATGGTAGGACAAAGACAAAATCAGACAGGCCATGCTGTATAGAGTTAACGAGCTTCAGATTTGCTCTGAGATACCTGCCCCCTTGCCAGGTGGCCATAATGTAGGAAGTTATTGCTGGGACCACTGACAGGACCAGTAGGCAGTTATTGTTTTTTGTTTTTTTTTTTAAATTTATAGTTGCATGGGGTCTTCGGTGCTGCACATGGGCTTCTCATTGCGGTGGCTTCTCTTGTTGCGGAGCACAGGCTCTAGGGTGTGCAGGCTCAGTAGTTGTGGCATGCAGGCTCAGTAGTTGTGGCACGTGGGCTCAGTAGTTGTGGCTAACTGGCTCTAGAGTGCAGGCTCAGTAGTCGTGGTGCACAGGCTTAGTTGCTCTGCAGCATGTGGGGTCTTCCCCAGACCAGGGATCGAACCTGTGTCCCCTGCATTGGCAGGTGGATTCTTAACCACTGCGCCACCAGGGAAGTCCTGGCAGTTACTGTTCCTAACACACAAAACCACATCTAGAGAGAAATAGTGTATAAAAAGTTAAAGATGCTTAGGATCAATTGTTTGGCTTGCTTTGTTTTTATTAATTTATATTAAATATAGTAAAAATTCATATGTATATACAGCCTCATCTACGCTGCACTGAAATCATGTGCTAGTCTTTCATCAATGTAAAGCGTTAGCATGAATTTGTCTTCTTAAAACAACTAGATTTTATAACATACTGATAATCTCATGGAGAATAAAATCAATGGGATAACACTGTTAGTCAAATTCTTGAGGATACAGTGAAAAGAAGTTGGAAATTACAGCTGTTTCAGTTGCACTGTTTGTAAACCACATGGATTTCAATGGAAGAAGCCGCCTGAATCCATACAGAGGTTGTCATTGCTGCTTCTATGAACAGTCAATGCTAGCTCAATTTTTATCCATGTTTTCAACCAAATAACGTCTCAACATGACTTCACCTAACTGAAATGCAAGGCAGATTTGTTGTTTATAGCAAGCAAAAATTCACTAACTGTATTACAATTCATCTATTTTTTCCCCCATCAGAGACTTATTATTTTTTAGGATACTACGAATGAAATCTGAGCTGTCCATTGAAGCCTTACCTTCCCAGATACCAGTCTTTTAAAGGAGAAAGGTAGATGCCTAATCTCTATAAATAACCTTTTCTAGTTTTGCTGTTCTTTCCAGTTGAAATTTCCTGGTTGAATTTTTCTCGTTTCATCAGATGCCCTCCCCTAGCTCCCTGCCTCTCTGCCCTGTCCACTGGAGTAGTTACCCAATTGGAGGTGACAGACACTGCCTCTCTCAGTAAACGTGGTAGCTTCTAGAAGGCGGAGACGGATCCACTCCACCTAGCACGGGAGTAGGCATATAGGAGAAACTTTGTAAAATAAATGAGTATATATATTTACTGTGGTAAGAGCCCCACTGACATTTGTGAGTACGTAATTGATTTTGTAAGTGGCCATCAGCGGGATCCAATTCATTAAATAACAGAGGTGCTAGGAGTACAGTTCAAACCTTTCACTCCTCAGGGAGAGGCTGGAAGGTAGGCACACCCTCCAGACTATAGCGTGCTCTGCCGGGGCGGGGTTTATAGCGAGAATGCGACTCAGCTTTTCCTACCCTTTCCAACGTGGCTGTTTTCTCATTTACTCACGTGTAGGTACCACTCAGCTAGTTTCTGGATTTCTCCCAGTGAACAGCGGTGCATAGGTGGACATTTGGTGTGTCCTGGGAGGGGACAGTTCAGGAGCCCCTTAGGTCACCATCTAGGTCCCTCCCCTCAGCCTCGTCCTAAGGTGTGGGCCTCATTGTGGTTTTGATGTGCATTTCCTTAGTGATTAGTGACATCGAGCTTCTCTTTGATGTACCTGTTGGCCATTTGTATGTCTTCTTTGGAAAAATGTCCCTTCAAGTCTTTAGCCCATTTTCCTATCCGTTCCTCTGCAATTGAGTTATACAAGTTCCTTTCATATTTCAGAAATATGTGATGTATGCGAAAAAGGTGATAAGTGGTTTGCGAAGAGTCTCCCATTCCGTAAGCTGCACTTTCACAATGAAAGAAAGGATGAGTGGGCAAATAAGTGAATGAGTGTTGCCTAATACAAACTGTCACTTGCCATCTGCCTCTAAAAGGATTAGTTCACTGGCCATTGCAGTCGCTGTCCTTCAGAACACCCTGAAAGGAGTTCAGGGTGCAGATCAGGAATGAGGCCCTCTGTGCTCTGGAAAAAACCGGCAGAACAGGCCTTCAGATAGTTAGATATTTTCAGGAGGAGATTTTCATGAGCCCAAATTCTTGCATCCTCTCATACCTAGAAAAGCACTCAAGTCATTAACGAAAATATCTGCTCCTGAGGACTAACCTTCTCGTGACCAGCAGCAAAGCCTCTGCTGAAATGTGTGCTTGAGTGCACGTCCCCAGCCTTCCCTGAAATCGTGTAAGATACCGACCTTCCCCCCTACCTCTTTGGAGCAGTTCCTCAGAGCTATCTGAGAGGTTATCTCCCAGGCTACAGTCCTCATTTTGCCTCAAATAAAACTTAACTCACAACTCTGTTGTGCATTTTTTTCAGTTGACGGTGTTAGCATAAAAAATGCTGTTTTCCTTCCAGCAAGGTCAAATTCCATACTTCTCTTGATCCCTGTCTTTGCTAACGCTTTTTTCCCCAATTGTTTCTCAAATTACTAGAAAAAGAGGCTGAGGATAATTAAAATAACAGTGAAGACAGTAAAATAAATCTTTTCTGTAGAAATACTGTGTGAATTTCATCCACTCTGAACTGGCTCTTTGGCCAGGTTTTTATTAAGCTATGTTGCCAAGGGGGGGAGGCGGAGAAAGAGAAAGAGGGAGGGAGGGAAGGAGGATGGAGATGCATGCGCTTAGGAAGACTGTCATCACTATTAGAGTAATAGAGCAACAAAATAATGGACTCTTCCCTAAGGCATATGGTAGCACACTGCCTTGGGGACTGTTTGCACTTACTACACTGACTTTACATGTTAAGCATGTGAGACGGTAATTAGTTTTACAAAAATGCCCTTCTTCCCATTCCTTTTGTTTGTTACTGATCAATTTGAAATACACCACTTGCATTTTAAATGACTCTTCAGGGCTTCCCTGGTGGCGCAGTGGTTGAGAATCCGCCTGGCAATGCAGGGGACACGGGTTCGAGCCTTGGTCCAGGGGGATCCCACATGCCGCGGAGCGGCTGGGCCCTTGAGCCACAACTACTGAGCCTGCGCGTCCGGAGCCTGTGCTCCACACCAAGAGAGGCCGCGACAGTGAGAGGCCCGCGCACCACGATGAAGAGTGGCCCCCGCCCGCCACAACTAGAGAAAACCCTCGCACAGAAACGAAGACCCAAAGCAGCCAAATAAATAAATAAATAAATAAATAAAATTTAAATGACTCTTCAAGCATGGATGAGGCTTTTTGTTTTTTTTTTAGCTTTAAGGTTTTGTTTTATTGTGAACAATGTCTACTAGCATCATTACATACAGATCCTCCAAATCAATTACTTCTATAAAGGAAGAGAATCTTTTTTTCTGTGATAGATTGAGAAGAGCCATCCTTCATCACTCAGTGTTCTCTAATGAAAGACTCACAGTACAGTAGGTGGGCACTGGAGCCAAGATGACTGGCCTTCAGTTCATTAACCTAAAAGCTGAGTTATTCTCACACATTCTTAAAGTCCCAGCCGGCCTCCAAGCAAATATTTGATAGCAAAAAACTAGCCATGAAGATTTAGGGTAAGAATTCATTACTGGCATTAAATATAATAAATCCATTTGATAATATATCATCAAGTGTTAAAAAAATGGAAACTAAATGGCACTTGTCAAAATAGTTTTTTAAAAGGATATTTTTTGAACTACTTACTTCAGGTGTTTTTTGGCCATTTTTAACAAAAAGTAATTCAACAGATCTGATCAGTCAAATTAGTTTTCCACGTTATTAATGTGAACTATAAAACTCTTCTACATTAAATGATGGATTTAGAAGATCTAAAACATTTTCAGGGCTTCCCTGGTGGCGCAGTGGTTGGGAGTCTGCCTGCCGATGCAGGAGACACGGGTTCGTGCCCCGGTCCGGGGGGATCCCGCATGCCGTGGAGAGGCTGGGCCCGTGAGCCATGGCCGCTAAGCCTGCGCGTCCGGAGCCTGTGCTCTGCAAACGGGAGGGGCCACAGCGGTGAGAGGCCCGGGTACCGGAAAAAAAAAAAAAAAATTCAGAGGCAAGATTCTTTTTTTTTTTTTTATCATTTGATGAATGGCAGAAAGACTTGAATATCCATTTCTTTCCACTTCCTTTTAACCAAAATGGCTTTAACTTCGCCTAGACCTGACTAAACTTTATACAGGCTTCTTCCTGACTCTAGGCCCTGACCTCCCCTTTTCTTGGAGTATTTACTTTAGAAAACTTGCTGCGGTAAATTCTCTATCCCTTTGAAATGTAAATCTTCTCCCAGCCTCCTGCCAGTTTTACAGCTCAGAAGAGTCGTTTTCAAGGACCAGGGAGCCAACTCTTTGAAATGTCATCAAGAAAGATCAGCCTCCTCCCCCAGTCTCTGTGGGAGGGTAAGAGCCTACTTTCAATAAAGGAAGGTTAGAAAACAGAGATAGCCTAGTCACACTGCCCAACCTCTCTCAAGTCCTTCAGTACTTTTCTATTAGTTCACCCATTTAAAAATCCTCCCACCCTTTGCTTCAGAGAAACTGAGTTTTATGTCTCTCCCATAGTGTGATAGTCTTGACCCCTATTGCAAATCTATTCTCAGGGCTACTTTTGTTTTGTCTTGCTTGTAATTACACTTTCCTTTTTTTTTTTTTTTTTTTTAACCTCAAGAATATTTGAACTTAGAATCCTCTGATAAACTGAACATCTTATGGAACTTGACAGAGTGGTATCACACAGGTAACATTTCCTCTTTTTAAAAGTTACTAAAAATGTAACTTTAAGTGATCATTTGTAGAAATTTTAGCACAATGCCAATGATTTTAATAACTTTCTTCTATGACATTTAAGTACTTAATTTATTCATTTATTTTTGGCTCTTGCTGAGAAAAAAGAGCATTATTATCTCCATTATGAGAAGTATGTCATACAATGACAGTTTATAAGTGGAAATTCACACATCCCAACAAGCATAGAAGGGTCTTCGGTAGCAACCTGGACTGTGGTTTCTATCCTTCTAATTCTAGAGAAGAGAGACCATGCAGCAAAGGCTATACAATAAAATAGAAGTCTTTGCTGTGTGATACTTTCTCTGAATTCCTAGGTTGGTTCTCTGGGTATCAGGAGGCCATCCTTTCTTTTATTTCAGCCCAAGTCAACACCCATCTTCCAAAAAATCGTCAGACACAACAACTTTTAAGTCAATTTTGTTGCCACCTCAGTCTTGAAATATGAGAATTTCCCCCTGCCACCCTATCTGGCCTATCTTTCTAAGATTTTCTGTTCTCAGTGGATGTTTAATCAATCTATGGCTAATAAATCCTGTCAGACCACCTTAAAAGAAAGTGATGACAGTGAGATACTTTGGTATGAAAATAAGTTAAATACATAAACTTCATAATAAATGTTCTGAATTTTCTTGAATAAAAGGTACAAAAAATGTTCAACATATGCTAATATTTACATGGGGTTGGTGGAGATAATTTAGTATTTGTGAGCCACTATGTGTGAGGCATGTGCTTGTACCTTACATACACCTCCTTTAAATTATGATACATTTTTCAAGGGATACTAATAAAATGAAAAGTAAGTACAATACAAATTGAGATTGAAATTCATGGGTAAAAAATTAGATTTTGAAGAGAGTATTACATATGCTAGAATTCCCTTAGGCTACATATACTAAGTCAGCCAGCTTTCAGGCAGCAGATGGAACACATAGGCACTGACATCAGTGGAATTCTGCCATTGAATTTTTGACAAAGACAAACTATTCAACAAAGAAGTCTTCATCATTAGACATTTGTGCCTTCACTGTTGGAGAAGAAAACATATTACATCATGATTAGTGTGCAGTATCATTAAAATGATTGAATGGACCTTATCAGCTTCTTACTCTTAATTTTCTGGGCACTGAGGGGTGTGTGCAAGTGTGAAATGGAAAGCCATAGCAATTGCTGTGTGATTATATTTTCTAAGTGTAAAAAGTGGATTTATTTCAACCTTTTCATTCTTGAACTGAAGAGTTCCTGTCTCTCTAAAATTATGCAAATATTTGCCATTAGGTTTAAACATCTTAGTCGTGATGATTTTACAAACTAAGTGAACACAGAAAAGCTTCTGTAGTCTTAAAACGGCATTTTTAGTCATTTGTCATTAACTGGTAAAAAAAAAAAAGACACAGTTGAAAATTTTTTCCACATTAATCTAACTTTTCTTCCCATATTGACAATTTAGTCTTTAGTCAGTATAACTCCCAGAATTTCAGCATCATATGCAACAAGCCTGGCAAAGTTCTATTCTTCTCAGGCAGAACTGATCAATATTTATATACAAAATTTTTAATGATTGTTATGCTTTCTGCTAGCCTCATGAATTTATGTGAAGACTAATTAGAAGTTGAAAAATGATTGAATATGGTCTTTTATTGAGGTGAAATGGTTTTGTTTCAGGGGGTGCTTTCTGAATACACACTGAATCTAAACAAAACGAATTTTTAGAGGCGATGTTGTATAGTATAAAGGGCAATTAGAAAGACAGAAATTACTTAGTTTTGGTGCTTCAACAATGAATTTATCATTTAATCTAAAAAATAACCCCATAAGTATTCTAGATGTCAGTTTTTTATATCTGAGAAGTACTTGCAGTAAGGTGACTTTTCAGAATTTCTCAACTGAAAATTATCCAAACCAATGTGGCAGTGAAGCATGAAAAAATAACCGAGTTTCATTCAATTCCTTCTTTATCAAAGAAAAAGTCTCCAAATCTACGTGGAGTTAAACTGCTAAATTTAAAATACCCACATTCAAAATTCTCAAGATTGTTTTGGGGTTAATATCACCTAATTAAATGCTCATATCTTATGCATTTTATCTACAGCAACTAACCCCTCTAGCACTAAATTATTGTAATTTATTTAGGCAACATATGTTGCCCATGTAAGAAACAGGTGCCTCAAATGTCAAAAATGACAATATTTTACCTAGGAACTGTTCAGATTTCAAATTTCAAAAATTTCCTTTTCCCATTAAATCATGACCTATTTTTCCTTGATATTGTCCCTCTGAAACTATAAATTTAGACACTGTCTGGCTGTGAATGATTCTGCTCGTCACCCTCATTGCTCTCTAAGATTTGGAACTTGCTTCTTTTTTTCTCTTTTTGGATTCACTCCCTTCTCTGAACCTAGCACCTTCAATTGTTCCAGATAACAACTCCCATCTTGCAGTTCAAAGTTCCTTTAAACTCCACTTCCCATGATATATTTCTGGATCATCAATAGACCTGTCTAGCCAAAGATTGGAATTAAACTCTTGGGCTTTCATAATTGTCATGAATTATATTACCTTGATGATGCATAATTTAAGTACTGCCTTTTAGAAATGCTTGCTCTGAATTTGCCCCGCATCCCTACACACCTATAAACTCAAAGTCAACTTACATAACTAGGCTCACATAAGGAAAATAAATCAAGTCTTTGTATTTCCTGTTCACTGCTCTCCACAGTAATATTTTTTCTCACCAGTTTAAGTTATTCACTCTGAGAAAAGAGAAAACATATGAGAATCAGAGAACTTTCTGAAAAACGTTTCTGGAGAATCAGAGAAAATTTCTGATAAAGGCTAAAATTTGACTATGTAGGGACACGAAAGTATAGAAAATTAAAAATAGATTATGTGCAATAGTTGTTATGCTTACCTAATGATATAAATTTTTATACTGATCTATACCACATTAACGTTTATTTTATTACCATTTTTACATAGTAAAATAAAGTTGGACCTAATAGCAGAGGTCACTATCATAATTAAAATAAAGTGCATATGGAGATATACTAAGTAAATATGTCATATAAAAGGTAAACACAGCAGTGCAGTGGTTAAGAATCCACCTGCCAATGCAGGGGACAAGGGTTTGAGCCCTGGTCCAGGAAGATTCCCACATGCCGCAGAGCAACTAAGCCCATGCGCCACAACGACTGAACCTGTGCTCTAGAGCCCACGAGCCACAACTACTGAGCCCACGCACCTAAAGCCCGTGCTCCACAACGAGAAGTCACAGCAATGGGAAACCCGTGCACTGCAACAGAATCGCCCCTGCTCGCCACAACTAAAGAAAGCCTGCGCACAGCAACGAAGACCCAACGTAGCCAAAAGTAAAAAAATAAGGTACACGCAGTAATTTAACTTCCTGGTTATCTTATGTATAGAAAGGAATAAATACCATCTAAGATTATGTTTCAACAGGAAATTTTTAAGAAACATCTTTTATTATGGGATCATAACAAGATTCTTAAATATTCTCCATGATTATATTTGATTCTTTCTGTTATTCAAAAGCTTCACACTGTATCTCCAAACATCAGCTCACTAACTTCTTTCTCAGAACTACATCATAGAATGGAGAGGGATGGAGGCAGAAGCGGGTGAATAGGAGGCAGCGGGTGAATAAGAGGAATAAGAGACAGCAGGGAGAAAGGAATAATATATCTTTTACACTTCACTGAAAGTTTTCTAATTCTAGAATTGATTTCACATTTTAAATTTCGCCTGAAATCAAGCAGAACCAAAACAATTTACAAATATAGAAGCCTGAGTATTTGAAAACAAGATCTATTTGCTTTGTATGTGTAGGCATTCATCCAGTTATTTCAGTATATCAACAGAGTTTATATACAATAACTGACAAATGCTCTTTCTTTTATATAAAGTTCTTTTATTTTACCTAAATATGTTAGATTATTATGCTTTTCATTTCATGTAAATAATTTAAAAGAAATCAAACAAATCACTGCATCATAAACAGATAAAAGTCATATTTATGCACTAACTTCTACTGATCTTGCTCTGTAGAATCACTCACCACCTCAGTATCAAGAAAAATAGCCAGTATCCCTAATAAACTTTGTTTACTTCTACAGTTTTTAAAAATGTTCTCAATTTATTCACCAAGACATTAAATTGAATGAGATAGAAGCATTCAGCTTCAAAGTCCCTTTTCCCCTTGGTATAGATTAGACCTGGTTCTCCAGTGGGTTGCTTTCTCATCATCCTCCTCCCTCCTTTTCCTGGGCTTACTGGGCTGAAGTTGTGGCTGGGAAAGAAGAGGAAGATATTTCCTCAGCTGACTCGGATTTGTGAGCTCCCTGTTCTCTCTTACAGTGACCAAAATTGCTCTAGATCTTGGAATTCCTTGCTCTCATTTGGACTAAGATTACTTAATTCTCAACCACTTTGAGCAGATACACTTAAAGCAAGAAAAACTGTATTATCCTCGCCATGTGAAATGGGATTATTTCCTCTCAGCTCTTTCATGCTTGCTTTACCCCACATCTCCATGTCCTAGCAGCATCAGTCACTCTAGTCCTGTGGCTTACTAGAATTTATCCAAATATATTTATAGGTGCTTGCTTTAAAGAGATGGAGCATCAAACAAATCTTCATGGAAGAAAAGAGTGGGAACTGATAGCATCTACTCACAAATTCTGTATTTTTCCAAAACACTACTTCACCAGCTCTCTCTTCTCCACCCTCTTTTTTTTGTTAAAGGTATAGGGAGGGACACCTGAAATGGCACATTTAATCAAGTCCTTCCCAAGTTAAGGCTGGACCCTCAGCTATTAGTGTTTCGAGCTTAGACGGTGGAACAACTTAACACATTGCCAAACCTCAGTTAAAATAGGTGCTAAGAATTATAGTAAAATTACTATGTAAATGAATTAAATACCATGGTGAAATTAGTAGTGGTCCAATTGGACTATAAGATTCCAGAGTAGCAATCCAATTATCATAATTTTCATATCTACAGCTCCAGGTGCAATTTAGACAAACTGTCTATTGAAAAATGTTTAAGAAAAAAGAATGGTTTTGAAATTATTTTTAGAACCATATTTAACTGGAGAATTTTTGTTCACTGATATGTTTCTTGAGCATTTGTGTGAGCATTTTTTAGAAGTGTACAATCATATAACTCTCAAGAGCCTTAAGAGTCACAAAAATTATCATCAAATTATGGGAAATTCCATAATGATGATGATATAATAAGTAGGATGGAGTATTTTGTAAGGAAATCACCAAGAAAAATAAACGCAAATCACACCATAGTTACTGGTTTGCTTTATTTGATCAGATCACAACAGAAAAACAAACATGTATGATTACCCATTTGTTAAATAACAAACACAAACACACAGAGAATATCTGTGCTAAGAATATTTAGAATCATAGCACGAATGTAAACTTTTAGGATATATTTTGATCTCTTAATTGTTGACTTTATCATTAAGCCTATTTGATTGCATGAAATAAAACCTACCTCATTATTTAAAAAAAAATACTTATGCCATCTTCAATAAAGAGAGCACAAAAGTAAGATATGAAAAGACAGGGAGCAAAATTAGCTGTCTCATTCATTTGTAGCTATTTAAATGGCTTTGTGAGAATGGAATGAATATAATTATTTCAAAAGACATAAAAAGCATTTGACAAAATTTAACACCCTTTCACAATAAAACACTAAAAAATCTAGGTATAATGAATAACTTTCTTAAACTGATAATGGGTATCTATGAAAAGCCAATAGCTAACATCATAGTTAATGGCAAATAATTTGAACATTTTCTCCCTAAGTTCAGGAGAAAAGGATGTTTAATCTTTCCACTTCTATTCAAATTTGTGCTAGAGGTTATAATCAGGGTAAATATGTAAGTAAATAAAAGTCATTTGGACTGGAAAAGAAGATTAAGCCTATCTCTATTAGAGAATGACAATCTTTTTTATAGAAAATATTAAGGAATCCTTTAAGAAACAATTAGAACAAATAAATTCAGAAAAGTTTCAGTGTACAAGACCAAATAAATTCAAAATTTTCAGTGTAGAAAAAAAGAATTGTTTTTCCAGTATGAATGAACAACCCACAAATGAAGTTTAAAAAAATTGCATTTACAAGAGCATCCAAAAAAAACAAAATACTTGGGAACAAATTCAATAAAAGTAAAAATTTTGTATACTGAAAACTGTATACTGTATTTTGTAGACTAAATTTAGTTAAAAGTAGTTAAAGAAGATCTAAATAAGTGAAGTCATCTCTTAATTATGGATTGAAAGACTTATACTGTTAATAAAGAAATACTTCCTAAGTTGATCTATAGATTTAACTCAATACTTAACAAAATACAAGGTAGATTTTATGCAGAAATTGATAAGCTGATCCTAAACTTCACAGGAAAATGTAAGAACTCACAAGAGCCAAAGCAATTTTGAAAAAGAACAAAACTGAAAGACTACACTTCCTGATTTCATATTCACAACAAAGCTACAATTATCAAGACTGTATGGAGGTGGCATTTAGATAAAACATACAGATCAATGGAATAGAATTGACAACGTCCAAGTATGCCTTTATATTTATTAATTTTTTGAGTAGGATATTCAGACCATTCAATGGCAGAATGAATACTCTTTTCAACCAATAGTGTTGGGACCACTGGCTATCCACATGGAAAAGAATGAAGTAGAAAACATACCTCACACCACACACACAAAAAAAACAAAGGGAATCAGACATAAGTACTAAAACTAAACAAGTCTCAGAATGCAACTTTGAAGTAAATTTTTTAATTTGGCATGAGGCAAAGCCTTCTTAGATATGGTGTCAAAAGCATAAGCAACAAAAAACAGATTAGGCTTCTTCAAAATTAAAAACTTTTGTGCTTCACAGTATACTGTGAAGAAAATGAAAAAACATTGTATAAAATTGGGAAAATGTTTACAAATAGTATGAGTTAAGGGACTCATATTTGGAATACACAAGACTTTAACAATAACAAAAATACAAAGAATACAGTTAAAAAGTTATTTGTGGGAAAAGGATCTGAACAGACAAATGACAAATAAGAACATGAAAAAAATCTCCATATCATTACCAACAGGGAAATGCAAATCAAAACCATGATGAGACACCAAGTCAACACATTTGAATGGCTATACACAAGACCATATTAGAAAGTGTGGATGAGGATGTGGAGATATTGGAACCCTCATAACCTACTGGTAGGAATATAAAACGATGCAGCTACTTTAGAGTACAGTTTGACAGTTGCTCAAAATGTTAACAGAGCATTCCTATGACCCAGTAATTCCTAGATATTTACCCCAGAGGTATGAAAACATGTTCACACAAAACTTGCACACAGATGTTTACAAAAGCATTATCTATAATGGTTAAAAAGAGGAAAGCTAAATACCATAACTGTTGAATGGATAAAAATGTGGTATAGCCATCCAATGGAATACTATTTGGGAATAAAAAGAAATGGAATACTGATACATGCTATAATATGGATAAACCTTGAAAACATAATGCTAAGTAAAAGAAGCTATTCATGGGCTTCCCTGGTGGTGCAGTGGTTGAGAGTCCACCTGCCGATGCAGGGGACACGGGTTCGTGCCCCAGTCTGCGAAGATCCCACATGCCGCAGAGCGGCTAGGCCTGTGAGCCATGGTCACTGAGCCTGCGCATCTGGAGCCTGTGCTCCACAATAGGAGCGGTCACAACAGTGAGAGGCCCATGTACCGGGGAGAAAAAAAAAAAAAAAGCTATTCACAAATCACCACATATTGAACAGTTCCATATATATGTAATGTCTAAAACAAGCAAATCTATAGGTACAGAAAGTAGATTAGTGGTTGCCTAGGCAGGTTGGGAGTGGGGAGTTATAGATTGGGGGTGTCGTGGAGTGGTGGGGGAAATTGGAGTAATGAGGTTTCTTTTGGGGGTGATAATAATGTTGTAAAATTAGATTATGGTAATGGTATACAATTCAGGAAATATACTAAAACCACTGTATTATATACTTAAATCAGGAGAGTTGTACAGTACATGTATTATTCTCAAATGTTTTAAAAAGGATGTAATAATAATAATTTAGAAAGAACTGCCAGCATTTCCAGTAGGGTGTTGAGAACGCATCAATCACTCAAAATTTGGGGGTGAGAACAAATTACCTACTGACTTTTCACTACTTAAATCACCTCACTAGATTTACTCTAGTTAGTTTATGTTACAAGAATTCAATCAAATTATGGTTATCATGACTCAGAACAAAAAATATTTTAAAAGATGGCTGGGCTGCATTTTTATTTCCACATATAAGAAGCTTAGAAGTCACCACTCCTCTCTGACAACACATAAAAAGCTGAATAGACTAAAAAGTCAATAATTCTTCATAAGAGAGAGAAAGATCAGGGAAAACTGCTCCCCACAAGGTTGGAGAAGACAGAAAGACAACAGATACAGGGAGTCAGGGCTTACTGGAGCAGAGACTCATAAGAAGAAACTTCCATGGAAATCAGTGTCAGAGTAGGAAAACCTGAACTGTAATTGACAAATTGCTGGAGGTCCCGTGTGGACAAGTCTGAGAGTTAAAAACTTCAGAAGGACCCCCCCAGTATTGTGAGGTTAGAGCTCAATCAGGTTGTCACAGTAGATATCAGAGAAAAGTCCTCTTCTACTTCTGGCAGGGGGAGGAAAAGAGGAACCATTTTGAAATACTCAGAGCACTCTGTTCTTCTTAAAAAGGTCTGCTTTAAAGGGAGACTAGTTAACCTGAGGCTAACCTACGGGGGTATTATCAGAGCCCTACTCACATGGGGGAAGGTAAATACCCAACTCTACCTAGCTCTAGTGTTCTCAGTGGAACCAGGAGAATACAGTTATCCCCTGGTATCTTATGGGGATTGGTTTCAGGACCCCATATGAGTACCAAAAATTCTACAGATCCTCAGGTCCCACATACAAAATAGGTAAGTACAGTCGGCTCTCTGAAAAAGCAGGAACAAATAAAGGTAAAATCAAAACTTTGATTTTCCTTATTCTTAATTGATCTAACAGATAACAGTTTGTTCAAAATACTACTAAAAATGTAATGAATTGTGTATGAGATATACATATATATGCTTATGTATGTTTACAGGTATGTGAAATTAATGGGAAGAATGATGGGATTCTAAGAAGAATTAGGATTATTTTCTTGCTACAAGGTACTCAGACTACCAGTGAAGTACATAGTGTTAATCAAAAGTGGACATAGAATAACTATAAATGGATATTGCAAACTCTAGGGCAACCATTAAAAAGGGTAAAAGAAAAAGTATAATCAATATGTTTAGACAGGAGAGAAAATGGAATCATAAAATGTACAATTAAAACCACAAAAGGCAGAAAAGGAGTGGAAGATAAAAATAGGAACAGAGAAAAAGGGCAACAAACAAAACGGTAACAAATGTGAGATATTAATACAACTATACCAATAATCACTTTCAACATCAGTTGTCTAAACACATCAAATAAAAGAGAGACTGGCAAAGTGGATTATAAACCATTATTCAACTATATGTTGTCTGCCTGAAATACACTTTAAAGTT
This sequence comes from Hyperoodon ampullatus, assembly GCF_949752795.1. Classification (NCBI taxonomy): domain Eukaryota; kingdom Metazoa; phylum Chordata; class Mammalia; order Artiodactyla; family Ziphiidae; genus Hyperoodon; species Hyperoodon ampullatus. The sequence goes on from NC_136926.1 coordinate 79,253,075, forward strand.
AAAGATATATACAAATTCAAGTAAATGGATGGAGAAAAATATACCATGCTAACACTAATCAAAAGAAAGAGGGGTAGTTACATTAATTTCAGATAGAACAGAGATCAAAACAAGAAGAGTTATCAGGGAAAAGGCATGGTATTATAAAATAATAAAGGTGTAAATTCTCACAGAAGACATAAGAATCCTTAATGTGTACACACCTGAAAGCAGTGTCAAATTATGTGAGTCAAAAAAAAAATTTGAAACAGAATTTCAAAGTGAAATAGATGAATCCACTATCATAGCTGGAGAATTCAACACCCCTATAGCAGAAATGACAGGTCCATTGGGCAGGAAATCAGTAAAGACATAGTTGAACTCAACACCACCAATCAACTGGATATAATGGACATCTAGAGACTACCTCATCCAACAACAGAATACACATGTTTCTCAAGCTTATATGTAATATTCACCAAAATGGATCACATTCTGGTCCATAAAACACACCTTGACAAATTTAAAGGAATAGAAATCATACAATATCTGCTCTTGAAACAAAATGCAGTTAAAATCAATGATAAAATGCTAACTAGGGCTTCCCTGGTGGCACAGTGGTTGAGAGTCTGCCTGCCGATGCAGGGGACACGGGTTCGTGCCCTGGTCCGGGAAGATCCCATATGCCGCGGAGCAGCTGGGCCCATGAGCCATAGCTGCTGAGCCTGCACTCCGCAACGGGAGAGGCCCCAACAGTGAGAGGCCCGCGTACCGCAAAAAAAAAAAAAAAAAGCTAACTAGAAAATCCCCCAATACATGGAGAGTAACAACACAATTCTAAATAACATGTGGGTCAAAGAAGAAATCTCAAGAGAAGTTTTAAAATATTATGGACTAAATGAAAATAAAAACACATCTTATCAGAGTTTGTAGGATGTAAAGTAGAGCTTAAAGGGAAATTTATAGCACTGAAAGTTTATATTAGAGAATAAGAAAGATCTAAAATCAATCTACTAAATATCCACATCAGGAAACTAGAAAACAGCAAATTAAACCTAAGATAAGCAAAAGAAAATAAGAAATTAGCAGAAATCAATGAAATTGAAAACCAAAAAATCAATAGAGGTAAACCAATGGAACCAAAAGCTGGTTCATTTAGAAGATCAATAAATCATCAAGTCAGGCTAAGAAAAAAGAGGAGGACACAAATTATTAGTAACAGAAATGAAAGGTAGGACATCACTACAGATTCTAAGGGCATTAAATGGATAATTAAGGCATACTATGAACAACTGTATGGTCACAAATTTGATAACCTAGATGTAATAGAACAATGCATTGAAAGACACAATCTTCACCCAAGAAATAACAGGCAATCTGAATAGGCCTATATCTATTAAAGAAATTAAATTCATAATTAATAAATTTCCAAAACAAAAAGCATGAAGCCTAGATGGGTTCACTGGTCAATTCTACCAAAATTTCAAAAAGAAATTATACCAATTCTGTACAATCTTGTGTTTGCCGGAGCTGGGGGAGGGAAGGAATGGACAGGCACAAACACTTTTTAGGGCAGTAAAACTACTCTATGATACTATATTTGTGGACAGGAGATATTATACACTTGTCCAAATCCAAATGCACAACACCAAGAATAAGCCTTGATGTAAATTATACATTGAATAATTACAATGTGCCAATGTAGATTTATTGACTGTAACAAATGTACCACTCTGATGGGGGGTGCTGTTGATAGGGTAGGCTGTGCGTGTATGGGGGACAGGGGCTATCGGAAATCTCCACAGCTTCCCCTCAATTGTGATCCAGAAGTTAAACTGCCTTAAAAACAAAAACAAAGAAAACTTCAGAAATATCAAACCAAAAAACCAAAAAACCTCATCTTTAAAAAATAGCTAGTATTGATTGGGTTGGCCAAAAGTTCATTTGAGTTTTTCTGCAACATCCTATGATAACCCGAACGAACTTTTGGCCAACTCAATAAAATATGACTGCTGAAGGTACCTCTTCATTTAAACCCATGAAACCTGAGTAAGATTGACTTAAGTGCTCAAATTCACTAGCTCAGCTTCTGACAAGGGATCTTGGGCTATACACATGATCTGGGTGAATTAGATGGGCTGATATGCAAAACTTCTTAGGATTGTTAGGTACGTGTGCTCAGGGGCCACTCTGGCATAGCGCTGTGAAATCCCCCAAATTGAAACTGAGAGGCTAGAGTGTGGAGATAAGTATACAGAGTATGAAGATGCTGCAGTGAAAGGCACTAGAATGAAGGTTAAGTTATGAATTAGAATGTGTGACCAGAGAGAATATTCTGCCATCTCTTTGCATTTACCTGAATGCCTTACTAAGAATAGATATTATATATGAACTGGCCACTTTGGCCTTACCATTTTTACAGGAAGTCGTAAACTAATTCCACTCTTCTGTAGTTTTAAGTGTTCATTATATATATGGAATGTTTGAATAGCCCAACCCTTCCTAAGTAGCCAATTTTAAGCAACATGTAAGCAATACAGAATTGGTGTAGGACAAATGTAATTGTTTTTTTTTATGGCAAAGCATGGAGTAGAGGTTTTGACTGTAAAAACTACCTTTCTGGTAGGCTTGTCTGGGAAGTTTATAAGGTGTATGGTTTTTGTATGTTAATAGTAGACTATCACAAATTAAACAAGGTATCTCCTTCAATCACCTCAACTGTACCTGACATGGGAGAGACTATATAGGAAGTGTTCAGGCCAAGGGGGCTCATATGCCATTATAGTCTTGATTAAGGTTTTCTTTTCTTTAGTAATTTTGGAGTCCAGTCAGAACAATTTGCATTCTGGGGGAGTGAATTTTGGTTTGTGTTTACTGTAACACTGCAAGGATATTTGAATTTGCTTCCCTGTTGCCATAATCTAGTGAAGACGGTCTTGGGCTTCACAATCATTCAGAATAGTTTGTCATGAAAGCTGACACAGAGAGTGAAGCATTGAGGACTGTGGTCATCTAGGTGACAAACAGAAGCTCTCTGGTAAACACAGCTTACATCCAAGGCTTAGTTCAAACTGTGAAATTCCTGGAGCAGCCATGGTCATTCTTCAAACTCTAAAAAATACTTTATGTCCCACCGACCCTGTCACTGGGCAAAAATCTCAGAGACTAGCAGGCTGTTCAGACTTTTTATTTTGGAATTCTGTTGATCCCTGTTCCCAAGGGACAGAATGATGCCTGAATATAAATGAAGGCTGAGCTGAAATAAGCATTTAAAGTTTTACAGAGGACCGTGGCTTAGGCACTCCTACTAGGTTCTTATCGACAGTCACTGTGGTATTGTAGCATATGCAGAAAATATGCACAGATTGGGGTCTTCAGCAAATCAAGTAAGGCTACCAGCAGAGGGCTCTGGGGCTTTGCATTCAAAAGCTGCCTAATGTAGCTGTGTAGCTCAAGTGAAAGACAATTGCTAGCTTCTTCCTGGAGGGGAGTTGATACTTCTGTGACCCTGGAGGGCATTAGAAAATTCTGAGGTCAGAAATACTGATCTGGGTGAAGTCAGAGAGATTTGTGTGGAGGGAGAAAACAGCCCAGCAAAATTCACTGTTGAGGTATATTCTTAAGTGGAGCTGAGGAGGATTGCACTAGTTATGCCAACAGATTGTGTCACTGCTGGTACAGACAATAGGGCAGCCCTCCAAAGACCTCTCTTCTCTCATCACTTGGGTTCTTTGATGAGAGATTCTGGATTGAGAGTACACTGTTTGCAAATCAGCAACAGGGCATGGAGACAGTAAAAATGATGAAAGGAAGAGGGGGTGAGTTTACACAGAGTGTGGAATAGTAGAAGGAAATGAGTGTAAAGGCCTTACAAGGAGAGTTTGGCTATTTACCATATCTTCGGCCATAGGTAATGGCCTTGCTCTAAGGTTAGTCAAATGAACTGAGCTCACAGACAATAAAATAAGAACATCTGGTGCACTCAGTTATGGATGTTTCCATGAGAATTTGGAGAATTAAAGTGACCACAGGGATACTCACCTTAAAGCCAAATTTCCAACTCAGAATGGGATTTGAATGCTAGAGTACAAGCCTTAGGTCCCAAGACCCAGATGTGAGATACACTAGCACTAGTGCTCAGCCATGCTTAAGCGGTTTGAGAGACAACTCATCCCCTTCCCACCTACTATAACCATCAATGTAATTAAAAAACAAAAAAACAAACAAACAAAAAAATCCTTTCAATGTCAATAGGCAAATGAATCACTTGAAAACTGCAGTAGATAAAATGCCCTGAGGACATCAACCAATGCAAAGCTGACAAATGGCTTATAGTTTAGCTTTACCAAAAACCCCTAAGGGCGGGCTACTATGGGTATAACTGGGATTAAGATTTATTCTACCCTAGATCAGTAAAAGAAAGTTCCCTTAAGCACCAGACTTACCCTAAAATTCAAGAGGCAGCGCCACTAAAGGCAGGAGGGGCACCGAGTAGATCTATTAATTTTGCTTTGTTCAAACTCCTTTTCACGATCAGTCAGCTTTCTTGAACATGTCTATTGTTTCTTACAAAGTGAAACTGAATATGAAAGTTACAAAGAAAGCATCCCCTGGTGCAATGATTCGCGGCACAAACCATGCTGGTAACAATTATGTGGCCTCATCACAGAGTATAAAGGAGGACATTTGCATATATACAGCATGGGTCCTGGTAGAGCTCTCCCTGGACTCTAAAATTTGAGCCTGAGTTGCAAACACATTTTATGTTTGCTCATTTGGTGAAGAAAGCAACCTATTTCTCATTTTCAGTGCTTATTCGTTTCTACTGTGCTGTTGTTTATGTTCCTTCACATGATCTTGGCAGAGTTCTGAAATTCCCCAAGGGGTAGAATATTATTTTGAGAAAATATTTTGGAGGGGGTGGCAGATTGATGAATAAAATATGATCTTTGTTTTCTTTGGCCATGGGGTGTGTGTGTGTGTGTGTGTGTGTAGTTTTCAATATGCAACAAACACATTACTTTTGAAATAACTTTTAAATGAGGAAGAATGCCCTTTTCAAAAATAAACATTATTTAGGTACTAATAGAACGTCAAAAATTCCTTCATGATATTTCTCTCCATATTGAACCCTAAGCTTTACCAGTTGTGACTTAACTTAGGAACAGACTGCTTTGGGTAGAAATCAATTATCCTGAAGCATGTAAGGATAAATATTCCCTACTGAATTTTTCTTTTTCAAATTAGCTATCTTATATGCTTGCTAGCAATAATATAATTTCACTTTCCCTTACTTTCAACCATGCAGAATTGGGTACATAAACATTCCAACTATTTTCTACCTCCCAACTTTATATTATATAGGGTTGGCCAAAAAGTTCCTTCTGGTTTTCCGTAACATCTTAAGTAAAACCCGAATGAACTTTTTGGCCAACCCAATACACATAGCATTATCATTAAAAAATGGTTTATTACTGAGTGATTTTGGTTACATCTCCTACAGCTTGCCTGTCCTTAGTTCTCTTCTTCCTTCTCTGTCCTTCTTTCCCATAAAAGTAGTAAAAATATTGAGAATTTTTCAAGCACTATTTCCGCATCTAAGGTAAAAGTCAACTCCACCTCACTTTGTAGACACAACCATCAATTTCATGCTAAAAGCTTAAGAAATTATACCCTTAAAGACTGGTTTAATTTTGTTCAGGCTGGCTTGATTCTTATTGGGTGCTGCTTGATTTCCTTGATGTCTAGTATTTAGTGTGTGTGTGGTATGGGGAGTGTGGGCATCTTTTTTTGACACCATTTGGTCAACTTACCTTACAAAAATCACAGTTGATGTTACAAATATAAGTGCAGCAAGTGTACAGCATACTCAAATCTCTCTCTCAATTATTTATCTCCACCCTATTAATTGAATCCGGAGGACATTAACCAAAGCTCTAGGAGATGATTTCACATACTGCTGGTGAAAAATTGAGTCTTCTGTTGCAGACACAGAAAACCCACAAATTCTGGTAATTTTATTACCAGCAAAGCTTTAGCAAAGCATTATCAATCTCTGCAACCAATGGAGCGTCTCATCAAATGTCAATAGCAGTGCATTCCCCTCATTTAAGGATTACATCATCTGCTGCAGAGACAGCCTAACATTTTTCTACCTTGAGAAATAAGACCCAAAGTATCTATCTCTTAAAATTTGATGAAGTAAAAGCGGGGTCCTTCATGGTGCATCTGACTAAAGACTTTTCTTTTCACTGATATGATTGTGGAAGATTAAAATGCCTAGATGCAATTTGCATATTTGTGTGTGTTGGTGGATTCAAGTAATGTTAGAATATTATTTAAGCCATAACATTTGCTATTGAAAAGCACTTAAGCTATGAGCCTTGTCTAAAATTTATAAGGGCACTTCTGAAAAATAACATACAATACAAAAATCAAAGGTACTACCTAGTTGATGGATGTCTGGCAGCAAGATGACGAAGCTTACTGTGATTGTGCTGGGGCAATGATGTTTATCATTTTGCAGTGCTTTCTGTAATTACTGAGACTCAAACACTATTTTACTCAGCCGTGTAATAAAGTAAGGGAGCTTAATTCATTGGGGATTAATAAAGCCTCAGGAAACATTAAAAAGTTACTGAACTTTTAAGTATAGATTATAGATCAGGGTAGGATACTACTTATTCTTTGAGGAACAAATGAATACTTTCTAATAAATTACTACTATACCAAAATGTTAAGAACTTAAGCTGTTTTTAAAAAATAAGTTTCCAGAAGGGCCAATGAATTTTAATTTAACTTGGAATTAGTATTATAAATATATTTCAATAATTAAAGTAGCATAGACTCAGATTCCAATCATCTGGGGTATTGATTATACATGCAGTATTATTTATAAAAGACACTAAAAAGGAAAACAAACTAAATGCTCCTATTTCAGCATCTTCATAGGAGCCTATGACTGTGTGGAAGAGTGTTTTTGCATGTTTGTGTGTACCTGTGTGTTTTTAGGGAAGTAGACTGTGAAAATGTTAAAGTATTTGACAATTTACTTATATCCCATATGCAAAGAAGCTCTAAAATGAAAATAAACTAAATGTTACTTGTCATAACTTTTTATGTTTTTCTTGATGAAAACTGAAGAGAGTTGGCTGTATGTAATGTCACTTAATTCCCAGGTTATCTTTAATTTTCTGGGTTCAAGATTTTTTTTCTCCCCAATAGTTTAATCACTTTAACTTTTTCTCCTTTGGATCAATAATAAGTTTTCTAGATTTCTCCATGAAACTCTAAAGAGTTGTGCACAAAAGAGATTTATCTCACTTTGGAAAACGTCCTTAGCTTGTTCACTGTACCTCTGACTTGGACTCAATAGTTGGCTCATTAAGGTTTCTAAATATTTTCATATGGATTGATGTCTAATCTCTGACTTTCCCATTACTGTAATTATTATCAGTGGAAATCCTGGGCCTAGGATTGATGTTGAAACTGTGTGAGGGAAGGCAGTATTTATTGAGCAGGAACAGTGGTAAAAGTCATGTCATGGAAGAGGGCTATTTATCCCTAGACAAACTAGGACAGAACTCAGCTCTGTGAGACTGGGACATGGAGATCCAGCCATGACCAAGGCCAGGTGGGGCTGTACCGTCAGCAGGCAGTTGGATTAGCTACAATGTAAGGCCCTTTCCAATGCCAAGACTGTATTTTTAAAATACTGAAGTACAGGGAGTGATATCTGGACCAGATAATTTCAAGAACCAGAACTGGTATAAGACCAAGACCACGTGCTTGGCATCCGAAGGGTCAGGTGGTGGTTAGGTGCATATGACCAGGTGAAAGACTCTTGTGGTTTTGGTCAAGGTCTTTGAGGAAGGGAAGGGAGAGCTTATAAAGAGCACTGAGGGATAGACTCACTGGTACTGGGTGTTGCGACAGTTACAGGCAAATAGGACGGAAGCAGATGGTATTTGTTCTTACCATTTTCCACTTTGTTTAAAGCAAGCTAATTAAACTTTGTTTCCATAGTCCACAAGGTTTTAGTTAAAATATCATTTGTAAGAGAAAGGTAACTAAAGTCAGTTATTGACAAAAATTTTTAAAGTGGAGCCATACAATAGACAACTTTCTTTTAGCTCTGTTTCTGTGGTCTCTTGTGAAAAATAATCTGAGAGTATCTTTAGTGCTATTTTATCCACAAAAGCCTATCACCCAAAATCAAACAACACAAACAGTTGTTTGGGAAATTAGGGTCCTTCTCTATATAAAAATTTATAGGCAAATAAAGTCACCCTGCCCTGTGCTTCATTACGTTATTTACTGTCATGAGTAAAAGTAACATGATCAGGGTTGTAACCATGATCCTACAGCCTGGATTGCATTGGACATGGCCATGATGGCATGTGCATAAGCCTCTTGTACAAAAGTCAAGCCACACTCCAAATTATCTCACAATGACATAATTGGAGGTGGAGGGACTACCCTGAAGGATTCTATGGTTAAATCCACTCATAGTGAGTTTGTCAGAGTTGTTTTCAATGTCTGAGAGTCTCCATAGTAATCTGAGTCTGTCCTAACACATCATGGTGTTTATCCAAATCATTTGAAATATATGCAATTTGCCTATGCTCTCAAAAACCTACAGCAAATAAAACCCTTATTCATTTATCATTTTGATGAAGCAGGCTTCACAGAAGCCATTCCAGGCTTCTTCCCTGCTGCTCTATGCTAATGGTATCATTTGGTAATGGATGAAATGCATCAAATGGGAGAAGAACATCAAGAAAAATTTCAGTCTGTCCCGCTGAGCTCATTTTGACCCACTATACTCTCCCTCTGCATGAGGAAGACACTTTTCACCCAAGGAACCCCAAAAGCCCATTTAATAATTACCTTGATATATACACATTCCACCATTTACCTCTGCATGTGACCACCATCTCAAAACCATAAGGAGCTACTTTGGATTGAAAGACATGTGGGACCCTTCCATCAAGAAGTATATAGCAAATTTTCTCCCTGTTAGATACTGGAGGTGTTACTCAAGCCCACTTTTAGCGGCATGGCTGAGGACATTACCTTTAAAGAGCACTTGGTTTCAGCTGGATGTGTCCAAAGGAAAATGATTTTAAATCAAATAACAACAGGGTGTAGAAAATCTTGCTATCTTATAGATCTTGATGCACTGTAATTTCAGGACACACTAACATCTTCAGTGCTGATGAGAATAGTCTCTAATAATCATGTGCCAGAGAGAATTTCACATCCCAGTTTTAAAATTGAAGAGGTCAAATATAATGTCACAGATATGAAAGGAATACAAAATTTGACCAAAGTGGAAAACCAATCCATCTAGATTTTCTCAAATATAATTTATTTTCAAATAGTCTTGGAATGAGTGTGAGGATCATAAGCCTTGCTTTTCTCCCATCCTCTTTGTTCATATTAAAAAGCTAGAGTCAGATAAAAAAAATGGTTAAAAATTACATATGGATCTGTTATTTTGCTGTATTATCAATACCGGCCAATATACATGTTTGATTGATTTTTGCATCAGTGAAAATTACTTTGAGCACTACCATATGTCAAACTCTTGTTCGGCCTATTGACCACCACTCTCATCTTGAGGCATCCGTTAGACTCAATTCCTTCAGGGAGTTCTGTTCCACGTCTCTTATACACATATCATCTAATCTCAAATCTCACTGTTCTCCTCATTCATTCATTCTTCACTTTATACATAGGTATGAAATGCTATGTGTTAGTGGTATATTGTAAATACTGTACAGACATTTGTGAACAAAGTCTTTTATAAATTAAATAGTCTCAGTTCTAAGGGCAGTGAGATGGCCTGCAACACAAGCCAAGGGGACCTGAGCTTTGCAGCCTACCTCAGCTGACGGGGAGGGAAGAGTTTCCACAGAGCGGCACCAGGGATGGAGTCCTCCTCAGCTGGCTACATGACATGCTGTTCAGCACTGCATAGTAACAGTTCCCACAATCATCTCAGAAATAGGGTTACTTTTATGAATTGAGCTGTATAATTACAGCTGTGTAGAAGGAAAGGTAAAGAAAGGGATGGGCCAACAATGAATGTCCCAGGGAGTGGGGTGAAATGGGTTGCTGATATTTAACCGGTATAGTTTGTTTTGCAAAGATGGAAAATTTCCAGAGATCTGTTGCCCAACCCTGTGCATATAGTAAATAGTACAGTATTATACACTTAAAAATGGTTAAGACAGTAAATTTTATGTCATGCTTTTTACCACAATAAAAAATGAATATCAAAAGAGCACAGAATTATACTGATAGGAAGGCTAACGAATATTAGTACTTGTTCATAGGTGGTGTTACAAGCTGAATTGTGCCCCCTAAAATTTATATGTAGAAATCCTAAACACCAGTACCTCAGAACAGAACTATATTGGAAGATAGAGTCTTTAAAGAGGTAATTAAAATAAAATGAGGCCTTTAGGATAGGCCCTAATCTAACTGCTGCCTTTATAAACAGAGGAAATTTGGACACAGAGCACGTGCATAGAGGAAAGGCCATGTGAGGACACAGTGAGAAGGCGGCCATCTGAAAGCCAAGGAGAGAGCCCTCAGAAGAAATCAAACCAACTGACACCTTGATCTTGAACTTCTAGCCTTTATCACTGTGAGCAAATTTGTTGTTTAAACCATAAACAAACTAAAAAAGTGCCCTCTGATATTAATAACTCCTATTTAGTAAATGATTTACTCTTTGTTAGGCACTGTTCTCAACTCTTCATTTAATCCAGAGTCCTAGGAAGTAGGTACTATATTTTATTACACAAGGGCAAAATATACAAGGAAGGCTCATATGTATTCCACTATGAAATTTAAGTTATTGTTTATAGACTTTTAAATAGTTGTATAAAAAGGTGGAATTTTAAAAAGATTGTATGTAAGGTAACACAGGATATATACCTATATATCATATATATATCAATATATCATATGTATTAATATAATATTGCATACTTAAATGGAAAAACAACAAATGTTCCCCTTTAAGTGGTCCCATCAGCTGAAGTTCTCTATTTATAGTACATTTGGATGAGACAGCTGTATAGGCAAATACAATGTTACTTTTCTAGCTGTTTCTGTAATCAGTAACTCCCAGTGAGTTAGAAATCCCAGTGAGTTAGAAAATGGGGTGATACTTCTGCCTTTTAAGCTCTAATTACAGCCAGTTTTTGCAGACTGTTGAGCTTGTATGAACCTCACCTTTCTGCCCTGCCTTCTGACTCTTTGTTTTGACTTAGAATATGATCAGAACACATGAGCTTTGATAACAGGTGTAATAGAAAACATAGGTACTTATATAACTCTTGTAATATCCTGAAGTATTTCATGCAGTTTTCAAATTTATTTTTAAGAACTGAAATTTTCTAAATTGTTTTTTATTTATTTATTTATTATTATTATTATTTTTTTCGGTACGCAGGCCTCTCACTGTTGTGGCCTCTCTCGTTGCGGAGCACAGGCTCTGCGGCCATGGCTCACGGGCCTAGCTGCTCCGCGGCATGTGGGATCTTCCTGGAGCGGGGCATGAACCCGTGTTCCCTGCATTGGCAGGCGGACTCTCAACCACTGCACCACCAGGGAAGCCCTAAATTGTTTTTTAAATATCAGTAAGAAGACAGATGGAATACAACTTCATAAGGAAAATGGTTGCTATAAATTTCTCATTTTTCTTATTTTTCATTCGTCTTTCAAAAGTTTCAGCTGTTCCCCAATATCCCCACCATGTACATTCTCTTTCTTTAACTGTTCTTTTCCTTCTAACATATGTTGTAGCACATTACATTAGTGAGAGACCATTTGGTTACAAGGGGTGGATACCCTGTCAAAATAGCTCCAACACAAGGAGAGGTTGTGCTTGAAGATTAAGGGGATATTTCTTAGAAATCCAGAAAAACATGGTAATTTCTGCCAAAAATCAGCCAAGATAGATTGACTGCTTACCATACCTATACATCCACCTTTGTAGATAATTTTAGAATTAAAGAAGCCTCTTTCCTTTGGGTCTACTTGTCCACCTAAATACCCATTCCAGCTTCCCCACAGGCATCTCTAGCTTAAACAAAGTGCAAAACACACACACACACACACACACACACACACACACACACACGTCAAAGGTATTTAAAACATACAAAATAATTTATTCAGAAACTAAGTATTTTTTTCCACTCAGTACCAAGGAAAAAATAAAGGTCCAGAGTTTCACAGCAAATAAAGTTTTAGTAAAGACTGAGAGGAAATAAGTTGAAAGTCACATGACCTGGAAGGAAGAGCATGATGTTTATCATCCTCACTTCTATTCACAGTCTAATACAGGAAAATGATAGAATGATAATTGGTACATACATGTGAAAAGTTTTTTAAAATGTCATTTCAGACTTTCTTTCATCACAATGTCTCTAAGCATAGAAATTTGGAACAGAAGCCATTTTTAGAGGATAACACTTGAGTAGCCATCTTGGTTGGAAACAAAGAATCAAAAGTCTTGATGGAAAGGTTGGAAGCAATTGGTGTTAGTTGCTCCACAGAGTAGAAACGGACCTTTTTTCTTGTATAATTATGAGGAAAAATACCTTTTTCCTTCTCCTTTTGTAAAAAAAAATATATATTTCTGGAAGAAACTAGACTTGGGAAAACTGTCTCTAAAAACAATCAAGCAAAAGGCCATGGTCACATGGTGGCAGGCAGGTTTCACTAGTGAGGCTCTCAAACCATCAGAAAGATCTCTTAGATAAATTAGTCAATATGAGTGGTGCCTGTAGAACGGGGTGGGAAGGTTGGGGGGGTGGGGTTCTGTTTACACTTGGGAGGAAGAAGTAAGGGAAAAGGTCAACAGCTATTAGGAGCTCAGGTTTTAAAATGAGACTCAGGAGTACATAAAGCTAAGCTTTGTGCAGCAGTTCAGATCAAGAGAAAAGTTAAAGGTCAGGAGAACGTAAGAAAATCTTTCCTATGATTCCATAGGAAAATCAGAGAGATCACAAAATTTCTCACAACAACATGGAAGAAATGTTTAAATATAAGCATGAAACTCAAAAACTTCAACTTTTGGGAACATTAGTACTATGATGGTAATATAATATTAATCTTACACCTTGGGTTACATTTCATCTTTTTTCTCTTGTTTTTGTAAAATCACTGTACTTCTTACCCTGTGATATTTATTGTCCTTAGAGAAAATTATATATAATAGTTCAATGGGTCATTGGGTGGTAAGTTAATTACAATAAACCCCTCCCATCCTGGAAGATCCATCAGTATCTCCTCAGGTATAAATATTCAATACTTATTTTGAACATGAATACCTTTTTTTCTGCAAAACCTCAGCCAGCACCACTATCTGAAGGTTTATGGATACTCGATCCACAATATCACATCCAACTAGAAGATTCATTTCACAGCAAAGGAGGTATATAGGAGATGGCCCATGACCATGAAATTCACTTATTGTATCATGTAGCAAGACATCCAGAAGTAGTTAACTTCATAGAATGCTAAAGTAGCCTACTAGAGGTACATCTGAAGCACCAGCATGGAAGCAACTCTCTGAATGCAATGAGTATCACTGTTCAGGATGCAGTATATGTACATAATAAACCAGGGCCATCGCACTGTATCTCAAGTAGAACATGTTCATGGTTTCTAGAACCAAGGTGTGGAAACAAAAGGGGGCTCCATTCAGCAACTCCCAGTTACCCATCATGGTTCCAACCCTGCAACTCTGGGCTTTACATGGGTGAATTTCCATCGGAGAACTGGATACTTCTAGAATAGCAATGTGTATGTGAAATGAGTTCCATCACCCTAGAGATCTTAGGGAAAAAAAGGTGAAAATGTAAAACTTAGAGGTGATTAAGTCATGAGTAGAACTAGTTTCCTTATATAAAAGACACCAGAGTGAGCTCCATTAGCCCCTTCTGCTACCTGATGAAACAAGGAGACGTCTGAAGAGGGCCTTTACTCAAACATGCTGGCACCTTGATCTGCTAATCACCAGAACTCTGAGAAATAAATTTCTGTTTTTGTAAGCTACCCAGTATACAATATTTTGTTACAGCAGTTTGATCAAACTAAGTCATGTGCCAATGACTGAAGAACAGGAGAAGTAGTAGAAATCACAGCACATGCCACTAAGTACCAGACGTAGCCCTTGCCCCAAAGCCTTTATGTTACAACCAATTACAGAGATAAGGCAATAAAAGGGAAATTTAGAAGTGACTGAAAGTAACTGGGCACTGAAGACCAACTTAAGTTCTACAATAGAAAAACATTTTTGTTCTTAAACCTCATATTTTTGGCAAATGATTTTCACTGGTTTTGTTATTCTAGGAAAAGTAGAATTGTCAATTTACAGAAATCAAATTGAAGGTCCTGTTCAGTGACCACAGAAAATCTCTTAAAATTAAGGCAAATATTAAATAGACACAAATATTAAATAGACCGTGATTGGATTGTGGATCATTTGGTGAGTCAGCCCGGTCACTTATATTTGAAATTCAAAGAGAAAGCAGGAACCAAATTCTCAAAGAGTGAAAAATGGTATCAGATTGGCTTGTGATCTTGCAATATAAGACTGATGGGGAAAGCGATGGATTTTTCTGAAGTACAATAAACGGGTCATTTTTAAATAGATCAACCAAAGTATTTCTAATACTCTACTTTTAAAATCATTTTTGGTGGGAGAGGGGCTATTCCACAGAGAGCTTAAAGTAATTTAAATACTATTTTTTCACCTTCTGAATTGTATTAATCAAGTATGTTTCATTTTCCTTAATAATGATTTAGATAATATAACTCTATATATTGAATACATGAATCTTATCACCATGTTAAAACTTTCTATCTTGACTTCTGTCTTTTTGCTACTAAAATTCAATTGTATGTTTGATTTTTAGAAATCCTTATGATTCTATTATCACTGTAATTTTTCCTCTCAGAAATTTAAAATTTACCAATGAAAGAATATTTGTCCTAAGTTCTACAGCAAACTGCAAAAATACTTTAATGTGTTCTTTAAAAAGTGCTTATTTCTGTTTGATTTTAATGCACAGCATTAGATCATCTCCTGAAAAAATTATTTGTAATGAGTGACATTTAATATAACTATAAATATAAATCTGATTATTAACATTAGTGCAATATTGCTTAAATATTTTTTCTTAACCATGTGCAACTTTATGTCAGGTATGAGCCTATTCAATCATTGTTGCTACATGCTAGAAGCTTATATTAATTTCTATAATCAAGTGTATTCGTGAAACAAAGCCCATTTACTTGCAATTACAATATATTTTATTAATAAATGATTAAAGTCTGTTTCCATCTTTATGACTGATAGAAAATATAACAAATGCATTAATGGACTTTACAAAAAGTCTTTCATATGTTAATATAGTAGCATATTTACTTAATAGATTAGTTTTAATATATTAATTTATGAATAAAGTAATATGTTTTGTGTTATGAGTAGACTTTTAATCTTATGTACATTTTGTGAAACCAGAAATATTTAAAGTACCATTTTTGAATTACCACTTTGCATCTTAAATATTCTGTGTTCGAGTCTAACATAAAGCAAAGAGATTCGGGGCATTGAAGTATGCCTTAAACTATATGGTTTTAAAAAGAACTGTAATTGCAGCTGACTAATACATGACAGAAATAGACATGCACATCTGTGTTCTATAAAAGCCATAACTACATATATTTTCAAAACAAAAATGTGTTATACAATGTGTTTTACTGAGATTTAAAAAGAGATACTTCAAAGACCCTTCGAAACATGTTTCAGAATGTCACTTTTTTGGCAAGGGGTAGGGTGACATACATCTGAGTAAAGTGAATGAAAATTATTTTGCCAGTTTCCCTATCCATCCTGTCGAAAATTTTTGCTAGTTTCCCTATCATATCTGTGAAGGTTTATTAAATATCTGGAAACTCGACTGCATTTTTTTGTATGTTTTAAAGCAAATTACTTTGAGTGTAAAATCCATAAAATAATTTCCATGATGATTATGACATTTTAAAATTTCAGTGGTAAACTTAAAAACAATGTGATTACACAGGTTGTTAAATAAATAACATTGCCAGTACAATCTAAAGTTTCCAGGAATAGGATTGATTTCTTTGTTCACACCACCAACATTTACTGAACACTTGCTTGGATCCCAGAGGAGATAAAAGATACACAGTCTAAGTGACATAGATCAGTGGATAAAGCAAACAATAAACAAGAAGATTTATACCGCCTTCTCCCTAAGAGTAGGAGCCATGGTGGTCAAGAATTTGGGCTTCTATATGTATTTCTTGGGCTTGTCAATAATGTTTCTCTTCTCATAATTTAAGAGACAAATTTTAACATATCATGGTGGAGTAGATGATTCTCAGGCTAATGCATATCCTCTGGAAGGGATTTTGGATGTGTAACAGGTTGGGTTCTCTTGGAAGCCATCCCTAGGACGAGGGAAGGAGTTAGGGAGTGCCTTTGGGACCAGTAACTGCAGAAGCAAGGAGGAGAAAGCAGGAGAGGAAGAGAGAGAAGCAAAGCCAGGGTACCAACCCAACTGCTGCTTGGGGAGAACACTTCACAGGGTGCTCTTGAGCTAAAGTAGCCTGGGAGAGTTGTCCAGAGTTGGGCCAAGACTACCAACTCCTTAAGACTCCTGTTTGCATTTATCCACATAGCTCAGTCATGGGATGTTGGCTGCTCAGAGGAGTGTGAACTTGAGTGAAGTGCAAGTTTGAAGCTGAAACATGTATAGATGGGACTGAGAGTTGACATTGCCTTAGCAGCTGGGCAACAGAACTTCACTGAAGGAGGACGTAGGGGCACATCACACCATCTCCACAGACTGTGATTGGTAAAAGAGCTCTTTGAGAATTGGACACTTCCATTTTTCCCTTTCTTCTTATATACTGGAAGATCACAGACAATCCCAATACCTTTTCATTGTCAGAGCGATTCTTTCAGGCTTCCTATTCAAATTATAAGTATAGGTGACCCAGCTGACTCACCATGTGATTCACAATCCAGTCAAGGTCTTTCTTACAGTTATTCTATCATTTCATCAAATAAGATTGCAGTGCTCAATGCTCTCCCAAAGAAAACAAAATAAGTAAAAGTCTGAATTGTGTTTTTAGATCAGAAGTAATCAAAGAAACTTTTAGATATGCCACATTTTATCATCAAAGGGTTAAAGAGAACGTATGTAATTTAGTACCATAAAGTTACATATGAGGTATGATGTTGGACTTAATGTTTGAATATACTGTTTCCTTATATGTGGGTAAAAAGCAAATTAATAAGTAGTCTGTATTATCAACATTTTCAAGATTCTTATTTCAAGTCCTAGACCATCTATTGCTGTTTAGCAAACAATTGCAGTTCACCAAACTGTTTATCATTCATAAAATTAATGACTATTTGATCTCTTTGTTAATAACAGTTTTAATACCTGTATTATTAATGAATGTACATTTAAATGTGGTCTATGAATTTTAAAGTATTTTTACAGTCATATGTAAAGATAAGTATTTTTTCATATGTATTAAAAAAGAGCTTGAAGATTTTGACAATAGGTTATATAACAGAAAAACACTTCTAAAAATTGGTTATTTAGTCCAACTAATCCTAGGAGGAATATTTTGCTGTGTCAATGATTCTTGTTGCTTCCTATCAGTAAAATTATTGTCACCATTTCCTGATTTGACAGTATTATCAAGATACTTAGATATCTATTTATGAAAATTAAAAATAAGCCACCTAGAATAGTGCTGTATTATTTACTTTTAGTAATGGTAATTTATTTTCAATCTGTCTTATATATCATTTTCTTCTGCATTTTCAGAGAGCGTGCCTGTTTGTACTCTTACACAGACTTGCTCTATACCAAATGTTTCTCTAGAGAAACGTGATTAATCGATTTCACCTTTCCCAACTAACAACTGACTCAGTGTAATCTCTTGATGTGGATCACTCCCATTTGACAGTCACACTGATGTCTGAAATTCTTTTAAACATCTTTTGCATAGATATCGAATGAAGGAAGATTAGTTTTCAAAATTCATGGCAGCTGCTTGCTTCAAAGTGTTTTGCAATCTAAGACAGAGTATAAAAATAAGACATACTAGTCCTGTTCTTTTAAATGAGGATAATTTGCACAGTTTAAAAAGATATTATTCATAATAGAATTTTCATATTCTAAGTTTGTAAAAAATATTCATGCTATACCCTGAGATTCTAAAAACTTCTTTCAAATAACTTTTTTCTCTAATCTTTTCTTCTAAAAACTTCTATAACTTTATTTATAATCCTTTTCCAAAATTCTATTTTATAGAAAATCAATCTTGTTTTATTCATGTCAAATTAATACATTAATCATTTACTGCAAATCCTTTACACAGAAGAAAAAAAGTAAAAGTTCACTTTTATCTTTCTCAGACATGGATCATAAGTTTGTTTTTTAAAGTTCTTTTCTTATATAATTTGTTTCATTATGTATTTACACTTATGTTTATGCATCTCTGTATCTATATATCTAATTTGTTTTTACTTTCATAAATTGGATCAAACTATATTGTTTATAATATAATTGTTTCAATTAATAATACCTGTTTTCTCTGTCATAACACAGACATACCATATTCTTAATGGTTGCATGGTATTTTCCAGTTGGGACACAGCACAAAACATTAGTAGTTCTAATGATAAATAATAAGTCTGTTTCAGTTTTGATGTTTTAAACAATGCTTCTATTTGTACCTGTACAAAATTTTGCTTTCATAAACAGGCATTTCTGTAGAACACATTAATAAAAAAGAAACTGCTAGGTCAAATGATACTCCACTTTCCCCAAAGCATCTAAAATGTCTAAACGTATTTGTGAACCTCCTTCTGGAACGAATACACATTTTCTCTCAAACCTTTAATAACCACACTACAGTTTTTTCAATATTTTATTTGTTGAAAATATTATATTTTGTATTTTGATTCATACTTATTCTAGTGGATTTTAGCATCTTTTATTTTTTCATTGGCCATTTGTATTTCTTGTGTAAATTGCCGTGTTATATAATGTGACCATTTTAAAAACCAGATTGTCTCTTACTAATTTGTATATACTCTTTATATATCTTGCACATTAATTTCACATTCATGTCAAAGATCTTTAATAGCCTATAATGCTATGTCACTTTGTGTATATTTTTTCAAATATGTTTTAAAACATTTCTATATATTTAAATCTGTCAGTTTTGTGCTTTACACATTGTCCACTTTATGTCATATTTAGAAAGGCTTCCCCAAAATAAGCTTTTCCAGAAAAACTTAAAATATCACTTCATTACATACTATATTTCTAAATATATTACATATTCTTTTTCTTAATTTTTCTGCTCTACTGATTTGCTGATTCTTGTACCAACAAAATATAATCTAAATTATTTTTCTTGTTAATGTTTTGCCTTAAAGGATACAAATATGAATTTATAAATATATCAACAAAAAAGAGATTAAAGAGGTGTTATATTTACATAAAGCAAGACAAGTGAAAAACAATAATACGTGGTATATAGATTAAAACTAGGGCTTCTGTGGTGGCACAGTTGTTAAGAATCTGCCTGCCAATGCAGGGGACATGGGTTCGAGCCCTGGTCCGGGAAGATCCCACATGCCGCAGAGCAACTAAGCCCGTGCGCCACAACTAAGCCTGCGCTCTAGAGTCTGCGAGCCACAACTACTGAGCACGTAAGCCACAACTACTGAAGCCTAGAGCCCGTGCTCCGCAACAAGAGAAGCCACTGCAATGAGAAGCCTGTGCACCGCAACAAAGAGTAGCCCACGCTCGCCGTAACTAGACAAAAGGCCGCACGCAGCAACACAGACCCAATGCAGCCAAAAAGAAATAAATAAAATAAATTTTTTAAAAAAAAGAAAAAAACGACTTCTAGGGACTTCCCTGGTGGTCCAGTGGTTAAGACTCTGTGCTTTCAAAGCAGGGGATGCGGTTTCAATCCCTGGTTGGGGAACTAAAATCCCACATGCCATGTGGCATGGACAAAAAATAAAATAAAATAAAATAAAACTAGACTTCTAAGTTGTCAAATTCAAGTTTGGCAGGATATAGGTAATACTTTTTCAGTCTCCCCACCAAATTCAACCTTAATGGGTTTAAAAATATATGAGGAAGTTAATAATAGTAGTAAAAGGGAATGCTTTTTACAGCTATGTTTACAGATGTGATTTCCTTTGGTTAAGAAGTCATTGTTGGGCTTCCCTGGTGGCGCAGTGGTTGAGAGTCCGCCTGCCGATGCAGGGGACGTGCGTTCGTGCCCCGGTCTGGGAGGATCCCACATGCCGCGGAGCGGCTGGGCCCGTGAGCCATGGCCGCTGAGCCTGCGCGTCCGGAGCCTGTGCTCCGCAACGGGAGACGCCACAACAGTGAGAGGCCCACGTACAGCAACAAAAAAAAAAAAAAAAAAAGAAGTCATTGTTTTTCAAATATTCAACTAATATTTGACTATAAGCAAAATCCTGACTATCCAAATGACTGTACTTTGTCTTTTGCTTATTTTATCAATAATTTGCAAAATTTCTTATCTATACTGTCTTGATAGGGAGTTTCACTACTATTTGATTAATGTTACTGTTACTTCATTTTGTAAATCTTTGGTTTTAAAATAAGAGAAAACAAAGAGAAGATATACTGGAATTCAAAACCAGAAACTATTAAACCAACTGCTGAAGTTCTCCTCGTACACATTTTTGAACTTATGATGAAATAAAATTTAAGTAACTGAAAAAAGGGAAATATATAAAGAAAAATGGGTCAAAACCACAGAAATTTGAATGAAAGTGTGGACTTCTGAACTTTATATTTTGTGTATTCAAATCAGGAGTGAGATTTAATGCTTCCAATAGAAATCAAAGAAATGAAATTTAAAATGTATTGTGTCCTCAGTGTTACAATGATAGAGATGAGCTTGTAATATATAGTGGCTAAGGGTGAGATATACATGCATGGGATTAACAGTAAAAATAAAACCTCACCATGAAGTAGGTATTAAAATAACTGTACAGGTAAAGGTTGGGACATATGCCCTCTCACCAAAAATTAATAATGTAGCTTTTTCAATATACTTTGATAATTATTTTATCTTATAGACAAGAAAACATTTCTGACACTTAAAATCAACCATACCTATGTTTTAATGATGATTCATTGAGAGTGAAGGCTGGTGGTGGATAGAATGCTTTTGAAAAGTAGGGGCTGAATCCTGATCTCACCATGTAATTAGCATGTGAACTTGGGTGATTTTCTCAAAAATGGCTGAACTTTTGTTGGTTCACCTTTAACATTAATCATCAGGCCAATTTTGAAGATTAAAGAACATATGCAGCATGTCTGGAAATGCTTTCCACCCAAGGTGGCTGCTCCTCGCAGCATGGCTTTCATGGGGTCCTGGGCATTTTCCTTCTCTCCCCATCTTGTGCCTTGAACTCTGGTGTGGGATTCCTGATGTAGGAATATAAAGATCTCATTTTGCTGTGTGGTTGCATTTTGTTGCTGCTTATTCTCCCTCATTTAATCTTTTTGTTCCCCTCTCATGGTTTAACTCATTTAAATATTTCTGAGTTTATCTGACAGGTAATCACTATGACTCTCTGAGGTCCAAATGGGAATTTACTGAGAAGGTTTTTTCAATCATTCAGTTCACAGGTCAACTAGACACGTGTGGTTCGGGTCCTGATATTCCTGCATATATAGCCTTTCAACTTCCTTCCCAGAAGTCCTCTGAAAGAGGAGGGAGGTTGGTTATTGTAGGACATGGGAACAACTGTGGGTATTGTATTCAATATAAGAGAGAGGCAACAAAGCAACTAGTTAAATAAGAACTACTTGTTCCATGTGAAATTAGTTATGTCAGGGCCCTAGAGGGCGAGAAAGGATTCATATTTACATTGTACTCCAATATGCTTACTTGAGCTCAGGGCAGTAATTTTTTTTTTTATTGGAGTATAGTTGCTTTACAATGTTGTGTTAGTTTCTGCTCTACAGCAAAGTGAATCAGCTGTGTGTATACATATACCCCCTCCTTTTTGGATTTCCTTCACATTTAGGTCACTGCAGAGCATTGGGTAGAGTTCCCTGTGCTATACAGTAGGTTCTCATTAGTTGTCTGTTTTCCATGGGGATATTCAGACATAAAGGATTAGGATAGGATTACTCTCTGCATATAATAGTTTGTTGAATGTGTCATTTTATAATACTCTAAATGAGAAGTAGGCAAAAATGAATACAGTAAGGAACTCAATTAGTAATTTACAGTTTCTCTGATATCTTGAAAAGCAAAATCATGTGACTTTGGTTTCTGTCCCTTTAGTCTACCTTACACCTCATGACTACGTCACAATTCAAACTATTCCTAGTCTTACAAGTGAGAATATATGTTCTGATGTATTCCTAGAAATTAAGAACTTTAAAAGAATTTAAGAGTTTTAAAAATTAATCTTGTTTATTCATATTTTTAAATTTCTTTGAGAAGTTTGTATGAATGCTAAAGAGTCAGCCAATGTTTTAGATTTATATAGTTTTGCTTTCTCATATGTACTGTAACATTTACAAAGTTCCAGTTGGATCAATGTCTTAAAAAATGAAACCACAAACGTATCAAAATAAGACATGGCTGAAAGTTTTGTATAGTACCTCTAGTTATTTAACTGTCTTGCTTAATAAACTTGTAATGGCACGTTCATGCACTATAATATCAAGTTCAAACTCCAAGTGTGGTATAGAAGATTCTTTAGCTATTCTATTGACTCCCTTTCTCTTATCTGCTGTGTCCTTAAGATCTTCTCACCTGTCAGTAATTAAATGTTCCTAACATCCTTTTTGTAAAATCGATTGTATTACAGTTAATGTTTTTGCTTCCCCAACTCATTAAAGACCAAGGACTGCTTTATTTCTGCCTAGAAATGCCTAATACATAGCTTAAATACATGTTTAAGTAATGTTTGAAAATATATTTTCAAAAAACGTCTTGGAGAACACAGCTTTTCAAGAACTCCAGCTTCACTATTATGCTGGTTTTAACAACTATACATTGGCTAATCTATAGAAAGATGTTGAACATGGTTTCTACTGTAGAGTTGGAGGAGAGAATCCAGACTGAAAGGCAGACTGTTACCAAGTACCCGCACATTCTAAAGTGAGCAGAAAACAAGTCTACACAAGCGTCAAATGTTACAATGAAGGTGGTTATTTAAAGATTTGTTGTAATATTGATATTGGCTTAGTGGGGAAGTGAGAAATGCTCTAGCTTTCCCCTCCCCATCATGGATGAGGGCATTCTCCACCTCCAGGAATAACCAAGTAGAGGGACATTTACAGGACAAATGGGTGACACTCTCTCCAG
Source organism: Hyperoodon ampullatus (assembly GCF_949752795.1). NCBI lineage: Eukaryota > Metazoa > Chordata > Mammalia > Artiodactyla > Ziphiidae > Hyperoodon > Hyperoodon ampullatus. The sequence goes on from NC_136926.1 coordinate 79,276,514, forward strand.
AAGAATACATGCTGAACTGCTAAACTTTTAGGCCCGCCCTTTTTTTGTTTTTTTTGTTTTTTTTTTTTTTTTTTTGCGGTTAGGCGGGCCTCTCACTGTTGTGGCCTCTCCCCTTGCGGAGCACAGGCTCCGGAGCACAGGCTCAGTGGCCATGGCTCACGGGCCCAGCCGCTCCGCGGCATGTGGGATCTTCCCAGACCGGGGCACGAACCCGTGTCCCCTGCATCGGCAGGCGGACTCTCAACCACTGCGCCACCAGGGAAGCCCCCTTTTTTTGTTGCTACAGCAGCTTGACAAAGGATATCCAACCAGAGCTTCACAAGTGTCCTCCAGGCTGCATGTTTCTTGCCTGGATACTTCATAAGTCATTAGGTTTGCTGGAGTAGACTGTGTTAGCTGAAGAAACCACTTTTGCGCAATGTGCTTGGGAAGACAATGTCTTTTCCTTCCACACTGTTTCCTATGCCCTTGGAGGACATGGACAAAGACCTTTCTGTGGCTCCACATGGAGACTGAGGACAAAGCAGAAGGGATGGTTTTTGCACAGGCATTTGCATGCCATGTAAGGCAACCTCCTTCTAGGAGGGGAAATTAGGGGCTAACAAAGATTTAGAGGTTAAAAAGTATACATAAGTGGCCCTTCTAGGATGAGGTCATCATTGGAAATGTGTGCTAGGGTGAAGCTGAAGATCTACAAGATAATCATGCAAGGGTATGCAGTGGGCCACCATATAAGCAGAGGCCAGTAGCAGGTGAGATCACTAGTAACCCAAGAACATGAGGTGTCTCCACAGCACTGACCAGTAACTTGTTAAATAAGACAATCACAGTCCCACCCATTTTCCATTACACTGAGGGAGTAAGAGCCTATACTTTTCCATCCATTTCAAAGACAGGGGATGTGGAAAACATTAAAAAAGCTTGCTATGCTCACCTCTTATAAGTAGTCAGAGCAAACCCTAGACACTGATGTTGAGGGTGGCTGGTAGAAAAGGATTATAAATTACATGAGATCAATTAGAAAGGACCACATTGTATATAACTTTTTGTTGAAAGTGATTGGAGATACATGGACTTAACCTGAGAAATCATAAAAAAATGGAAAAGATTCAATGAAACATGACTGAAGGAGTAATTAGAGAAAAAACCCTCATATATGTACCGCCACTTATTTCAGTGTATTTGCTAAACTGGATACATGTACATGATAATATCTATATATGAGCTTTAGTTGCTATTGAATTTTAAATTAAAAAAAATTTAAACCATAGATCATTAAGCCACATATTTTGACATGAAATAACAAAGCTATTAATTCTTATGATTGTGTTCAAATGATAGACTAAAAATTGTTTAGCCAAACTCTTGTGCTCTGTGGGTTTCAACAACTATACTCTTATTTGTATGCATGTGTTATTAACAAATTTAATTTTCATTAGTCACTTCTAGTGAGGCTAGAGACATTGCTGTGTGATTAATTAATGACCAATCAACAAGTAATTTCTAAGCATCTATTTTTTGCATATTATAACTTAAAATCAGTGTAACTATACAGTAAGGCTTTATTTTTTTATTTTGGTAAGACACCATAACAATCCAATACATAGTTCAGACAAAAGTGGATGGGATGTTCTCCTACAGGAGACAGGGGAGTTATACAGAAGGTCCAAATATTCAGCTTTCCTCACCCCCATATAGGCTTCTTCACCATAAGAAAATATAGAGTATGAAAAGTGCTTCCTGTGTATTTTCCTTAAACTCCTCAAAAATAATGCAAAAGCGGAGGACAAAATGTCAAGAAAAAGACTACAATACTTTTAGATACCTGAGAGCAGATGAATAATTAACTTAGATATTGCTGCAGTCAAAGAAGGTAGGTGAACACTTCAGGGAAGAGGAAGAAGCTGGGAGGATTTTCACCTCCTTGTGAAAATTTGTAAATTTTTTAGGTCAGCACTTTTTGTGATAAGAAAACTATTTACTTTACATCAAACAAACCAAATGTCTCCAAATTTTTTTTCCAGTAACAATTGGAATACTGGCCAAACAATGTGTCTCATTATAACATGACCCCGAATTTCATGTGATTCCAATGTTTGCACCCTGCCCGCTGCTTTATGGCAAAGCATTTTCTTTATTTCCATCTCTACTCCATTCCTTCTTTCACCTCACCTGGAGGTCTAACTGCTATACGGTTATTATGGCGGAAGCCAAAACTTATTTACGTGGCTCCACCACTTCTTGAGACCCGTCCAGAGGACAGCAGATCTAACCAATATTTTGTGGCCTGTTTGATCAATCCTGGGGAGAGAAAAATTAATTTTTAAAAGTCACATTTAAGTGATTTTATGATTTCTTGACAAATATAAAGTTATTTCTTATTAATTATATATTGAAAACTGGAACTTAATCGCCTTGCATATCTAAACAGCATACCTTTCTTTTCTTACTCAAAACAAATTAATTCTTAAAATATTCTGTATACATTTCCATTTACTGGCTATTCTTTTCCTCATATCTCCTTAAAGTGAGGTAATTACTAACAAAGCTTTAATAAATCTATTTGATGTGTCCTTATCCAGACAACTTAAAACCTATTTGGGATGGCCAGACAAGTGACAATTATGATCATAAGAATTTTGTATGTATCATCCTCAAATACTGATTATCAATAAAAGGCTAAATTCTGTCACACCAAAAATTAGAACTAGGACAGTAAATATTTATGTGACAGCTGTAGAGTACTGAGTATGTGATCTAAATAAAATTAAGGGAAAGATGGGAATTGGGAATCACTGGGGGAGACATCTCCACAGAAGTATAATCTGAGTTGGATAATAAATACAAAAATACCTCAGTTTAGGAACAATCAATTATAAAAATGAAGCAGTAATATGATAATAGGAACATATTTTATGGTATTACAAACATGCACTGATGCTTTTGCTTTAGTTGGTATGTTAAGTTAAAAACTGAAAATGCTTACAACAATTATTTTGAAATATTACTTTGTTGTTTAAAAATGGGACGAAGTTCAATTCATTAGGACTAAGAACACATGCTACTTTTTGAGAGATATATGAAGTAATCTAAAGTATCTGCATTTCCTTGAGTAAAATTTTATAAAACTGTTCTTGGCCTCAGTTATATTTTCTGAAAAATGGGTCAGTAATAAGCTGTATAATTGTTTCAATGTTTAAATAAAATATTTTAAAGTGTAAGGCATACTGCAGACACTAAATATTAAACTTTATCTTTTATAATTTTATATAATGGTATTTTTTTCCAAAATTAATCATATTTTAACTCAGTAAGGATGAAAGATGATTATACCAGTGCAAGTTAGTATCTTGTGAGGCATTCTTAAAAGTAACTGGAAAAACTCAGAAGGATGACTATCCAAATCTGGCTCAGAAATATGATATAAAAAAACCCTGATGATGTGAGTTAAAACTAGCTGGGGTAATTATGCTGTGGATCAACAAAGCACTATGACTTCAGCATTCCCTCATGTGAGAAAACATACACAGAAACTCTCTATATGCTGAACTATTTCATTCAAAATGTGATGACTGTACAGACCAGTCTGCCAAAGCACAACTGTTAAAACAAACAGCATGACATAGTTTCTGAGACAGAAGCAACGTGAATGAGTAGCACAGAGAATTAAAGGATGTGAAGATAAGGCAAGGAGTCTTGGAGCTGTTTAAACTTAATTTCCCAGCTGTGGTAACTTTCCTTAAAGCACATTTTAACAAATCAAGTAAATTTCCAGATACCATGAGTGTGCTTTTTGTATATCACCTGGTGAATGTATAAATTATTTCAGACCCATTTTGGCATCAAAGACGACAGACCTGTATCAGACCAAAACACTATTTCAAGACATAGTACCACCCCTGTGGTATGCCTCAGCAAGGCAGTGTATTTCATCTGTAATGGTCAGGCATTAAGGACATGACAGTTAAGATCTATTGCCAAGAAAGTCAGTGCTAAGCCATTCTAAGTGAGTTTGCTGTTTTGATTCAGGTTATTTGACTATGTATAGACCTTACATATCCAAGGCTTAATGTAATACAGTAATAACATGTCAACTTTCACCAATGACATGACAAAAACTGATGCAGCATCAGTTAACAGTTCTTAATGTAGAAACAATAAAACAGTTTTTACCTGTGAAATAAATTCACTGGAAATATAGAGTTACTGCACTGAATTATTTTTTAGGTCTTTGCTAAGCTGGATTTACTATATAATTACATAAATCCAATGCTTTGGGAATGCAATCCAAAGCCTGGAATTTTGCTATGGTACAGCCAATGAATATAAACTACACTGATGAATATGAAATGTTTTTACTCTCATTGGCTGAATTCCTATATTTGTATAATAAGGTTAAAATCAATAAATGCCATAAATAAAGTGAAAACATTACACAATCATTGGCCAGAAATGGAGAACTGGACTGCATCTCAGTGCTGAGCTGGGCTGCCACTGCTGCTCTCTTTTGGATGCAGTTCTCCTAAACTCTCTTCCTGGCCCTTTAGCCCTGAGCTCATCTTCTCTTGCTCTTAGGGACTCACAAAAATTCCTAGAAAGCTTTCTGACTTATTTAAAATAACAAATCAAGGACAGAGAATACGGTAATGATATTATAAAAGCCATGCCAGAGTTCCCAATACCCTCTCCTTAATTGAAAAGCTAGGAAATTCAAATATTACTGGTTTCTGATGCCAGAGTAAAGACAGTTCTACTCCACCAGCCCCTCTGAATCAAAGTGGAAAAACAAACAAGATAAAAACAAAATGGATATATAAAACTTAAATTTAAAAAAATGACAACACTTACAGTCTGCACTTGAAACCAGAAGTGTAAAGAATACTGAGAAAATTTGGACCAAGATGTATTGATAATATGAGCATCCTCTCATACCTGTTTATATGTCAGATGAACACAAATATCCCTAAAAGTGAATGTCACGGTTTTGAAAGAGGCACCAAATGATGCTTGGATTATAGTGATTAGATTTAATGCACTGGGACAGCCAAGAAAAAAGGGATATCATAGAACACAAGGCAAAGTAGAACTTAAGGAGGTAGTGTGCTGTCAAATATTTTCAGGCTGTACAACCTGGCACTCAGCTTCACAGAGATGGCTACAAATGACTGCGGCCACAGGAGAAAATGGAAGCTGCCTTTGCCACATCACAGCCCTGGAAGACTGTTAAGACAATTTACTGTGAACCACACTGACCTGCTAAAGATGGGAAACAAAGGAGATGGACTTCTGGGGCAGAAACCTTTTCTATTCAGGTTCCAAAGTCAATAAGTCTGAACACAACTTTGAGATCATACTGAAAATACCACACTGTTATTCAGCAAATAGCACATCAAATTCAGAGATGAAAATGAATCAAGCTATTGGGAAGGTATAGAAGAGAACAATGAAAACATCATAGATATAATGCCCCCACTGGAACCAGACAAGAAGAAGAATGAAATCATCAATGGTGTTATAGTAGACAAGTTTGAAGAGATCATGTAAATAAAACTCGGTGAAAATGATTGAAGAGACATGAAAAAACTCTAATATATATACTTAATATTTATAAAGGGGGAAAGAGAATGACAGACTATTCCAAACATTCTATCCAAGTGTCCATCCACAGATGAATGGATAAAGAAATGTGGTATATATACACAATGAAATATTAACCATAAAAAAGAATGAAATACTGCCATTTACAACAATGTGGATGGACCCAGAGTATGCTTAGTGAAATAAGACAAAGACAAATACTGTATATCACTCATAAGTGAGATCTAAAAAAAAAAAAAAAAAAAAAAAAGAGTGTGTATACAAAACAGAAACAGACTCAGAAAACAAACTTGTGCTTACCAAAGGGGAGAGGGAAGGGAAGAGGAACAAATTAGGAGTATGGGATTAACAGATACAAGCTACCATACATAAAATATAATAGATAAAAAAGGATATAGTATATAGCACAGGGAATTATACACTTTATATTGTAATAGCGTATAATGGAATATAAACTGCAAAAATACTGGATCATTATGCTGTACACTTGAAACAAATTATAATCAACTATATTTCAATTAAAAATACTTTCTTGATATAGAGAAAGCTTAGACTCTGTGGATCAAAAAAGAATAGTGTCCAAGAAAAACTGATACAGAATGAACAATAAGACATGACTGATAAACTACTGAACTCCAGTAGATAAAGAAGAATCTCATGAATAATCAGTCAGAAAAACCAAATCAGCTAAAATGTATCCAAAGCTTTATTTCAAAAAAAATTAATACAATCAGGCAGATTTCAACCTAATCTCCATAAACCCTCTTGAACATATGATAATGGAGGAATATCTATGTGAGTAAAAGAAAGTATTAAGCATTCATGTGATATCAAAATATAATTCATGTATTGCAAACCACGAACAGTTTCAACCACACAAAAACTCAGACTATAACACCTTTATCTTACGTGTAAAAAAAAAAATCTTAACGAAAAATATCCTAACCAGTAAAAGCTAAAGTTATAGCAGCAAGGTTAAAAAAACAAGTGGCAGAGGGCTGTGCCTCTGAGGTGGGAGAGCCAAGTTCAGGACACTGGTCCACAAGAGACCTCACAGCTCCACATAATATCAAACAGTGAAAATCACCCAGAGATCTCCATCTTAATGCCAAGACCCAGCTCCACTCAATGACCAGCAAGCTATAGTGCTGGACACCCTAGGCCAAACAGCTAACAAGACAGGAACAAAACCCCATCCGTTAGCAGAGAGGCTGCCTAAAATCATAAGACCACAGACACCCCAAAACACAACACCAGACGTGGACCTGCCCACCAAAAAGACAAGATCCAGCCTCATCCACCAGAACACAGGCACTAGTCCCCTTCGCCAGGAAGACTACACAACACACTGAACCAACCTTAGCCACTGGGGGCAGACTCCAAAAACAACGGCAACTATGAACCTCCAGCCTGCGAAAAGGAGACCCTAAACACAGTAAGATAAGCAAAATGAGAAGACAGAGAAACACACAGCAGATGAAGGAGCAAGGCCAAAACCCACCAGACCTAACAAATGAAGAGGAAATAGGCAGTCTACATGAAAAAGAATTCAGAATAATGATAGTAAAGATGATGTAAAATCTTGGAAATAGAATGGAGAAAATACAAGAAACGATCAACAAGGACCCAGAAGAACCAAAGAGCAAACAAACAGTGATGAACAACACAATAAATTGAAATTAAAAATTCTCTAGAAGGGATCAATAGCAGAATAACTAAGGCAGAAGAACAGATAAGTGACCTGGAAGATAAAATAGTGGAAATAACTACTGCAGAGCAGAATAAAGAAAAGAGAATGAAAAGAATTGAGGACAGTCTCAGAGACGTCTGAGACAACATTCAAAGCACCAACATTCGAATTAAAGGGGTCCCAGAAGAAGAGAAAAAGGGACTGAGAAAATATTTGGAGAGATTATAGTTGAAAACTTCCTTAATATGGGAAAGGAAATAGTTAATCAAGTCCAGGAAGCACAGAAAGTCCTATACAGGATAAATCCAAGGAGAAAAACGCCAAGACACATATTAGTCAAACTATCAAAAATTAAACACAAAGAAAAATATTAAAAGCAGCAAGAGAAAAACAACAAATAACACACAAGGGAATCCCCATAGGGTTAACAGCTGATCTTTCAGCAGAAACTCTGCAAGCCAGAAGGAAGTGGCAGAACATACTTAAAGTGATAAAGGGGAAAAAGCTACAACCAAGATTACTCTACCCAGCAAGGATCTCATTCAGATTTGAAAGAGGAATTAAAACCTTTACAGACAAGCAGAAGCTAAGAGAATTCAGCACCACCAAACCAGCTTTACAAGTGCTAAAGGAACTTCTCTAGGCAGGAAACACAAGACAAGGAAAAGACCTACAATAACAAACCCCAAACAATTAAGAAAATGGTAATAGGAACATACATATCAATAATTACCTTAAATGTAAATGGACTGAATGCTCCAACCAAAAGACATAGACTGGCTGAATGGATACAAAAACAAGACCCATATATACGCTGTCTACAACGCACCCACTTCAGATCTAAGGACACATACGGACTGAAAGTGAGGGGATGAAAAATGATATTCCATGCAAATGGAAATCAAAAGACAGCTGGAGTAGCAATTCTCATATCAGACAAAATAGACTTTAAAATAAAGACTATTACAAGGGACAAAGAACACTACATAATGATCAAGGGATCAATCCAAGAATAAGATATAACAATTGTAAATATTTATGCACCCAACATAGGAGCACCTCAATACATAAGGCAGATGCTAACTGCCATAAAAGGAGAAATCGACAGTAACACAATCACAGTAGGGGACTTTAACACCCCACTTTCACCAACGGACAGAACACCCAAAATGAAAATAAATAAGGAAACAGAAGCTATAAGTGATACATTAAACAAGATGGACTTAACTGATATTTATAGGACATTCCATCCAAAAACAACAGAATACACTTTCTTCTCAAGTGCTCATGGAAAACTCTCCAGGATACATCATATCTTGGGTCACACATCAAGCCTTGGTAAATTTAAGAAAATTGAAATTGTACCAAGTATCTTTTCCGACCACAATGCTATGAGACCAGATATTAATTACAGGAAAATATCTATAAAAAATACACACATGGAGGATAAACAATACACTACTAAATAACCAAGAGATCACTGAAGAAATCAAAGAGGAAATCAAAAAATACCTAAAAACAAAGAAAATGGAAACATGACGACCCAAAACCTATGGGATGCAGCAAAAGCAGTCCTAAGAGGGAAGTTTATAGCAATACAATCCTACCTTAAGAAATAAGAAACATCTCAAATAAAACACCTAACATTACACCTAAAGTAATTAGAGAAAGAGAACCAAAAAAACCCTAAAGTTAGCAGAAGGAAAGAAATCAAAGATCAGATTAGAAATAAATGAAAAAGAAATGAAGAAAATGATAAGATCAATAAAACTAAAAGCTGGTTCTTTAAGAAAATTATCAATTTTGTTTAACCATTAGCCAGACTCATCAAGAAAAAAAGGAAGAAGACTCAAATCAGTAGAATTAGAAACGAAAAAAGGAGAACTGACACTGCAAAAGTACAAAAGATCATGAGAGATTACTACAAGAAACGATATGCCAATAAAATGGACAACCTGGAAGAAATGGACAAATACTTAGAAAAGCACAACCTTATGAGACTGAACCAGGAAAAAATAGAAAATATGAACAGACCAATCACAAGTACTGAAATTGAAACTGTGATTAAAAATCTTCCAACAAACAAAAGGCCAGGACCAGATGGCTTTACAGGAGAATTCTATGAAACATTTAGAGAAGAGTTAACACCTATCCTTCTCAAACTCTTCCAAAATATAGCAGAGGGAGGAACACTACCAAACTCATTCTACGTGACCATCAGCACCCTGATACCATACCCAGACAAAGTCGTCACAAAGAAAGAAAACTACAGGCCAATATCGCAGATGAACACAGACGCAAAAATCCTCAACAAAATACTAGCAAACAGAATCTAATAGCACATTAACTGGATCATACACCATGATCAAGTGGGGTTTATCCCAGGAATGCAAGGACTCTTCAATATATGCAGATCAATCAACATGATACACCATATTAACAAGTTGAAAGAGAAAAACCATATGATCATCTCAATAGATGCAGAGAAAGCTTTCGAGAAAATTCAACATCCATTTATGATAAAAACCCTGCAGAAAGTAGGCATAGAGGGAACTTTCTCCGACATAATAAAGGCCATATATGACAAACATAGAGGGAACTTTTGCCAACATAATAAAGGCCATATATGACAAACCCACAGCCAACATCATCCTCAATGGTGAAAAATTGAAACCGTTTCCACTAAGATCAGGAACAAGACATGGTTACCCACTCTCATCACTACTATTCAATATAGTGTTGGATATTTTAGCCACAGCAATCAGAGAAGAAAAAACAATAAAAGGAATCCAAATCAGAAAGGAAGAAATAAAGCTGTCACTGTTTGCAGATGACATGATACTATACATAGAGAATCCTAAAGATGCTACCAGAAAACTACTGGAGCTAATCAATGAATTTGGTAAAGTAGTAGGATACAAAATTAATGCACGGAAATCTCTTGCATTCCTATACACTAATGATGAAAAATCTAAAGTGAAATTAAGAACACACTCCCATTTACCATTGCAACAAAAATAATAAAATATCTAGGAATAAACCTAAGGAGACAAAAGATCTGTATGCGGAAAACTATAAGACTGATGAAAGAAATTAAGATGATACAAATAGATAGAGAGATATACCATGTTCTTAGATTGGAAGAATCAATATTGTGAAAATGACTCTACTACCCAAAGCAATCTACAGATTCAATGCAATCCCTATCAAACTACCACTGGCATTTTTCACAGAACTAGAACAAAAAATTTCACAATTTGTATGGAGACACAAAAGGCCCTGAACAGCCAAAGCAATATTGAGAAAGAAAAATGGAGCTGGAGGTATCAGGCTCCCTGACTTCAGACTATACTACAAAGCTACAGTAATCAAGACAGTATGGTACTGGCACAAACACAGAAATATAGATCAATGGAACAAGATAGAAAGCCCAGAGATAAACCCATGCACTATGGTCACCTTATTTTGATAAAGGAGGCAAGAATATACAATGGAGAAAAGACAGCCTCTTCAATAAGTGGTGCTGGGAAAATTGGAAAGCTATATGTAAAAGAATGAAATTAGAACACTTCCTAATACCATACAGAAAAATAAACTCAAAATGGATTAAAGACCTAAATGTAAGGCCAGACACTATCAAACTCTCAGAGGAAAACATAGGCAGAACACTCTATGACATAAATCACAGCAAGATCCTTTTCGACCCACCACCTAGAGAAATGGAAATAAAAACAAAAATAAACAAATGGGACCTAATGAAACTTAAAAGCTTTTGCACAGCAAAGGAAACCATAAACAAGATTAAAAGACAGCCCTCAGAATGGGAGAAAATATTTGCAAATGAAGCTACTGACAATGGATTAATCTCCAAAATTTACAAGCAGCTCATGCAACTCAATGTCAAAAAACAAACAACCCAATCCAGAAATGGGCAGAAGACCTAAATAGACATTTCTCCAAAGAAGATATACAGATTGCCAACAAACACATGAAAAAATGCTCAACATCACTAATCATTAGAGAAATGCAAATCAAAACTACAATGAGGTATCATCTCACACTGGTCAGAATGGTCATCATCAAAATATCTACAAACAATAAATACTGGAGTCAGTGTGGAGAAAAGGGAACCCTCTTGCACTGTTGGGAATGTAAATTGATCGAGCCACTATGGAGAACAGTTTGGAGGTTCCTTAAAAATCTAAAAATACAACTACCATATGACCCAACAATCCTATTACTGGACATATACCCTGAGAAAGCCATATTTCAAATAGAGTCATGTACCACAAGGTTCACTGCAGCACTATCTACAATTGCCAGGACATGGAAGCAACCTAAGTGTCCAACGACAGATGAATGTATAAGGAAAATGTGGCACGTATATACAATGGAATATTACTCAGCAAAAGAAGAAACAAAATTGAGTTATTTGTAGTGAGGTGGATGGACCTCTGTCATACAGAGTGAAGTAAATCAGAAAGAGAAAAACACATACCGTATGCTAACACATATATATGGAATCTAAAAAAATAAAAAATAAAAATAAAATGTTGATGAAGAGCCTAGGGGCAGGACAGGAATAAAATGCAGATGTAGAGAATGGACGTGAGGACACCAGGAGGGGGAAGGGTAAGCTGAGACGAAGTGAGAGAGTAGCATGAACTTACATACACTACCAAATGTAAAATAGATAGCTAGTGGGAAGCAGCCGCATAGCACAGGGAGATCAGCTCAGTGCTTTGTGACAATCTAGAGGGGTGGGATAGGGAGGGTGGGAGGGAGACACAGGAGGGAGGGGATATGGGGATACATGTATATGTATAGCTGATTCACTTTGTTATACAGCAGAAACTAACACACCATTGTAAAGCAATTATACTCCAACAGAGATGTTAAAAAAAATAAAAATAAAAATAAGCACATACTACCAACCTTCAAACACACATGGCAAAGCTTCAATGGATTTTATTTATTCTTTTTGGTTATTATTTTTTTTAACAATTCTTTGTAAATGCTGTACCTTGGACACTTTTGAAGTTGTCAAAACTTCACTTTATGATAAAAGTTATATCTTGATTGTAGTGCACAGAGGGATTTCAAATGCAATGTTTTATTCATTTTTTCAAAGTCCAAAAGCCCCTTAGAATCTCTAAGCGTTTTATTGTTCTCTCCTTCTAGAAGTTGGCAGCTGTGGCACTCCTCTGAATGAGACCCTTCCCCTGCTTCATTCTTTTCACTCCCCACTTCACTCTTGAACCCCCCCCCCGAACCCTCTCTCCAAGCTCCTTTCGTTTTAGAGAATCTAACTTCTAAATGGGATTTCAGACTGACAACAGGAAAAAGAACGTCTTGCTTGAAGTTGTTTTTCACTTTAAAGGATTCTTTAGTGACAACCTTTTTTCTCCAGAAAGAAGAAAATTCCAAAGGTGAAAGGTTGTTACTATACACTTGAAAGCATCAATTTCTGTTAGGAATCAAATTATTCTCATATTTTTTACTACAACTAGATCATACTGATAGTGGTTGACTCTTGTAAATATTTATTCAGAACCATTTGAAATACATAAAATATTTTGGTTGGAAAAGTTATTTCTATGTAAATAATTCTGTATAAAAATGTAACTTGGAGTTTAGATTTTAAACTATGTAAACAACGTGTTCTCAGATTCAGCAATTTTTGGTAGAGGAGGTTTTTTTTTTTTTAGCATAAAATAATACTAAAGTGTTTTTGAACCACTTAATTCTGTGAAGGAGGGAAATCTCTAGCAGAGGACATTTAGTCTTTCCCTTCTTTACATAGTAAAGGTACAAGGATCTGAAAGTCTCTCTTAGCCTGGTTTTCTTACATCACTGTGAACCTTTATGGAACCAACATCTAGCATTTAAGAAAAGCCTAGAGAAACTTGTTATACATAGAGCTACAGGACCCAGATTTTTACTTTTAATTATATGAAATGCTGCTTAGCCTGGATATTTTATTTTCCTACCCCCTCCCTAGTAGTCATGGCTGATTTTAACTTTATTTGGAGCTACGGCAATGAACCCCAAAGGGGACACACTGAACTGTTTCTTTAAAAGAAACCATGTATTGCCCTCAAAACTGATTTTTTGAAGAACTATTAATATGTTTCCTATTCCATAGGGATCACAAGGACCTGAAAATTCAGGGCTATATTTGTTGCCCATGTTTCCTTCCACAGTATCTAGCATGGGTTTCAGCATACTGTAGGGTTTCAGTATTTATGGACTAATTAATCATTGGCTTAAACTGAAGTGTTAAACAGGTGAAAGTGCAGTGAAATTGGTATTCTAATCCACTGCTGATGGTAATGCAATTTAGTACAACCTACTTAGAATGTAAAGCTTAGCTGAAGGAACCATTAAGATGTTATGCACTTTGACACGAACAACCATTTACTTAAGCATTTATCCTATAGGAATAAACCACAAAAATCAAGATCAATAACAGTTTAATATATTAAAATCTTTGTTTTAACTCAAAAAGAAGAAACACTGAAATATTTAATATTAAGGGAATAGTTTATTAATGTAATTATGTTAACATAATTACCTATTATACAGTTACTAAATTTATATTTATGAAAATGATATAAATTGAAAAATAAAACAAATATTGAAAGAGAAACGTGTGCATACTATTATTATAATTTAAAATGTAAGCATATAGTCAAGAAAATTGAAATTGAAAACCTTTATAAGGAGAAGAAAATATATTTTAAAAGTATAAACACACATGTTAAAATATTACAGAAAATGTTCTTCTAAGAGTGTTCTGGGATGAAAGTAGCACTTACTTTAAACTGGCTAATTTTATTATTTGGGTTTTTAAAAAACTTTTGGGCTGGATTCATTGTCTGGGTTGTTTGAGAGCAGACATTAATTGCCTTCATTCAAAATGGTGACCATTCAAGAATTCATGTGCTTCTCAATAGTTACTCCGGCTATCTGAAGCAAAATTTTATTAAAAAAAATACATTTTAGGGAACTATTTATACATTTTTTTTTTCCTTTCAAGCAACTACTGTGGTAGGTATTGAGTAACCTATATTGTTTGGGTTGGTCCCAGACAAAAAATTGCCTTGACAAACCACACCATAATTACAGTAACATGAAGAAATAGGCACTAAAATAAAGGACAATATTATTACTGACTTCAAATAAGGAAACTAGGTTATTTTAATTGAATGCTTACCTTATTCAGACTAAGCAAATAATTACTCTAGTTCTTATTGTTAGTGTGGTTACAACTAAATTACCTAAATAAACGTAGAGCACTAGGAACTCTGTGAAGGTAGTACATCACATTTGGAAGATGTATAGATAGATGCTTTCACTATTATGTTCAAAACTATTTATCAAGCTCCAAAACTTGAATGATTCAGTGGGTGCATTTTAACGAGGTTAAATGGATGTCCCTTTGCCTTTGAGAAGGAAGATCTCATGAGCTCTAATTTTGTTGGCATGATTATTTTTGCATTTTAATAAGGAGTGAGAATTAGAATTGACAGTTTCTGTCTTGCTAGGTTGTTAATATGAAGTACTTTAAGAACTAAAGGATGGCATGCTTGAAATAAAATATTCCAGTGCCATGGATGGATAACCAAGAGTTATCAGGCAGGGACTGGTAGAAGAATTCTGTAAAGCAAAGCACCACAATGTCAAAACGTACAGAGGCTTTAAACCACTAGGCTTATTAGGAAATAGTTAGGGATTTGGTTTGGTTAGGCAATAGAATAGAAAGCAGGAATGGTAGATATTAAGGGAGGAGTTACAGGGAGAGGTCAAAATAGAGAGTGTCTTTTAGACCATGTGCCCAATTTGTACTTTGTTACTTACATCACTGCCTACAGGATTTATGTATTTCACAAGTAATAACGTTTAAACAAGGAAACAATAACTAAAGTAGGAACCAATATATGGGTTTATTTTGCCAAATAAAGACTTGAAAAGCATACAAAAGCAACAACTATGATTTACCAGCTCTTCTCACCATATTGATTTCCAAGAAGTAAAAATGACATTACAGAATAAAAGATACACTTAACTTCGATGTATAAAACTCGTAACATTTTCCATATTTTTCTTATGGAGACAACACTAACCTATTGAGCACAGAAAAAGAATGAGAGAGGTAGAAGGAAATAAGATTATAAGGTATTTGACACACAAAAAACTGAATAGAAGCTATCGTGTTTATGATCGTCACCTACTTTCTGCTTCCTGCTTGTCTTCAAAATTTTAATTTACTCCATTCTAGAAAATTTACCAGGGGTCCTCTGACAGTTATACTAACAAGAATTACACTGTCAAACATTTAGGGAGCCATAGTCACCTATCGTTTTCCTCTTCACAACCACCACTATCTGCCATGAGTCTATGAGAGCTTATTACATCATGTCATTTATCTCTGTGTAATTCCAGTTACCACCTAAAGATTCAGAGTTCCAAGATTTCCTTCTCTCTCAGTTACCTTAAATTCTGCATATCCTCATTTGAACTGTAGTTTCTCATGCTTAATTTCTGGAACCCTTTCCCTATGACCATAAGGTATTTAATGACCCACCATTGGCTAAACTTTTCTTATGTTAAATATTTTCTTAAACAATTCTGTTCTTGTTGTAAATGAAAACTGGCTCTTAAAATCTCTGCTTTGCCTAGAGCCCTTGGTGTCTTTTTTCTTTTTCTCAAAACACTTGTACCTTTGGAGAAAGAGGGGAAAAGGGACTGCATACTCTTTATTGTTGCTTCCAGACTAAGTTCCTACCCTCCCTTCCTAAAACCACCACCTCTGTACCTCATGTCACCAGACCATGTCACCCATGACCCATCATAGCTATCGTCTACCAATCCATAAGTAAGTCAGTCACATTCATGGCTTTAGCTCCTAACTTCCTCTCCTTTTCTCCAACACTACTCTGTCTTCTTTCTTTCAATGATCTTATTCTTCATCCCAACCAAATAAGTCATTTATATTTTCATACTCCTCACCTTGTCAGGCTTCATCCCCCTATGATCACAATTTCACAAAAGACAGTTTGGGATCACCACCTCTTATCTTTCCAATTCAGTCCCTTAGTGTCATGACTTCAGTAATCCTTTAACCTAAAAGAAACCCGATCCACTGAACCTACTAAACTCCTCTAATCTGTTATCTTTCTTCCTTATTAAAAACCCATGGTAAATTATTTTAACTTTATTGCATAGATCTTCGGTCTTTCTTCATATTTGTTTGGGAAAACAAAAACAATTGTTAACTTTGAATATGGCTGGGGAAAATTACGGTATGGAATAGATTGGTCTAGCCTGAAAATCATGACCACAAAGGGCAGTGAATCCCAATGCTGACCAGCAATCCTACTCTACTTTCCCGAATTATTTCATACCTTCTCTAAGCAAGTCCCAATACCTCTCTCAGCTGCTAAGTTTATGTATTTCACTCAAAGAAAAAGGAAACAAAATGAGAAAAAACTTCACCAGGTTTTCACCTCCTCATATATCCACAAACCTTTATACATGTAAATCTCATGTAAGTGATAATCGCTGTTCCTTTTTTCCTTTTTATGTCAAACCCTTAAAGGTATGTTTCCACTCCCCTTTTACTTTTTCAAGAACAGTACTCTGTCAATCCTTTTCTCCTCTCATGATAAATTTTTTTCTTCACCATTCAGTTGTTTCCATTCGAGCTAATACGTGCTCTTATTTCTCTAAACTTGTCAAGAGAGTTTGTTTACCTTATGTGCACATTCAAATACCATCTAATTCTTTTCCCCCTTTAGCTAGTCTTAAAGAGAGTTTTTAAACTCATTGTCTTCACTTTCTTTCCTCTCATCCACTCTCACAAACATCCACATGTCACCGGAATTACAGAAATTATGTAGTGATCTTCTGCCTGTGGCACCCAGTAGGCAATTCTCAATTCTTATCGAGCTCATTGTGATATTACCCATTATTCTCTCCACCTGGAACACTTGTTCCACGTGATTTAAATAACATGACACATCTTGTTTCCTTCTGTTCTTTCTCAGCTTACTTTGCTGAGTTTTTCTTTTAATACTCACCCTTAATTTTGGATTGTTCAGAGTCAAAATTCTTGTACCTATTTTCTTATTTATTTGCACTTAGTCTCAGAGTGATATAATCCATTTGCATAGTAACACTGATTTCCTGATAAACAACAAATTCTGTCTCCAGAAAAATTCTCTTGTGAGCTTCAAAATCATATTTGGTATCTTCACTTAGTGTTTAATAGATCTATTTCACTTAATATACCCTGATGTTCTAATGTTTCTTCCAAAACCTGGTCTACCAACTATTGCACCATCAGTTACTGGCAATATCATCCTTCTAGTTGCACAAACCTAAATTCTTAAAGTTACCCTTTCTTCCCAGAGTTCATCCCTTTCTTCAGAAAACCCTACTGTGTCTTTTTTTTTTTTTTCTAGGCATATCCAGAGTTTAATCTTCACCAACTCCACTGCTTCTACTATTTTCCAAGTCACCACTATATTTTGCCTGGATTATTAATAATGACTTTTAATTGGTTATCTTGTTTCTAACTAATCTTGTCTAAATGATTCTCAAAGTAGAAGCAACTGTTGACAGTTAATAAAATCTTTTCATGTATCTGGTTAAACCCTGTAATAGCTCCTTATTTCTGCCTGAGTAAAACCAGCTTTCTTAGAAAGTCTTATCTGTTGGCCTCCATTACCCCTCAGACCTCATTTGCAGCATGTTTCCTTACTCTCTGGTTTCTCTAACATCACATTAGATGCTAAAAATGCATCTGACAAAACCCAAAACTATTAACAAACAAGGGATAGAGTGAAACTATAAACAGTCTCTGAAAACCTATAGTTAAAATCATACTTAATGAGCAAATAGTCTATGCTTTCCTCTATGTTCAGTCAGCAATAAGACAGCTTATCTTATTGCCCACCATCACTCCTTCTATTAATAGATCTAATGAAATTATTCAAGGAAACAAAATATAAGGTATAGAGATTAAAGAAAACAAACAATTTTCATTATTTTGCAGAGGATATAACTGTGTCCATATAAATCCAGGATTTGTGAACAGGGTTAATTCATAAAATTAAAGTGGAGTTCAGAGAAAATATATAAAAAGCATATATATTTTTATATATTAGGAATGTGCAATTAGTAAAAATAAAAAAATACAACACCACTAACAATCAAGTATCTCAGAACAGTTATGGAAAGATGCTCAAGACAACTTCCCTAAAAACTATAAAATCTTCCTAATGAGACTAAATATCTTAACAAATGAAGAGATATACTATGTTAATGACTTAGAATGCTCAATATTGAAGTTATCTGTATATTCCATGCAACTTCAATAAAAATATCACAGGAGAATTTTTTTGGTAGAAATTGACATGGTTTCTAAAATGTAAATGGAGAAGCAAAGGGCCTAGATTAGCCGTGGCAAGTTGGAAGTAAACGTTCAAATATGGATGACTTACACTACCAAATATTGACATTTTTTACATTTACTAACACAGTACATTATTGGTACTAAGTTTGACAAAATAAATTGATGGAACACAATAGAAAGGACAGAAAAAGAGACATAGGTATGCACTATCGCCTCATGCTGATGAAAGCACCACTAAAAATAGGAAAAGACGACCATTTTAAGAACTTGTGCCAAGTAAACTGGGCATTCATCTGGAAAAATGATCCTGAAACTTTAGAGAAAACCATATAAAATTTTCAATGGGATCTAAGCATAAAATTGAATGATAAGTCAATAAAACTTTTAGAAGGGAACATTAAAAGTATTTGACTTTTATATACCAAAAATTTAAAAATATTACCCATAAATATAGGATTAATTGAATTTGTTAAAATTACCATCTTATGTTTATTAAAAGATAATATTAAGATACTGAAAATGCCAGTCACAGGGTAAAATTGTTCATATCCAGGATACATGAAGAATAACTACAAATAAAGAGAGGTAAACCAAATTAAAAAATGGCTAAATGGGCTTCCCTGGTGGAACAGTGGTTGAGAGTCCGCCTGCCGATGCAGGGGACACGGGTTCGTGCCCCAGTCCGGGAAGATCCCACATGCCACGGAGCGGCTGGGCCCGTGAGCCATGGCCGCTGAGCCTGCACGTCCGGAGCCTGTGCTCCGCAATGGGAGAGGCCACAGCAGTAAGAGGCCCACGTACCGAAAAAAAAAAAAAAAAAAAAAGGCTAAAGACCTGAAAATATAGTCCTTTAGACAACACTGACATGTAAAAATTAATGGGGCTTACACTTAAGATACACATACTCTGCTGTAAGTTATATCTCACAAGAAAAAAGAACATAGCAAAAAACTGGAAATTTTTTTCTTTCTATGTTTTATTGAACCATCCTCATGTAGTCTCCAGGATACATTAAATAAATAAGTTTTCTAATTTTGTCCACACACCACTGTGTGTTCTGAACATACAATCTTTAGCATCCTACCACAGATTCCATAAACATTTAAGCTTGATGCTTTGTTCTCGAAATGGTTTTAATAATTCTTCCTTTCACTTAATAACATATTTTCCAGTCACTCACTCAGCATATCTTTGTATTGCTCATTAACCTTGTAAAAGTAAACATTAATAATACTGACATAAAAATGATGTATAAAAATTCAAACAGATTTAAACTAGAGGAATTGACTGGTATTGTGAGTTATGTAACTTCTTATCAAAACAAAGAAGCACGCTTTAAAGTTCAGTGTGGAAAGGAAAGGAGGAATTGATTTGAATTATTTTCACTTGTAACGTAAAAATATTCTTTTATTTCTGTTCATTTCTAATATATTTTTAGCTCTGTTTAAGCACCACTCCATTTGTATTTTTAATTTCAATTATCTAGAAAATGCTTCTTTTCAAGTCTATGAGCTAGTAAGTAAAAGAAAGATTTACTTCATTCAATATACATGTTCTTCTCTTCAAGCATAAAAGTTTTGACACCTTTATTTTTCTGGAATTAAAGTTTCTAGAGTGTGGGCATTGAATACAGTGTCCTGAATATTTTCCTTACGAGGTTCAGGTGCCCTTTTGTATTTTTATATAAACACAACAACCTATTTTGTGGAAAACTTAAGAAACGCAGAACATGGGAGAAAAGCTTTATGCCATTACCCCTAAAGATAATCAATTAACAATTCAGTGGGTACTACTTGATATAAGAAGTTATAAATTTGAGAATATGATCACAATTTCTCAGATTAGAAGTTTCAATCCAACTGGAGCACCTAGAAGTTTCCTGTTATTTAAAAAAATACTTAAAATGTAACAATGTATATTCCTGAGATATCTTGCCTAACTTTAAGTACAGACACAACTATTTCATGGCCTGGAAATCCACTATGTTGCTGTCAGCATACATGACACAGATGGTTCTCAGACCTTGTGGTGCTATAAACCACCTTGAACACCTAGTGAGACAGAAAGACACTTTGTCCAGAAACATGCAGAATTTTGCAAAGCACTGCAGAGGACGTGCACTGCCTCGCCCCCAAAATCTTACTCATTAATACCAGTAAAGATTCAAAACTCACTCTCACAGCATATTACAAATCAATGTAACATCTCTCTTCAACATATTTAAATGTTAGAATGATATGTTCTATAGATTATATATCGGTTCTCACACGCATTAAAGGATGTTTCTTTAACTGAAAACTCGAAATAGCTTACTGAAATGTATTATGATCATTATACTGAGATAAAAAATAAAGTTCTCATATAAGATAGAGAATAGAGTTGAAATGTGTCATGTTTCTATGTAGAAATAAGGATTTTCTTTTGTAGCAGAGATTTTGTACATGTAATTGAGAATACACTTTAGTTTCAGAACTCACTGTCTTCAGGTGACAAACTCATCCATAATACTTTAATTCTTTGAAAGCAGTTTATATCATTCTTTGAAGACAATTACCATTATCAAGAAATTTGAGGAATTTATTATAATAAAACTTTAATACAATTGAGAGTTTATATTAGTATAGTGAGTAAAGGATAAACATGTAGGTCTCACAGTGGCAAAAGAGTTTAAAAATATTTGAAAATAATTTTAAATGCTTAATTAGGAAGAAGAAGATTTGAGTAACTTTTGACGTTTTGAGATTTCAAAGGTAAATGATTGTGAAATCACAAGTGCTTAATCCCTAGAATCATCAATATTATATATAGATGAATGGATATATAGATGGATGGAGAGTTGGATGAATGAATAAATGTGTGATTGAAGACCACTTTAATTCAGATGTAAAATCTGAACGATGAAAAATATTGAAAGAAGATGAAAAGTTCAAACATGACAATGTAATTGATCAATAATATATCATTGGTGACCTTTCTAAAACACGTTTCAATAGAGTGACTCTAGTAAAAGCCTGATGGGAAGCAATTAAATTTGATCAATTTACAGGCAAATCTACTTCATTCCTTTCCTCCAATAATTTAAGAGGAATGAAAATGGGATGATCAGACATAGTTATTTATTTTAGCTAATGAGAGTTTATCTTCTGTCTTTAAAAAGTTCTTACCCCTTCTGACCATTTTCCTACTTCTTAAAGCCTCCACTTCTTTTGATATAAAAATCACACAATACTTATAATTTTTTTACTTTTGTTCTTATTGCAAAAGCTATCCCCTTCTAATTTGGGGCCAAGACTGTTTATTTTGAGCTTGGGATGGATGCTCCAAGTCATGTTCTAGGTAATTTTTTCCCGTGATACAAACCTGTGCTTGTTTGTTCTAAGAACTGGATTAAGAAACTCAAGAGGAAGTGAAGATCTTTTGGTTGAAAATATTAGTGAGCATCTAGTAGATGCTGGGCATAACAAGAAAAGCATCAGAATTCAGAATAACCTGAAAGCAATTCATATGTATTCTTCTCTTTTTTTTCCATATGTATCCTTTTGCTTCCAATACTCTGTTCTATCTACCTCTTACAGGTACTCCCTTCCCTCATGGCAACAGATCATGGATGAACTAACTCAGTCTTATCCTTCCCTGAATCATTCTCCTATCTCTGCATTGACAGTTATTACCAGCATAAGCAACAACAACGTCTGGATAAATTAGCTAGGAGGTATATATAACATGGAAATTCAGGAAAAATTACTTCATTATTATTAATCTGTTATCCCACTACATATATATTACAACTTATTGTCAAGATATATCCATTCCCCACATCTGAGATCACTTAATCACTCTGCCTGCTTTAATACTGCAGTCATCCTAACTGAATTATCTTCCTTCAGCTTATTTTAATACTTTCAGGCCAAGCACTTATCTTTTGTTTGTGAAGTCTTTTTTCTTAGTGATTATAAACCAGATTAGACTTTCCTGTTTATGAGCTCATGGACTTTTGGTTATAGAGAACAATTCAGGACTGGAATTCTCAGTATGCTGAGTAACTGGGAGACCAAAATCATTTTTCCCCCTGAATTGATTAAATGCTTCTTTAAAATAATATATATATATTTTTTTACTTGAAGTCATCAAGAAACCCAAAATACAGAGTGGATCCTTAATTAACATTTGCAGGTCTGTTGATAGATTGGTATTACTCACCAATTATATTTTTGAAATATTATTTGTTAAAAGTTTGTATTCAAATGTATTTTTGATTATATCAAAGTCAATATGTAATTGACATATAAGTATATATATCAATTAATATAACACTTTTATCGTGATTCCATTTTCTCCTTAATGCTGTATCTTTTAACATTGAAAAAAAAGACGTTTCAAATAAGACCAGAGTTTAATTAAATGTAATATAGCTATTTCTAAGACATAAAAAGTAACCCCTGTGTCTTGAATGGGTAAATAAGATATTCACAAATTCTTCAAACCAATTTTGTTTTAGGAATAAAACCATGTGTGTGCTATGCAGAAACCAGTCTACTCAAATTATGTTAAAATACCCAGTTGTAGCTGGTGGTGATAGTGAATTAGTTAGCTGTTCACTACCTCACTGTTGCTGTTTTTGCTGTTGGTTCTCTTTGGATGTCAATCAAATCTTTTGATGAGGTTAAAGTAATCTTCATTTCCAATATATTTCAGACGTATATATACACACATATACAAATATATACAACATAAACATACATATCCAGAGACTGAAAAATAACAGTAAGGGCTTTTTCCCCTGATTTTGGATTTACTTTTCCAATATTGGGACTTCTTATTTTCTGCAGGTTAGATATTTGCGGCTTCTACTGTAATTCATGCCTTTAACACTCACTATTAATGGAGATGCTTTATAGCTGAGAAAAGTTTGAAGACTTGTTTTAGTTCAGAAAAATAACCTTCCTAGGGTTGCTGATCACAACTGCATCTCACCTACTCAAACCTTTAGAGTTTGTGAAATTGAGCTGAGAGTTCTAGTAGAAAATGTAAGCTTTATAACAAGATTTAATCTTTCTGCAAGCAGCTAGTCCAGAAATACCATATCAACAGCTGTTCTCATGGAATATTAGCATTTCAGCTTCTGGCCTCAGCTGCTTCTCAGAATTGCAAAGAAATGCAAACATGGAAAATGTTCATTTTTAACATTAGCTCGAGTTTGAAAATCAGGGTACATTCATCGGTCCCCAAAAGTAATGGATGCACATTTCTAATTATTTTATTCCTGAAGTAACGTGAGACATATACATAACTCAGAATATCCTTGTTAACTATAGAAAAAGGAGAAAGACATATTCATCATTTAGCAGCATGATTTTCAACTGTTGCCATAATGTGGGTGTAGTCTTTGCATGCAAGACAAAAATGCAATGTAATTATCAATATTACCATACTTAATTTCATATTTATCCTCTTGTATTCATGACTAAAAAATAGAAGCTATGAAACTGTAGCAACTGTGGTAGTATTTAAGTAAATAAATTCCCTTTCCAGTTTGAATAACATGGATGATCATAACAGAGACCAGCTCCAAGATGGGGGACGGGGACGGTGAAGTGGGTGAAAGGATTTGTGTCATAGGTAAAAAATTTATTTAAATTCATCTTTTACTTTCTTTTCCTGAATACTAGTAGCCTATCTAGTCATTAAGTTCCACAAGTAATATGGTTTTCCATTATTATATCAAAATATGCAGCCACTTTAAGATAGTAAGACACATGCCTTCTGTCTGCCAGTTAGAGCCTATTTTGCTAAGTGTAAAGTTCTTCAGAGTTTCTTGATAATTGATAAATTTCATACCTTAATATTTCTTATTATAGTGTTTAATCTTTCCAAAGATATGAACATTTTCTTAGGATGAAGAATTATGTTTCCATCATTGTGACTTAAGTAAGTATTTGCCTTGCTCAGATAACCTTCGTATTAACTGTTGTGTTGACCCAGTTCATTTACAATGGATTCAAGGCTTTTGAAACTTTTGGGATGTTGGTTTTGTCTTTAAAAAGTCTACTTAAAATGATATTTGGAGAGAATATTTTATTACAGAACTTTAAAAAGAAAGTCAAATGTGAAACAAGAATTTTCATATGGAATTAATGATATATCAATAATTAAGCTGTCACCTTAAACACACACCCACACCTTAAGAATGCCAAGAAAGTAGTGAAATTTTGAAACCACCATCAGCGTGAATTAAAGAACTGTTCCTCTCTTTACTTAAACCCTAATGTGCTCTTGAGAGCTTCTCCACCCAACAGCCCCCCGCTTCCATTTTGCCTCCTTTTGGATTGGTGTATTTTTTATGGAAAAATTTTCATTTTCTGTAGGATATTTACAACAGTTCATACTGAAGAACAGCAGCTTTGTCAGCAAAACATTTATAACTATGACTGTTCCTGCTGTATCTTGCATATACCCACTCAAACACTAAGATAAGAGGTTGAGGTTCTTTCCCTTCACTTTTAAATAGTCTCAATTCCCTCCTAATATGTATGAGTGTCTTTTTTTTTCCTATCAGAATGATAGCAAGAGAGGGGCTGTTGGATGAGGTTTATGAATTGACTTTTGTAGGAAAAGAAAACAATCTCTGATGAACACTATTTCATAAAAAGCCCCCCACCAGTTTAAAAAAAACAACTTTGCTTCCAAGTTTACACTCTCAAATATGAACCTGAAAACTGAGATTTTAGAGTTTAACCATGTCATGCCCATTTATGTTCATAGTACATGTCTCAAGATTTATATCAATATTTTTAATGGTACAATTCAGACAATTGACCTGATTCTGGTAGTTATGTGAGGTCATGCCATTTAGATAATTATATGTAAATAAACTAAACTGGTTTAAGTATTAAACTTGAAAATTACAGATTTTTTTTTTAATCATAGAGAGAATAAAAAGTGAGGAGCGATTAGGGCATGGTAGGAGAGAGAGTATTTGAAAGTGTAAGAGGTTATATCAGTATAAAGGATCAGGGAACTTTATATGAAGCAGATGATATTGGAAACATTCAATGATAGGATTTTTAGAGTGATTGGCCATTTAAGTAGGATATTTCTAAATAAAGGGAATTATGTAAAAGATTAGGAAAGTTCAGAAATATTAAGGGAAAAAGGAGAAAGAGTCTGACTTAATGGCTGAGTTTTAAAGGAGAGCAGTAGGATATAATGGAAAAATGATGTGAGCCATTTGGTGGAAGGTCAAGCACACCAGGCTGAGCAGTGAGCTCTTGATTTAGAAAACACAAGGCAGGTACTGCTTGAGTTTTAAGGGAAATCTGAATCTACATAGTATGAAAATCATCCCTCTAGGCACAAAATCCCAATCATTTCCTACAGAGTGTTCCAGAAGAGAAATACCCATGAGTTAGAACTGAAGCAACAACTTGGCTATGGTCTTTTAAAATTTTGACCCTATTGCTTATAAATGTCATTTTATTGTGAAATAAGAAATCAGTGGCAGTGGTCACAGGTGGCATTTGTTCCTCTGCAAAGCAAGAGGAACATCTGTGTATCCTCTTCTTTTAGTGGTCCATTGGGGAAAAAAAAGACAAACACTGAAATTCAAGAGTTCTAAGAAAAAGTACCTAAGGGTTGTTGTTTCAGTGAATTTTAGCAACCACATGGTGATTTGGTCCTATCCGATTTGTGCTGCTTACATTATTTATCATAGTTTTTGCTCAGGGTAGAAAACAATTCTTAAATATTCAAAAATATATCACGCATTTTCTAACATCCCACAAATCCCTCAGGAGGAAAAAATATCAGCCTAATAATTTGCAAATTTGTTTTAAATACTAACTTGCCATAGAACTAGAAAAGGCATCATTTCCAACCCTACATCTTACCTTACCCTGGATCTCCAGAGAAATCAATTACCCACTGCTGATGGCTTCCCTCTGTTTGCCATAAAGTAGGGGAAAGCAAATCCAACTTATAGATTAGGGAAGATACAGTAATGACTTGAGGTAGAGTCAAGAAGGTATTGTCTCAGAAAAGCAGAAGAATCAACAGTAAAAGAGAAAATGGCAAAACAACAACATGAAATAATTCACAGAGTAAATTTCTTAATAGGGAAAATATTCAAGAAGGTAATGTATTGTAAACATATTTGGCACACTTCTGAGTGGAGATGGAGAAGTATCTAGCCACTTACCCATATATATTTAAATAAACAATAAATAACTTATGAGATATTATTAAATATATTTTTATAATAGGCTAACAATAAAATGTGGCTTTTTCTAATTTCAAGTCTATCACAGAAGGAAGTGATGTTGGCTTTTAATATTTGCCTTCTTGATATTCCTTATAAATCCTGTGAGGATCAAATTGAATATTTACTATCAGTGGCACCTTCCTGGATTTGCCTACCCTGCCTGCAACACTTCTGTTAAAACCTTTCACTGTAGAATTACAAATGCCTTATTTATCACAGTGATATTCCACTGACCTTTGCCTCTAATAAGACATTTTACAGAAGGGTGGCAATGGGCTCACGTTCTTAGAAATCACTGTTATTAAGTTATCCATAATCCCAAAGCAGCTGGCCTGATAGAACAATGGAACAGTCTTTTGAAGATTCCTTTCTGTGTGTCAACCTCTGAAGGCAGCATAATATCCTCAAGGATGCAGTCTCAGTTCTGCACCTGTGACATCTGTGATTTATATATGTTGTTGTTTCTCCCACAGCCAGGATTCACAGGTCTGGGAATTAAGAGGGTGAAAATAGAAATGGATTCCCTCATTATTGCTCCTAGTGGTCCACTAGTGAAATGTTTGCTTCCTAGTCCCTTGACTTTTGTTTCTACTGATCTAGCAGTGTTAGTTTCTGGGGAGGGATGGTTCTATCAAAGGACACCACAGTGATTCCATTCACTGGAAGTTGAGACCACTATATGTCCCCGTTGGGTTCCTTGTACCAGTGAATCAACAGGTAATTAACGGTGCTAGTGTGCTGGCCAGAGTGATCAATTCTCATTTGGAAGGGAAACTGGGTTGCTACTATTGACACATAACAGTGGTAAAGAGAAGAATGTCTGGAATGCAAAAGATGTGTTAATATAAAGCTTGTATCTCTGTATTGAAGTAGCAATAAAGCAAAGGCAATTGTGATTCAACTAGGAAAGAAATGCACAACACCCAAACATGTATTAGGGCACTCTGCACCCACTTTTGGGGAAGATTATTTTCCTCCTCTCAGCTCTACCAGGGATAGTTTCATCCCGTTAGGTGCAAGCACAATTTTGTTACTGTCTCTGCTTGGAAGTTAGTCAGGATTAAGGGAGGTGTATATGGATGCTAAGTGGACAGTGCTCACCATATTATGGGCCAACTTAAATTAGAAATAACTTTTCATAAATTCCATCTCCTCTATGATTCTAAATTGGAGTTAGCCATGAGAAAAATATGCATGAGGTTTAGATAGAAGACATGAAGAAGTCGTTTCATATAGTTTCAAGTTTGGAGGTAGGTACCAGGTACAGTGACAGCTCACACATGTAGTCAAGCCTTGGCCTCTCCACCTTGTTGGCATGAGGTGCACATAAGCCCACGGGTCCCCTTTTAGCTTCTCTGAGCCCTGATCAAGCGTGGGTTGAAGGGTACCTATTCTCCCGCATGACAGATGAGACTATAGGAAACATTCTTCATTTGGTTCTCATGTGTCCCTGTTGACTCTTGCAGGGTCTAGCTTGCCCTTATTCTCCTCCACTTCACATTCGGCTCTCCTCCCTACCATCAGCCTCTTTGACCAGATGGAAAAGTCTTGCATATACTTTACCAGCTACCTAAACTGAGTACAGTCTAACTGCCATAACAAATTCCTTATTCTATATTACTCATATCAACATATCATTCTAATGAAACTCTGGTACACAATTTTCAATAAATATTTTTATGAAAAGATTTCTATAACAGTCTTTGGAAGATGTGAATCAAAAAAAAAGGAATCACAAGAAGAAAAAGAGCAATAGTCAGTACTTGAGACCAGGGAATTGAATAAAATTGAAATCAGTTGTAACATCTGTACACCACATTTATTTTCTCAGCCCACTTTTCTACTCAAGCTATTACTGCTGCAACCAATTGACCAGCATCTGCTTCAGTGCAACGCGGATACCAATCGGAACATCTCCGCAGGCGCTCTCTCAGCTCTCATGAACTTGCACAAACGTGGAAGTGGAGTGAGTTATTAACCTTTTCGGGCAACGCTTGCCAAAAGGGTTATCTAGTTATCTGATGGGTAACTGCACTTTTAATCTGTCATTATGGTGGAGAACCCTGAGGTGCATTGTACAAAGCTCTTGAGAAAGGTGCCAGTGGGATAAAATCCATTTATCCACAGTGGTGGTCAGCTCAACATTTCAACTCTGCACTAACTGTCCCTCCTTCCCTGTTACGCTCCTCATTGCTGCTTTCCTTTGCTTAGGTGCACTTCCAAAATTAAAGTCCTTGCATTCAAGGTATTTTCTTAGGCTCCACTTTTGAGGGAACCAAGGTTAAGAGAATTGGCTATAAATGTGGCCCTACCAAGAATGTCTTAAAGAGGGAATTCTAGGTCCCCTGATTTGTACCAGAGTCAATAAGGACCTTATGACTAGGGGTGGTGTGGAGCTAATAACTCTGATGTGTAGTTGTTTTACAATGACCATTTGTTTCACTGGTGGTGAACTTGATAAAGTACAGGTGGGAAGTGAAACATTAGTTGGTTCGTGGTGGTACTTGAATGGAATGAGGAAACTGTAATCATCAATAGTGCAGAGTAGTTACCTGTTGATTATAGCTTATAAACTACAAAGGAAACTCAACGTTTAGGCTTGGCAGATATCCTTTGCCAAAGTCAGGACTTTGGTAGAGAAAGAATAGGATACTGAGTCCTGGGACAGTGATATTTGGTCAATAAACCTGAAAGCTCAGATTATCCTGCATGAGATGAGCACTTTCCAAGACAGTATTTGTGCTCCTAAAAATATTCCCTCATCTATCTAGTTAGTTATGTATAATCTCCAGGTGAAAAACTTGGGCAGCATTTAAGCAGAGCCTAAGCTGATGAATTCTTTCTCTGCTATGAGAAGACACCACTCTTTTACCAAAGGGTTTTGGGATCTGAAAACAGGTGAACGCATGTAGTAAGTCTTGAAGATGTTGGATCAGACAGGAAGACCTGTCAGGGTGGATACGGGAGAGTTTACTGACATGGATATATATTCCTGTGATCTGAGATTAAACACCCTGTCAATGAGACCTGAGCTATTCCTAATATGCTACTGGAATAGTTTTGTTATGGACACAGTGGGGGGCTACCATGAGTGACAGAAAATTTAAAAGATAAAAAAGCCTCACAGATGTGGATATGGAGATGTTACAATAGATTTAATGTGTAAAACCATGAGATGCATCACCTGACTATGTTCTTCAGGAGTGATACGAGGGCTTCCCTGGTGGCGCAGTGGTTGAGAATCTGCCTGCTAATGCAGGGGACACGGGTTCGAGCCCTGGTCTGGGAGGATCCCACATGCCGCGGAGGAACTAGGCCCATGAGCCACAACTACTGAGCCTGCGCGTCTGGATCCTGTGCTCCGCAGCAAGAGAGGCCGCGATAGTGAGAGGCCTGCGCACCACGATGAGTGGCCCCCACTTGCCACAACTAGAGAAAGCTCTCGCACAGAAATGAAGACCCAACAAACCAAAAATAAATTAATTAATAAACTCCTACCCCCAACATCTTCAACAACAAAAAAAGAAAACTACAGCTTAAAAAAAAAAAAAAGAAAGAAAGAGTGATACAAGACCACTTCCATTGCTAAAGCCATACATAAAGTGGGTTATTAGTTAAGTTAGACAGTAACGGCTTTGAGAAGTAATAACTGGCTTCTCTATGCCGTTGTTGATAGAAGGCTATGCTGCTATGAAACTAGGCTCTCAATATCAGTATATATAAGAGGCTTTTAGATCAGAGGTTAAGTGTGGTGGTTAACTGATCAAGGCCAAGTGCAGGTAACCACCATAAAGGCAAGACTGGAGACAACCAGGATGCTTTGACTTGCAGGGATCTTTGACAACGGCTAAGTGACCTGAGGGGTGAGATAGATGGCAAACCACCTTGGATATTACTTGGCTTAGATAAGCAGAAAGTAAAGACAGAACTGAGAAGCAAATGAAGAGGTCAGCCATAGCAACTGTAAACGATGACCCATCAATCACTTTCCAGATCTAAGTCAATTATCAGACCTAAGATGTTTTAATCAAAGGAGAATCCAGACCTCTTAAACATATACTTATGGATATACATAATGAAGAAATCAGAATACACAGGCCACCTAAAAGCTGTTGGGTCTCAGGTTTGAACTGATTCTGATACCAACAGAACCAAAACACTGATGTTTAAGTGAAAGCATATGGAGGCCTGGTGCTCAACGGGGTTGAGGCACACACATCTCGAAGTCACTCCAAAATGTGTACTCATTATGTGATTTTTCCAATTGTATAATTGGGGTGCATAAGGTGTAACTGGAGAAGAACGCTGTAAATGTTTTCTTACTTGTGATTTAAGAACCATTAAGATGGGGAAGGTCAAGTGGAAGTTCCCGAAACCCTCCTCTCCCCCTACCACACAAGCAAAGTCAAAGAGAATGAATTAAAAAGGTTAATGCCCCTATCAAAGAAATAAAAGATGAGGCAGCCATGTGCCCTAAACATCCACATTTAGTTCCCAGTCTGGGTACTGAAAAAAAAATCAAATTGTGCCAGATAATTGTGGAATATCCTAAACTTAAACAGACGGCACTTCAATTGCAGCTGGTACATCAACATATGGTATTGATACACAGATACAGTAACTTAATGCAGCCTCTGGCACTGGGTGTGTGTGGCTATTGATCAAAGTTAAGAACTATCTGGAGAAGACATCAGTGAGAGAGTTAAAAAGTCAAGCCCAGAGAGGTGATAGTCGCAATAATTACGGGCAACAAATTATTCATATTCAAATACAAAAGACTGTGTATCAAAAATTCAGGCTAGAGCTTCCCTGGTGGCGCAGTGGTTGAGAGTCCGCCTGCCGATGCAGGGGACACGGGTTCGTGCCCCGGTCTGGGAAGATCCCATATGCCGCGGAGCGGCTGGGCCCGTGAGCCATGGCCACTGAGGCTGCGCGTCCCGAGCCTGTGCTCCGCAACGGGAGAGGCCACAGCAGTGAGAGGCCCGTGTACGGCAAAAAAAAAAAAAAAAAAAAAAAAAAAAAATCAGGCTATTCTGTTGGAAGATGGACAAAACTAATTGGGCAGCTTCTTCACAAAAATAGGACATCAACTGGCAATAAATACAAAAATACACTTAAATTCATTCATTACCTAGGAAATAATAATAAGATCACAACAGGATACTTCTAAACACCTATGAACATTGCCAAAAATGGAAAAAAAAAAAAGAATAGTGTTGGAGGGCTGTGCATCAAATGAAATTCACAGATATCTGTCTTAGTGAGGTATAAATTGGGGGAGGTGCATCTGAGGACTGCTTAGCAGCATACGCTAAAGCTGTACATCTGTAAACCTTACCACCTAATGATTTCTCTCCTAGGTTCATACAAAAGAAAAATTCCTATAAATATTTAACAAAAGACATGCACAAGAGTCTTTTAGAAGCACTACGTGTAACAGCCTCAAACTGAAGGCCCAAATGTGCCTAAGCAGTTGGCTGAATAGACTGTAATATCCTCATAAACAAAATTCTATGGAACAGTAAGAATAAATAATTTACAACTACATACAGTGACACGGACGGATCTCACAAAGGTAATGTTGAGCAAAAAGACGACAGATACAAAGAGGTACTGAAAAAGGCAAAACCAGTCTACAGTGTTAGATGCCAAGACTGTGGTTTTCCCCCTTGAAAACAGCTGATTTCTTTCCCGCCCTGGCACTGATTATCAGCACACATCCACTCTGAAAATTTACCAATGTACAAACTTCTGATTTGTTTACTTTTCTCTATTTTATACTTTAAGCTTCCTTATGTGAAAATGACAGCAGTACACATGTACGGTCTTGCCCCAGGGCTGTGTTTATTCCTCCATTTCTGCTACAATATAGTGGACAGAGGTGTTTGCCACCCTATTGTCCTACAGAACATCACACTGGTCATGATATTGATGCAATCATGTTTCCTGCAATTGCACTAACCAGGAAGTGGTACTCGGCGTAACTCAGTAAGACATACACTGCAGAGGGCGAGAAATAAGGCCCACAATGGCCAAGGAATCTGCCACAATGATAACAATTTTCAGGTTCTGATAGTATGAGTCTGTCTACCTATCTCCTCTAAGGTACAGGGCTGTTTCTTGCACTTTGGTACGACCTCTCCTTTAAGCCTGCTGGGCCACCTTGGACTCTGGAGGTGGCATATATCACACCTGGAATGCTATGCCAATGCATTTATCAGTTGATTCAGATGTCCCTTAGCAAGAAAGGGTTCTGCAGAGCCAGCTGCCTTTCCACTCATGCCATGTGATCCCACAAATCTGGCACTGCTAGAGGTACCCCAGGAGAGAAACTACCCTGTTACATCTCTATTAAGCCAAAAATGAGACTTCTTAGGCACTAACGCCAGGTCTTGCCTCCTCTGGTGGGGAACTACTCATTGCTTTAAAAACAGCAGTCAGTTTTGGCACTGGTCCCTATTAGAGACAAACATCTGGCCTTGGGGTAAGAGGCTATGCAGCCAGAGCAGCCCATCCTGACCTGGTTCCTCTGAGATCCATCAGGCCGCCTAGGGCTGCAGCAGAAGCAATCCACTGAGCACTGACAAAAATGCACTGTGGACTTGACTTGAGAAGGTCCAAAGGCAAAAGTGTGCTGAATAGGTGACTTTGATTCCTTTGTCACCTCTGCTACATCAGTGCTCACTTTACATGTGTAACTTTTTAGGGACTTCTCCATAATAACCACATAAAGGAGAAGAGCATTGTTTACAAACTCATCCCATTACCATCATGCACTGCAGTGCTTGTGTGTTATATTTATTCTGCTACACAACAGGCCTATGAAGGATGGTCCTGCAGGCAATCGTCAAGGGAAATATTTCCACTGGACAGAGCAGTTAGCTGTGCACTTGGTAATTCACCTTATATGCAGGGATGCCAGAGGTACAGATAGACATGGATTCCTGAACAAATTGTTTAGAGGTTTAGCTAGGAACCAGGAAGAACAAAGGTTAGAAGATTGCAGCCAAAGAAGTTTGGGAAAAGGGGCAAAGTGTGTGGATCTCTGGGAGTGGGCACGAAGAGTAGCTGGCTTTGTATCTCTTTTCCATGACAACCAGACAGAATGCCCTGTCGAGGAGGAAGTGTTTAAACAGATGGACAGGATTCCTCTAATGGAAGTCTGCTACCCTCTTTCCCCAACCAGAACAATTTTTGTGCAGTGGATCTGCACACATTAAGAGAGTTGGCCTGACCAGAGTCCTAAAAACAGGAGGCTTGACTAAGAGCAATGGCTCAGCACAGCAGGGGAAGGTATGATGCTGCTTCTCCGCGGGACTTACAGAGCTATACAAGCAGAATTAGGCAAGCAGAGACATCATCTGTGGAATTCATCTCTTAATTTCTGAACCTTAGCGTGGGTTCAGCCTTGCACAGTCCTTACAGCATGATAGACACTGTTACAGTTGCAGTGAGCAAACTGTACAAGCAGAAAGGAGAAATAAGGCTGTACAAAAGGACTGTACAATGCGTTTTTTTAACATCTTTATTGGAGTATAATTGCTTTACAATGGTGTGTTAGTTTCTGCTGTATAACAAAGTGAATCAGCTATACATATACATACATCCCCATATCCCCTCCCTCTTGCATCTCCCTCCCACCCTCCCTGTCCCACCCCTCTAGGTGGTCACAAAGCACCAAGCTGATCTCCCTGTGCTATGTGGCTGCTTCCCAATAGCTATCTATTTTACATTTGGTAGTGTATATATGTCCATGCCACCCTTTGTCCCAGCTTACCCTTCCCCCTCCTTGTGTCAAGTCCATTCTCTACATCTGCGTCTTTATTCCTGTCCTGCCCCAAGGCTTTTCAGAAACATTTTTTAATTAGATTCCATATATATGTGTTAGCATATGGTATTTGATTTTCTCTTTCTGACTTACTTCACTCTGTATGACAGACTCTAGGTCCATCCACCTCACTACAAATAACTCAATTTCATTTCTTTTGATGGCTGAGTAATATTCCATTGTATATATGCGCCACATCTTCTTTATCCATTCATCTGTCGATGGACACTTAGGTTGCTTCCATGTCCTGACTACTGTAAATAGAGCTGCAATGAACATTTTGGTACATGACTCTTTTTCAAATATGGTTTTCTCAGGGCATATACCCAGTAGTGGGATTGCTGGGTTGTATGGTAGTTCTATTTTTAGTTTTTTAAGGAAACTCAATTTGCATAGGCATCTCTTGTGAACTAACCTAATGAGAATTGGAACCTATGAATATACATGTACGTTTTGCTTAAAATATCTATCTACCAGACTTCCCTGGTGGCACAGTGGTTAAGAATACATCTGCCGGGCTTCCCTGGTGGTGCAGTGGTTGAGAATCTGCCTGCCAATGCAGGGGACACGGGTTCAAGCCCTGGTCTGGGAGGATCCCACGTGCCGCGGAGCAACTGGGCCCGTGAGCCACAACTACTGAGCCTGCGCGTCTGGAGCCTGTGCTCCGCAACAAGAGAGGCCGCGATAGTGAGAGGCCAGCGCACTGCGATGAAGAGTGGCCCCTGCTCACCGCAACTACAGAAGGCCCTCACACAGAAACGAAGACCCAACACATCAAAGATAAATAAATAAAATAAAAAAAAAAAAAAAAAAAAAAAAAAAGAATACATCTGCCAATGCAGGGGACACAGGTTCGAGCCCTGGTCTGGGAAGATCCCACATGCCGTGGAACAACTAAGCCCGTGAGCCACAACTACTGAGCCTGCACTCTAGAGCCCATGAGCCACAACTACTGAGCCCATGTGCCACAACTACTGAAGCTTGCACATCTAGAGCCTGTGCTCTGCAACGAGAGGCCACCACAATGAGAAGCCCCTGTACCCCAATGAAGAGTAGGCCCTGCTCACCATGTCTAGAGAAAGCCCACTCACAGAAACAAAGACCCAACACAGCCAAAAAATAAATAAATTTAAAAAGAATCTATCTACCAAGAGGTATTTAGTGACTTTATTTCATTCTAGTTTAAATTTATTGATGCTCATAAATGTTTATTTAGGAAGAAAAATAATCCTACTGCATGGAGCAGTAAGGAAGGGCTGGAGAAGTAGATGGTGTGACAGCTGAATGGGAAAGAGGAGCTAATTACTGCCCACTGCTGTGCCTCACAGCCTGTGATGAGCCCTGAGTGCCCACTGAACAGAAGGAAATCTCTTTCTGTTCCAGGGAAGAATGATTCATGGCTAGGAGAGTGCTTCTCTTTTCTTCTTATACAAAGCAGACAATGCAACTGGGAAGGCAGGGAGAAGGGTGCTATCACCATAGAAGCACAAATCATTGTACAGCCTTGAGGATAATGACATTTTTCATCTATTCTTTCCTCTTCTTTGTTATTGACTAGAATAGTATCTTCAGCTTGTGTGTGTTCTTGTATTATGTTGTGCACATAACGATAATAGTCACTTAAATTACTCTATTTCCAATCATGATAGAAAAATATTTCATACAGGGACTTCTTGTTTCCACCAGGCAACATGTATCAGAAAATAGAAAGAGGAAATCACTGCTTTATAGACTATGTTCCAGATGTCTGGCCAGTAATTGTCTAGAATGTAACACGTGTCAGAGAAACTGTGGATAAGAGTGGTGAGGTAACAACCTGGATCAACAACTCCCCACAAAAAGAAAGCTATTTAACTCATAATGCTCCTGAACCATTTTAATAGCATATCTCATTCATAAAGGAAAGGGAAGAAAATGATTAGACAGAGAGAATGAAAACTAGTATTAGTTGTGAACCTTCTATATGCCAGGCACTTTTGATAGAGTATCCCAGTTACAGGCAAGTGTTGTCATTTCTCTATTTTATAACTGTGAATGTTAAAAACAGAGTTATTGATAACTTGTCCAAGGTCACTTAAAGCTTGTGAATAGCTAAACTAGGTATTTAAGCCCAGTTCTGTCCGATTCAGATTTTCTACTGGATCTCCTCAGGATGGTCAAGAATTGGATGCCGCCTGAGATTTCTTACAGGCTCCTAACACCAGTTCATGGAAAAGATCCTGAGAGTACACATGCATCTTCACCTAAGCTCAATAACACACCTCTTAAATTCACAACAACCTTTTCAAAACCAGACCATTATTGTTAGGATTCAGACTTGTTCCTGGGGTTTGAAGGGTGTAACCAGGATGGCAGGTGAGAAGCAGAGAGCAACTCTGGGTTCCCTCAAGTGTCCACAACAGGCACCTATTAGTTTTCGTATACAAAATAAAAGTCTGAGAGCTGTGTTTTTGTGTCATTAACAAAAATGTTTTAGGTCAGTTTTCTTACAGTGCACTTAGATGAATTTCACTACTTTAATCAGACTGAAGAAAATCTCTTCCTCTGGATCACTGTTTTATTAAAGGATAACAACTATCTAAAAAACCACATGGGGGAAGGTAACCGGGTTATTTCTTTCATATTTGCCTCCCAAATTGAGAACTGCACTCCCATGAAAAGAACAACAATCCCTAAGGTATATTTTATTTTTTTATTTTTTTGCAGTACGCAGGCCTCTCACTGCTGTGGCCTCTCCCGTTGCGGAGCACAGGCTCTGGATGTGCAGGCTCAGCGGCCATGGCTCACGGGCCCAGGCGCTCCTCGGCATGTGGGATCTTCCCGGACTGGGGCGCGAACCCGTGTGCCCTGCATTGGCAGGTGGACTCTCAACCACTGTGTCACCAGGGTAGCCCCCTAAGGTATATTTTAAACACAAAGAAAGCAGAGTTGATGTCTTGCCTCAGCCTCCTCCTCATTATCATTTTTCCAGCTGTGTAACTGTGATTGATTATCCATGGGGTGATTAAGAATTTAGCTATCGCATTCTGTTTTTCCATGAATGCTCATCAAAAGGAAGAGGCGCTTACTTAGTCACCACACAGAAAATATGCCCTTCCCAGCACAATCTTACAGTCCAGCATGTGTGACTGACATCAGTGATACCCGAGATGCTATTCTTATATTTTGGCTGGTGAGAGAGTGATGGGAAAACATAAACTCACTTTCATGAACTGGTAGGTACTACAAAAACAAAAAAAACCAGAATTCTAGGTGCCAGTGCCTCCCCTGAAGAAAAAGATGGACATTCTCAATACTTCTGTAATTTGCTAACTAATGTTTGCTGTATTTGCCATGGTCACAGGTTCTGTGCAAAGAAGGAAACTACCCATTCTTAAGAGCATAATGGCATTACATATTTTCCCAATTATTTTAGACAAAATATAATACCAAAAAATACTCTAAGAAAACTTATTTTCTCTTTTCTCAGAGTGAACCATAGGCACATTACCAACTTGTACATATTGAGTTTATTTTTAAAGAATGAAAGTTTTCATTTACCCTCCTTAAAGAAAAATTCTTCTTTCTTTTTATTAATGGAGACACCAAACATCCTGATAAAAATGGCAACATAATTTATATGCTACAATTTAAGGTTGTCTTAATAAATCATAGGGGAATTAATAAGGTGTTTGTTGCGTATGGGAAAAATCAAGGCATCACGTTAACATGATATATATTCACACACCCATCACTTTACTGATAGTTCTTATTTTGGACAAATATATATGTTTTGTTAGTTTATTTGTATACATTCATAATTTGAGTGAATTTTCAAATTAAAATTTTCAAATGAAAATTCACTCTGGTTATTTACAGAGGAAGATCTTTCATAAAAAGAAAATTATGAATTAATCCAAAATTAAGAATGTGAAGAAAGATGATTAATGTCTGTGTGAGAGTAACATTTTTAACAAAACATCTCAATTTTTTAGGATAAATTGCCTTCACAATATATTCAGGCAGATATGAAAAAAGAACACACATTATTTAAATAACTTCAATTAATTTCCCATTTGCATTTTCATATAAATTTTGACTGCACCACCTGAGATTTTTTATAAGGCCAGAATTTAAATATTAAAGTAATTAAGTACTAAGAAAATTGGGAAAGTTTTCTCCGATCTATTAATAATTGTGTTTGCCACCAACCACTGAGCCCAAGTATATCATGCTAGGAAGAAGGAAAGTAAGGAAAGTACTTCCAGCTATAAAAAGTATCCTAAATTTTGTACCGTGGTCTCAAATTTGAATACGGGATAATGAACATTTTGTATGCTAGTTCTCATCCTAAGCAAAAGAAAAATATTTATGACTGATTGAATGCTATATTCTTTCCTTTCTTATAGTGAACAGATATTCAGAAGTTAAGGAAATCGTTAGGTAAATTAATTTTTAGAATGGTCCTTAATACATTTAACGTGTAACCTTCAATCTATCAGGCATTAGTTTGATTAGCAAAATTTATATATATTTATCCTACGTACAGTTTGGGGGGGTGGGTTGTACACACTGGGACTAGGTTACAACTTTGCATTTCTATAATAAAATATGTCTGGCTGCTGTTTTCTATTTTTGTCAACTCAATGTTTTGCAGTCTCACATCTCTTGTAGTAAATTAATTGTTTCCATTATAAATTTTGTTACTTATTGAACTTCCTGAATACT
This sequence comes from Hyperoodon ampullatus, assembly GCF_949752795.1. Taxonomy (NCBI): domain Eukaryota; kingdom Metazoa; phylum Chordata; class Mammalia; order Artiodactyla; family Ziphiidae; genus Hyperoodon; species Hyperoodon ampullatus. The sequence goes on from NC_136926.1 coordinate 79,316,013, forward strand.
GGAGGTACAGTACATTTAAATTCAGGAAAGGCTAAAAAACGTATTAAACTACGTATAGTTAGCCCTTTTATATACTTGTGAAATATATTTGCTTTCTTTTTGAAGATAAAGCAATTGTACAGATGACATTTTGGGGACCCCTTTTTCCATTGTGAAAGCCACATGATGAAATTCACAGCTGTTTATAATACCCCAACTGCCAGAGCAGCTACTCCATAAGGAGATGTACATGTTTTAGTGTACCTGAGCTCCACCTTTGCAAAAACAGGCAGTAAATGTCATTGATCTCTTTAACTGTACTTATCTGAAAGCCAATAGGGATTATAAATATGCATATATTTCCAGCGGAACAATCTAAATAGTGCTAAGAGGGAGTATTAGCTTATAAATAGATCCACTGAATATAAAACAAATTGTGATTAGAGTTTAGGTTCCAAATTTGTCCAAACCAATGACTTTGAAACCAAAAACTGGGGGGAAAATATCATTGTTAGGGTTGTAATCTTAGTATGTATTTCTCCACTAATGTAATTTTCTCATTTATGATAGTTTAATATCAATTGCACTAAACTCTTACAAGAAGCCAATGATCCAGGAAGTATATTAGGTACTAAGCCCTTAAAGATGAGGAAGACACAACTCGTTCCTAAAGAGGTCTAGGTAGTAACAGAGACAAGTACAGACATATAAATAATGTCCTTTTAGGGCAGTTTCTCAAGCTCCGTACCTCAGCATTTGGAGCCAGATAATATTTTGTTGTGAGGTCTGTTCTGTGCACTGCAGGATGTTTAGCAGCATCCCTAGTATCTATTCGTTATATTCCAGTACCTATACTCCCCTAATTAAGACAACCCTAAATTGTTCATGACATGGCAAATGTTCCCGAGGGCCAAAAATCACACCTAATTTGAGAATAATTGCTCAAGTTATTAAATGCAAAAATACAAGTGTATAGAAATGTAACCATGCTGCTAAGTGATTTACGCTGGTGTGTACTGAGGGGCAGGGGCTGGCTGTAAATAAAAAGATCCGTCAGAGGTGTCTTCACGTTCAGCATGTTTTCTGAACAGCTTCCTGAACTAGGATAGCGTCCAGGTCAGCCAGGATGAGGTGAGGCCACGAGAGGGAGGAGATGGAGTGTAAAATAGAAGACCTGAATCAGTACGGGGCTCATTGATTCCTTGTTGTACACCGAGTACGGAGGTTTGGCAGAGAACGCAGCATGTTATGACGGTGCTGCATCATATTAAATACTGAAGCCTTTCTAGGAAACTGGGCGAAGAGAAACCCCTTTGGTGACGGGGGGAATAAACAGTGAACATTTTTGTGAGCAAGTCATTTGTTCAGATTTCTGGTTGAGAAATGAACTGGCTGTGTTGTGGAGAAAGAATTGGAGGGAGACAGCCTATAGGTAAGATTTGAGCTTCAGTGTGTGTAGTCAAGCAGACAGGAGGATCTGGATTACAACAATGAGAAAAAGTATAGAGAAGAGCATCTGCATCGGAGTATAACTGGGAAAATATATTAAAATGACTTTTCGGTTACTGAACATAAGGCAGTGAAGAAAAATGGAATAACTGGAACACTTTTGGACTGAGTTATGTAGCAGATGCTTCCAGGGCTCACCCATAACCCCTTGGATCCCTTGGCATTTTGAGTATGCTGACTCCCAGCAGTGAGCAACTGGGTCTATTCCAGAGGCATCCCATTTGTCTACGGGAGCCTGCTTGCTGGCATTCACACATAGCCAGGTTGCCAGGGAGTTTACATGTGTCCTGAGGTGGCCTTCAACCAATAACTGCCAGGTACAAGAGGGTATATTCTATACCTCCCCTACATCTGAGCAGGGCAACTCTGACATGTGGCCTGCACTGTCTCCAGAGTTTCCCTGAAGGATTAAGCCAAAGTTCTACATATCGCACTTGATATTTCACCCTTTCTTAGCCTCCAAATTTTTCTGGTACTTCCCCCCTCCCCCCATAAACACAGTTGTTAGTCTTTCCTGAACACAGCTTTTAATAAATTATGTTAACACATATGCTTGTGTCAAGATCTCCCTTCTGATAAACCAAACCTTTTTGTATATTTCAGGCATCTATGGGATATTGGAGGTGACCAGTCATCATTTGGATATCTGGAAATGGAGCTCAGAAAAGGTCTGGTTGAAGTTTTTGGTTACATATTGAGGAAACAATATTTTTAATGCCATTATGGTCTCCTACTGTATATAATACTATGTATTAATTCACATTCACTCAAGTCTTTCCATATGCAGAATCAGTCCTTATCAAATAAAAGTTGAAAACATGTTCTGCTAATATATTATCACCTCTTTTAACAAGAGGTGGGTTGTGAAATTAATATCCAATCATATTTCTAGTACATGCTTTTTCCATTAGCACCTCTATCCCATTTTTCATTTGAGCTGGAACTTCCTGATTAACACTGCCATTCATGCATTTATTTGCTTGTTCCATTATTTGTTCATATGTTCATCTTTAATAAGTAGTTGTGACCATCAGTAAAGTAACAGGCTCTGTGTTAGTCACTGGGAAACAATCATGCATTAAAGAGTGGCTTTTCTACATGAAAAGTGACTATGATGTGCTGTATCTGAGAAGCATATGCTCTTACCAATTAGGAAAAGATACATAACTTGCCATATTCTGGCATGGAATATTAAGAGATTACAAATCATACTCATTATTAAACACAGAGCATGCCTACAGATATATTAGGCAATCTTGTTTTATACATTCAAAAAATATGAAAAACCTAAACACTAAGAAGATGGTATCAACCAGTTAAAGCCTCAATAGTTTTGCATAAATAGGCTCAGGAGAGACACTTGCGTTTCTCAAATGCTTTAGTCAGAACTTCATGGGAATGTTCAGTTAGGGGCTACCAAAATTTTCCAGATAAAACTTGAGGAGTCTGCATAAGAAGAACTATGATCCCCACCACACTGTGTGTTCCCTCTGCTGAATCTTCAACACTCTCCAGAACTGTACTTTTCATAAGAAGCCTCCCATTAAGTGTTCATTTAATTGAATAATTGCATTTAATCCAAATACTGTTCCAAGGCAATGAAATATTTTATTCCCCAATTAGACATGAAATAGTTTCAAATAGTCACAGGAAACTAGCACACAATATGTTCTTAGTGACATGTACCATCTTACAGCACTGTTTTCCTAAAAGTTGTCTTGTATTGAGTAAAGTACTAAGAAAATAACATCTATATGCTGTCTACAAGAGACCCACTTCAGACCTAGGGACACATACAGACTGAAAGTGAGGGGATGGAAAAAGATATTCCATGGAAATCAAAAGAAAGCTGGAGTAGCTATATGCATATCAGATAAAATAGACTTTAAAGAATGTTAAAAGAGACAAGGAAGGACACTACATAATGATCAAGAGATCAATCCAAGAAGAAGATATAACCATTATGAATATATATGTACCCGACATAGGAGCACCTCAATACACAAGGCAACTGCTAACAGCTATAAAAGAGGAAATCGACAGTAACACAATAGTGGGAGACTTTAACACCTCACTCACACCAATGGACAGATCATCTAGTGTTCTAACATGGACTCTGAATATACTTCAAATGGTGGCTAATTTGAGAAGCTGTCAGCTTCAACTTTAATGTACTCTGCATTATGACTGTGTGCTTGGAAGCCTGGAATAGTTCCCTTTCTTAGCATGGATTTATTTTCATTTATATATAATAAAATTATGCAGTTTGTTGTTGCCAAGGGGGAGGGGTTGAGGGACGGATGGATTGGAAGTATGGGATTAGCAGATGCAAACTACTGTGTATAGGTTGGATAAACAGCAAGGTCCTACTGGATAGCAGAGGGAACAATACTCAATATACGGTGATAAACCACAAGGAAAAGAATATGAAAAAGAATGTTTGTGTAACAATCATTTGGCTGCACAGTAGAAATTCACACAACATTGTAAATCAACTATACTTCAATAAAATACACTCAAAAAGATGCAAAACAGAGTTGGTAATGGGGGAAGCTATATATGTGGGGGGGCATATGGGAAATCTCTGTACCTTCCTTTCAGTTTTGCTGCAAACTTAAAACTGCTCTAAAAAAGAAGTCATATGTGTACACCTGAAACTAAGGGAAAAAATGTGGTCTGACCAAGCTATTAGGAATTGGGTACTCATCCATTCATTCAACAAGTTTTTATTGAGTGCCCACTGTGTGTAATTGGTCAAGTACCTGACTTTTATCAGACTATTTTTCTACTCAATGAGAAAATTAATTTTTTAAAAACATGCATGCACTTTCATGTGTTCACCTGAGTGCTCAGCCACAGAAGAGTCTCAGCCCAGTAGCTCAAATTTGAAAGGGCAAGACTGGCTGTAATTATCTGCTGCTACCCTTATATCTGGTTTACCCTTTTAATATAAACCATCTTGTTAGATTTTTGACCACAAGATAGATGAGTAAATGAGCATAAAGTGTTATCTTTTTCTCCATCCATTCATGTAACATAGCCCTGCTTCCTCTGTGTTTGGAGCAGATTCCATTATTCATTGCTCTACTTGCTTTGTTATGGAAGTTGATAAAACTAAGTAGTTAAGTATTTTCTGTATTTTCTTTAGTCTCTCTAGTAACTCTTTCTCTCCCTGAACACTCTCTCTCTTTATATCCAAACATACATATACCCTGAGTCAATAGATATATGACATTACTCTGAATAACAACAAAACCAGATTGGAAGAGCCAGAAGTTTACTTCAAAATACAGAAAGCAAAGAAATAATCAAGAGTGATGTAGGGAAATCGAATTAAAATGTTATTTATCTGAAAAAAAACAAGGAAACAACCTTGCGAGCAATTATAAAAAATATGAAAATCTTACTTCAGTTTTCAGAAGTATATTAATTTGAAAATAACTTTACCAAATACAACTGATTTCTCTTTTGATGTGGAGTTTTAGAATACATTAGCAGATGCAAACAGAAGAACAAAAACAAAACATGATTCAGTTCTGATTTTCTCATTTTACAAAAAGGGTAACAAACCCAGAGGTTAAACAACATGCCCCAAATTGCAAATTGAGTAGTTTTACAGAAATTTAGGTTGTCTATTTAAAACTGTGTAAAAATATTCAAGAATCAAGAAGAGTACATGTAAAGTACTTCAAAGTCCAAATCTTGAAGAGGTAAAACACCTTTCAAATGTAAAATATACAAGGTAATATTGAAAACTGATGAAAGATATCACTAATAAGCCTTGTGGTGTGGCAAAAGGGAAGTGAAGAAGGGTATTAGCAGTGAGCATCATTATTGGTGTATGGAATGTTCATGCATATTACAAGGTATCATGTCCTGAACTTCATTTTTCTTAGTAGAGGATTGTATTGGTTTTTAAAAATATTACATCTCTTTTAAATCATAGCAATCTTGGAGGATAAAAACACTGTTCTTATCACAATTGCTATATTTATTGGATTTATCACAATTTTTCACTGGGTGTCTTCTGTCCCAACAATTGAAATGAATCATAAAAAGTAAAACAAATTGACATCAAAATTATCAACCACAATGTGATAATCCATGTAAAATAAATTGCAAGGAGTTTTTCATACATATCAAAGTATGTCTAGAGCATTGAGGCAATTATATATTAGAAGAAAATTGTTGGGGATTACTTATGTTTCATTCTACTGTTAAAGAAAATGTATTTATTCCATAATTGCCAAACTGATCCCACCTTGCATGTACCAGAAACTAATACATGTGTTGTGGAAGATTTTTCAGAAGTATAAAATTGCTTTTGAAGTGCGACTATTTTTTTTCTTATTTAACTCCTTTTCTTCTTCTGGAAAATAATTTTTCAGAGCACAAGGTGATATAGTGAAAAATAAATTGGCTCTTCAAATGTGTTGAAAATATTCAGTGCTTCTGAGGAATAGACATGTTTCCCTATTCCTGCTAAGTAGAATTAAGAACTCTGTACATTGTAACTAAAACAAACAAAAGACTTTTTAAAGGTGAGAGAAGGCAGCAGACCAGCTAGGGACAAAAACATTGTGATGTGTTCCCTGGGTTTTCTTTTTGGCTTACATTCCATATTTAGAGCTGAAGCAACTGTCAACCCAGAAACGCCAATGTGCACAGACAAAAAACACAAACAATAAAAGCCTGTGCTCTCTAGCCAAATGAGGAAGAAAGAGGCAGCCTTTTGGACAATATGCTTTTAAAGGCAGAAAATTTTACACAGTAACTGCTCTAATTCAGACAAGTAGTGCAGAAAAGAACTGTGCCTCCAGTTCACCCCATGCAAGCTTAGGCTAAATAGGGAACCAACTTCCGACCTCATGAAGATGTAAAAACGCAACAGCCCGATTCATGTCAGTGAAGGTCAGATAAGGAGCCAGGACTTCTGTCATCACTGATCCATAATATCCACCCCACAAATTGCTAATGGGTACCATATGGAAGTCAGAATGCCCACCCTAAAGCAGCAGTAACAAGGGTCTTCTCCTTTAGGTGTCAAGGGATTCCAGGTGGGAAAACTGGGATTCTACTTCCACCTGACATTAGTGAGGCAGCATCTCCTCTTACCTCTTGCCCTATATCTGGCAGAACAAGCCAGCTAAAGGAGAACGTTGGAATAAGATCCGGAGTCTCATAATATGAAAATATCAAGTTTCATTTGAAAACCTGTTTCATACCAAGAACAAGGAAAATCTCAAACTAAATTAAAAAAAATGCCAACATCACGATGACAGAGGTGTTGAATTATCTAATGAAGTTATAAACTGTGGGAGATAAATGACTTTCTTTGTTGACTGGTTTTTCCCTCTAGTGTATAGAATGTTCCCAGCACATAATAGATACTCAACACATACTTCTTGAGTGAATAAATGTCACCGAGAAGACAAATTGTTTACTGCAGATTTTCAGTTATGTTTATAAAACTTAAGTAGCAACACAGCTTCTGATTTAAAAAAAAAAAAAAAAAAAAAAGAGGAGGACATTGAGGACCCAAATGCAGAATCTGGCCCAATAGTAAATAGAATCTCTTGAAGCTAAAGAAAAATGATAACTTATTGTATTAATAAGATTACATCAAACTTATCTTTAGATTTTAAAAGGACAAGAACATCTTTATTTTGCCATATTTGTTGTTAAATTTTAAATTTTCATTTGCTTGTAATGTTCTACTTATTTGAAAATGTTTGATAATTTTTGGTTTCTGCATAAAAACTTAATATTGACAGGATCTTAAAAACTGACTTAATTGTTATTGATAGTATTTATTTTTCTAAGATCTTAGCATTTAAGAAAGATGAAGAAATGAACAGTGCTGAGTTCGGAAGACATTCTACAGACATGTTGAATTTTTATGTTTTAAATCTTGGCATATTTGGAATTTATATATTCATACATTATTAAATATATTAGTTCTCATAAGGTAGCATAAATATAATTCCAGGTCTAGTTTATGCAACTATTCAAATATTTATAAGGGAAAAAAACACAAACACCTTTAATTCTTACTGTTTTGAAACACTGGGTCAAAAAATGGTACTCCTGTTAATAAGTGTTTATTCCCTGATTTGTAGTAGTAAAATGAACAAAACACTATTTTACATTTATCTGACCTCAGATTAAATATGCCTCAGAAAACCTCTTCTAAGTTGATGGCCTAGGCTAACCTTTTTTTTTTTTTTTTTTTTTTAAATAAGCTTAGAACGTATAGACACCAAAGGGGGAAAGCCGCAGGGGGGTTGTGGTGGTGGTGTGATGAATTGGGCGATTGGGATTGACAATGTATACACTGATGTGTATAAACTGATGACTAATTTTAAAAAAAAAGCTCAGAAAATGCACATTTCTTCCAGATAAATTTTTCTTTCAGTATTATGACTCCAATATCTTGCATCAAATTTTGCATAGTATATATTTACTAAATATTTATTAAATTAATTATTCAATAGTTTAGATTTCTCTTCTTCCTGCATCTTAGCTTTTTTTTTCTTTTTACTATTTTACGCTTTCTTCTATAGATTAGAGAACACATCAGTTTTTCTTAAGACTACTAGAAATTTTGGATTCTATGTATTTACACTCCAGCTAGAGCAAAAAAAATTATATAACCTACTTGGAGTATAGATTGATATTCTATCAATTTTAATACAATTTTATTATTTTACTGAAATAGTTTGTTTTATAATTGTTATTGTTCATGAAATTGCAATTGTACAATCCAGAATTATAGCCTGAAACTTTATATTCCCTAAGATTATTGTCAATAGCAAAACTTTTTAAAGTAATATGAAGCATCCATTATATTTTTGTATATTCACATTTCAAAAGAAAATTAAGAGCTGAAAAATAACACCATAGGTATCTGACACAAGGAATTTAGTACAATATTATGAAAACAACAACAAAACCAGAATCCACTGTAAGCTTGGATAAATTAACTTCTTTGTAGTTTGGTTTCCTATCAAATCCTACATCATCTCAAAGATGTCCTAAAGTTAAAAAGCACAAAAAGGCTATATAAATACATGGACAAGACTACATTACTCTCGTCTTAAATCAACCCAAATTGTTAATTTAAAATACCATTTTTACAATAATTTGAATAATAGATTCAGCTGTTGGTCTGATCTGAATGTTTGTGTCCCCTCAAAATTCATATGTTGAAATCTTAATACCCAAATTATGGTATTAGGAAGTGGGGCCTTTGGGGGGTGCTTAGGTTATGAGGGTGAAGCCCTCATGAATGGGATTAGTGTTCTTATAGATGAGATTCCACAGGGCTCCATAGTACCTTCCCCCATCAGAGGATACAAGTCTGTATTTTGGAAGAGGGCCCTCACTGAACCATGCTGTCACTTTGATCTAGGGCTTCCAAAACTGTGAGAAATACATTTCTGTTATTTATAAGCTAATCAGCCTGTGGTATTTTGTTATAGCAGCACAGACAGATCAGGACAGCTACTTTTAAATTTGGAGGAGACAGCCAAAGGGTACAAAGCTTCAGTTTTGACAGATAATTAATTGCTGGAAATCTAATGTGCAGCACAGTGCCTATAATTAATGCTTTATTGTTTGCTTAAAATTTCTTAAAAGGGTAGACCTTTTCCTAAGTGTTCTTATCACAAAATAATTTAATAAATAGTAAAAGGCGTAGGAGGAAACTTTACCGTGGTGAAGGTTTCATGGGTGTATACTTATCCCCAAACTCATCAAGTTGTATACAATAAATATACCGTTTTTTACATGTCAATCATACCTCAGTAAAGAGGTTTCAAAATGTGGATGATATTTATAAGATGAGATAAAATGCAAACAAAAATGGTTAAGGCTCATCTCTTGTTAACTCTTACATCAGAAAGTTTTAGCCTTGAGAAACTTCAACAATGGCGGGAAGCACACCAAACTTGCATTTACTTGTAAGGATTCAACTGTTGGTGCTTGGGCTAAAGAGTAATTAGTAGCAGCAGCTGCAGCAGTAACAAAGGGGACGAAAAGAAGAAATGTACAGAGTGAGGTTGGTCCCCCTCCTCATTCCATTCATGGACTGGAGACAATTCATCCAAGTCTCTTGAGAGAGAGGTGGGGATAGGAATCTGCTCTTTCACATGTGGTCCTGGTCTGCAAATGCTGAATGAGAGCCAAGTGATTAATCTGGTCTCACGGGAAGTGGGGACCAGGAAGTAAACCTCATGTGCTAGACACAATAAGAGACAGTCTTTTGGGAAGTTGCTGGGAACTCAATAAATCTCCTGACCTATTCCCTGCCTGGGTTTGGAATAACTGAGAAAAAATTGTGTCACCTAGTTGGAATAGCACTGAAAATATGATGGAGCAGTGGCTTAGCTCTACTAAAACTGTCAGCGTGGAGAAGAGAAACTTATTCATTTTCTTTAGGCAACTGTCACCCAAGAGAAGGAAAAGTTGAGCAATCCAAGTCCACTTCCTTTCAGCAAACTCATCCATTCCTCAAGTTACAGCCCCAGATCTGGGGAGAAGTGAGTTAGGTTATAAAGAGGAGCATCATTCTGAGAGTCTTCTCCTAGAAGACTACATCAGAAAAGCTACATCAGAAATGGAATGAATTCCTCCCTAAGGTATATGTCTGTCTGCAGTTTAACCAGTTTCTAAAATAATTTTATTTCAATGTGATTTTTTGTTATATATTCTGATATTAGATGCTAATTATATTTTTGCCATTATTGAAAATTAGTACACAACAGTTGCTCATGAATTTCTTGCACTATATTTTTAACATCTTCACTGTAGTATAATTGCTCTACAATGTTGTTAGTTTCTGCTTTAAAGTGAATCAGCTATACATATACACACATCCCCATATCTCCTCCCTCTTGTGTCTCCCTCCCATCCTCCTATCCCACTCCTCTAGATGGTCACAAATCACGGAGCTGATCTCCCTGTTACGCAGCTGCTTCCCACTAGCTATCTATTTTACATTTGGTAATGTATGTATGTCCGTGCCACTCTCTCACTCCATCCCAGCTTAACCTTCCCCCTCCCCATAACCTCAAGTCCATTCTCCATGTCTTCATCTTTATTCCTCTATTACCCCTAGGTTCTTCATAACCTTTTTTGTTTTAGGTTCCATATGTGTGTTAGCATACAGTATTTGTTTTCCTCTTTCTGACTTACTTCACTCTGCATGACAGACTCTAGGTCTATCCACCTCACTACAAATAACTTCATTTCTTTTTATGGCTGAATAATATTCCATTGTATATATGTGGCACATATTCTTTATCCATTCATATGTCAAAGGACACTTATGTTGCTTCCATGTCCTGGCTATTATAAATAGAGCTGCAATGAACACTGTGGTATATGACTCTTTTTGAATTATGGTTTTCTCAGGGTATATGACCAATAGTGGGATTGCTGGGTCACGTGGTAGTTCTATTTTTAGGTTTTTTTTTTTTTAAAGAACCTCCATACTGTTCTCCATAGTGGTTGTGTCAATTTACATTCCCACCAACAGTGCAAGAGGGTTCCCTTTTCCCCACACCCTCTCCAGCATTTATTGTTTGTAGATTTTTTGATGATGGCCATTCTGACACATGTGAGGTGATACTTCATTGTAGTTTTGATTTGCATTTCTCCAATGATTAGTGATGTTGAGCATCCATTAATGTGTTTGTTGGCAATCTGTACATCTTCTTTGGAGAAATGTCTATTTAGGTCTTCTGTCCATTTTTGGATTGGGTTGTTTGTTTTGTTGAGATTGAGCTATATGAGCTGCTTGTAAATTTTGGAGATTAATCCTTTTTCAGTTGCTTCATTTTCTAGAACTATTCTTGCAGCTTCAAACTCTCTGGACTGGTAGCTTCTTTAGGAGTTAGGAAGTGTGTTTACAGTTTTTTTGTTTTGAGGCTTAACAAAGACTAAATATTCCATACATTTTTATTAAATAACTGACTGAATATAAAATGAATGATTAAATAGAATGTATTATTTCTATAACTAAATACTAAGTATTAAGTGACAAATACATTTGGCCAAATATAATAAGTTCCCTACAAGTATTTATAACCCCCAAAGAATATGTACACATAAATTTAATTTCAACTTAGAGCATATAATTTTACACTAATTTTAAACCCACTGTATCCCAGTACAAACCAACACGTCAGCATGATATTTAAAACATTCTGCATCTTTGGAATTCATGCAGTGGGGTTTATCATGATCTTTCCCTCCCCTGTCCTTGTTATAAATAAAATTTAATGAGGAGTCCTTGGTCCTTCAGTGTTTTCCTAAATGACTCTTGCCACTAATTGGCTAAATTGCACAGCTGCCACCTACTTCATTTAGCACAGCATGAATTTAGCAGACTTGACTTAATAAAAACCTATAATATTTGCAGCAAACTAACCTCTAATCAGCAGAACATGAAAGATACATTCTGCATATTCAAGTAAACAGTCCAGAGTTCAGCAAACTGATTTCGATGGTGAGGGAGTATTTCCACAGTTTCAGATGCGATAGGAAAGACAAGGTTAATAATAATATCTAAAACTACAGGAAAGTTTTTTTGTTTTTGTTTGGTTTTCTTTTTGGTAGTGGAGAAAATGGCGTTTCACAGGAAGTCTCCAGTTTCACACAAAATTAAGGCTGTTTAGCATGGTTTCTCTGAATATACGCCAAGCACCTACTAAGATACGCTTTTCTCTCTTGGTCCTCTCAGATTGCATTAGGCAAGGGTTTCATGTCTCTAAACTGTTTCTGAATAATTTCCTCTTGTAGTAGCCTTATCATAAAATATTTAAAACATCCCAGTGGAAAGTCCCTAAAAATAGATGCTTTCCCAAAATAGAAGTACAGTGGGTCATGTGTTAAGAACATAATCTCACTAAGTTGAAAGAAGTCCTGTAGGGTAAAAACAGCTTAGGATCAGATGCTGAGAAAGAAGGAAACGTTTTCAGAGTATTAGATGCTTTGTAGTACAAGTTTTGCCACTATTTTAGAAAAAGAACTAATTGAAATGCAGAGCAGATAAAATATAATCATCTCGGAGACTTGGAAAACAACATTCAAACTCAACCTCTGAGGTGGTAACTACATGTAAGATCTTAGGTCACTTCCAACTGTTACTGCTTACCCCCTGCCCCCCATTTTATGAGCTTCTGATTTTTCTTCAGATACTTATAAATATGTATTTAAATTACTTTAATAATAACCTCTAGCCCTTGAAGCCTAATTAACCAACTTTGTGTACATAGTTAAGTGAAAAAAAAATTAATTCTTGGCTATGCTTAGAGTATTTCTCAAGAATTTTTAAGTTAAGTGTGCACAGGAAGCATCAATAGGGAATTATTTTTTTAAGTACTTTAAACTTCTATTTGTAGAGTTTTTTTTTTTTTTAATTTGTAATTTTTGGCTGCATTGGGTCTGTTGCTTCTCAGGCTTCCTGTAGTTGCGGCAAGCGGGGCCTACTCTTCATTGTGGTGCACGGGCTTCTTACTGCACTGGCGTCTCTTTTTGTGGAGCACAGGCTCCAGGCATGCAGGTTTCAGTAGTTGCAGGATGTGGGCTCAGTAGTTGTGGCTTGTGGTCTCTAGAGCTCAGGCTCAGTAGTTGTGGCACACAGGCTTAGTTGCTCTGCAGTACATGGAATCTTCTCAGACCAGGGATCAAACCCATATCGCCTGCACTGGCAGGCAGACTCTTAACCACTGAGCCACCAGGGAAGTCCATCAGTGGGGAATTTTGAAAAATCTGACTACCTGAGCTACCTCCAAATATTTCCATTCAACAGATCTGGCTCACATAGCACAATAATATTCTGAAACAAATGTTCGTGAAACAAGGCAGCATAGAGTGGGTAAGGAATACGCGGGTCCAGAGACTTACTGGTCTTCAACAAGGTAAGGGCTGAAGTTGACAGTAAACTTTTAGGAACATTTATGGCCATTTGACAAAAGAGCTTAATGTGTGTTTAATCTAACAACAAAATTTGGCTTCTACTCGTATTTTGTGTTGTCCTGGTGATTGAGGAAATTTTTCCAAACAATTTTAAAAAAGAAATGACTTCAGAAGACTGGAGGAAATGGAGAAATCTGTACTTTGAGTACATTTCAGTAAAAATGAATTAGAAAATCTAGGAAGAGGGAGCTTTGTAAACTGTTACAAATTAAATTCACTTGTTGCTTAATTTTTAAAACATTCTGATTTTTCCTAATTATTTTGTTATTGATTCTTAGTTATATCTGTTATGGTCAGATAATATGGAAATGATTTCAATCCGTTTAGATTTATCAAGATTTTCTTCATGACATGTTCTACTTTGGTGAAAATTCCATGTGCAGTTGAAAAATATGAGTATACTGTAGTGGTTGGGTATATTATTCTATTAATGCTAATTGGTTAATGGTGTTCAAATAATCTATATCTGTATGTATATTTTCTACTTCTGCTATCAATTACTGTAAAAAATATGGCAAAACCTTCAAATTAGGAATTCTAATTCTGACACAGGAGTGTACACAAACTAAAGCTAATCCTATCCAATGATAACAACTATAAATTCTGGCCAAAATAAAAGAACAACACAGAACAATAAAAGAGCAATGCAGAGGCAGACAGGTGGACACTGAATACACTGCATAGAAAGTTTGCTTCAGAGCTGAACTTAGAGAATGCAACTCTCATAATAGGCTGCAAGCAAAGCAATCCTTTACTGCAGAGGGTGACATTATTATCTTTATACTGGTTATTTGCTTCTGTTTTAGAGGGAGAAACTACCTTCCAATTCCAAGCCTGTTTAGTATACAAACATTCTTGAAAAGATAGTTTTAAATAAAATCTGTCAGTGCATGTGCTGTAGGTTTTCAAGATAAAATGAAGGACATCTAGATAAATTTGAATATCCAATAAACAATTTCTTCTAGTATAAACATGTCCCTGAAATACATGGTATATACTTACACTAAAAATACTGCTTATTTGAATTTAAGTGAGCATCTTCTACTATTTACCAAAATTACAATCGTAACTGCTTGAAAGACATGATGAAATGTCAAAGACCCATGGAGAACTGTCTACCAGCAATGAGTTTCCCAATTTTGTTTTACTTTGTGTGCTTTTTTCCCCCAGGGCAAGCCTCAGTTGCCAACTTAAACAGAAGACACAATGTTGGAAAGTCCACTATCTTTCTGCCCAGAGGTACCAAGGAAAAGAGCCCAGGCAGGCTACAGAGAGGAAGTGAATCCCAGAGAGAGAGCCAGAGAAAGGTATTCTGAATCTCTACAATAAATTACTAAAATACTCGATCAGTCCCTAAACTATATATGCACTGGAGTGACCCAAAACACCATATTAAAATACGTCACTAAAATAAGATTTGCACTGCTGCCCATAGAAGGTGAGACACCTTTACTATGAATTTAACAAGACTGATTCCTTGCTAAAATAGAAACACCAACATGCTGCTGATCACTGTGATGGAAATCTGAGTCTAAAGAACATTACAGACAATATACAGGATATAATCTAGAAGGGCTCAGTAAGTATAAAAAAAAAAAAAGAATTTAAAAGGACATTGACCAGGCTTCCCTGGTGGCGCAGTGGTTGAGAGTCTGCCTGCCGATGCAGGGGACACGGGTTCATGCCCTGGTCCAGGAAGATCCCACATGCCGCGGAGCGACTGGGCCCGTAAGCCATAGCCACTGAGCCTGCACATCCGGAGCCTGTGCTCTGCAATGGGAGAGGCCACAACAGTGAGAGGCCCACGTACCACCAAAAAAAAAAAAAAAAAAAAGGACATTGACCTATTCAAAGAAACAAAAAATCAAAATATGCTAATACTTAGTTACTTAGATGTTATAATTGTCAGAAAAATATTTCAAAGCAGCTCCTATAAACTTGTTCCTGGAAGCAAAAGAAAATACATTTGAAATGAATGAAAAGAGAGGAAATCTCACTGAAGAAAATAAAAACAAATAAAAGTTACGGAATGAAAACTACAATTTCTGATTTTATAACATTGTCAGTGGGCTTAATAGCAGAATGGAAATAACAAAAACATCAGGAACTTCAAAAGAGATGAACATAAATTATGCAACCTAAGGGGCACAAAGAAAAAAAAGTGGAAAAATGTAAAAGGCTTAGGAAGTGTTGGGACAATGTGTCTAACCAATGTGCAATTGAAGCCCAAGAAGAATTAATGAGAGACTGAAAAATATTTGAAGAAAAATGTCTGAAAAATTTCCAAAACTGTGGAAAGAAATAAATTCACAGTGAGGACTGGTAAGGGTAAATTCAAAGTAAACCAAGTTTACGTATGTCATGATCAAACTGTTGAAATCCAAAGATAATGAAAATGTCTTGAAAGAAACCAGAGGTAACAATATCAGACAGAAGGTTCGAATTTGGGGAAACATTAAGTGGATGCAACATGGCAAGTATTTGGTAAGTACAAAAGATTCTCTTTTCCTCTTAAGTTGGTTTTAAGTTGTCATGTACATTTTAAACAAGATTTTCAGTTTGGGGATTTATGGTTTCAGCTATGATATGTAAAGAGCATGGAAGGCGTCACTCTTATCCTTGAAAGAGAAGCTGAACAAACTAAAAATAATGACTTTTTTGGACTCATCAGAGAACTGAGTTTGGCAAACTGCCACACTGAAGTGTAGAGAGACAGACACAACGGAAATTGGCTTACCTAGAGTAGAAGCCACTTAAGCCCTAAATTGCTGGGATACTTAGGTGGTAATTGTGATGAACTGTTGGATGCTGGATGTGGATTATCAGATGAGTGAGAAATTCCTGGGGGCCACATCCTAGATGAGCCCCAATTTTGGGGGGTTTACCTTCAACAGGAATCTACTGTGTTCTTACAGTGAAGATGTAAAAGAGACTCTCTCATACTTCTGGCAGATAAAACACACCCAGAGTTCTCTTCATAACAAAGATACACCCCGCAGAAAAATGACTTTATCAGAGCCCAATTTCGGTTGGTAAAAGAAACACCTCTCTCTCCTATCCCCTCCAGCCTTCCTATATCACCTAAGGAGAAAAAAAATACAGTCATCAGGAGTTATATATTTAAAAAGAATAGATTGGCAAAGCTGTAGTCAGAGAACAGAGAAGTGACTAGGGGTAAAGAACTACACAACTGGAGAAATGTTTGTGAGTATCTCAGCTCTGAGAACCAAATCAGAAGCATATCAAATATTCGAATTCACCCCCAAATTTTACCACCACCTCCTATAGTATAATAACAATGGATTAGAAATATAAGAGCTGTGAGACCCAACTAAAGAGGAGTACTTATAAAAAAGTGCAAAATCAAGAGGGAAGACAAAGCAAGGACACTAGAAGAATTTGAAGCCTCTGGCACAAATGACTATAGAAAACAAAGACCAACCACAAGCTAAAAGGCAAAGAGAAAAAAATAAAGAGTTAAAAAGAACACGATATCTAAGAACTGTAGGAAAATATAAAAAATCTATTATTGGAATAACAGCAACAACAAAAAAGAATGGAGCAGAAAAATGATAATAAGCAGGATAAATACCAAATAACTCACACTAGGCACATCATAGTCAAGGTGAAGAAAAAGAAAAATTATAATTTAGATTAAAACAGATTTCTTATAGAGAAACAGAAATAATCACAGTAGACTTTTTGTCATAAACCATGCAAGGAAGTTGAACACTGAAATATTTAAAATTCAGAACAAAAGAAGACAAACTAACCTATAATTCTACTTCAAGGAGAATGCCATTCAAACATGAAGAGACATAAAGACTCTCTCAGGCAAACAAGAAACAAGAGAATTCATTGCCAGAAATAGAAACATTTCTAAAAGAAATGTTAAACAAATTGTTCAGGGCAAAGGTAAATTAGACAATTCAGAACTTGGATCCACACAAAGAAAGGGAGAGACACAAAGGAGGAGGAAATGAATGTATATTAGTTTTCATATTCTTCATTGACCTAAAAGCAAAAGGAAAAGTAGTGCAATGGAAAAGGTGATTGTAAACATGGGTGACTGAAATCATTACTGTATAGTCACATGGGGCAGGAGACTGACTCGGGAATTTTATTTTGTAAATTGTCTGTACCACATGTGAAGCAGTATAGTGTTATTTGAAGGTAAACAGATTTGTTAAAAATCTATTTTGTGAACTCCAGGGAAACCACACGATGTTTTTTAAACATATAATCGATAAACTGGGAAGATACACTGGAACTCTGAGTCGATGAAAATCAGAAAGCATAAACAGAGGTAGAAAAAAGAAAAAAAAAGAACAAATACAACAAATAGGAAACCGTTCCAAACTTGGAAGGTATCAATCCAACTAAATAATCACAAGAAATCTCCATGGTCTTAAATACACTAATTAAAAGATAGAAATTGTCAACAGTGCCATGCTATTGAGAGATAAATGAACCATAAAGCAATGAAAATATGGTTAAACCTTAAACATATTGCTAAGTGAAAGAAGCTAGTCTTCTAGCTTTATAGCATATAAATTGAATTATACAGTATGTATAATACTGTACCTACTGTATAATTTTATGCAGTATGTATAAAATTATATAAAAATTTATATAATTCAATTTATATGCTATAAAGGCAAAACTATGGAGAAAGTGAACAGATGAATAGTTTCCAGCATTTATTGGAGGAGAAGGTTGAATACATGAAACAGAAGATTTTAGGATAAGGGAACTATTTTGTGTGATACTGTAGTGGTGAATACATGACACTATGCAGTTGTCAAAACCCACTGCAGAAAGAGTGAATCTTACAGTGTACAAATAGATAAAAAAAATTGGGGTGACATCAAGGAAATCCCAGGATGATAGCTGACTCTAACAAAGAATTTAACTGTATGTGTAAACGACTTCACTGAAAAGGGGTACAAAAATGTTGATAACCCAAGTAACTATTGAAATGAATGAAGTCTCTAAGACTAAAGGCAAAGGAACCTACACAAAACCTCTACTTGTTAAAATTATTTCCTATAGGAGTACGGGTTAACAATACTGATGCTGCTGGGTAGACATACTGAAATGAACAATTAAGGAAAATGAACAAGTACACCAGAGCCAAGTGAAAAATTCCAGGTAGTTAAAGTTGGAAGAATTCAAGTATGAAAATAAAGAATTATCAGATTCTAACTTAAAGTATAAATAACTATCCATGAATCCATACCAATATAAATAAATGAACAATTAATAGTGGGGGGAGACAAATATTCCACGCAGAATTCCAAATGATACATGTAGATACTCCACCCTCAAGGATTTGGAATATAAATCCCTACATACATGTGGGCTGTGCATAGTGGCTTCCTTCCAAAGAATATAGCATGGGAAATGGGGAAGAATATATTTTTAGTGGAAAAATTTAAGTTTACTGACATTTGTTTTATTGTCCAGCATATAGTCTCTAAGGATCAGTGATCTTTAAAAATTACCTGGGCTCTTGAAAAGAACATCACTCCTCTGAACTTTCTATGTGTGTTTGGCTTACTATCAAAACTAGATTTACCAATCTAAATAGGCCTATACTTTTTGAAGAAATTGAATAATTAAGTCTTCAAAAGCAGAAAACACCAGGTTCAGATGGGTTCACTGGTGAATTCTACCCAACATTTTAGGAAGGAATTATAACTATGCTCTATGTCATCTTTCAGATTATGGAAACAGCTAAAATACTTCCTAATTTATTCTATGAGGCCAGAATTACCCAAATACCAAAACCAGAAAAAGACATAAGAAAACAACATAGATGAACCTAACTGCAAAAATCCTCAACAAAGTATTAACAAATCGGGCTTCCCTGGTGGTGCAGTGGTTGAGAGTCCACATGCCGATACAGGGGACACGAGTTTGTGTCCTGCTCCGGGAAGATCCCACATGCCGCAGAGCGGCTGGGCCCATGAGCCATGGCCACTGGGCCTGCGAGTCTGGAGCCTGTGCTCTACAACGGGAGAGGCCACAGCAGTGAGAGGCCCGCGTACCACACACACACAAAAAAAGATTAATAAAAAAATTAACAAATCTAATCCAAAAATGTACACCAGCAAAAAAATTATGACTCACTGAAGGCTCAGAGGATGATTAGCATTTTATAGAAATAAAGTATTTTAAAATTAAGGTATGTGTATTGGTTTTATATATATATACACACATTTATTTATTTTTGGCTGCATTGGGTCTTCATTGCTGCGTGTGGGCTTTCTCTACCTGCAGTGAGCAGGGGCTACTCTTCGTTGTGGTGCACGGGCTTCTCATTGCAGTGGCTTCTCTTGTTGCGGAGCACAGGCTCTAGGTGCATGGGCTTCGGTAGTTGCAGCACACGAGCTCAGTAGTTGTGGCTCACCGGCTCCAGAGCACAGGCTCAGTACTTATGACACATGGGCTTAGTTGTTCCGCGGCATGTGAGATCTTCCCAGACTGGGGCTCAAACCCATGTCCCCTGCATTGGCAGGTGGATTCTTAACTACTGCACCACCAGGGAAACCCTGTTTTGTTTTGTGTTTGATATAATGCTATTGCACA
The DNA here is from genome assembly GCF_949752795.1 of Hyperoodon ampullatus. Classification (NCBI taxonomy): domain Eukaryota; kingdom Metazoa; phylum Chordata; class Mammalia; order Artiodactyla; family Ziphiidae; genus Hyperoodon; species Hyperoodon ampullatus. Next base: position 79,336,074 of record NC_136926.1, read on the forward strand.
CTTGATATACTATAGTATCGTGTAAACATAACTTTTATATGCACTGAGAAGCCAAGAAATTCACGTGACCTGAATATTATGATATTTGCTTTACTGCTGTGGTCTGCAACTGAATGCACAGTATCTCCAATGTATGTCTGTATAAAAAGAATAACACATGACAAAGCTGGATTTATCCTATGTGAGCAAGTCTGGTTCAGTCTTTGAAACCAGATAATTTATCACATCAACCTGCTAAGAAATATCACATGATCACACAGTAGATGCAGAAAGAGCACCTGACAAAATTCAACACATATTCACTATAAAAACCCTGTGTACTAAGAACAGAAGGAAACTTATTTAACTTTATAAAGACTATTGCCAAAAAAAACCCCTATAGCTAACATTACACTTAATGATGTGAAACTCAAAGATTTTCAGCTAAGATCAAATATAAAGCAAGGGTGATCCATTTCAATACTCCTTTTCAATATCATACTGGAAGTTTTAGTTAACACAAGGAGGAAAAAATAGTATACAGATTGGGAAAGAAAAAAGTAAAATTATCTTTTTCAGATAACATGATTATCTATGTAGAAAATTAGGAAGAACAGATAAAAGTACTCCTGGAAATATGCAATTATAGCAAGTTTGCAGGATGCAAGGTTCTTTATAAAAGTCAATTGCTTTTACATATACTAGCAATGAACAAGTAGAATTTGAAATTAAAAACATTTTTATTGCCCACCCCACCCCCACAAAAATACAGTACTTAGGTATAAATCTAACAATATATGTACAAGAGATCCATATGAGGAAAACTACAAACTCTGATCAACAAAATCAAATAACTAAATAAACGGAGATATTCCATGGGTATGGATATAGGAATACTCAAAATCCATGAGTATGGATAGGAATACTCAAAATTGTCAAGATGTTAGTTCTTTCTATCTTGATTTATAGATTTGATGCAATCCTAGTCAAACTCCAGCAAGTAATTTTGTGGATTTTGACAAACTGATTCTAAAGTTAGGAGTGGCAAAGACCCAGAACTGCCAAGACAACGTTAAAAGAAGAACAGAATTGTAGGACTAAGACTACCTGAGTTAAAAACATTATAATACTACACTAATCAAGACACTGTGGTACTGGTGAAAGGACATATAGATCAGTGGAACACAATAGAAAGCCAGGAAGTAGATCCACATAAACTCAACTGGTCTTTGATGACCAAGCAAAAACAATACAATGAAGTAAATATAACCCTTCAGCAAATGGTACTGGAACTACTGGACATACATGCAAAAAAATAAACCTAGACACAGACTTTACACCCTTTTCAAAATTTAACTCAAGATGGATCATAGATCTAGGCAATAACACAGGGGAAAACCTACATGACCTTGGGTATGTGACTTTTTATATACAAAAGGCATAATCCATGAAATAACTGATAAACTGGACTTCACTGAACCTAAAAACTTCCACCCTACCAAAGAATGTCAAAAGAATGAGAAGACAAGCCAGACTAGGAGAAATATTTGCAGAAGGCACATTTGATAATAGATTGTTATACAAAATATACAGAGATACTTTAAAATTCATCAATAACAAGCATGCTAATTGAAAAATTGGCCAAAGACCTCAACAGGTACATCTACAGATGGCACATAAGCATATAAAATGGTTCTCCACATCACATCACCAAGGAAATGCAAATTAAAACAACAATGAGGTATTACTATATACCTAGAAGAATGGCTAAAATCCAGAACACTGACAACATTAAATGCTGGTGAGGATGTGGAGCACAGAAACTCTTTCATTGCTATTGGGAATGCAAAATGGTAAAGCACCTTGAAAGACAGCTTGGCACTTTCTTACAAAACTAAACATACTTTTATCATATGATTCAGCAGTTGTGCTCCTTGGTATTTACCCAAAGGAATTGCAAACTTATGTCCACACAAAAATCTGCACATGGATGTTTATAGCTGATTTATTCATAATTGCCAAAACTTGGAAACAACCAAGATGTCTTTCAGTAGGTGAATGTATAAATAAGTCATGGCACAGAGACAATGGAATATTATTTAGTGCTAAAAAGACATGAGGTATCTCATATCAAGTTTAAAAAGACACGAAGAAACCGTGAATGCATATTAGTAAGTATAAGAGGTCACTCTTAAAAGGCTACATATTGCATGACATTCTGTATGTTTAATATGTCTATATGACATACTATATGACATTCTGGAAAAAGGCATAACTATGGAGACAGACCCATAGAATTATACCACCAGGAGTGAACTATGTAATATAATATAAACTATGGACTTTGGGTGATTATGATGTGTTAATGTAGGTTCATCAGTGGCAACAAATGTACCATGCTGGCTGTGGATATTAACAACAGGGGAAGCTATGCATGTGTAGGGATAGGAGGGTATGTGAGAAATCAAACTTTCTCCTAAGTTTTATGGGAACCTAAAACTGATCTAAGGAAGTAAACATTTATTTCATATTTATTTTGAAGGATACTTTTAAACCATTTTTTAATTGAAGTATAGTTAATATACAATGTTGTGTTAGTTTGAGGTGTACAGCAAAGTGATTCAGTTATACATAGTTATTCTTTTTCAGATTCTTTTCTGTTGTAGATTATAAGATATTGAATATGGTTCCCTGTGCTATACAGTAGGTCCTTGTTGGTTATCAATTTTATATATAGTCGTGTGTGTATGTTAATCCCAATCTGCTAATTTATCTCTCCCCTGAAAGGCCCCCCTCCCACCTTGCTATTCCCTTTGGTAACCATGTTTTTCTTCTATATCTGTGAGATGTTTGTTTTGTAAATAAGCTCATTTATATATATATTTTTTAGATCCCACATTAAGTGGTATCATATGGTATTTGTCTTTCTGACTTACTTCACTTAGTATGATAATCTCTAGGTCCATCCATGTAGCTGAAAATGGCCTTATTTCATTTTTATGACTAATATTGCATTGTATATACATATATATACCACAGCTTCTTTATCCATCCATTTGTCAATGGACACTTACGTTGCTTCCATGTCCTGGCTATTGTAAATAGTGCTCCAATGAACATTGTGATACATATCTCTTTTTGAATTATGGTTTTCTGAGGGTATATGCCCAGTAGTGGGATTGCTGGGGCATATGGTAATTGTACTTTTAGTTTTTTAAGGAACCTCCATACTGTTCTCCATAGTGGCTGTACCAATTCACACTCCCACCAGCAGTGCAAGAGTGTTCCCTTTTTTCTACACCCTGTCCAGCATTTATTGTTTGTAGATTTTTTGATGATGGCCATTCTGATCAGTGTGAGGTGATAATTCATTGTAGTTTTGATTTGCATTTCTCTAATAATTATCAATGTTGAGCATCTTTTCATGTGCCTGTTGGCCATCTGTATGTCTTCTTGGAGAAATGTCTATTTAGGTCTTCTGCCCATTTTTGGTTTTTTTTTTTTTATATATCAAGCTGCTGTTTGTATATTTTGGAAATGAATCCCTTGTCAGTCACTTCATTTGTGAATATTTTCTCCCATTCTGTGAGTTGTCTTTTCATTTTGTTTATGGTTTCCTTTGCTGTGCAAAAGCTTTTAAATTTAATTAGCTCCCATTTGTTTATTTTTGTTTTTATTTCCATTACTCTAGGAGACGGAGCCAAAAAATATTGCTGCGATTTATGTCAAAGGGTGTTCTGCCTATGTTTTCCTCAAGGAGTTTTATATTATCCAGTCTTACATTTAGCTCTTTAATCCATTTTGAATTTTTTCTATATGGTGTTAGAGAATGTTCTAATTTCGTTCATTTACATGTAGCTGTCCTTATGTTACATGTAGAATTCTATACACATTATTTTCTTTTCACTATTTTAAAGGTGTTAAACTTGTAGAGTCTATTGGAAAAAGTAAGTAAAAATACAATTGCAATGTTTTTAGTGAGTGAAATATCATATACACAATTCTCCTATATGAGAAGAATACCATATCATCTTCTAAATAACATTAGGACTATCTGAAAAATCTTTCCTGATGGGCTAGTACCTAAATGAACTTGAAGGAAGGAGCTTGGCAGGAAATGGAGGTTACAGTCAGACACTTTATTTAAGTAGCAAAGATATCCAAGGGATTTAACAGGGAAAAAAGTGATGGTTAGATAAATGCTCAGTTTGACTGAAGTATAAAGTTTAAAGGAACAACAACAGGAGACCTTTTATATACTAAAGATTTTAAAGGCTCACCTGAATAATGCAAGAATTCATTAAAGAATTTTAAGCATGGGCTTTGAATACATTGTTTGGATTTTAAAAGATTTTGTGGGTGACTGACCTGACAAAGGATGAGTTTAAGACAGTCACACTTAAAGGGATTTCAGTACGGAAACTGATGGGAGTAATCTGAACAGAAATAAACAAAGATTGAAACACAGCACAGACCATGGGGATTATACATAAATTTGGAAATGTAAAATATAATGTTAAAGATTGGATTTATGGATGAAAGAAGGAGATAAGTCTAGAATGATGCCCACATTTGTGACCTTTGGAACTTGACATGTGGGGTGCTGATCATTAAGATGGAGGTCGACAAAGAACAGGAGAATACTGAATTCACACAGGCTCAATTAAAACCTGAGGTTCCTGTTCACTAGGCAATTGTATATATAGGTCTGAAGTTCAGGAAAGCTGTGGATGGCGGAAGTATGTTTTGGAGCATATATCAAGGTCACCAACATTTTTGGCATGATGAGACCCCATAGGGATACTGTGAGAGGAGAAGTTAGCCAAGGAATAAAATGTTAAGAAAACCCAGTCTTTTAGATACAGTCACAAAAATAGAAGCAAAGGATACTGAGAAAGAGTTGCCGCAGAGGCAAAGGTAAATTAAGGGAGAGCGATGTCAAAGCCAAAGGAAGAGAGTGTTTCAATGAGATTTTAAAAAATCAGCATTGACAGAAGAAAGTAAAATCAAGATCTCTGAATCTGGAGAGATTACTTTAAAAGGGGATAAACAAGTAGATCTTTAAGACATCTTGCTATCCAGAAACGAATCTAGTTCAAAGAACAAACACCAGTTCTTTTTTTGTATAAGAGATTTTTTTGTTAGCCAGATGAATACTGAACTCCAGAATAGCAAAGGCTTGCTTTTATAAAAACATTTAGTAAGATTTAAGATCTAAAAAATAATTTCAGCTTTATTTAAATAATAGTTTTAATTTTTTATTTTTTTTGAATTTTATTTTTTTATACAGCAGGTTCTTAATAGTCATCAATTTTATACACATCAGTGTATACATGTCAATCCCAATCGCCCAGTTCAACACCAGTTCTTTTTGATCTGAGAAAATTCTTTAAGTGGCCTGTGCCTCAGTTATCTCATTTGTAAAATTAGCATAAAAATAGTTCACCTGCTAAATGGATTTTCTTTCTATCAGGAATATATATCAAGTATTGCAGCAATACGTAGTCAACAATGCATGTAGGAAAAATATTTGCTGTTATCTGAATTTCCTTGTTCTTCTTTTGTATGTATTGCTGAGGGTTTTTTTTTGTTGTTGTTAGAAGTATGCTTCTGTATAACTGATAATTTTGATGATTTTTGAAATTTGTTTGAATATATACAATATAACCTGCATCATATCCATGAATGTTAATACTTATTCCTGGATGCTTTGGGAGGAAGTACAATTACCAAATGTGACTGGGGTTTATTACTGCCAGAGAATGTGCCAGACTGCCTCTTATCTCTCCAAACCATGGGTCCAAAGGTACAGTCAGACTAGGTGGTTAATCCCAGCTTCAGAGATAATTATGGGATAGACGTTGTTATGGTAATGGTGGGGGTAGTACTAGACACCAAATTTTTGAGAAAGCTGTTTTCTCTGAACTGTGTTTGGGAGAATACATTTGGTATCCTTCTAAATATTCCCAGTTTGACTAATTGCACCTTCGCTGCATTATGTCAACGACCTGAAATGAACCATGCTTATGCAGTGGGTATGTTAAAACTCATGATGACTTTACCTGTTAAGAGATTATTGATGATGTTCTAAGATTAATTTTAATGGACCAGTTGGCTAGACACCAATATTGCAATGGGTTTTGGAAAGCTAGGAAGTAAACATAGTGCATATGTAGGACTTCTGGTGAACTGACTGGGAATACCAAGTGGAAACCTGGAGGGTGAGGTGATTGGGGGAAGGTTTTCTTTAGTATGGGAAGGATCTTCATAATGAAGGAATTTAAATTCTGATGGGAAAATATTAAGAAGGGAAGATAATTGAGCAAAGGGTGAATAATTTATAGCAGCCTCTTGGAAGGGAAATAGAGAATGAGATCCAGATCACAGCATAAGGGATGCTCATTAGACTGAAAGGATGACCTCAGACAAAGTGACGGGACAGGACCCAATAGAAGATAACAGAATATAGTTTCAGCTCTTACTCTGGCCAGAAATTGCTCTAAGTCCCCAGCTGGAATTTATTCACTTCCTGCTTATTAGCCTTATCCTATTATTTTCATTTTACAAATGAGGGAACTGAGGTGTGGAAAGTTATGTAACAGGCATGCAAGGTGAAATAGCAAGTGTCAAATGGAGCTACGGTTTGAGATGACAGATTGGCTGTAAAACCCCTGCCTTTTACTTTTAAATCCTAGATGGTAACTGATGAATACAGGTAGATGGAAAGTGGAAAGAATACAATTATTCTTAGCTTGAAAAAAGAAAGGAAAAGGAAACAATTTCAAAAGGCTTGAAGGTATTGGCCAAGGAATCTTTAAAATACTGCATCAGAAATTGTAGCCTGTTGCTGTGTACCTGAAACTATCACAACATTGTTAATCAGCTATACTCCAATATAAAATAAAAAGTCAATAAATAAAGTTTGAGGACACAGACACACTCACAAAATGTAGCTTGAACAGGAAATTAAAAGGAAACAATGGATAGCTTCAGAAGATAAATGGATAGTGTAGTCATTAAGGTTAAGAAACATCTGGACGCAAGGGAACTAGTGATAGTGTGTATGCAGTAGGAATTGTGTTAGATGTGAGCCATACCTGAGAATGCAGTCATGGAATAGACATGTGAAGAGGAGATAAGAGTCTGGATAAAAGGAAGTTATATCTACTACGGTTGCTGTAAATATAATTTCAGAGTCAGCCACACGTCTTTATTTTACTTACAGTGCTATTGGCAACATATATTTGCAAGTTTTAATATATTCGAGTTTTTCCTTACGTCTTAAAATCTTCACTACTCTAATAAAAGCATTCTTCATTTTCCTCTACTGTGTAAGTTTTCTTTTATATATTTAGTCTTTACACCATATAATCTATTTAAGGCAGAATCTATCTTTTCTGTCCTATAATTTTCTAAACGTTTTTTCAATTAACACTCTTACTCTCAAACACAGATTTATAAATTTCCTTTTATCATACATCAAAGTCCCACATCCCTTTCTGACACAGTTCTCCCTACCTGGTGCTCACTGGGATTAAAGTTCTTCACTCCCTCTTCCATCCATGGCCTCATCATATGCTAAATGTGTACGCCCTCCCTTGACTTCTGGCCCTGCCATGTGATTTGTTCTGGCCAAGGTCAAATGTACAGAAACGACAGTGGCACGCCAAGGCCAAACCTACACTGTCAGAGGCCACATGCATGCTTCCCATCTTATTTCTTTGTCACAAGTAGGACAGACATATCACAGATCTCCCACTGTCTCAGGAGGAGGATGGAGGAGAGGTACCCCAGCTGTTACATCCCGAAGCCCAGCCACCCAGGTTACCCAAAGCGCCGCAATGGGAACAGCCAGCTAACCTATGGAGGCTGAGGTCAGCTCCACCCCTGCCAACCTACAGGAGCACAGATTAAAATTGTTTGAAACCACTGAGTGTTGAGGTGGGAGGTTGCTATTTGGTGTGCAACACTATTGAAAAAGCTACCTGAGAAAGCATTTGCTAAATAAAAAGTGCTGCTACAAATCAGGAAGAAAAGGTAGGAAACCTGAAATATGTGGTATTTACTGTGGGACAGAAAATATGTGGTATTTACTGTGGGACAGGTTAGGAAACTAATTTAGAAGGTTAAAAAAGTAGTCTTTTGCTTGTCCAATAAATTGTCCACTCAAATATTTGTACAGTTCTAGATTTTGATATTTATAGATTCTGATGCTTACTAACCTCTATTTTTTCATAGATGTTGCCAACGTTTTCTTCTATTTTCCTTAAGATATTCACTGTGTTTTGAAGTTCTTCTCTACTAATTCCAAAATCTTGACCATTTGTGGAACTGTATCTACTGCTTTTATCCTGATTATTGTATTCTTTGGCTTCTTTACATGCCTAGCACGTGTATGTCTCCTGCCAGCAGTGGTCACCTTTTACCTGTTGGACATTTAGGGTGAGAGGCTGATTGCCTCTGTCCAAGCAGAGATGGGTCTGGACTGGAGTTTGGCTGTGGTTTTACTGCGATTCACTCAGTGTCTAGGTTATCACCATCCCTACAGCTCAGCTCTGCTCGAGTCAAGGGTGAACTCCTCCCCCCCATTTATGAGAGAATCAAAGTACTCATTCTGATTAGGAAACCCAATTCACCTAACCCTTGTCTTAAGTTGATTACAAAAATAATATTTCGGATAACGTATCTTTTCCTAACTCTTTCCATGAAACTCTAAGCTTACTCAACCTACTATATCTCTACTCAGAAGCAGAAATTTGGAATCATCTCCAGAGAGCTTACCCAAAGAGACCTTCAGAAGGTGTTACAAACTTCAGGGAATTTATATGATGTAAGGATGCGAGCCTAATGTCTAGAATGTGTGGTTCTAGGATCCAAGGTCCAGCTTGAACTTCTTTGCTTCTTGTATGGTGCCTGGGTAGATTAGATGTTCTGGGGCTGGTGGCAGGGGTGGACAATTCATCAAAATTCAACAGAGTATGTATTTAATTAAACCCAAAGTACAGCTGCCAGCCACCAGGTTTTATTTTGTTTCTCCTGTACATAAGGCCATCAGGCAAAGAAAAGAATTGCCATTCTGGCAGGGATGATTTTTTATTATGATGAGGGGACCTTGACAAGCTTGTCTCAAATTCAATGGATTCACCGGGGTGCAGTGTACTGAGACATCTGAGCAACTACCATCTGATCAGTGTAAAAATGACTGCAGGTTCCGATCCTCCATGGAGTAGGTGTCTGTTCTACTCTGCCAGGAGAGCACCCTAGAGTAATAGTGGAAGGACTTGGCTGTGTATGAGAGGAATCTGTAAGCTAGAGGGTGGTAGAAGAGGGAAGCAACAATATAAATCATGGCCTTGCAACCATCTGCAGGTAGTCCTACTGAAATTGCAACTGGCCAACACCTCGAAACCTGAGAGTAAGAACAGACCAGATTTAACCATAGTGTGAGGGAACCTAAGCACTGTAAGGGGTGGACTTGTGTGGATACAGTTGGAGCTGCCCATGTCCTCTCAGCATCAAACTAGATATGCCAAAGGCTGCCTATGGCAATTATTTATGCCTCTGCCTGGGCTTTATTCTGGCTGAAAGAGCATGCTCAGCCTGTTGGTGGAGACAGCTGGACCTGCTGGAGAGTGACTATCCCCAGAATCAATCCTCATCCATGGAACTGCTGAATAAAACTCCTCTCCCTTAGCTTTCAGCTAGAGTACATCTCTGGCATGTTCTGTACTGTTTTCTTAGTTCCCCAGAGAGCTGAGCTCCAGGTGTACCTAGAAGCAATTCACTGGCTTCCTTCCTTCCTCTGTCTTACATTTTCCCTAGTTTGCTAGTATTTCCTTGGTTCATGTACCAAATAAACTACATGAATTAAAATGCTTTTATCAAGATCTGCTCCTGGGGATTCTGCGCCAAAATAAGGCAGGTGGCTGCTCCGCAGAGAAGTATTAAACACAGGGGCTTACTTATATAAAAAAAAAAAATTCAAGATCTGTGAATCAAGTTTTTTAAAAAATGAGAATAAAATTTTAAAGTATATCAAAAGCAACAAAATAAAATTATCAAATAGAAACCTTTTAAATTAGAGTATTGGCAATTTTTAAAAACAATATGCTATCTATCCATATATATATCCCTTGTTTGGGAATATGGGATGGATAGAGCATTATGTGTTGAAAAGTGCAAAATTTTATTAAAATAAAAAAAGGTGCATCATCTTCATGCAAAAGAAGATAAAGTATTCTTCCAAATCAAACTATACCTTTAATACTGTAATAAATATGATATAGAAGTTACTTATAAAGCATGGTATAGTTTTACCTGAAACAAACTCCATAAGACCAAACATCTAAGGGCAACTAAGTCATACTTGCAAAGGACACAATAGTGGAACTTCTTTACAGAGTATCTTGGCTTATGAAGTTATTATTTTGTTAGTATGGTATTACCCTGGGATATAAACATTAAACAAGTAGAACAAAATAGAGAGCCCATCAGTAGACTTACACATATACAAAATTTGGATAAAGATGGAGATTGCTTGCAGAGCAGTTGGAAATGACAGTTTACTAAATCGTAGTGGAAAAAAGTGTTACTTGCATGGCACTAATCTGCATACTTAGGCCACATGATATGTAAAGCCAGTTTAATTCGGATTAATAGTTTAAATGGGGAAAGAAATTCTTTCGACACAGAAGGAAATATAGGATATCATCTTATGACACAAGGGGAAGAAAAACTTTCCTAAGCAATAATAGAAATATTGATAATTAAACTTTGCTAGAATTTTAAAAATTATTATATACACAATGACTATATATAATGATTTTCTCTACTTAGTTACTTGAGAAGTATGTGGAAGACAACTTCAAAAAACGAACAAAAGACATGAAAAAAGCAATTCACAAAATAGAAAACTCAAATCACTAGGAAACATGAAAAGTTTACTACTCTCATTAATGATCAGAGAAATACATATTTAACCAGAAATCCTTACACACATACCAGAAAAGCAAAAAAGATTTGTTAATTCCCCTTATGTTCAAGGGTGTGTATTGTGTAAACTGGTAAGACCATTGGGATAGCTACTGACAACCTCTATTAAATTTGAGAATGTGCATAATCAGTCATCCAGCAACTACATTTCTAGGTATAATCCTGGAGCAATCCTTTCACATGTGCCAAGAAAATAATTGCAATATTGCTCATAGCAACATTATTTATAGTGAAAAAGTCTAAGTATCCTAAATTTCCTTCAAAAGAAATTGGAGAATTTACTGTATGGTTATACAATTAAAAGCTATAACATTAAAAACAAATGAGCTATTGCTAGAAGTACTAACATGGTAAGTATTCAGGAATATAAAATTAAAACTAAAAGGAAAGTTGCAGATACACACAAACCAACATTAGTTAAATTTGACTACTGATGAATAATACTTTATGTTGCTTAGGGAGACATTTAGTAAGGATATGAATCATGTGTAGGAAGAATAGACCTCCAAATCAGCATAGTCCTTATCTCTGAGTAAGATGGAAGGTTACACCACACTCAACTCTTTTAAATATTCTATTTGTTTAGATGGTTGATGGATAATTAGCTGTCCATTATATTATTTTTAAACTATTTGGGATATCTGAAGTGTATTTCAACTATTTAAAAAGAAAATCTGATTTACTTTAAGTTACTTTAGAATAATAAATCAAGAAAGGCAGAATTTGTCCATGAAGATTTCTCTCTCGTTTTTTAAATTTAAAAAGGCAATATTAAATAAGAGAACCTCAACTTTGATGCTTATTCAAGACCAAATTTGATTTATAACAGTATGGACTAATTGTGAATCTATCTAGGCTAAATCTAGCCATTCATTTAAAAAATAGAGCTATCACAATTTTTCATATTGAATATAAACACTTCACATATAGTAGTTGCATAATGATGTTCTGCTAATTAAGATTTTGCTTTTACATGCTTGATCACATTCCTCAATCACAGAAGATCAGAATTAAGACACTTGGAATCTCATTTTGTAGCTACCATCTTTATAAATTCTGAAAAAAATTCTGACCTTAGTTCTTTCATTTGAATATGGAATATAGTGATTTATTTTTTAATTTTGACTATTGATTTATGGAATCAAGTAGTTTGTTTCCTCCATGAATAGAGAAGTAATTCAGGATATATCTTTGTTTTTTAATTATTAAATATTTTTTCATTGTGGTAAAAAACACGTGACATGAGATCACCTCTGTTTTTGACTTTTCCAGTTCTTTCACGTACCTCTTTATTCTTCTAAGGTACTACCATTTTCACTAATTTGCTTAAATAGGCACCAGTCTGACCTTCAGCACTTAAAACAAAAGGGAAAAAATGACAAATATAGCTTTAAAGCTTTATTTTTCAACTCTTCTACCTTTGCTTGCTGCTGGGATCCTGACAACTTAAATTTAATATGGAATTATCTAAGTAATTATAAAATATCATAATGAACAGCTACAAACTTCAATGAAAATCAAACACTCCAAGATGTAATTTATTCTAGACACTAAGTTTTTTGCAATCTCAATTTCCCTCAAGCCTTTTAGAGGACAAAAAGAGTTTAACTACATTCATAGTAATGAATTATAAGTTAATTTTTATCCACAGACAATTAAATAACATGACGATCTGTTTAAGATTCTGTTTACTGACTCCCTAGTTGTGAATAGATGTCTCCTGGATGCTAGCCATTTTACTACATGTATTACAATAATTAAAAGACACATATAACAATTCTCATTTCCACCGTGTCTGTTTTGCAATGATCTGTCTCTTGAGCTTTACCAAAATGTTTAATATTGCCCTAAGATAAATTAAAATGTCTTCCTTTTAAAAATGATTTTCCTAATAATTTGTACTACTGAGTAACCTGAGAATCCCTTTGTCAGAAAATCAGACTTGATTCTAATTGAAATACTTTTGAAAGCATATCAGTTAAAGGGATACCTTAAAATTTTGCAAGAAAAGAAATGAGTATAAAGATTACAATAATTTTGCAGTTACAGATTATTTACATATTTTATATATTTTTATAATTTCTAATTTTGTAAACATTAATGTTATTTTAACTGGAAAATGATACTTCAAATGGAAGAATGGGTGAGAAATAGAGAATTTTGGAAAGAGGGAGCATAAATGAGAAATTGGTTATATGAATATATATTTATGAATAAAATATTAGAGTGGGGCAAAATATTAATAAAAGAAATGGATCCAAGTAGATAGACTTGAAGGGAATATAGAATTAAATAATTGGAGAATGGAAGTTTTTGTTACTCAATAAATTCAAATATTTGGTAAAATATTTAGATACAAGATTAAATTTGATTTTACCTAAATACTATATCCAAATAAATATTACTTGGATTAAAGTTATAATCATATTAAATGAAGTCATAAAATTCTAGAAAGTATTTTAATACCTAATTATTCCTGGGATTTTGAAATTTTTCTATGTATAACCACAATAAAACCATTACTAAGAAATTATATTTGGCTAAATCAGAATCTTAAATATTTTTGTGTCAAAACAACAAGCATAATTTAAGATGCAATGCATGACATAGGAAAAATTCATATGAAATTTGAGATTTAAAAATTTGCCAACATAAACTTATTTTTACAAACCAAGAGTAAACTTACAAAAAAGTCTCATTTAAAAATAAAGTAAGTTCATGAATAATTTACTTCAAAAAGCAAGTGGCTAATGGATGCTTTTGTATTCTTACTAATATACCAAGAGATGAATATTAAACAATATAGCATAAGCACTGTTTTACAAAAGCTAAAACTCTGATTTGGAAACATGCTTTGAAAAATATATGGAAATAAATTTTCTGAAAAGAATTTGGTTATAGATAAAGGACTTTTGACAAGATCATAAGGCAATCCCCCTTCTAAATAGCCTCTATGAACATAATCACACATTTTTTCTAAAATCTTCTGTGCAATGATGTTCACTAATTACAATGTATAAAGATATTAGGTAAAAATAACCTCAATAAAAGAGTAGAAATTCAATTATTTTATATCTATGTGATGATATATACCATATGATTAGAAAACAAGTTTTCAGATATTAGTGGCATCAGAAAGTAATTACATTTTCATGGTAAGTGGAACATGCTGAATAGAAATATTAAGGTGTTAATTACATAAAGTGTGTGTTTCTAGAACTGGAAAAAATTTATAAAACTACTCAACAGGACTAGTTGTGATTTTAATTTATTTACATCCAATACATATGGTCTATAGTTTAATAAATTCTATATTTGTAACTGCAGTATCCTTATAAAGGAAGCTCAAGGATTCAAACGCAGAAACAAGTCTAAAACCAAATCAGTAATGGGCAGGGAATATGCAAATTTCACTGTCAAAACAGAGTCCTGAGGCTAAATCAGTTACAGTCAGTAAAAAAAAAAAAAAAAAAAGGAAAATCAAGAAAATGCAAGTTGAGGGATAGCCATCAATCAAAAACCAAGGAAGCAGTGAGTAGTGCAGATGAAACACACCAAACGCAAATGCATTTCCTCACGACACAGCCCCTATTTTAAACAGAAAGCTTATTTTTATTTTTGCCAAATAAGCTCCGAGAGCAAACAGGTGGGTCAAATTCAGGAATCAATTAGGCCAGGCTTTTTGAAGTATGATTTATGAAAAATTAGTAAGTTGTCAATTTATAGCTTTGAAAATATTACAGGTTGCTGACAGGTTTTTTGATTAAAATACTATGCTTATTCATTTCTATATTGAAATGCATATACACTAAAATGGAATTCAAAGAATAAAATTATAACACCCTTCTCTGAAATATCTTAGTGTTTTTGATGTATTTCTTTATAGCTTTTCAATTTGATATTTTTGCCCGTGTTAAATTTTAATTGTCCAGCAACTAGAAGTTCATATTGTTTCTTTTCAAACTTACTGTTATGGTATTTATTCACCACGTATATATTTTATAGCCTGAGTAACCATCAAATAGAATGACTAGAGAATATCCTTCCAAGTGGATTATTCTCTTATATTTGTTATTGTATTTACTATATAGTTTTTATATAATAAGTGGAACAAATGTTTCTCTGCAAAGATATGTAATATATATATTTCCTTCATCCTTCCATATAAAGAACTATATATACACGTATACTTTCTATACACTAGATTTCTCTCAAGTTATCAGATTAAAAATACCATTTTTAGGAGGTTGGACATGTGGAAATATGTTTTCTGAAAGGCTCGTAGTATTTTACAAAACTGGCTTTAGTATTTGAATGGCAATTTCACTGCAGCTTTAAATATATATATACACACATATATATATATATATTGGATTGCCAAAAATGATGTTCAAATATATATTTCTTTCATTGCAAGTCAAGGTGTCTAATGTATAATTCACTTACTTAACCATCAAATAATTTGTGCTAATCAGGCACAGGCCACACAGTCTTGAACATGCTGCCTGTTCTCATGGAACTTTTTATCTAATAATATTAATAACCATAATAGTACCATCCAACAGCTATTGAACTATTAAATAGGCCAGGCAATGATTTAATCTTTACTTGCATTAACACATTTCCCTTCACAGCAATTCTCAGAAATATAAATATTATTTAATTCCCAGTCTTCTGATGAAGGCTATCTCACAGCTAGGTTAAATAACTTGCTCAAGGTTATATGTTAATAGTAAAATGGGATTTGAACACTAATGAGGAAGAAAGGAATTTAACAAGATATGGATATATACTAAGAGCTTATGAGATCAGCTATGTAGGAATGATCAGAATGCTATGGTAGAGACTATCACAGGAAAATTATTCTGTGTCAGTGAGAGTTTCCATATATGTGACATGGAATCTGAGACCTGATATATGAGAGAAAGCCATTCTCATTTTCCTATGAGTAGCTGGAAGATAACACAAGTGAAGGAATTGAGGTATGAAAAAAAATTGGCACATTTTGTGTTTGTATACTATTTTTTTCAAAGTTCAAATGGAATGAATTCTCTCAGCTATGTGTGATAAAGTATTTTGCCTACATTTCTAGAAGATCTATTCAGACATAGAAATCTGGGTTTACAATATCTATTTTTATTATTTGAAGGTGTTCCTCCATTGATACCCAGTAGTGTGGTTCCCACCAAAACTTTACTATCCCTTTCAATATTCCTCAATATAGAATATTTCTTCTTTCTCCAGCTCTCCTCATTATATTTCACATTTTGATTTTCAAAAGTTTGACTATGTTGCTTGCTTTATTTTTTAGTTTGAGGGATCTTTCAGCTTCTTGGAACTGTGGTTTAAGTCTAAGTTTCTGGAAAATCCTTGAGATTTTAGGCACAGTTAAAGATTTTTTTTAGGTAGAATACATAAAGCATGGACAGGAAAAAGGAAAAAAAAATTAAAAAGACAAATTCTTTAGAAGTCACAAGTTCTGGCCCTTGAAAAGGCACTACTAAGATAGGTCAAAACAAGCCATAAAATGGGAGAAGATATTCACAACACATCTGTCAAAGTCATACTCCGATTACATAATGGGATAAACTTCCCGAAAGAAGATAATGTGAAAACATAGCACATGACAAATTGCTCAGCATCACTGATTAGGGAAGCACAAATTAAGACAATATTAGGGTACCACTACAAACCTACTAGAACAATTAAAATTTAAAAAGGCAATAAAGGATGTGGACAAGCTGGAACTCATATTTGTTGATATAAAATTTCAAACACATTTTGCCAACATCATTGCTGCTTCGTAAAAGTTCAACATACACAGACCATGATTCAGCAATTCCACTCCTTGGTATTTACCAAGGAGAAATGAAAATATACTGCACACAAACTCAGAATTTTCTATCGTCTTTATTCTTAGTATCCCCAAACTACTAACCCATCAAAACATCATCAATTAGCAATAGTTAAACAGAATGTGGTATTTCTATACAGTGAAATACAATTCAGCAATAAATAGCAATAGACTATTGATATATGCAACAACGTAGATGAATTTCAAAAACATTGTGCTGAGTAGAAGTAGTCAGACACAGAAGAGCATATATAGTATCACTCATTTTATATTTATCAATAGAAAAAACATCTCATCTCTGAGTGGCAGAAATAGATCAGTTCTTGCTGAGGGTGGTATGAAAATGACTCGAAACAGATAAAAGGAACTTTGTGTTGACAGAACTGTTCAATATCTTGATTATGGTTGTGGACGCATGGATGTAAATATTTGTCAAACTCACTGAACTGTACAATTAAAATGGATTTTTAGATGTAACTGGATCCTAAGCAAAATCAATTTTAAAAGATATGTCTGTGTGTCCAGATCTTTGTACTATATATGCTGTTGACTAATTGAGTCAAAGAACCAATTAATTGATTCTCTTGGTTATTTTATCACTATAGAAAACAAAATGGGTTAGGTTTCCAACACTGAGTTCTTTAATCTACCTTGTTCCTTCTCATTTGTGACATTCTCCTTCAGCCTGACAAATTCACTGACTCAAACAGATGAATGCTTTCCCTGAGCCTCATTCTTAAATAACAAACAATCTCTACACTTCTGTTTACTCATTTTCTTATCCCCTAAGGATAAGAGTAGATATGGAAGATATCAAAGAAAGTTTTAGACAAGGGATTTAAAAGATTAAGGGGAGGAGATAATTAAATTTTTCACCAAGGTAAAAAGTAATCTAAGAGAAGATCTTGTTTCTCTGAGCAAGGTGGAAAGGAAAGAAGAATATTAAATAAAAAAGAGCAACTTAATGTTGGGGGAAGAATACTCCAGTAAGTAGTTGATAAGCTAAAAAAATATATACTTGAAAGAAATCAATATAATTTCTCCTTTCAGAAAATCCTGAGGCTTACTATATTAACTACACAAAAAGAGCATTAAGACCCTGGGTATTTACTCATGTAAGCTTTTTGCTGAAGTTCTCCTGAATGTTTTAAATGTTTTAATCTGATCTACCACCAGCCACTTGTGTCACCTTGGTCAAGTGGCTTACTTTCTCTGAGATTCAGTCATCTTAACTATTGTGAAGGGGAGAGATTTTTTTAAATCAGTTTTAAATTTTAGGGTAAATGTTATGTCAAGGGGTAAATCCATGAATTTTACAACACTGAATCATATTTCTACAAACCTTATTTTTTCCTATAGCCAATTTAGTTACAATAGGACATAGCTAAATAGACCAGCTTTGCTTAGCCAGATTTTCTTTTAAAAGTTTTGATTATTAACAGATGCATTTTATTTTGCTTCACTAAATATATAAGATTAAGGCTTACAAATAAATTTTATAAAGTACATTTTAATAGAGCTTCATTCTTTACTACATTGTCTTAAATTGTTTATATTCAATATTTTTAAAATGCTGGTGGTCACTTTTTCTGTGGACATTTATAGGTACTCTGTTTGCTCAGTAATGTATTTATACAGCTGCTCAAATGTTGTTTTTTCTTTTTTAGCTGCCAGTGAATAAATTGGCTACAAATTTAGAACCTGGAAGTAGTCTTGCAGTCCTTTTAAAATCTTGGATATTGAGTCTAGCCAACCACTAGGATGATGTCTTTAGCTTTAGTTTATCTAGACTAACATTGTAATGGATTTTCTGGAGGAAGCCTAGGTACCACAGGTCAATATTCAATCTTCAAATTTAGTACCAGTTATGAAGATATACAAGTTTATCTGTTAATAGTGTGGCTCAATCTCAACGTAGGTTTAGGTACTGGACAGTGTACTTAGCACAGCTTTATGGAGGTTATGAACCACCTTATAGACCTCATGGATGTCCTTCTTAACCTTGTAACTTTGCTATAGTTTTTTTTTAATCATTCGATTGTTAAAGTCATTTTTCTTGGCAGTTTGTTCCTAGCTCTAGGCTTGAATACAAAGATTCTCTTCTACAACAATAAGGGTGAATATATTAAAAGCACCACTTTAAGGGTCAAACATAATTCTTTTTTCTTCAACATTCTCACCCAAACTAAACAATTGCTAAATAATAACACCAGTTGGCTTATTTATGATTCTTAGTACATTGTGTTCAAAGATTCCAACATATTTTTGGCTTTATGATGGTAGAAACTAAAATAAATTGATACTGTGTCAATAGTATTGACAATTGTCTTCCTAAGTTAGGTGGCTACAATTATTTTCATAATCTTAGAATATACTCAACAGAACAGAAGCCTGTTGGAGAAAATGGTAGATACTAGGCTAACATTGAATTCAATAAATTTTAGAAGCCAAAATTTACCATTAAAATGCTTATTTTATAATTGTATTCCTTATAGGTTTATTCCAACATCCTTAAAGATACATAAAATGAGGCTCTAAATGATAAAATTCAGCTTGTGAAAGCCAAACCAATCCATTATTTGTAGAGCACCGCTGGACTAAAGTCTTAGTTCAAATCCAAGGTTAATTATAAACAAAGAACTTCTTTGGCACTCTATTAAAAGAGATTACTTTACTTCAAACATACAATTTAAAATTCAAAGTTTTTGAAAACCAATGTTGAAAAGTACAAAAGGATGGCACACATTGTAAAAATATTTCTGGAGAGCTCATCAGAATTTGAAACACTTGTGATCTTCTACAGCTAAGATTTATGAAACAGAGAATTTGAATACTTCCTTGTAACTCACACACACTAAAAAATTTTGTAGGAAAATTTTACAAATTTAAATTGCTTTTCAATGGAGAGAAAATCCAATTTATTTCCTACCACCATTTATTCTAATGTTCAACAGTACCACAGCAAGCTTCTGTATCTATTTTTGCCATGAAATCAACATTTGACAACACTTACCATAATGTATCTGTTTATCCTATTTACCTTATGTAAAAAGAATGTTCAAAAGCTTCTTGTACCTCATCCAATATTAGTATGATTTATAGGTGATAACAAATTCTAAGCTCCACAGTGAAAGTACACATGTTTTGCTGTTTCATCTGTATGTCTAGAGTTCAGTAACTACTAAGCAATAACATGCTTAATAAATGGACAAATCCATTTACCCAATAAACACTAAGTGGATAAGTATTCCCTAATATATTACAATTCTAGCCAAAGTGCCACCAATCTTAGCCACACTCGTTCTTTACTTCCATTTTTTTTCCAGTAGCTTCAACAGTAAAAATACAATAGGTCTGTAAAGGAGCAGATACGGCTAGGCAAGATGGACTCTCAAATTTGGGTGGCATATGGTTTGGGAAGTTGAACTTGATTGTGAGCAATATGTTGTAAGTTAGATGAGGAAAAACATGATTTCTATCTTGATTTTCTCTCATTTTTAGCACTGGACTTCCTTAGGTAGTAAAATGCTATTTATTCAACGAATAGTAAATCTGATGCATTGTACCATGCACTAGGTAAGCAAAAATGGTTGCAAGTGGATGTGGAAAGTAAAAGGTATATTGGTTTCCTATTGCTGTTCTGATCGCCACAAACTTCATGGCTGGAAGCAACTGTCGCCACAAATGTTCATATAGACTATTTTCATATGGTCTATTTTCAGGGATATTTAAAGGGGATGTTATTTAGGTGGGCGGGATGGACTAGAAAATCCATACAGAATCTCATATGCAATATTTCCTGTGACCTATTACCAAATTAATTTATAAAAATTAGGTCATTTGGTGAAAAATGTCCCTTTGTGGAACTGACCTAAATGATTACTATAATGTGCTTATTTTAAATGATTTTGTTAGTTGTTAAAATATGTCCTTTGTAGCAAGTATGATAACATTGTTTTTTAGCCACATCCTAATGACTAAAAGTACCCATCCCAACGACTTTTTTCTCAGCTTACAAAGTATGATTTCTCTATTTAAAAAATGTGTTTACCTTTATATGCATGTGATTTAATGGAATATTTGTATAGTATATTATGTACAAATCTGTGTATACATTGTGGGGAAATACAGAAATGAGAATTCAGTGATTCTTATGCCAACAGATTAATTTTACAAAGTACCTGCATATCCACTAGTAAGTCAATCCCTTCCTTCTTCCGGGAAAAAAAAAAAAAAAGAAAATCAGGAAAAAAAACCCTGCAGTAACTATCAGGGTTGCTTTTAGCTAGTGCATAGCTTGCTGTAGGGTTAATGTTATTTGTCTCATTTTTAGAAGAATGATTCATATTAACCAAATTCAGATTAAGAAGAGTTACCTACTCTATTAAAACATCTAATCATACTAATTTCATCAGATTCCTGAAAGGTGTTTTCTGGAATAGGAAAATAGCTATTATAAACTTAGAGTTACGCTGTATTTTATATGGAAGGTTTATTCTAACAGATTAGTACCTGCTATGAAGTATTTTATCTTCAGGATTCTAATATCAGTAACTCACTGTGAAGTATTTCTTTCCCCAGTAAATTGTTTGAGTTTCACAATTTTTAAGTATATAAAATGTGTTCTCCTTTAACATTTAATTTTTTTTTATTTCCTGAGTTTAAATCGTTTAACTTTAATTATTAAAATACTTTAAGTATTTTTATTTTTGTGTAGAAATATATAACCTTGCTTCAAAAGAAAGCAGCAATATTTAAAATAAAGTTCCCATATAAAACATCAAAACGGACAATCGGTTCTTGTGCATGCTGCTGTTGTCTCTCTGGATGCTTCAGGCTTAAATGACACTGATTATACCTGTTACCCTAATACATTATTCATGACATTGGTGGTAGAGCATCTTCTAACAGCCCGTCATTTTCCATTACCTTCCATCAAAGAACCATATGCTGCTTTCATAGTTTATTGATACTGAGGCATACATAACATTCTCAGAAAGGCATTTGGAGGCATTATAGGCTTTCAGATGAGCTTTTGAAAATACTTATATAACACTTTGAATGGCTTATGATTATGCAGTACTTTGGCTAACAGCTTAAAAAAAAAGAGGCAATAGGTAGCCACCAGCTGTTAGCCTTAAGGTGTAATACTAAAGCTTTCTTGACCTTTCTCCTTACCTGTCAAATGAGGTTAACAACGTAGTTGTGAATACAGAGATGTAAAAAGAGTATATGAGTCCTATCAGTGTCTGTCAGAACTATGATATTCAATAAGTACTAATTGTACTAGCTAGATTTCTAGTCTGCAGACAGCTAAGAGAGGCATAAATTCAAAGGTGAAAGTTACATCACAATTATAAAAGCTGTGCATGTTTGTTGTATTTTGGAGCCATCATCATTTTACAAATTATATTTCTTTTCCACAATTTAGAATATTGGCTGATAGACTTCTGTTAATATAAGGAATCTTTGCAGCTCTAAGAAGGTTGATACTTTTTTTTTTTTTTTTTAAACCTAACACCATTTAGCCACACTGGAGACTTTCTTCTGGCTTGTGAAAGCCATGTGCCATTGGATGATAACATTTAGTTCTGTGTTCATATTACTGTGAAATATGGTTCTACATTTTTATCATTGGGAAACAGTCAGACTAGGTTTTGATTATTAGAACAGAAGACTTCTTTCTCCTCACCCCTCCTTTGATGATCAGTCAACAATGGTTGCAAAGAATTTATATGCTGCTGACCCTCTACCTAAGCACATTAAAGATTCACTGGTTTTAAGATTAAGAAAATAGTCAATGCCTTTAGACATTCAATATCCTTTAAAACAGTTCTCGATGCTGCATTTTGGGATTTTTCTTATTACTTTTGTAGGCAGAAATGAATATAATCTCACCATATGGAAAAAAAATCTAAAAATAGACAAATTCCTTCAGCATGACAATGTGGGAAGACGATTTGTCTAATCATCTGGAGCTCAAACAGTGAGTTAACAGGTTAATATCAGAGGATAAGTACTTGATGTTGGTGACAATACTTGGATTTTGAGCTTAAGACTAGCCTGGCTTCTAATGTGAAAGTATTTCAGAGACAAAGAAATTTGAAACTTAGAAAGGCAACAATCAAATTGCACATATTTGTAGCACCAGTTCATCAAAATCTATTAGTATGAACAACTGATATTTACCAGAATAGAGATTTATGCTGAGACTGCTACAGGAAGCAATGGATTCTGTATTCTCTTGATAATGCAGTTGGTCCCAAAGAATCTTTATATATTGAACTGTTTTCTTTTTCACAATGATTTGAAAGTTATTAAAGGCACATAAAGTGACAACATATTGTATAACTGATCCATGGTAAGAATGTCATAACTGGAGGCCAGAATGTATATGTATAATGAATTATAAATACCTATATACTACATTATGTATACACATATAATACATGTAATTGTTGAATATACAAAGCATATACTTTTTTGAAAATAGAGAAAGCAGTAATAGACTTCAACTTACTTTAAGAGGCAAGTATAAAACCTTTGTCTCGTGTATATAAGCCTATAGAGATATAAATATGTAATGCATTTGCCTTCTAAGTTTTACAGAGCTTTGCAATTATTGTATACTCTGATCAGTTTTATTACTTCAACATTCAGAATTGTTCTTAGGAAGTCCAACTTACTATGAGATTGTTAACTGACTTGTGCTATATTAGAGATGTTTTAATTTTATAGTTAAGTCTATGTATCAACTGGATATTTTAGAAAAATAGATTTAGTAATCAATGTTAATTTTCTTCAATTTGTGGACTTAGAATAGATTCATTGAATTTGTGAATACCATAACAACATTTAACGTGATCGTTTTATAGTTTACTTGATTAGTACTTGATATTATTATGTTTTCAGACTCACAAGAATAATCTTCAAAATATAATTGTCAAAAAATTTCATAAGTACTTTGACAAAACTTACATTACACAAAAGATAGTAATTAAAACACTTCAGTCATTTTTCGTTTAAGTTTCAGTTTTTACATCTGGTCTCTGCATTGGGCCACTGTCTTCCATTGTGTTTCTCTCAAAGCCTGATTGGTGCTCACTAAGCACTCGCTTCCTATAATACCCCTTCCACCCAGCCCCAGGCAACTACTCACTTCGTTGTTGTAGACTGACTGTTTTCTAGAGTCTGACAAAGATGATTCTGACAATTTTGCTTAATTTTTTGATGTTTATGTGGAGGAACTGACTGCTGAAGCTGCTCACAACTGCCATTTTCCTTTAATTATTTCTTGACTTTAATTATCTCAAATTTCAGGAGTCATTGGAATTTAGAGTTATGACATTTGAATTTATCCTTATAGTAAATATGTGAGTAATAAAGTTATCTTCCATAAGTGAATGAAACTAAGTTTCTGTGAGATTGAGACTTGCTTGCAAAGACAGAAGGAAAGGACAGTTAACTAGTACCTCCTTGCACCATGTGGTATAGCAGGAGACATACAGTGTTTCTTATATTTAACGTGGAATTTAAAGTCATAATTTCTATTAAAGTCATAATTTCTATTATAGTTTTTGTTCAGCTTCCTCCTTAGTAAATTACATTTGCATAGTACTTGAGTTTTCAAATTGTTTTCGTGAATAAGGATACTCTACATTTTGTAGTTGAGAAAATAATGTACACATGTGTAAGATTATTAGGTCTAGATTAAAAGGGTAAGATGAGAACTTGAAGGTTTTGCCTCACTTCTAATCAAATGCAGTTTTTATTCCACCACGATTTAGCACACACATACATGCATATACACATGCCCACCATTTACACCTTACACTATTAATATGCTATCCAAAAGGTTTCCCCTTTATAATAACTTGTCCAAGTATTGTACATAATTTAGCAAAAGCTGGCTAATGTTCACTGATTTTCTTTTCAGAGAATTAGCCTAGATCACCTGAATATTGAATTATTTCTAACATAACAGTGTACAGCCTCAAATATACTTGCTTGACTGTCTTTGCAGGGTATTCGATTCCAAACCACAAAGCCTGATTTCGAGTTTGATTTTGAAGCAGTAATACCTCAGCTAGTAAAAGTGTCAGCTTCAGGGTAGATAATGTAGTGATGTACATGAAATGTAATAGTAGAAAGATGTTTCTTGGGCTTTTCATTATAAATATTGTATAAGTGTTGACCTCTACCCAGCCCCTTGGAGATTTAGGTGTCTGAATATCCCAGACAGATTTTGTCATATCACTATATTCTCATATGTGCCTTTTGAAATTGTGCTCTTAAAAATGACATCATTTATGGAACCCATAAAGAATATGATTTCCCTGGAGTTTTAGGTGATTCTCGTAAAATATTGAAAAGCATGCCATATTAAATATAGTAGTATTAGAACTTTCCTCTAGTCAGATAAGAGGCTTAAGTATTTAAACATCACATCAGCTGGCCCTTTAAGTACTTCCTAAAATAAAAAGTAATCTACAGAAATTTTTAATTAACATGCATTCAAATAATTTTCTACTTCAAGTTAAAAATACTACAGAATTAGGAAAAATATTATTTGATGAAATTAAGCATTGGGTTATATATTTGAAACAAGTCTCCCCTTCTCCCATGTAAAAGGTGCTATTTTTCCCTTTTGCTCTTATATTAAGGTCATAAATGCCATAAGTAGTAGAAAAGGGAGAGATACAGAAATATTTGAAAACAAAAAGCTAATGGGAATTCATTCCAGTTCAACAAAGTGATACTGTATCAAATGGTATCACACTTTTGGGGACGTCAAATGGTCAGCAGCAGAGGCAACAGCACAATAACACATTCTTTGTGTAGTATTTTGGGTATATGTCTTGGCACTTAGCATTCCATTTTCCTGCCTATTTCCTTAACCTAATTCCCTAGTCTTCCAGTAAATCCTGTGAGGCACCCAGTCTCCACCTAATACATTCATTCTCTAGATTAGAGTTTCTTTAGGACTACCTGACTGATCAGAAGACTCCTAAAAGTGAGGTGCAAGTAAACGGGTAAAATTTGGAAGTGGATCCTTGATCTAATTGGGGCTAGACAAGTACAAACCAGTTAATTAACTACTGAAATATTGTACACATGTATGGCATGCAACAGCATAATGAATAACTACATTATTTCTTGGGGCCACCTGGAATAAATTCTCCATTGAAGGCAAAGCTTTCAGATTCATCAATAATCACATGGGTGCAGGATGAAAAAGAAACAATGACATACGTAAATCCCTAAATCCTTAGCATAATGAACTGTCTAAACCATAGGGGATTCCTGTAACTCTTCTAAAAGAATCTTCATAACATTTGCAGAACTATAATACTTTATGCAAACACCTGTACCATTTTGTTCCCTAAGGAAGCTGAAATGTAATTTGCAGCTTCATCAGATCTCCTATATGAAAATAAGGAACATGAAATGAACAAGCTACCACCAGCCAAAAGAATTCAGGAGGGGTCAAAAGGAGGGAGGAGACACCAGCCCATAATGAGTCCTGCCAATCTCTCAGAAACCTTTGTGTTGGAATCCATATTGGCTGAGATATGTGTGCACCACCAGGAAGGACCCCGAGTCAGACCAGCTATGGGCACAGGCAAGATGACTGGCCAGAGACAACCTGGAAACTAAACTCATTACCACAAAACCTGAGACTGAGCCATGAAGCAGAGCAGTTCTCCTGGGCTCCCTTACGCCTTACCCACTACTCTCTGCCTGGGTGCCGCTTTCCAATAAAGTCTTTTGCTTTGTCAGCATTTGTGTCTCCTTGGACATTTGAGTGTTAGACAAGATCCCACTATCAAGTTCTGGAAGGGTCCCCTTTCCTGCAACAGATCCACTCAGATCCTTGGTTTGCAGCTAGACACAGTAAGTGATAAAACTTTGGGCTGTCTGTAGGGGAAATTTTCAGTTAGCTCTAGGACAAGTTGAATTAGGTGAAGCATTTTTTGTATTTGGAACCATATATATGGAGACTGGTATACATTGATGTTTGTAACTATGGTTGTGGATTAATTGGACATTTTTGAATGCTTAGTATCTAAAACCTCTTACTATGTTTAAAGACCCTGTACTGTGGTAAGTCTGTGCAAATATTCCCATCTAGTGAGTTTAAAAGACATTTGGTCCTTGATGTTTGTGAATTAGTCACTGAAGCTGTCTATCCTAAGAACTACTGTATTCCAGACACTACACGCATACGCAGCATATTCATAAGAAATTATTAGACGTCAAGGTGAAATAGCTAACAAAACATAAGAAATCCATACATGAAGTATAAACATAAAATACCAACTTTAAAGCAGGTCAAGTACCTACCTTGTATTAACAACATCTAGAAGCTGAAGCTGTGGAATGCTAAGCATATTTGGAGGGTTCTGTTAATGGACCAAAAGAACTTTCAAAGTCAGAAAAAGAACTAACTTGCTGTCACCACATAAAAATGTCGGACTACAAATTTGAGGAAACAAGAACATTTCTTTCTACAGCAGAGTACTTGACTATTTGAAGTAGAGAGATTAGAGATGAAATACAAATTATAAGGTAATGAGAACCAAAGCAGCTTATGTGAATAGGCATGAAAATTTTTCTGCAGGCACGAAAGTCTTTGGTCCCAAGATAGCTAGATACAGATGATCCAGTATCAGCTGGTGATGCCAGAAAGACCAACAGTGTGACTAGATGGCTGGGACTTTGAGTTGCATGATGTCAGCCCACCCTCTGAAGGAGGCAGAGACTGAATTATTGGTCAGAAAGTTCCTCAATTATAAATATGTAATGAAACCCCAATATAAGCTCTTGACACTAAAGCTTGGGTGAGCTTTTCTGGTTGACAATACTTTGTGCATCCTGTTATACATCAATGTGATCAATATGCTGAGAGGGTGACATGTCCTGACCCCCTGGGGAGAGGACAATGGAAGCATATTTGGGACTCTCCCAAACAATGCATCTCCCCTTTTGCCTGGTTCTGATTTATCCTTTTTGCTATAATAGAATTAGCAAGTATAACTTTCCCAAGTTCTATGAATTTTTCTAGTGGATTATCAAACCTGAAGATCCAGCTCCTGAATTTATACTCTGTTGGTCAGAATTGAGGGTGGCCCTGGGAACCACCAAATCTGTGGCTCATGTGTTACGTAAGAACCGTCGTGTGGAGGACTCAGGCCTACCTTCGAAGGTTGAAGACAAACTCCAAGTCGTCAGGATCAGACGTCGTATCACAAAAAATACAGAAACCACACCAACCCCTACCCACAACCCCACCCACACACACAAAACTTCCTTATTTTGTAAAAAGAGTACCAAAGAGAATGGGTGTAAACTGGGCTGCATTCTGCAGTATTCATATTACAGTGAAATAGAGAATTCTAAGAGCAATTTTTATTTTGAGTAATTTTTAGTCTGCATTTGGGTAATGATTACAGCATTCTATGGAAATTTACTACCAATAAAACAGATTCTATGCCTTGTTTAAAAAGGCAGGCAGGCTCTGTACTGTCAAATCCATTTCATGTTTAAACAATTTAGTCATGTTACCTGACAGGTAACTCGAAGAACTTGTCATTCTGCCATTTGTTAGACACTCCAATGTTAATCACATTAGTGAATAAATAATTTGCTTACCTCCATCCAGCAGGGACGTGTAGAGCAGTGATTGGCTTACCTTTTGTGGTGCACTCCTCCATGACTGTTCTCCTGTGAAGCAGCGACGGTTTTGCTCTTTATTCCTAGTCCAAGCGACCTGAAAAACCAGATCAAAATAGTTCATTTTTATTCACACTTGCAACATTTTATAGTGAAACTAAATCCTGAAAAATGAGAATTGTAGACCCAGCTTGGATTCGTGTCTTATTCATCCTCGTATCCTCCTCCTCTAGCAAGTGCCTGCCTCATAATACAAACTCAATAAATGCATGATACTTTGAACTGAGGATGTCTTTCCACAATCTGTAATATATGTAAATAGGTAGTTAGAATCTGGGATACTCAGTACAGATATAGAATGCTTCTTTAAGTGTTGCTACCTTTTAAATTTAAATATTTAAGATATAAAATGCATTTGAAAGTTCTATCAATTTTTTTATTGCCCATCTTCTAAGGGGTAACAAAAAATCATATTCAAATGACACAAAACAGCCAAGTTTAGCAAAGTGCTAAAGGTGTTTTGTATTTTATGTCTTAGGGGAAAAAATGTCAAATCTGTATTCTAATATTTATCAAAATCTCCCAGTTAAGGATTTGGTCAGAATGCAGGTACTTTGCCACTTTATTAAAAGAACACAAGTCTACTCCATACAAAATATACAGGCGTTTACAAATTCAAGTCTGTGTGAAGATGTGCAAATTTCATATTCCTGTAGAAATGTGGCATGACAATTCTCCAAAAGATCTTACGCACTTCAGATCTTGTCTTGACATGTGCTTCTTGCAGAGCCCAGATTGACTCACCTTGTGGAGTTATCTTCAATAGTGCTTCATGAAATAGCCATTAGATAAAAATTTTCCTAATTCTACAGAAATGCAATATTACATATGCTTTCCTTCTTTTACATTAGTTTGGTAAATTATATTTTTCTAGCAAATTATCTATTTCATTCCAAATTTCAAATTTATTTACATGTAGTTGAGCAAAATAGCCTCTTATGATTCTTTTAATTTCCTTGTTTCTTACTTTATTTGTGCTTTCCCATTTTTTCTTGATTTGGTTAACTCAAGGTTATCTATTTAATTATTCTTAATAAAGAGTTTTTAAAAATCGAAAAAAGAAATGTGGCATAATTAGGTGATAATATATTTATGTCAGTTATTTTTCCAGGAAAAATGATATTCTTTATCAGAATCTTTAAATATAACTTTATAGTTAATATCTTCATAGCTTTGCAATTTATTTTAATAAATAATCTGCTAAAAATGGAAAATGACAAATATGCAGTTACATATGTATCACCAATACTAAGACCAATGCTTACCTCAATGTTTTTTTAAGTCTAAAGAAAAATATTATAAATTGTACCTGCAAGTCTACATACTTATGCTTTTCAAAACAGTTGGCTATTTATATTTTAATCCCTAATTTTTAAAAATGCTCTAAATTATGTTAGGAGGAAAACATTGCGAGGCACAAATCATATTTTACTATTTAGCAAGTTATGCTATTATACACTCATAGATACTATTTGAGAGTTTTAATTCCATATTTTGATCAAAAAAGTTAGTTGAAAAAGCTGTGCTCTCACAGGTTGTTAGCAGAATCAATTGCTAGAGAAGACAAACTATTCTAGTACCTTTTTTCTTCTCACTCTTGACTCTACAAAAGTTAACATTCAGCTTTTTCTAGATTTGAGCAGTTAACGTTTACTTGTTTGCTTTCTCTCACATTTTGTATATAAAAAACAATCCTGAGGATAACAGAACAGGCAAGGAAGGGAACTGACATGTTTATTTAATACTGAGGCCCTAAGTCATCCAACCCTGAAGCCCTCTCACTCTCACACTAGAGAGTTTGTTCCAGGATTTAATCTGGTGTTTCTATTGCTTCCCAATGAAAGAATCTCATCTGAAAAAATCCAGAAACTGATTTGTTCACTTCATTTGCAGAATATTTAATCCTCATGATCTGCCTTCTAGAACAGTACAGTCATCATCCCCATTGCATGAAAGGGGAAATTTCAGAACAGAGAGGCTGGGACGCTTACTCAAGAACACAAGCATCAGATATTGAAAACCAGACAGACGAACTCCAAAGCCCATTGTCTTCATCACTGAACTAGCATGATTTCCCTACCCTTCCCTCCACTCATTACCCCTTTACTGTATAAAGTATGGACTCAGCTTCTCAGCAAATTTGAAATATGACATATAGTGCTTAAAGATTGCAGGTAACTCTACATCTGGGACAAAGAACACTTGATATGGAGACTGGTGTTTGACCTATTAGGCTATTCCTTCTCAAAGAAGGCATTTCAGTTAGTAAATAAGTGATTCTAAAAGGGAGAAGTTACTCTAATACTCAGGGGGGTGGTTTTTGTGTGTGGTTTTAAGGATTATTTGCCTAGTGTTTCCATCTAAACACATTTTTTCTACATTTGGCAAAGTTGGAAATAAACTCTTAATTTAAATTTTCTTTTTAAATAGAAAAAGATCCAATTTGGATAATACAAAGAATGATTCTACAAAAAGCTATTGGGGACCTACTTTTAGCACTCTAGTAATAAAGGGATTTAGAAACAAGATTAGAAGCAATACATACTTAGATTCATTGCTAGGTTCATAAAAGATAACAGAAAAGGTGTCCTACTGTGTTAACATGCAAAGTCTAGGCTAGTGTTTCCAAAAGCTGCCCTCGTAGATAAGTGCACTGCATCTGAATCTGTGATACATAGAATATCATCTAATTGATTACACAGCCCTATTCGATTATCTTATACAAGAAGATTAATGGATCACTGAGGCCCTGAGAAGAATTAGCTGCCGAATGAAATACATGATTCAACTTCTCACGAGAAATATGGGCTGGTATTGCAATTGGCCATTAAAAGAAATAGGATGCTAGAAACAGGTTCACTATAGCAACCTGTACAGAACTTTCATCTCTGTTGTTGTGGAATCATCACATACACCTTACAGAGAAACTGCAAGTTGGACAAGCTAGACTCAAATTTACTGTCAGAAAAGCATATGTCATATCATAATAGTCACCTAGAGGCTTAAAGCTCTATATTATATAACTATAGTTTGAAATATGTACAGATCAAACTGATGCAATTCTGAAAGGTGTTGACAAACACCTGAATTAACATGTTTGAGGTAGTCAAGGGTACTGAAGATGTAAAGCGTCATTCGTCAGTAGTGAACATGGAAAACTTTCCAAGGCTGCCAGAAGAAGGCTTTTAATTTTTTTATAGTTTGAGATTGAAGGAATATCAGGAAAATTAGACATAAACTTATTAAGTATGTCAAGCAAATGAGCAACTGTTTATTCAAGACCCTATAAAAGTATGTAGGAGAGCAGAGTTTCTTAGTTGGTGGAAATTTTATAGCATTCAGCTCTTCAATTATTAATCTGTTTAGTTTTGAGTTACAGAATAAGTTAAAATAATGTAGTGTCAGATAGTTTAAAATGATTGCCCACATATTAGAGATGAGCATGTATACATACATCATGAACTTTGGCACATAGCTTTCATAAAGCTAACAACAAATATGAACCTACATCCAGTCTCTCCTTTGTGAGACTATATTTAAAAGTTAGCTTATAATTGCCTAGAATCCTAGGTACTTGGTGAAGTCCCATAGGTATGTCTAGAGACTGAGGCATGATCAAATGCAGCATTACTAAGCATTTTATAAGGTGATCTATATATGATATGATCATCAGGGAAACGCAAATCAAAACCACAATCAAAAAGACTAAAACAAGTGCTGGTGAGAATATGGAGAAGAGGGAACACTTGTGCACTGTTTGTGGGGCTGTAAATTGGTGCAGTCATTATGGAAAACAGTATGGAGGCTCCTCTAAGAATAGAAGGAGCCATCTGATCCAGAAATCCACTTCTGGATATTTATCCAAAGAACACAAATACACTAACTGGAAAAAAATATATGCACCCCCATTTTCATTGCAGCATTATTTACAATAACTAAGACATGGAAACCACCTACTGTCAACTGGTGAAAGAATGGATAAAGAAAATGTAGCATATATGTATAAAAGGGATATTATTCAGCCATAAAAAAAAAGAAATCTTGTCTTTTTCAACAATATAGATGAACCTTAAGGGTATTAGGCTAAGTGGTAAGATAAAGAGAAATGCTGTATGATCTTGCTTTTATGTGGAATCTTAAATATGCAACAAACTCATACAGAGAAGAGATGGTGGTTGCCAGAGGTAAGGGTTGGGAGATGGGCCAAATGTGTGAAGATGATCTAAAGGTACAAACCTCCAGTTATATGATAATTAAGTCCAGGGGATGTAGTGTACAGCATAGTGATTATAGTTAACCCTGCATTTTATATTTAAAAGTTGCTGAGAGTAGATTTTAAAGTCTTTTTTATTGAAGTATAGTTGATTTACAATGTTGTATTAATCTCTATTGTATGACAAAGTGATTCAGTTATATACACTTTTCATTTTCTTTTCCATTTGGAATATCACATGATACTCAGTATAGCTCCCTGTGCTATTCAGTAGGACCTTGTTGTTTATCCATTCTATGTATAATAATTTGCATCTGTTAATCCCAAAGTCCCAAACCATCCCTCCCCACCTTGGCAACCACAAGACTTCTATGTCTGTGAGTCTTTGTTTTGAGAACAAGTTCATTTGTGTCATTTTAGATTCCACATATAAGTGATATCATATGGTATTCATCTTTGACCTACTTCACTTACTATAATAATCACTAGGTCCATCCATGTTGCTACAAATAGCATTATTTCATTTTTATGGCTGAATAGTATTCCATGGTATATATGTACCACATCTTCTTTATCCATTCATCTGTCAATGGACATTTAGGTTGTTTCCATGTCTTGGCCATTGTGAATAGTGCTACTATGAACATGGGGGTGCATGTATCCTTTTGAATTATAGTTTTGTCCATATATATGCCCAGGAGTGGGATTTCTGGATCATATGGTAATTCTATTTTTAGTTTGAGGAACTCCCATACTGTTTTCCATAGTGTCTGAGCCAATTTACATTCCCACCAATGTAGAAAATTTCCCTTTTCTCCACACCCACTAAGAGTAGATCTTAAAAGTCCTCATCACACAGTTCTAACTATGTATGGTAATGGGTGTTAAATAGACTTCATGCTGTGATAATCTCAAAATATACCAATTAAATCACCCTGTCCACCTGAAACTAGTTTGAGATACAATTGACATATAACACTATCTCAAGTCTTCAAAGACTAGTGGGAATTTGAATTACTGGCATTCTCTAATTACTAGTGTTTTAAAGTCAGAAATGCTACTATTTCTTTTGTAACTAAGGCTATTGCTGCTACTATTACTATTGATACTATCCCAGTAACAGCAGGGGTTTTGGGAGTGATAAAGGCAGTGATAGTTAAGTGTTATTTTTTGTGCATAAATCATATTTGGAAAAAGACTTCTCTCAATTGAGAAAATAGTTTAATGTGGGCTTTCATTATACAAAGCTAAATCCCAGAACAAACTCTGGAATCAGAAGGCTGTAACAGAAGTGTCGTTGCCGGACTTAATCTAAGATGCCAAGTTTAAACTTCGAAAACACAGTTTTAGTATAGTATGTCCCAAATATTGTATGGGACACACACTAAAGTGTTATTTGTTGTTTATCTGAAACTCAGTTTAACTTGACATCCTGTACTTTATCAAAAAAGCCTGGACAAAAAAAAAAAAGTAATCCCAATAAAAACATAAAATTAACTCTTCATTGTAGATATGGTAGCATCACTGCAAACCCATTTTAGGTGACTTTTTTCTTTCCTCTGGGTGCTTATGAGATAGGCCGGGACCTGGGACCCTTAACTGCAGTGCCTGTACCTGGACAAACGTTCAAGGGACCAGTTCATACTGCCCCCCCCCACCAGGAATGAGCAAGCACACCTGTTACTTGTTTTCACTCCCTCGTACTACAGCACAAGTACCAATAAAGCCATGACTGAATTTCTCATCTTAAATTTCTATTGATTAAAGAGTCCAAGAACCCTAGTCAAGAAAAGTTACACAGAAATATGTGGAGTCTTCAACTTAAGAGATAAATATAAGAATAAAACTGATCTGAAAGAGTTTCAGGATTGTAACATGAAACTGAGTCCCCCTAAAACCGAGTTCATGATTAATCTCTATCCAAAATATTATTCCCTTTCTTGCCCAACACCTGTTCGCCTCAAAGATTAAGAGTATCAAAGACAAGGGGGCATTGAAACCGAGCAGGACCTTGTGTGGTCCTCCCAGGTATAAAAGCCTTCCCATCTCCCCCATTTGTTTGTAGGAAAAAAAAGGCTTCAGCCTCCTAGACCTTCCCAGAGTTCCAAAGGGAAGATTCAAACAATTACTCATCAGGGAAGTGGGAGAATGTAGAAACAAAGGAAAGCAGTCAAACAGTAATTCGGCAATAGAGTCCTAGTTCCTCCTCAAGGGATACATAACTATTTATCTTTGAGCTCTTCTACACAGACTAAGGCCTCCATCCAGGTGGGGGGTGGGTAGAAACTTCACACTGAACACAATATTCCTAGACCATACCCCGTTACCTCACCACACCAGCCAATTAGGAGAAAAGTCACATACCTCACAGCCCGCCCTCACCCCGAATTTTGCGTTTAAAAACTTTTCCCTGAAACTCACTGGGGAATTCAGGCCTTTTAAGCCCTAGCTGCCTGTTCCCCTTGCTTGGCCCTTGCAGTAAACCTTCCTCTGCTCCAAACTCTGAAGTTGGTTTGCTTGGCCTCACTGTGCATCAGACACATGAACTTGGGTTCAACATTAACAGGTGTAGATTATGAAAGAGGCAAGGAGGCAACCCCCAGAGAGGGGGCACAGCCATGATTCCATTCCCAAGCCTTCAATAACCTAAGCTACATGCCATAATCTCTTGTTACTGCAAAAAGGCATAGCTCTGCCTGTTCTTAGGGCCTAGTGGTTTGGAGCTGCCTGGAGAAACTGTTGCAAGACCACAGAGGTCTTGGGCAGGAGAGAGACCACAGAGCAGCTAGGGCAGACTTCTGGAATAAGAGAGGCATGTAACATGCTATCCAGGAATATTAGTGTTCAGAGAGGGAATGTAAGAAAATTTAGGAAAAAAACTTTAGAAGGCAAGTAATATTAAACTTCTCCATTTTAAAGATACGCTGGAGTGGGGAGAATTAATTAAATGTTCTATTGTCTCTGTATCAGTTTCCCCTTGCCACTAAAACACATTATCATAAAAGTAGAGGCTTAGAACACAAGTTTACTGTCTTACAGTTATAGAAGTCAGAAGTCCAAATGAGTCTTGTGGTAAAACCGTGGTGTCGGCAGGAACGGCTTCCCCTCTG
This sequence comes from Hyperoodon ampullatus, assembly GCF_949752795.1. Taxonomy (NCBI): domain Eukaryota; kingdom Metazoa; phylum Chordata; class Mammalia; order Artiodactyla; family Ziphiidae; genus Hyperoodon; species Hyperoodon ampullatus. Next base: position 79,371,955 of record NC_136926.1, read on the forward strand.
GAGTCTCTAGGGAAGAATCTGTTTACTGGCTTTTCCCAGTTTCCAGAGACTGCCTGCATTCTTTACCAAACGGCATCTTCCCTCAGAGTCAAAAACCAGCGACCAGCTCCCGCCAAACTTGGCTTCCAAGATGGCGTCTCCTTCTCTGCCCTTTATAAAGACTCGTGATTGAATTGGGCCCACCTGAACTTCTGGAAGACTCTCTCTCTCCTTAGGACGCTTGTGATTACATTGGGCTCACCTGGGTAATCCAGGCTGCTTTCTCCTTATAAGGAACACTGTAATTACATTGGGCCTACTTGGAAAATACAAGATAATCTTCCCATTTCAAGATACTTAATCACATCTGCAAAGTGTTTACCACATAAGCGAACATAGTCACAGGTGCTGGGGATTAGGACCTGAACATCTTAGAGGAGCTGTTGTTCTGCCTACCGCACCCTTACAAGTAAGGATTTAAACCAATAGCCACACAAAACTCAGGCTCTTAATCAAGTGTTGATTGGAAAATGTATACTATATACTAGGAACTCTTCTACTTTCTAGATATTTAACTAATTTAAACATCACATTTATTAACTACATTTTACAGATAAAGAAACTGAGGTTTCCAGAGGTTAATAAACTTACTCAAAGTTACTCAGCTAGTAAGTGGCCTCACTACCCACATGAGGACCTGCTCAATTGCTAACCTTTGTTGCCTCCAAGTTGTAAACATTGGAGATGAACTACACAAGATATACAGATGATAAATATATTCTCTAAATTAATATTAGAATGATAAAAATACCACGATAAATGTGTTATTACGTAACTAGCCATTAAGCTAGAACAAATAATGCAAAAAAGACGTGTCTGAGATTGCCTAGCGTTCAATTGAGAACAACTCCAAGAAACTTGTTTACCAGAGAACACATTTGCTAATCATTAATATAAATGGCTTTGTCTACTGACTGATTTCCCTGAGCACTTCCCATTATGCTAGGTCACTGCATCGCTTTTATTTATTTATTTCCTTACTTATTTACTGAAGTATAGTTGATGTATAATATTATATAAGTTATAGGTGTGCAGTATAGTGATTCACAACACTGCATGAATTTTTAAAGGGTAGTTAACATCAAATTTTCCTTTCTTACTCTGACCATACTGCCTATTAAATACCTGGCAAAGATGACACTGCAGAATGGGGTACCCAATTATTTCACTGATAAAGTTCTCATTAGAATTTTCTTATTTGAACTGAATCTGTAACTATCCCCCTTTTAGGCAACCAACAATATCTAAAGATATTGAAATAAAATGTTTATTTCCTTATTTATTCAACCACCTGAAGCTTCTAGAGATTGTACTATGGAAATAGAAAGAGATAATTCAATAATTGTGGGGCAATCACTGGCTATGGTGGCAGGTAAACCTAGACTTGAAACCAGGCCTTAGAATTTGTTAACTGTAAGAACTTAAGACTATAACTTAACATCCTTAATACTCAATACTCTTATTTGTAAAATGATACTTAAAGGATGTATCTTTTAGCAATAAACCTGTCTTCTAATAATAATTATAATGACTAATATTTAGGGATTGTTTATTATTTTGCAATCACACATTTAAGCACTTTATCCATACCAGTCCATTTAAACATCATAGAAATGCTTTCAGCTAAATACTATTATCACCCTCATTTTACACATGAAGAAGCTGAAGTATTTTAGAAATATATTTTTCTAATATCACTAGGCAATAAGTGATAAAATCAAAATTCTAGCCCAGGAAATATGACTGCAAAATAGTAAAAAAATCAATTTTGTGTTAGTGGTATCATGAGAATCACTGAATAACTCTGCAAAAGTTTTGCTGTGTTCTGTTTTAATGTTTCCTGATGTGCATGTTTGAAAACAACCATGTGCTATTTAAAAGTCAGAGTAGGTTGCAAAATACAAGAGAAACTTAGAATAGTAATAACGGGGAGTAGTTTTATTGCCAATCATCATGTAAATTTGATATAAATGCAAATTTATAAATCCAAAAATCAGTTAAGTATCAAACTTGAAGTATAAATATGTTCCTATATGTAAGTAATCTGATAGTTTAGTGATGCATAGAATTCTAGAATATTCTACTGTATTATCTTTTGATTTGCTGAGAGAGTGAAAGGAAAGCAGACAAGAGTGAAAATAGAATGAAACATAGACTTTCAGAAGTAGGAATTTGAGTCGTATATGCTCTGTTTTTGATTTGCATTCAAAATATAAGAAAGATTGCAAGTTGAGATTTTACTAAACAGGAGAGATGTATGAAGTAATAGAAGATAATTAAACTTAGTAAGTAAACAACTTAATAGCTTAGGTCTTTTTATTTCCTCTTATATTCTTTTGATTCATATTATTTTAAAATATGACAAATATGACAATTATATTTAATGCCTGAAAAAGAAAAATTGAGTAGAAAGGATGTTATTTTTTTAACCTAAGCAAAACTTAACTGTTATAATGAAAATAATATTCATTATATGAACTTTTATTAAATACTACTAAGTGCCAGGCATTGGACTGATTGTTTTATTGTATTAACTCATTTCATCCTCATGCAATTCTATCAAGTAAATGGTGTTGTGAAAACATGTTAGTTTCCTTATGAGGAAACTGAGATGTATACTGGTTGTTTCTTGCCCAAGATGACAAAATAACAAAGTGGTAAAACCAGGATTTGTACTAATATCATAGCAGTCTGGTTACTAAATCATCACTCCTAATCATTCTGGTAGTATTCATAATTTATGCCATCCATTATGCTGTAATACCTTCTCATTTCAACTTAAAAAAATAATTTGAGAACTATTTCTCACCTCTTACTTTCCCAATTAACTGGGCACTGGTGACCCTAACCAGATATGTGTCTATGCCAGGATTCCACCATCATTGGCTCACTTGGGTTGGTGTGTAAATTCTTTTGTAGGCAACCTAGCAGAACTGTTGGCAGTTATAATGTATACTTCTCACTAGGTCTAAGTTATAGTGTTTACAACTTTTAGCACTTTTGCAGATTTTGGGGTTTTTTAAATTACCTACAAGGTGACAGTCATATCGATCACTTATTTTGAACTTTAGGGTCTAAAAACTAAGGCCCAAGTATTTTGGCACAGTCGAACAAGGAGCAGACAAAATTGTTCACACACTAAACTGGCTCTGTAAGCTTCAAACCCTTTGGTGTGAGAAATAGTGACCTTTCTTGGGAATGACCTCCATTTCCTAACCTCCTCCAGGGCCGCACATTTCTTTGTTCTGAGGTCAACATTTAAGAGCGTAGTCAAATGCTTTTGGCTTGCTCAGAAAATGACAATACATTGTTCCTCTTGTCTTTCACTGGGAGCTTTATACCTTCATTCCTTCTCTTCCTGACATTCAAGATGGAAGAGAGTATCTTTCGCCAACAGTATGGGATTTCTTCAGAATATCCAATACTCTTATTAGTAGGTGTCTGACCTTCTAACATTAGAAGTTTTTATTTTCCTTCATTTTTTAAATCAAGTTTGTTTTTGTTTTGGTCTCATTTTTACTCAAGTGTGGACGCTTGTCATTTATTTGTCTTCATTACATATACATTTCCACACCACAGAAACACTTCAACTGCATCAGACATTTTGCTTAGCTAGGCAGTTATAGATATGTATTACTTTCTAGCTCCTCACACTTTTACTATCTTTGTGTTATCTTATATTTTTATTGAAACTTGAAATAATCAGCAATGAAAGCATGTATCTGCTCTCCTGCTTTACCATCATATTTCAGAATTACCTTTTTCTTTGATTCTTTCTTTAAAATTTTTATTGTGGTATAGTTGATTTACAATATTGTGTTAAGTTCAGGTGTTATTGTCTTAATTTTTATAATTCTCACCCTACAAGCACAGAAGGAACCAACTCTAAGACCTGTAGCCCCCAAGGGGAGCATAGCCCCTGTGTCCACCTCAGTCATGGTAGTGGGAGATAACGGACAAGGATGAATCGCCAAGAAAGCAAAGCAGAGTCTTCCAGTGTAAAGAGCTTACACTACAGCCAGAGAAGATACTCTCAATTCCTGTCTGTGTGACTTGATAACACCCATGTTCCAATGGCTCCTATTTGTTTTCCAGACTCCTTTTGTGCTGATAAAACTTTTTTGCTTCAGACATACTGTATTTTTGTTCTGTTGTTTTTGGTTTTTGTGTTGTTGTTGTTGTTGTTTGTTTTTTTGGTACAGCTTACGGGATCTTAATTCCCCCACCAGGGATGGAACCCAGGCTCCTTGCAGTGGAAGATTGGAGTCCTAACCACTAGACAGCCAGGGAATTCCCATACTGTTTTTCTTTACTGTTTCATCCTGGGCATTTTACAGTAAGATAATTTACCTTTTACTGTATGAAGAGCTCTATCTTCACCAAACGACATACAGTTCACCAAACTAAGAAGCCTCATTTCTACTTAGAGTTTCAGCTTCATAAAGAAGCTAAATGGAAATTTGGGGTTGCTGCTCTTAGAAAATAGTGAATGTATTTTAAGAGTACGAAAAAGAGTGTGCATGGATATCTAATTGGCCAAAGTGGTGTACCTTAGCAGAGATGATAATCTATCCCTCCATATTTGCTCTCCATTTATTCCTTACTAATAAAATATCTGGGTACAAGGCCCATGGTATGAAAGCTACATTTCTTAAACCTCTCTTGAAGCTAGTGGATTTAGAGGCTTGTGTGCCATATTATATATATAGTTGATAACTATAAAACTGAAAATGCTTTTATTTCTCTGCTTATTCCAGCTTCTGATTGAATTATTAGCACAAAGTTGGCATTTAATACATGCTGAATTCAACTGATCTAAAATTTTCATTGTCCATAGGCCGTACTAAAATTTGTACAACTACTTGTATACATATTTGTGGTTTTTTCATATACTATTTCCTGTTTGTAATTTTTTTTTTATTTCTTGAATTTAGAAAAACATTGTCCACACTCTGTATGATGCATTAATATTAGAAAGATAAATATACACAGGCAACCCAGAAAATCAGTGGTGGACACATATTCTATAAAAGTAGTAGATACATATTTTATAATCCACATGGTAAAATGTATTGTTTTTTAACAGCTTTACTGAAGTATAATTGACATACAATTATACTGAATGTATTTAAATTGCAAAATTTGATGAGTTTGGACATATTGACATATATATGCACCCTTGAAATCATTACCATAATGAAGATAGTAAAAATATCCATCACCGCCACAGAACAAAATCTCCTGTTTGTCCTTTGTAATCTATTCCTGCAGCTGCCTCCCACCCATCTCCTAACCTGCATCCATCTCCCGTCAGCCACTGAGAGTTTTTTCCTTTTTATTGCTGAGAAACATTTGGTTTTATTACTTTACCACACTTGTTTGTCTAGTCTCCTTGGAATGGACATTGGATTTTCCTCAGGTTTTGACTAATACAAATAAAGCTGCTAAGAACATTTGTGAGAATGTCTTTGTGGGGAGATAAGCTTTCATTTCTCTGGAGTAAATACCTATGAGTGGAATGGCTGGGTTATATGGTAAGTGTATGTCTCACTTTTCAAGAGACTACCAAACTGGATCCAGAGCAGTTGTATACAGTAGCACTTTGTGAGAGTTCAATTAGTTCCATATCCTTATAAACATTTGGTATGGTCAATCTTTTTAATTTTAGCCATACTAGTGGGTATGTGGTTGTTTTAAGAGTTTTTAATACACTCTAAATTAACTTCTTTGTTGGGTATAAGTTTTCCAAATACGTTCTCCCAGTTTCTGTCTTTTCTTTTTGTTCTCCTAACAGTGTCTTTTGAAGAACTACTGTTTTTAATTTGGATGGTGTTTAATTTTTTGATATTTTATTAATAATTTGTGAATTCTGTGTCCTACTTAAGAAATCTTGGCCATAACCCAAATCACTAAAATTGTCTTATTTAGTTCTAGAAGTATTATAATTTTAGCTACATATTTATGTATATGATCAGTCTTGAGTACATGATTAATTTCTGCACATGATGTAAGATAGGGTTTGAGGTTCATTTGTTTGTTTGCTTGTTTGCACATAGCTATCCTATATTTTCTGCATTTAGTAAAAATATTATTGTTTCCCTTGAATTGCTTTTGCACATCTGTCAAAAATCAATTGGCCATATATGTGTGGTCCTATTTCTAGATTCTCCAGTCAATTTCATTTATCTATCTATCTATCTTTACTTCAGTACCACACTGACTTGTACTATAGATTTATAATAAGTTCTGAAAGAATAGAGCATAATTCTTCCAACTTTATTTCTCTTTTTCAAAGTTGTTTTATCTATTCTAGTTCCTTTGCACTTCCATATAAATTTTAGAATGGCTTTGTTTCTGCATGCCATTTAGCGCCTGGCTGTCTTACCAGCAGAGACAGTAGATAGGTTGACCTTGAATAGGAGTCCATGTTGTTGATCCATTCACAGCATTTACCCAATACCATGAGATAGCCATTCATAAGCTTGTTGTGTCAGCAGAGACTGACTGACATCAACTAGTTGAGTCATTCTGCCTGCTTGGTTGTTTGGTGTTTCTGCTGGCTTGGTGCCTCTTCTGTCTACTTGGTTGTTTGGATGCTCTCTGGCAAGTACTAATTTGTGATGAAAAGAGTTTCGCTTTTTATGTCCACTCCCATTAAGTCTGCCCATATGACTCCTTCCAAGACCTCCTTGTCCTCAGTCTTCCAGTTTTCCAGGCATTGTGCTTCCTTCTTAGTGCTGGGAGGTTGAGATGAGAATTTTCTTTTTTTCTTTACTTTGTGGATAATTTCCAGGAAAGTCCATGACCATTCTAACTCTCCTGATGAAACAGGTCCTTGAAACACCGTACAGTTTACTGCCCACTCTCTGGGCTGTTTGTGTCTTACCAGTGCTCAGGCAGACTTTTCATATCTTGCTCCAGTCTGATTAAAATGATGGTATAAAGATATCATTAATGTGATATTCAGTAGAATGTCCAGATGTCGCATGTCACTTTGGATTGCAATTGTGATACATAATAGGAAAAGCAACATAACCCTGGGGTAAGACCATAAATGTATACTATTATCTATACTAGGTAAGGCAAATTGCTTCTGGAAAATGAAACTGCTTGCCAGTGTGTTACAGTCTGTTTCATGGGGCAGTACTTCTAGATCAATAAACTCTCCTTTACTCAACTTTTTGTTTGAACACCCCTTCTCCCAATCCAAAACCCTGAGGTCTAGTCCTATACATATTCTTCCGGCTCCTGTTAATACATATTGTCTAACTCCTGTGGCTTCTTCCAGATATATTTCCTTTCTTCCTGCTGCAAATCTAGCTCATTTATGACAGTATACATTGTAGTTTGATCATAGTTGCTGGACTTGTGATTTGGATGAGATGGGAGGCTATTTCCTAAAACAGAGAAATGCTTTCTTGCAAGGCTGAGATATTTGCATCATCTTCAAGCAAAGGGGATGCAATAAACTTTATCAGAAAACAGTGAGCTACTTTCACAGGCCACAAAGTTTCAAGATATTTGGGGATTCAAGATTTTCAACTGTATTGAAATGGATGCCCCATTCCTGGTCTCAGAGTCCCAAATCCTTCTCAATTACAGCCTTGACTTTGAAATGGCAGGCTCGCCAAAGTTGAGAATTCAATATTCTCTGACACCTATTAATAGTCTTGGGCCTGATCCTCACCGTTTTCTTCTCTCCACTGGCAGGAGATGAACATCTCTTTGTATGATGCTAAGGAAGCTGTCTAGCTTTGCTTTGAATTGGTTATTAATATACCTTGGTCTTTCAATGTCTTCCCTAAAGAAGCGACAGTCTCCACTACCAGCCATTTGATTCGAATTTCTATTCCTTCTAACCTCTCAAAACTTGATGTATTATACCACAAATAAGCATCCAAAGGTATTCTATGCTGCTTCACCACCAGTGAATTTTTATAAAGTCTCTGCTGCCCTCTTCCAATGGCTATCAGTATTCCACTTAGCACCACCAGAGATGGGTCTTCATTGTCACCAGCCAGCGGGTGATGCTTCAAAAATCCCATTTTAGAGTCTCTTCCAAGGACTGCTCTTAATAGAGTGTTATCGGGCAAATTCTACAGAAAACTCTCTGAATCAGAGATTTGCGTGGGTGGTTTTTGAGAATTGTTCTCAGGAACAAAAGCAATAAGGGTGAGGCAAGAATGGGACAGAAGAAAAAAAGATTAAATTGTGCTACAATAACAACAGCAGCCTCAGCTAATTGGATGTGAAGTTTTTAGCCTGGAAGGCCCTTCATATATATCCTGATCAGAGGCAAGAGAACCAGTCGGTCTCACATACACATCAAATAATGGATGAGTGTGGAAAGCCCTTGTTTGGAGAGAGGGTAAAACCTTGAGCAAAACACCTCTCTTAAAAGGAAAGCCATCCCTGGGGATGTACTCAGCTTCAAGCCATTATCAGGCAACACTGCTGACAGCTGGGAGAAAAGTTCTGGGATCTAGAAAGACATATCTGACCAAGAGCACTATAGCCTCCAATCCATCATGTTTTGAACAAATGATAAAAAGATCAATAGCATTAACAAATCACCTCATCATGTACATGTGTTTTTGCTTGAGTTATGTATCTTAGTGTGAGTTATTTCAGGGCAAGAGAATATCTGGTACTGTTTATGCTTTTCATTCTATCTTCTATGTTGTCATTTTCTTATAAAAAATATTCTTTATGTAATCAGAATGACATATATGCCTATTTTTATTATTAAAATATATTTTTAATTAAGAAAAGAACAAAGGCCTTAGACCTTGTCATCACTAAATCCTGGTTTGCTTTTAGTTTTTTAGAGTTTTTTTAAACCACTTTATTGAGCTATGATTGACATATAAGAAGCTGTACATATTTAATGTATACAACTCTATGAGTTTGGTGATAAATATACATCCATGAAACCATCACCACCATCAAGGCCATAAATATTTCCATCACCTCCCAGAGTTTCTTTTGGGCCCCTTTGTTATTGTTAGGTGTTTGTTTGTTTGTTTTGTAGTAAGAACATTTAGTATAAGATCTAACCTCTTAGAAAATTTTAGGTATATAATAAAGTATTATTAGCCATAGGCAATGGAAAGGTAATTGTTAAAGGGCACAAAATTTCAGTTATGTAAGATAAGTTCTGGAGATCTACTTTACAGCCTAGTGCCTATGCATTTTTAGTTTCTAAATCAGAGAAAAAAACTAATGAATTTATGTATACTCGGCAAATCTTTTTAATTAAAATATTTCAAGTTGGACTTATTTCCTATTTTCTTATTTCCGTTTCAGTTCAAGTTAAGTATTTGTAATCATTCTCTTGTTTCTTTGTTAAATATATATTAAACCTCTCTTATTCTATAGATTTTATAAACACAATTCAATAGACTGAGTTGTTTTTTCACTGTTTATATTCCTTTTTTCTATTTTATACCTCCTGTAACTAGAGTACACTTTGGTGTTATTTTGATTTCTAGGTGAAATTTGTATTATCTTTTGGTGATATTTTTCAAGAAATTGTTAGTAGGTCAATCTCCTCATCTTCTCTGTGGATCCTGTCATTTTTCTCAATAAGGTCTTTAACAGGCTCTTTCTCCCCAAACAGCAGCTTGCAGTGAGACGAACAGGTTTTTTGAAGTTGCTTGTTAGATTTTCTTTGATGTGCTTCTGAAGATTGAAGAGAATACAATCAATCCCTGGTGTGTTCATATATGTTTTGATGTCTTTTCAAATCCAATTTTTGTTTCTAAAGTAGAGAAGTTCACAACCATATTTCTAATGGTTTTTGTCCTTGTGAACTAACATTTTTCAGCCTTTTACCTCAATCACTGTGATGGCATTAAATTGTTCACTCTTATTGTATTTTTTAACATTGAAAACAGATGATTGCACTTAAATATGTTTGTGAGAGAATTAGGTATATATTGGAACATATAGTGGTGGTTTGAAATTTCATGATTTGATTGGAACTTATATTCAATTTATTAGGAAATATTCTGGACAAAATCAAAGTGAGGAGAGCTGTAGTAATAAGCAGATACACAGATTATGGTTTGTCTTTCTTGCATCATTTTTACTAAGAGTGAGAGAATATTTCTGATTATTACTCCAAAAGAAACCTTTCTGAGTAATTAGGTTACTGATTGTTAGCTTTTACTTTGCGGATATAATTGACCATTGTTACTAATGAAATTCCCCCAAATCATAACCCCAACCTTGACACCCAGGAATTCTAATAGTCAAGACAGAGAACTTTCTCCCCTCCTTCTCTTTCTTATATTTTTCTATCATCAGTTAAACATCAGTGAAAATTCATTGACTGTGACTTAACTAGTGAGAGAGAAGCAGTATGAACAATAGTATGTACAACGGGTATACATTGTAGAGAAAGGAAAGCTGAATAAGAATTGTAAAATTAGGTACAATTACCTGAGAACAGTTATCTAGTGAATATTAAATGAATAAATAATAATTTAAAAATTGATTCTTATTTGCCATAATACAATTCCTGTTGGATCTCAGTACAATTAGACTAATTATATCTGTTGAAAACTCATTTATTCTTAATAGAAATGACAAGAATCCAAGACTAATGTTTGATGTTTCAGGACTCAATTTCTCTCCACATGGCTTTGACAACTCAAGTCAATCCCCACCTGTTTCCCCACCAATACTTCTTCAGCCTGAGAGCTAAAATCAAGAAAAATCATCAAGTCTAATGTCAAGCGGAGCCTTATTTCTCAGAAGTCTTTTTCAGACATTCCAACCTCAAAAAGGCTTGGCCTAAATGATACTCTTCTTCATTCCCACTCACATACACAAAGCTTTATTGTATTTATATCTTATCTTTTCCTGTTTGTTTTCCTCTGTAAGTAGATTGATATGAAGGTATGTCTAGAAATGGTATGTCTTCATCATTTATCCTTGGTATCTGACATATAATAGATGAGCAAAAAGTGTTAATTACCTAAAACAAATGTCATTTTGAAACTTTCTGCCAAGATGGCAAATTAGGAAGGCTTCCTGTTTCTTCCCTCAAAAATTAACAGTGAAGAAACTGTAAGGGACTATAAAGCAGAAATCCAAGAAATTAAAAACAACAATAATAAACCATGAGAAACTCCTGAGATGGAGGGGCAGAACAAAAAAGAAGAAATGAAAAAAATCAGGGTATTCAGAAGAATATTATGCATGATTTTGGCAAAAAAGCCATAATCATAAAGGAAATATTAATGAATTCTACTACATTAAACTCAGAAACTTCTGTTCATCACAAGACTTCAATAATAAAGTAAAAGTGCAAAGCAGAGAAAAGAATCTACTTTTGCAATAGATATAACAGACAAGGGACTTCTATCCAGAATACATAGAGAATATTTGTAAGTCAACAGGAAAAATGCAAGTAACCTCACTCTCAGAATAGGCATACACTTGAATACCACTTCACTGAAGGAAATATGAAATCTTCATTAAACATACAAAAAAATGCTCAATTTAATTAAAATTCAAGGGAAGTATAAAAGTAAACTGTGATGCCACCAGAATGGCTACAAAGCAAAAATCTGATGATACCAAGTGTGGTAAAGAAAGTAGAGCACCTCTAACTCTTGTACAAAGTTGCTGGAATGTAAATTGTTTCCATCAATTTGGAAACATTTGGAATTACCTACTAACACAGCTCACATGCCTAACATACATGCAGAAATTCCTGGGTGTGTTTCCAGCAGAATTGTGCACACCTGTATGCCAATGTCATGTTGATAACAGCACTATTTAAAACAAGGAAAACAAAATAATTGAAATCAACCTAAATGGTCATTAATAGCATAGTGCACAAATAAATTGGGATATATTCACGCATTAGAATACTATACAGTAAGGAAAATAAACAAACTGCTGCTACACTCCATGTCAGGGATACGCCTCCCAAACACAATGGTAAGAGAAAGAAGCCAGATATAACAAATACATACTACAAGAATTCAGAGATCCAGATGGAAAATAGCAGTCTCAGCAGTGTACCAACTGTTCCCTGGCTATGAGACCTCTTTTACCAAATAAAAGGAACAAACTCAAGGGTGGTGGGCATTCCGAGAAAAGTTAAGGTAGCAACTTATGAGGAATTAAAGTACTTTATAACCAGAAATATATGGGCAAAGTTACTTCATATAGCTTTTAAAAATGCATTTCTTTTTATATACTTTATAAATGAATAAATGATATTTGGGAAGACAAGTGTCATCTGTCGTGTCATTGCCTATTATTTATTTTGAAAAATTGCATTAATCAAATGCAAGATTTTCCTCTCTCCCCCCCAAAAAATTTGTATTGCTATGTGTGCAAGAATGTTTAGTTATCACTTAGCACCTTGTGCAATGTCACGATCCCTTTTTGCACTATATACTTGTCAAGTTTGAATGGTGGTTGAAATTTATATGTTATATTTAAGAATATTCATATCTATCCAAGTTTATTATGCCTTTTATGACTAAACTAAAGTACACTCTCCTCTAAGAAGCATTTTCAGTAAATTACAGGTCAAAATAATTTATTTTTCTACTAGACTAATAACCATTACTGTCTCTGATACTTAAGCAACAATTAATCTCTTAATTGCTAAACAAAGCCATCACATTACCTATAGTTCTTTCTTTCACTTTGTTGTTAAATGGTTCGTGTGCTTTCACCATTTTATATACAAATGCAACATGCTTTTTAAAATTTTATATTTATGTTTATAAATAAGTCTTAGAGTGTACATTGAATTGCACCAATACATCATCAAAACATTTATTTACATAATAATGTATCTCTGTGCAGATATACCATAAACTTGAGTCAAACTAAATGTAAAATTTTGCAATTCTTATAGAAAGAATATTTTCTGTGAACACTAGGTTGTATTTATTATTATTCAGTGTTTAATGTTTGATAGATGTTTCTAAATGTTGTTGCAAATGAGTTAATTATTTCCTATTCTAAAAAAAAGCTTGCATATTATGGTAAAAGTGGAGTTCATTCTATAAAGTCATAGACAATTTAATATTTTAATAATGATGAATGGATATGATATATTTACATAGCAACATTACATAATTAATTAATATTTATAATGTTCCTTTTTTTTTGTTTGTTTGTTTTTTTGTGGTACGCGGGTCTCTCACTGTTGTGGCCTCTCCCGTTGCGGAGAACAGGCTCCAGACGCGCAGGCTCAGCGGCCATGGCTCATGGGCCTAGATGCTCCGCGGCACGCGGGATCCTCCCGGACCAGGGCACGAACCCGTGTCCCCTGCATCGGCAGGCGGACTCTCAACCACTGTGCCACCAGGGAAGCCTGACCATATCTTAATTACTAAAAAACACATATCTTTACTCTTGCACAGGAATTATGTTTGAAAAATATGATTTTTTAAATTTAAAAACTCTTAGACCTTTACTATAATGAATTTCGAGGGAAAACCATAAGAAATAGACAAATAGGTTTAAAGGCTTGTGATGGCTCATTTTCCCAGAATTTTTTGAAGCAAAGGCTATAATTTCCACCATTACAGTAGGCCATTTATTCTAAAAACAAGAAGGGAATATCTATCATTTGGATATTTTAAAACAGCCTCCCAAAATACATTCCTGATATATGAACTGTTGCACTGCCAGGCTATAATGGAGTAGCAGAAAATTCAGAAGCCTTGTGTTATACCCCATCTGTTTAGGGAGTGACTTTCCCATATCATGAAATATTTTTTGTTTGGTTTCGGATCCTCATGCCCTTTAATTATAATATCAGAGGTTGTTTAGGAATTCTTTTATCCTTGTAGTTATTGGCAAATTTTATCAGAAGAATAACTCTTGCCCTCATATTTTTTTGAGTGTTTACCTTCCACAGTGAATTATCTCCAAGCATTCTAGATGATGCTTTTTTTCTATTCTTATATAAGAGTTCTTATTGTAATATCAAGAAAGTGATACATAGCTCTGAAAAATCCATCCTCGGACAGCATGTTACTCAGTAACTTAACTTCATCTCTTGACTGATGTGATAATTTAGTAAATGAAATAAAACATCTAATTTTAGAAAAGGAGAACTACAGGGCTAATGATCCCTTTTCAACAAGATGGATGTAGCATTTTAGGAGATTACAAGTGACCCCATGAAATGCTGCTTTACTTCTATCTTTTCTATGGGAATTACCAGGTGGTTTCTGATGTGCCTGGGCATGACTTTTCCAATCAAAAAGATCAGAAAAGACAATAGTTTCTGTGCATGTGAAACATTCTCAAAAGGAAAAAATAATTATGTGCTTATGAGAGTTTCTGAAATTGGCTTATAAGAGAAAAGGGAAGGATATTTAAGCATTCAAACAGCATGTCTAATTGGCACAGGTATAATAGCGATAAATCATTTACAGTTCTTTTGCTTACATCATAATGATGACCAGCAATATGTTTTTGTGTTACTTATGTTTAATCAGAATGATGCACCCTAAAAAAAATCCTTTTAAAAACTCCTCTATCTTTTATCTGAAATTGTGTTTTCAGAAACTCGGGGATTCAGAGAATTACTCTGTTTAATTAAAATTTCTTTATCTTCAAGATACAGAGTATATTGCATTTAGCAATTTACATAAAAATTTAAAGATGGCTTTACTTGTGTATGGGAAGGGGATAGGAGTGTCATTACTTTGAGAGTGGCTCAAAATATTTTTAGATAAATATACTTTTTGCCAAAGATAAGCAGGACCAGACAAATATTTTCCATACATTAAAGAAGTCTAGCCCAACATTATTCTTTTTTTTATTTTCTTGAATCATGGAAACTCCTTTTGGGAATCTAGGAATAAAAGAGATAATTCATCATTAAATCTAATAAATATAACACCTAGACAAGTGGATGAAATCTGAAACTTATAAATAAAGCACAGATTCAAGCTCCAGAAATATTTTTTAAATAGGTACTCTTGTTTTCTATTGGTCTGATAATGTAAAATATAAATTAAAATGAGATCACTAAATACGCACTGGTCTCACCATGACACATCAGAGGGAAATTGCCTTTAAGTATATGTTGGCAGGGAACTCAGCAATAAAGGCCTGTTCTTAGTTTAATCCATGTTCTTCTTTCAGTGACTGATTAGTCTCAGTAAAATGAGGCACCTGGAAGGGGATCAGGTGAGTGGACAGATGAAGCAGGAAGAAGAAGAGATGGAGAGTATAGAATATTAAAGGTAAGTTTTTCCTTCTTCAGTATTTTACTTAGAATTGCTTGTAACCAATCCCCAGTTTTTCTTTCATTGAAGGAGGTTAATATTGAAGCATAGGAGAAGACAATCAAATTGCTAGAGAACCCGATGGGCGTCCACATTTTTCTTTGCTAAATACATTTACGTTAGCAACACCTACTGATTCTAGAAGTAGCTCCTTATTTAACTACAGCAATTTGCTTAGTTACTAATTTCATTATAGCTCCAAGACTATCTGATTTTTATTTCAATGGAATACTACTCTTTTAAATATAATTAACTAATCATGTTTCAGTGTTAAAGAAATTGGGTTTCTTATTCTAAACTTTTTCTGGACTCAGTTTTAGATCGAATTTAGTAGATACCTAAGTGATGTCCATTCAGCTAATATGAAATCGTAGGGACAAGACAGGAAGAAAGGTCTTAGCTAATGATGTACTAAAACTTAACACTCATTTTCAGTTAAAAAAGATAGATAATCAAAACCCAAGCCTTTCTCTAAAGACTAAATATCTGTGTTTTATATAATATACTATATTTCAAGGTTATCATTATAAGCATGGTAATTGCCTAAATATGGTAATGATAATCTGTACTGATATTTTATTATTGATAAAAATTAGGGTTAATAAAGTTCAAGAAATTTCAATTATTATTACTACTAATTTTAAAGATACAAATAATTATGTAGGTCTACAAAGAAGTAAGCCTTGTCAAGGTGTCTTAGAAAGAAATAGTTAACTTTTTGAGAATGCACACATTTAACATTCAGAGTAGAAAGGCTAAAAACAGCAGAACTTAGCAGCTAGTTTCACAAATATTTCATTTGTTTTCAGGATCACAAAGTTGGTGGGAAAGCATATTTGTATTCTGCGCTCCTAACCCACATCCATCCTCAGGCAAATTGTCATCATTATCATTTTCAAGATGAGTGAAAGACAGATAGAGGTTTAAGTCAGAATGCAAAAATCAGTGAATGTATTTGATTAATAAATAAATAAAAGTAGTATAATATTTTGCTGGCTATTAAAAGACAATTAAAAATGACTATTATAAAGTTATAAAAGTGAACATGTGCTGATGATTTTAACTGAAGGGTACCACCATGATGCTATCAAAGGAGAATGCAAAGAAAAGGCATATTTATAGACAAGCAACATTGAAAAGAATGCGTCAATGGAGGCAAAATTACCTTCTTCAGCCCTGGGGGGGCAGGTGTGGGGGGAGGAGAGTCACTTGAACCTCTACTAGGCAGGACGGAATTTGCCTGTCTATAGACTATTTGCATTGCATTTCTAAAAGTTTCTATAATTTCCAGAGTTGCAGAATAACTCCCAGGTAATCTGAATCAGACAAACTTCAGGAGTGTCCTCCAGACAATGCATAGTTTTCCACTGAAGCACAATTTTTTTTTCCTACACTCTTAGATTTTGGATATTTTAATGTATATTTTGAGGAAAATTGTGAAGTTTCAGAAATAGAAACAGCTCTTCTCTTTCTATTTAATGTCTGTATGATTTAAAAAAAAATTTTACTGAAGTATAGTTGATGTACCATATTATATGTTACAGGTGTACAATACAGTAATTCCCAATTTTAAAAGGTTATATTCCATTTATAGTTATGATAAAATATTGGCTATATTCCCCATGTTGTACAATATATCCTTGTAGCTTATTTTATACATAACAGTTTGTACCTCTTAATCACCTACCCCTATATTGCCCCTCCCCACTTTCCTCTCCCCACTGGTAACTGCTAGTTTGTTCTCTATATCTATGAGTCTGCTTCTTTTTTGTTATATTCATTATTTTGTTTTATTTTTCTAGATTCCACATATAAGTGATATCATACAGTATTTGTCTTTCTCTGTCTGACTTATTTCACTTAGCATTATACCCTCCAAGACCATCCATGTTCCTGCAAATGGCAAAATTTCATTCTTTTTTACAGCTGAGTAGTATTCCATCGTATGGGCACTTAGGTTGCTTCCATATCTTGGCAATTGTATATAATGCTGTTATGAACACTGGGGTGTATGTATCTTTTCGAATTAGTGTTTTGGGCCTTTTTGAATGTCTGTATGATCTTAGTCACCTAAATTCAAAGCTTAGTTTCCTCCTTTATAAAACAAATGCTATAACTTTATATAATGCAGGGTTTTGCAGGGGAGGGGCAGGGGATTAAATGAGACAACATATGGAAGAGACCCTCAATAAATATTACAAAAATATGTCATATAATTCTTACAGTAGATATTTGAGAAAGACATCATCATGAAACTCAGAGTCTTCACTCAAAGTTGTATGCCCATATCCCTCCTAGAACTAACTTGTTAGCAGTCTCTTAGAGCTGCACTCAATATCTCACATTCTGTATGCCATTGAACCCATTTTGTCCTCTGAAACTGGATGCATTGTAAAATCTTTGGTGTCCTGCAATTGTTCTTGTCCAGGTGGCTGTCTGGGCATAGTTATCATGGACAGCACTTGCCCAAATCTGGTCATTGGTATTCATATTATCAGCAAATCAATGGCATTATATGCTTTACTTAAAATTATGTGTTGTTTAAATTGTGTTAAAACAGCATTTTGTGGTTTACATTGAAGTGAAAGGTTACAGGGTATTCAGAAAATCTTGGAAATAAAAATATATTTCTAGTATATTATTGGAGGATTTACTACACTTATATATTCTAAAAAATTTTGTCATATATAAAATAAAAATTTGAAGTTTTTCCCTTATAGTTTAATTGGACATATATTTTTTTCTTAGTCATACATAAATAGTGGTCCCTCTTTAAAACTGACAGCTTTCTAGATGTAATGAATCACAGCATACCAATTTATTTAATTTTCATAACAGCACAGATATAAA
The DNA here is from genome assembly GCF_949752795.1 of Hyperoodon ampullatus. Taxonomy (NCBI): domain Eukaryota; kingdom Metazoa; phylum Chordata; class Mammalia; order Artiodactyla; family Ziphiidae; genus Hyperoodon; species Hyperoodon ampullatus. Next base: position 79,390,122 of record NC_136926.1, read on the forward strand.
GGTAGCTTTTATTGCATTACACAAATGAAAAGCCTGGTATTTAGAAATTACTAGAACCTCAGAATCCTTACGTCCAATCCTGTGTCCTTTCCATTATCGTAGCAATATTCAGAACACTTTTTTTAAAATAGTAATCCTTATTTATTTATTTATTTTTATATTTATTTTTGGCTGTGTTGGGTCTTTGTTTCTGTGCGAGGGCTTTCTCTAGTTGCGGCAAGCGGGGGCTACTCTTCATCGTGGTGTGCAGGCCTCTTCAGTATCGTAGCCTCTATTGCTGTGGAGCACAGGCTCCAGACGCACAGGCTCAGTAGTTGTGGCTCACGGGCCTAGTTGCTCCGCGGCATATGGGATCTTCCCAGACCAGGGCTCGAACCCATGTCCCCTGCATTAGCAGGCAGACTCTCAACCACTGCACCACCAGGGAAGCCCCAGAACACTTTTATTCTATAAAGATTTTATTAACAGTATTAAGTGAATGCACAATCTTGGAAGCAGTAATTTCTTGATCCATTTTTAAAATTACTTAGGTATATGGCAGCTCAGCCACACTCAAAAATTGTATCTATATCTGTGAGTCTATTTCTGCTTTATAGATAGTTTCATCTGTGTCATATTTTAGTGATCTCATATTGTATGTGTCTTTCTCTTTCTGACTTACTTCACTTGGTATGATAATCTCTAGTTGCATCCATGTTGCTGCAACTGGCATTACTTCATTCTTTTTTATGACTGAGTAGTGTTTCATTGTATATGTGTACCACATCTTATTTATCCATTCATCTATCGACCTAGAGAACAGACTTGTGGTTGCCAAGGGGGAGGTGGGGTGGGGGAGGGATAAATTGGGTATTTGGGGTTAGTAGATGCAAACTATTACATACAGAATGGATGGACAACAAGGTCCTACTGTATAGCACGGGAACTATATTCAATGTCCTGGAATAAATCATAATGGAAAAGAATATAAAAAAGAATGTGTATATATATATGTGTAACTGAATCACTTTGCTGTACAGCAGAAATTAACACAATATTGTAACAACTATACTTCAATAAAAAAAATTGTATCTATATGAAGCAAAACTAGAGTTGGAGACAGATCTCTTTTTAAATAAATTATGAGAAAATTGATTTTTATTTATTAAAAACATGACTGTCCATGTATATATGCAGGAAAATATTATACATTCAAATATTTGGATCCTTTCAATAAATATATTTTGTGTGACATAAGCAGAGAATTGGAGGTTGAAGTTTAATAAGACACAGAGTTAAAATTGTTTGTTTGTTTAAGTTGAGGGAATCATCAATGTATTTGTAAGCTGATGTGTCATGCTTTGTGTGGTTAAATGGAGAGTTTTTCCAGCAATATCTGTGATTAGGTAAAAAGGGAAGAAACAGATGAAAGATTTATGAAATGTATGCTGCATTACTGGTTATATCTGGTCCCATGACTTGGGTATTGAGAATGCCATAACCTGAAAACTCTGCAGGTAGATATTACAATTATTTCAGTGCCTTCACACATTAATTTTGACTTCCTGCCTTCATAATTTATTTCCAATGCTTCCTTTTTACTTTTTAAAATAAAAATTTTAACGCCTACCTTCTTATTTTCAAAGTTTGTTGTTCCCTCCAGAAATAAGATGGTATGATGAAAAGAGCCTGGGATGATCTAAGTAAGGAATATAAATGAGTACATATCACAGTATATGGGCTAAAGGATTACTTTAAAGAGAATTTTCTTACTATGTTTCACAATACATAGACTTTTTTAAAAAAAATTGGGGTATAGTTGCTCTACAGTGTTGTGTTAATTTCTGCTCTTCAATGAAGTGAATCAGCTATATGTATACATATATCCCCTCCCTCTTGGGTCGCCCTCCCACCTCCCATCCCACCCATCTAGGTCACCACAGAGCACCGAGTTGACTCCCTGCACTATACACAAGGTTCCCACTAGCTGTTTTACACATGGTAGTGTATATATGTCAATCACAATCTCCCAGTTCATCCGGCCCCCCCTTCCTACAGCACTGTTTCTACACATACATTCTCTACGTCTGCATCTCTATTCCTGCCCTGCAAATAGGCTCATCTGTACCATTTTTCTAGATTCCACTTATATGTGCTAATATACGATATTTGTTTTTCTCTTTCTGACTTACTTCACTCTGTATGACAGACTCTAGGGCCATCCATGTCTCTACAAATGACCCAATTCCACTCCTTTTTATGGCTGAGTAATACTCCATTGTATATATGTACCACATCTTCTTTATCCATTCATCTGTTGATGGACATTTAGGTTGCTTCCATGCCTGGCTATTGTAAATAGTGCTGCAATGAACATTGGGGTGCATGTGTCTTTTTGAATTATGGTTTTCTCAGGGTATATGCCTATTCATCTTATTCTAGTCATTATGTCTTCATAGAGTAGCATAACAACACAGGACATCCTATCTTTTGTTGAGAAATAGATGATACAGTTACCACTAAATTATAAAATCTCTATGCAAAATAGCTGAATTCACAAATAAAATATCTGCTTTTCAAATGAAAACACAGATACAAACTCACATAAAAAAGATAAATATTTGAAATCCCACAAAACAAAAATTCATCTAGTTAGAATTAGAAACTTTCAGTAAGGATTGTCATTAAATTTCTGGTTTTAAATGCTTTCTCTTCAATGTATACAAACTATACATACACAAACAGACACATCTACACATTTTCAAGGTCACTGCCATGAATTTTACCATGAATTTTTGGGCTATTCTACTTATGGTCCATTTTTGGCAATTCAAACTAATTTTCAACATTTACTATGATTTAAGGAGAAAGAACATACAGAGATGAATTTTCCCAGAAATCTTTCAATTAAACAAACTTCCTTTAGAGAGAGCACCCTTATTTAATTATCACAGGACAGAGATCTTCAAAAATAATGACTTGGCAAAATAACTAGGTTTTCAGAAGCTCCTGCCAGACTGCTTCTGTGGCACTTTGCCCCCTAGTATTTCCTTTTGGGGACCACAACACTATGATCCATCAGAAAACCTAAGCCCACACATAAAAGTATTTATCATAATTTTATAACCTCTGATCTTAAATAAGGAAATGGAAGCAAGCAATATGGTAACACCTGGAATTTAAAACATATATAATACTTTTGAAAAATCCCAATCCATATCAAAACAATCTACCATTTTGTAATAGCCTGTGGGTCTTGGAAAAGATTTACTTAGCTGATGAGAAAAGTAGAGCTTCAAAATATACTAAAATATATTAACCCCAGTTAAATAGTAAAGTCTGCAGCCACCACTTTTTCACTGTTAAAGCTCCTTCTTAAAATGCACACACACAGATATTTTCCCCAAGATTAGGAGGGGTACTAGGTCAGAAGTGATTTCTACCTGTAACCACTGCCACCACACCTGCCTTCTCAATATGTCTTTTGATAAAGAGATGTATTTTTATTTTATTCTATGTATAGTCACTTCCAAATTTAAGTGTTCCAACTTAAGAGCATTCCAAAATATTATCTGTATGTAATAATGCATTTATCATCTCTAATTATTTTCCTCCGTTTTCACAGTAATTACATAAGTCATCAATGAGTTAATCTCAGTACATCTCATCAGAAGTTCAACCGAACTTCTCTGCTGTCAAATGAGAAACAAATCTGCACATTGCTAGGAGGGGCTTTATTTGAACAGACTATTGAAATATGCAAAGGGGTGCTATAGCCATAGGGAGCACACTCTGACCAGAGATCTATAGGAGCAGTCAGATAGGGCTTATTGGATGAGTAGGTAGTGTGATCAGATAGTTGAGCAGGAAGTGTTTTTCTCTGTGGTCAGCTGACCTTGGCAGGACCAGGAGCCTCACCTGATTGCAAGGGCTTGTGGGGAGGAGAGAAGCCTAATTAAAATTTGGTCAAGTCATATTAGCAGGCATTAGTCCAGATTGGAAGAAGACAAACAGTTGAACTAGTCATTTATGAAACAAAGAATGGAGATTTGGAGAGCCTGTGTCCTGCCTTGTCATAGGAAACAAGGGAGCCATAGGCAAGTCTTAACCTTGTCCTATGGGGAAAGGTGGTTCTTTGCAGGGTTTCCAGGAAATTAGAAGGATGTGTGGTTGTCTCACCCCTTTCTGTTTTTCGGGATCGCAAGGTGCAGATAAAGTTCAACATTGTGATTATTAAGCAAATTATATTACAGTTGGCCCTCCATGTCTATGGGTTCCCCATCCATGGATTCAACCAACTGTGGATGGAAAATATTCAGAAAAATATTTCCAGAAAGTGCCAAATAACAAAACTTGAATTGCTGCATACCAGCAACTATTCACATAGCATTTACATAGTATTAGGTATTACAAGTAATCTAGGGATGATTTAAAGTATAGGAGAAGATTGCGTAGGTTATATGCAAATATTATTCCATTTTATGTATGGGACTGGAGCATCAGGATCCTTTGGTAACTGCAGGGGTCCTGAACCAATCCCCCATGGATACTGTGGGGTGACTGTACAGACATTTGCTTTTGTTTATTTAAAGATTATTTGATAATATTTTCCTTATAAAATAGTAATGAAATAATGTATTTTCTCACCAAATAAATACTGCAAGGCTTATAAGGTTCTCCTTTCCTCCCTCTCTCTCTCTCTCTCCGCCCTCCCCCCTCCCCCCAGCTCTCACTCTTGCTCTCATTTTTTTGTTTAAAACATTTCCTTTACATATAATATCCTTGTTGCTAAGCTCTACTTATTTTATTCCTAGTTTTCCAATGAGATCCAGATAAAGTCTTCATTGTTGCAAAGTCTTCCTCTTCTACCTCAAAACTTTATGTTCACCACTTTCTCTAAGGCAAGTGGTAATAATTTTTCTATCTTACCCGTGAGAAGTCTAGTAATATCTACTTTGTACTGGGAATTGTATTTTCCTGTATGAGATCTGAAAGCCAACTAAATAGGAAATCATTCTGAACCAGAGAATATTGAAATTATATATTTTTATTTCAGTATTTGGTAAATGTTCCTGCACCTGATAGATGTATAATGGACATTATCATTTATGGGGGTAAGAGTATTGATAGAAACACAGTGATGATAATGTGATAAACAGAGGACATAATATAGTTTAACTGAGTCAGGTTTTGGTTGCCAAGGGATGGATGTGGAAAAAATGCAGAGTTATACTTAATGTAATTTTATGGCTACTGGATTTATTTCCTGTCAAGAAAATGTCCTCCTTTCCTGCTAAATTCTTCAAATCATAGTTGCAGTTGGAGGTCAACTCTAACCAACAAATACCTGGGGGAAATATAACACCTTGAGTTAATTATAAGCAAATATAAAATTATACACACACATACAAACACACACAGTCAACTTGAGTTGTAATATAAATTTGACTACAACAAAATTAAGTAGTAAAAAATGGTTTGATTTTTGGAATCAGAATTTGTTTCATCATTTACTAGCTCTGTAAATCCGGATAATTTACATAACATCTGATATACATTTTCCTTATTTCAAAATGAATATATTATACTATTCACAAGATTATTTGAGTTATAAAATGGTGTCAGTAGGTGTTAATATGTACCTTTCTTTCTATATTTCTGTCATTCTTAACTTGACAGGCTGGCATTTGATCACTAATAATCATCAGAATAGATGGGAAATATGTTGTATAGAGGGTTCCAGGCTTCCAATAATTAAGTCTGGATTTAAATGTTTTTTATTGAGAGAAATAGAAACTATAATAATTTTTCTGAGTACTCCAACCTTACACCACTCTTTTAGTATGGCTTGCAATTCCCTAATAGAGATTTTGGAGAAAAAATTAGCCTCAATAATTTTAGATTACAAGATAAGAGAATCAATAACAGAAAATCTTGCATGAACAAATTATCATCCGAAATTAGAAGATTTTGTTTTCACTCTTCTGTAGGCAAGATTCACTGAGAAATAATAGGTTGAGGATTAGAAGTATGATCGTTTGAATTCTTTGAGTCATCAGGATATCATTTGTCTGCTCCCAAACAATTTTCTCTAGAATCTTATTTCTAAATTTCCTTTACCCCATGCTTTCTATTTTTGCTTCTTTACACGTGAATTGTATAACTGTTGATAAGCACATTTATTCTACTTTTAAATTAGTTCATTCCTAATGAATATGTTGTTATCAGCTCATTCATCCTATCAATATATTGAGAATGCCTCATCACTGGAGTAATAAAGAAATGATAACCTAATGGGTTAAATAAGAACTGAATTAACTAATAAGGTTAAATAAGGTTGACTCAACTAATAAATAAAGATCAAACCCTGCCAGACCTTGATCTTGGAGTTTCCAGCCTCCAGAAGAGTGAGAAAATAAATTTCTATTGTCAAAATCACCCAGTCCATGGTATTTGGATTTTTAAAAAATGGCAGTCCAAACTGATAAAGAGAGTTGTTAACAAGTTAGCTCAGAAGTTAGTGGTATAGAGAAACCTTCAAGATGGCAGAGGAGTAAGACATGGAGATCAACTTCCTCCCCACAAATATATCAGAAATACATCTACATGTGCAACAACTCCTACAGAACACCTACTGAATGCTAGCAGAAGACCTCAGACTTCCCAAAGAGGCCCTCAGGCGACCTAGACACAGAAGTGGGGCCAAATCCAAAGCTGAGCCCCAGGAACCATGTGAACAAAGAGAGAAATGGAAAGCTCTCCATGCAGCCGCAGGAACAGCAGATTAAATCTCCACAATCAATTTGATGTATACTGAATCTGTGGAATACATAAATAGATGATGAATCACCCCAAAATTGAGGCAATGGACTTTGGGACCAAAAATAGAATTGGGGTTTGCTTTCTGCATCTAATTTGTTTCTGGATTTATGTTTATCTTAGTTTACTATTTAGAGTTTATTATCATTGGTAGATTTATTTATTGATTTGGTTGCTCTTTTCCTTTTTTTAATATATAGATATACATATATTTCTTTCCTTTATATCTTTTTGTGAGTGTGTATGTGTATGCTTCTTTGTGTGATTTTGTCTGTATACCTTTGCTTTTACCATTTGTACTAGGGTTCTGTCTGTCGTTTCTGTTGTTGTTTATTTTTGAGCATAGGTTTTAGCGCATGTTATCAGTAATGGATTTGGTTTTTGGTTTGGTTGCTTCTCTTTTCTTTTTTTTTTTTTTTTTTTTTTTTTTGCGGTAGGCGGGCCTCTCACTGTTGTGGCCTCTCCCCCTGCGGAGCACAGGCTCCGGAGCACAGGCTCAGTGGCCATGGCTCATGGGCCCAGCCGCTCCACGGCATGCGGGATCCTCCCAGACCGGGGCACGAACCCGTGTCCCCTGCATCGGCAGGCGGACTCCCAACCACTGCGCCACCAGGGAAGCCCTTTTCTTTTTTTTTTTTTTATTACTTTTTAATTTTTTTATTTTCAATAATTTTTTATTATAATAACTTTTATTTTATTTTGTTTTGTTTTTACTTTCTTTCATTATTTCTCCCTTTCATTTTTTCTCCCTTTTCTTCTGAGCCATGTGGCTGACATGGTCTTGGTGCTCTGGCCGGGTGTCAAGCCTGTGCCTCTGAGGTGGGAGAGCCGAGTTCATGACATTGGTCCACCAGATGCCTCCTGACTTCACGTAATATCAAACAGTGAAGCTCTCCCAGAGATCTCCATCTCAATGCTAAGACCCAGCTCCACTCAATGACCAGCAAGATACAGTGCTGGACACCTTATGCCAAAAAACTAGCAAGACAGGAACACAAACACACCCATTAGCAGAGAGGCTGCTTAAAATCATAATAAGGTCACAGACACCCAAAAATGCACCACTGGATGTGGACCTGCTGACCAGAAAGATAAGATCCAGCCTCATACACCAGAACACTGGCACCAGTCCAATCCACCAGGAAGCTGACACAACGCACTGAACCAACCTTAGCCACTGGGGGCAGACACCAAAAAACAATGGGAAATACAAACCTGCAGCCTGCGAAAAGGAAACCCCAAACACAGTAAGTTAATCAAAATGAGAAGACAGAGAAACACACAGCAGATGAAGGAGCAAGGTAAAAACACAGCAGAACAAAAAAATGAAGAGGAAATAGGCAGTCTACCTGAGAAAGAATTCAGAGTAATGATAGTAAAGATAATCTAAAATCTTGGAAATAGAATTGAGAAAATAAAGAAACGTTTAACAATGCCCAAGGAGAACTAAAGAGCAAATGAACAATGATGAACAACACAATAAATGAAATTGAAAATTCTCTACAAAGAATCAATAGCAGAATAACTGAGGCAGAAGAAAAGATAAGTGACCTGAAAATAAAATAGTGGAAATAACTACCACAGAGCAGAATAAAGAAAAAAGAATGAAAAGAACTGAGGACAGTCTCAGAGACTTTTGGGACAACATTAAACTCACATACATTCAAATTATATGGGTCCCAGAAGAAGAAGAGAAAAAGAAAGGGACTGAGAAAATATTTGAAGAGATTATAGTTAAAAACATCCCTAATATGGGAAAGGATATAGTCAATCAAGTCCAGGAAGCACAGAGTGTCCAATACAGGATAAATCTAAGGAGAAACATGCCAAGACACATATTAATCAAACTATCAAAAATTAAATACAAAGAAAACATATTAAAAGCAGCAAGGGAAAAACAACAAATAACATACAAGGGAATCCCCATAAGATTAACAGCTGATCTTTCAGCAGAAACTCTGCAAACCAGATGGGAGTGGCAGGACATATTTAAAGTGATGAAAGGGAAAAACCTACAACCAAGATTACTTTACCCAGCAAGGATTTCATTCAGATTTGATGGAGAAATTAAAACCTTTACAGACAAGCAAAAGCTAAGAGAATTCAGCACCACCAAACCAGCTTTACAACAAATGCTAAAGGAACTTCTCTAGGCAAGAAACACAACAGAAGGAAAAGACCTACAATGACAAACCCAAAACAATTAAGAAAATGGTGTTAGGAACATACATAACAATAACTACCTCAAATGTAAATGGATTAAATGCTCCAAGCAAAAGACATAGATTGGCTGAATGGATACAAAAACAATACCCATATATATGCTGTCTATAAGGGACACACTTCAGACCTAGAGACACATACAGACTGAAAGTAAGGGGATGGAAAAAGATATTCCATGCAAATGGAAATCAAAAGAAAGCTGGAGTAGTAATTCTCATATCAGACAAAATAGACTTTAAAATAAAGACTATTACAAGGGACAAAGGACACTACATAATGATCAAGGGATCAATCCAAGAATAAGATATAACAATTGTAAATATTTATGCACCCAACATAGGAGCACCTCAATACATAAGGCAAATGCTAACTGCTATAAAAGGGGAAATAGACAGTAACACAATCATAGTAGGGGACTTTAACACTCCACTTTCACCAATGGAGAGATCATCCAAAATGAAAATAAATAAGGAAACACAAGCTTTAAATGACACATTAAACAAGGTGGACTTAATTGACATTTATAGGACATTCCATCCAAAAACAACAGAATACACATTCTTCTCAATGGCTCATGGAACATCCTCCAGGATAGATCATACCTTGGGTCACAAACCAAGCTTTGGTAAATTTAAGAAAATTGAAGTCATATCAAGTATGTTTTCTGACCACAAGGCTGTGAAAAGAGGTATCAATTACAGGAAAAAAATCTGTAAAATATACAAACACATGGAGGCTAAACAATACACTACCAAATAACCAAGAGATCAGTGAAGAAATCAAAGTGGAAATCAAAAAATACCTAGAAACAAATGAAAATGAAAACACAAAGACCCAAAACCTGTGGGATGCAGCAAAAGCAGTTCTAAGAAGGAAGTTTATAGCAATACAATCCTACCTCAAGAAACAAGAAACGTCTCAAATAAACAACTTAGCCTTACATCTAAAGCAATTAGAGAAAGAAGAACAAAAACACCCCAAAGTTAGTAGAAGGAAAGAAATCATAAAGATCAGATCAGAAATAAATGAAAAAGAAATGAAAGAAACAATAGCAACAATCCATAAAACTAAAATCTGGTTCTTTGAGAAGATAAACAAAATTGATAAACCATTAGCCAGACTCATCAAGAAAAAAAGGGAGAAGACTCAAATCAACAGAATTAGAAATGAAAAAGGAGAAGTAAAAACTGGCACTGCGGAAGTACAAGAGATCATGAGAGATTACTACAAGCAACTGTATGACAATAAAATAGACAACCTGGATGAAATGGACAAATTCTTAGAAAAGCACAACCTTCTGAGACTGAACCAGGAAGAAATAGAAAAGTTAAACAGACAAATCACAAGCACTGAAATTGAAACTGTGATTAAAAATCTTCCAACAAACAAAAGCCCAGGACCAGATGGCTTCACAGGCGGATTGTATCAAACATTTAGAGAAGAGCTAACACCTGTACTTCTCAAACTCTTCCAAAATATAGCAGAGGGAGGAACACTCACAAACTCATTCTACAAGGCCACCATTAACCTGATACCAAAACCTGACAAAGATGCCACAAAAAAAGAAAACTATAGACCAATATCACTGATAAACACAGATGTAAAAATCCTCAACAAAATACTAGCAAACAGGACCCAGCAGCACATTAAAAGGATCATACACCATAATCATGTGGTGTTTATCCCAGGAATGCAAGGATTCTTCAATAAGTGGTGCTGGGAAAACTGGACATCTACATGTAAAAGAAGTAAGTTACAACACTCCCTAACACCATACACAAAAATAAACTCAAAATGGATTAAAGGCTTAAATATAAGGCCAGACACTATACAACTCTTAGAGGAAAAGAGGCAGAACGCTCCATGACATAAATCACAGCAAGATCCTTTTTGAGCCACCTCCTAAAGAAATGGAAATAAAAACAAAAATAAACAAATGGGACCTAATGAAACTTAAAAGCTTTTGCACAGCAAAGGAGACCATAAACAAGACGAAAAGACAACTCTCAGAATCGGAGAAAATATTTGCAAATGAAGAAACTGACAAAGGATTAATCTCCAAAATATACAAGCAGCTCATGCAGCTCAATATCAAAAAAACAAACAACCCAATCCAAACTTGGGCAGAAGACTAAATAGACATTTCTCCAAAGAAGATATACAGATTGCCAACAAACACATGAAAGGATGCTCAACATCACTAATCATTAAAGAAATGCAAGTCAAAACTACAATGAGGTATCAGCTCACACCAGTCAGAATGGGCATCATCAAAAAATCTACAAACAAATGCTGGAGAGTGCGTGGAGAAAAGGGAACACTCTTGCACTGTTGGTGGGAATGTAAATTAATACTGCCACTAAGGAGATCACTATGGAGGTTCCTTAAAAAACTAAAAATAAATCTACCATATGACCCAGCAATCCCACTACTGTGCATATACCCTGAGAAAACCATAATTCATGTACCACAATGTTCATTGCAGCTGTATTTACAATAGCCAGGACATGGAAGCAACCTAAGTGTCCATCAACAGATGAATGGATAAAGAAGATTTAGCACATATATACAATGGAATATTGCTCAGCCATAAAAAGAAATGAAATTGAGTTATTTGTAGTGAGGTGTATGGACCTAGAGTCTGTTGTACAGAGTGAAGTAAGTCAGAAAGAGTAAAACAAATACCTTATGCTAAAACATATATATGTAATCTTAAAAAAAAAAAAAAGGTTCTGATGAACCTGGGAGCAGGACAGGAATAAAGACACAGGTGTAGAGAATGGACTTAAAAACACAGGGGCGGGGGGAGGAGTGTAAGCTGGGACGAAGTGAGAGAGTGGCATGGACATTTATACACTACCAAACATAAAATACATAGCTAGTGGGAAGCAGCCGCATAGCACAGGGAGATCAGCTCGGTGCTTTGTGACCACCTAGAGGGGTGGAATAATGAGGGTGGGAGGGGAGACGTAAGAGGGAGGAGATATGGGGATATATGTATATGTATAGCTGATTCACTTTGTTATACAGTAGAATCTAACACAACATTGTAATGCAATTATACTCCAATAAAGATGTTAAAAAATACTTAGTGGTATAAAATAACATCACATTATTTTCTTATGATTTGGGGGTCAGTAATTTGGGCAGGAGTAGAAGTTACAATTCCACTGTACTGTTTTCATCTGAAGGTATGACAATCAGGCTCACTGCCTACACTGACAATGGATGCTGTTTACAGGCTGGGACTTCAGCTGTGTTTCCTACTAGGTTAGGGTGACTACGTGTGGTCTCTTAAGCTTGGCCTTGGACTTTGTATTGTGGCTACCTTTTCCCAGAGTGAGCCTCTCAAGAGAACTGGGTGGAAGCTTCATGGCCTTTTCTGACTTAGCCTCAGAAGTCACCCATCATTCCTCGGCTCCATCCTACTGTTCAAAACAGTCAAAAGCCCATCGGCATTCAAGGGGAGGGAAAGTAGACCCCACCACCTCTGAGAGAGAGAAGCAGTAAGAATTTATAATTTACAGGCTTTAAAACACACACACAAACACACACACACACTTTCAATACTCTTGTATGCAGGGGAGGTGTTTATAACATCTGTGCCAGAACTGTAACTGAATATGTCTTAGAAAATGTCATATATTAACATACAGCAGAGCGTGAACATATGTCCTGAGCAGCACCAAACAAACAAACATACAACAGTGCTCCCAAATATAATGACTGCAATTTACTTTTCTTGTGGTGTTTATTCCCATTGGATGGTCACACCATATTTATTCTTTGCTGTTGTTGGATAATCTGTTTGTGTTTTTTCTAGTTCCAGTAATGTTATCTCAATGTTGAAGAAAAATGAAAAAGTACCTCTACCAAAAATGATTTATATGATGTTTAGGACAGCATAGTAGCACAGGTGAAAGTCTTTTAACTCAATTTTGTAGAACTTGAGCTTTTAAACTGATATAAAATGTATACTATGCTGGTATTATTTTCCAAGAAACATCCAAAGTCCATGAGTGAATTGTTCTGTATTTCATGGGGAAAAAATATTGAATGTTAGGCCATTGGCCCTCAATTTATTCTTCACTCATTTGGTCCAAATTTTACCTTGTCAAAATGGATAAAATTTGTTCTTACCAATGAATTAAGTCACCATGGTGACAAATATTATATAACACTTAGTTTACTATAAAAGGTGATTTTTATAAAACCAAAAATATCTGGTATGAATAGTTTTGGTAAGAAACCTTTCTTTAAGAGTCTTAACGTAAACAAAATGAATTCTGGAGGGTGCAATTGGAAAAAACAGCAGCTACCTAAATAAGTAACTGAATAAAAATTGGACATAATTTACATTAAAATTATTGCTTAAAATACTAACATTTATCCAATAAACTTTATACTCCATCCATTTCATGTCATTGTCTGCCACCTTATATGAATTAAACCACAATTTATATTAACATAACCATTGAAGGAGTTTAGAGAATGTCACCCCAAGATATGACATATAGATTATTTTGAGTTAAAGTCACTTGAGAAACAGAAGATGCAGGAAGGGCTCTCTGACCCTCCTTTTTATTCCTGAAAACAGGAAAAAAAAATCCCTATATGAAAGATGTCCTCTGTATACCAGATGGAAAGAAAGTAACATCCTTATCATCAAGGACAAGCAGGTTGAGATGGAGAGAATTCTATACAAACAGACCTTGTTAAAGTGATCCTTATCTTTCTTTAGCCTTTCCACATAGTTACTTTTCCTTAATAGTCTATCTTTGTTCAACCTCCTATAAAAGCATGTAGGTTCTGCCATTTCTTTGAGTCTTTATCCCTTATGAGGGCTCCCATGTCACAGAAGACAGTATAAATGTGTATGCTTTTCTCCCGCTGATCTCTCTTATGTCAGCTTAATTTTCACACCCAGCCAGAAAGCCCTAAAAGGGTAGAGGTAAAAACTTGCCTGCCCTACACTAACAACTTAAATTGCTCTAATTAATATACATTAGATCTGTTTCTGATATATAAATAAGAAAAGAAAAAAGTAGACACATGCAAGAATTTTAAACATTCAGAAAAATAGGAGCTATTTGGAAAATATTTTGAAAGCAGCCAAATTAATTTTGTACACTCTCATAATAATGCTCTCTAATTTTTCTGTTATAAAACTTCCAAATATATATTATTTTTAACATGTAATTACATCAAAAAATGAAACACAAACTGAGCTTATCTCTTAAATAAATCTCTTAAAACCTGGTATTATCGCACCCTAGAAGAACTCGTTGAACAAAATCTGATAATATGAAATAAGGTCAGATTTTAATTACTGCATACAATAATAGTTACATGTCCACAGAATGTTATTTTATGCCCAAGGGATTTTTGTAATGATCATAAAGGTATCCAGGTGACAATACAAGAATCAATAACTGCATTTCCTTCACTTCTATTAAAACAACAATTTAAAGGATGTGCTAATGATGAAAAATTAACCGAGCTCTTTAATTAATTGTCCTCAAATAGAATTCTCATTTTAAAGTTATACTGCCTGTCACTTGGCAGTCATTAAGGCATAGAAATTGACACAATAGTTTGAAAAAAAATGGAATGAGGTATTCTCATTTTCTTTAATTCATGATGTTGTTTGGCTTCTCAACCACCAAATTGATGGGTTTTAGTATATTAGAGAGAGAACAATAATGGTTATAATAATGAATTTATTGCTGAGTTTTTAACTGTCAATTTTGACTCTTTCTTATTTCATGCTGTGGTTAAGGTCTGATCAGTAAAGTTTTCCCAGAGAGGAAAAGGCTCTGTCTAATTCTAAGGGCTTGTTTTTACATATCAAGACATAATCCCAGTAAACTCAGAAGAGATATTTTTACTGCACCAACCCACCATACCAGACCCTGACACTTTGTTTCTTACCAACAATATTCCAGTGTTATTTAGGGTAGTCTCTAACCCTGTCCTGGGCAGTAAATCACTGTTGGGTCTTAGCCAGTTATGACAACTGCTCATTTCCCCAGTTTTTCAAGGGAGGTAGGGGTAACATGAGCCAGTACAGTCCAGGGACGTGTAAGAAGCAATTTGTCAGGAACTTCCAGGTTGTGTCCAGGTAAAAGGAAAGTCGTCCTATCTCATAATATCTGAACTTCCTTCTTAGGAATGTGGTTGTGTGTGGAAACTTTCATAAGGAAGCAATGTGCTTAAGGCAAAAAGCACCTATATTAAGGGCAGACCAGAAAAATGGGGGCAAATGCCAGCAAGGACCAACCCACAGAGTTATTAGGTGAGAAAAAGGAACCTTTATTTGTTTATGTCACTGCTACCTGGATTTCTACTAGTAGTAGCTTAAGACATTCCTAATGGAACCCTTAAGGGAAAGGCCCAAAAATATAAAATTTGATGTTGTGAAGAAAAGGAAGAGCCACCTTCTATATTCCAAACTCTGGTTTATTCATTAGGAGGCAGTAGAAAAACTATTGTCTAACAAAAGAAAATATTGGTAGGAATAGATTCCCAATTTTTTTCCCATGCTACTTATAAATTATTCTCTTCCAGGGGCTTCCCTGGTGGCGCAGTTAAGAATCCGCCTGTCAATGCAGAGGACACAGGTTCGAGCCCTGGTCTGGGAAGAAACCACATGCTGCAGAGCAACCAAGCCCGTGAGCCACAAGTACTGAGCCCGTGTGCTGCAACTACTGAAGCTCATGTGCCTAGAGCCCGTGCTCTGCAACAAGAGAAACCACTGCAATGAGAAGCCTGTGCACCGCAATGAAGAGTAGCCCCCGCACGCGGCAACTAGAGAAAGCCCAGGCACAGCAACAAAGACCTAATGCAGCCAAAAATAAATAAATAAATAAAATAAAATTTTTTAAAAAGTATTCTCTTCCAGACAAATGGTGGCAAAGACTATAGTAAGGGTGATTTCTCCCTACCTGAGGCAATTGCTTGAATTGCTCAGGGCAGAGGCTATTAAGCTAAGGGCCAGAAGAGTGGCAGATCTCAGAACCCAGTGAGGAGAAGACAAAAAAAAGAAAAGAAAAGAAAAGAAAAATCAGTCTTGTAGACTGTATCTAGACATTTGGCTTTAAACCAACCAGATGCAAATATTTGGGAATCTCAATAAATGGTTAAAACAATGTTGATCAAAAAACTTCATGCCTGGGGCTTCCCTGGTGGCGCAGTGGTTGGAAGTCCGCCTGCCGATGCAGGGGACACGGGTTCATGCCCCGGTCCGGGAAGATCCCACATGCCACCGAGCGGTTGGGCCCGTGAGCCATAGCCGCTGGGCCTGCACGTCCAGAGACTGTGCTCCGCAATGGGAGAGGCCACAACAGTGAGAGGCCCGCGTACTGCCAAAAAAAAAAAAAAAAAAAAACCAAAAACTTCATGCCTGAACAGCAAACAGATGTGAATTTCCACCTCCCCAAAACAGCCCTAAGCTTCCAAATCTGCACCATTAGGCAATGGAAACTGAAAATGACACACATGTGGCATCCTATCAAATTCCAATTCACATATGACCATGGAGGTCGATGGACAAAGAACCTCTCCTCCCCAGAAAGTGGTTCCCTTGCTTAGAAAACCAATGTCAGACTCTCAGGAATGAAGGTCTAGATCATTTCACAAGACAAGCAACCCAGACCAGTTGAAGCAGAGGGTGTAGAAAAACCACAAGGAACATTAATTACTTTGAGTGTTAGTTGTAACAGCAGCTATAGCTTAGTTTGCTATAACCCTTTTTACAGAGTTTTCAGAACTGAGGTTGGTAAACTTTTTCTGTAAAGAGCTACTTATTTTAAATATTTTAGGCTTTATGAGTCTCTATCACAGATTTTTCTTCCTCCTCCCTCCCCCAAATCTTTAGATATGTAAAAGCCATTACTCAGAGACACACAGAAACTGCCCTGTAGGCTGGATTTGGCGGGGGGCCTGGTTTGCTAATACTTGATTTAGAAGATTACAATTAGCCACAACGCTGAGGAATTGGATCTTCCCCCCTTTCTCCAGGGAAAAGGTCAAGGAATCTTATTTCATGGTGAAATTCCAATATCCTAAGAGTATATAAGTGGATCTGATTTATGCAAATGGATAAATTGCATAAATCAGCTGAACTGGATTGAGTTTATGCATTGGTCCAGATTCATGCATCCTTTCTTTCTGGCCAGAATGGGATTTTGAAAGGTAACACCTATCTCCGGTTGTGGAGCTGGATGTTACTTTTCCCGTACGTGTTAGTACTGATGAGGATACTGCAGCTATCATTGCTTTTAAGCTCCTTTGTCACTCGTCATCAGCCATGCCCACGCGTGATGCACTACACTCTTCTCACTTCCCATGGAGAACCTTCCTGCAGTGTCTTGGTAAAATCTGGCAAGAATGGGTTGTTAGCTCATACTGATGCTGTGGTCTGTTGTGGAAGAAATTCTTTAATAAGTCTCCTTCTTTCCATGCCTCACTTCCCTGTTCCGCTTCACTGGGATTGAATCCTCCTCAGGAAATTATTATCACATAAACACTTGCCTTAGCTTTTGTTTTCTACAGTATCCGGACAAAAACCACAGTCAAGAGCACCCTGAACTGAGACAAAGTTATATTGCAGAGAGGGACTAGGATCGACTTTGTGGATAAATCCATCCCACTGAACAGTGGAAGTCTGAAGTGGGAAGGAAGGAGAAGAGATCCAATGCCAATATCCTCAATTCTTCCTATTTCCCTTCTAGATGATTCCTTTTTTAAAATTAATTTTTAATGGAGTACAGTTGCCTTACAATGTTGTGTTAATTTCTACTGTACAGCAAAATGAATCAGCTATACATATACATATATCCCCTCTTTTTTGGATTTCCTTCCCATTTAGGTCACCACAGTGCATTAAGTAGAGTTCCCTGTGCTATACAGTATGTTCTCTTTAACTATTTATTTTATACATAGTATCAATGGTGTATATGTGTCAATCCCAATCTCCCAATTCCTCCCACTCCCCCCTTCTAGATGATTCTTAAAGTGGGAGGGAGGAGAAAAGCATATATTGTTGGAGAGGAAAGCCAGCAACATAGGGCCGTGAGAGTGCCACTTACAATTTCAAATTCTGGAAGAAAACTGCTTAGCATATTTCTCTGTGTCAGGATGTAAAAATCAAAGCATGGGAAACAGAAAAGTCCTGCAGTTGACCACTTTTCCTCACTTTCTCCATTGCTGATTGCTTATAAACATAGCCAGCTCTTTCTGTACGTTCATTATGTGAGGCTGAGAGTACAGCATCAGTGGTCAACCTACAGGGCAGAGAGAGGAGGGCCATGGGGGCCTCGGGAGAGGTAGCCAGTCGGCCTCCACAGAGCCAATAGCAGAAAGGAGTATATGTTTATAAGAAGTGACCACTGCTCCTCAACACACCAATTATTTTTTAATCCATACTTCAATTCTGACTATGTGATATGTTTGTATTCAGACAATGAACAAACTTTTGAAGGATCTAGGACTTCAAATGTTCCCCAATATCAGAAAAATGTCAATATTTCATATTCAGTAATAAATATTATCGATAAAAATTTGCCACCATAACTTAAATGTGTTTCTATTTCTTTCAATTAAGAAACCATTTCAATAAAAGTTCAGAATACACTGTTTATTTCTATGTCTCTTGCTGTGTTTCTGTATGTAAAGAATTTTCTTCATGTTTGGTAGACTCTCAACATCATTATGTTGGATTTAGACAAAATGTATTGAGTTATCAGAGAAGTATGTGACAGAACAAAATCCTCCCCAAGTCAGTGAGAGACAAGTTCTGAGTTACTCTGAACACAAGATGGTTTTAAAACATGTTAAGAAGGAATAAAGTATGGTCTAGGAGGTAGAATAATATTTGTAAAGTGCAGCCAAGAATGTCTCTTTCTATAATAGCTATTGAATTTACAAACACAATTAAGGAGAGCTACTAGCTCATGCATCAATTGGACTTGAAGTCTTTACTGAAAACTCCCATTAGTGTCAAAAGCAGGAAATAAGAACAAGTTTTACTAACATTGTTAGATTTTTCTAATGTAAGGAGGATAGCAGTAAAATTCTGTTGAATGTATCGATGTGGTAGTTTTTAACAATTATTATAGATACAGCATATTTGTAGTATTCATTCACTCTGATGTTCACTTTTGCCTAAGAATATACCACACCTTAGGAGAAAAAATAAATATGCTACACAAGGTAGGAGAAAGTCCAAATACAATTAAAATGTATTTTATTTGCTTACTTATTTCCATTCTGTTTTCAGACCCAAAAACTAACCTAAAGAAATTTCATTTTTTTGTTAAATCGTTACTACAACCTAAAGTGGAATTTACATTTCAATATTTGGATATATTTGGGGGCAATGGAGAGGACAGGAAAACGGATAAGAATGTCATAAAATATTAATATTCAAAGGTAACTGGGGGAAATGAAAAATCTGAAATATAGGAAAGAATAAATGACATAATACATGATGAGAGGAATACTTTTGATTTTCCATAAGTGCATACAGTAATTCAAAGTGGTAATTAAAAGATGTCAAATACCTTCCCTGCAAATCTCACTTAAATTTATTTAAATCAACTTAAATTAACCATTTTATTGTTTCATTAAAAGGGTTCTTGTTTTCTTGTAAAAAAGACAAAAACATAATGCCTTGAGGAAGCTTCAACGTTTTCCTTAAAATATTCTTGTTATTGATTCAGTTAGCATTACCGAAAATTTGTATGGTTAAAAAAAATTACTTTTCTGCTCTGCTTTTCTAATTTTGCAAAATGTCTTTAGAAAAGTTTGTCCTTTTGAAAGATTTAGGTTTATACTATTAATTCTTCATTTTTATAACGTTTACCTGAGACAAACTTTCCTTCTGATGCATAAATTTTATACCACTTTATAACTGGATTAAAAACAATAATGAATTTAAAGACTCAAATATAATAAAATGAGCCTCAATGCCTTATGGTAAGGAGATAAAAAGGCATGGTATTTTAAGATACATCTAGCCCCTTCAAATAAAAAATTTGAAGAAAATATTTCTTCTGACCTCTACATCAGAGATAAGCTTGTGATATGTCTCCAGCAAATTGCCTCATTTATGTGGCTGAGAAGTTTATAAGTTAAGATACTGATGAATACACAGTACCTATATGCATTTCTATGCATTTACATAACTCTGTCACTTCCTTTTAATTTTCCAAAATATGTACGTGCCCATGTACAAAATAAAATAAGTACGTGCTCAGGACCTGTGTCTGGAGTTGCTGGATAAAGAAGCCTCTACCAGTTCTCTCTCTCCCACCACATCCATACTAGTTTTCAGGACCCAAAAGTACTTCCTTCTAAACTTCTCTGATAGTCAAGCTGGCTTCCCTGTTTCTCTCCCTCTCTCTCCCTCTGTCTCTCTCATTCTCATATTAAGAGGCTGCATCAAATAAGGAGTAGCCACAATGCTATGTGCCACCTTATCTGCGAATCTTTCCCCAAATGTTTCCCACCATCTCATTGTGGAATCAATTTCCTTCACGTGCATGCGTATCTCTGTTCTTGAACATGACTGCATATAGTAGAATGAACCATATGGGACTGTCAATACTCTATCATTTTATAATATTAAATTGAGCCATATAAAATTGCTATAAAAATGGCGATTTTATGTGGCTCAATTTAATATTAATAGTATCTGGTCATGATGGAAACTTCTACTAACCTTGAGTAATTTAAAATTTCGAGAATGGAAATTAGGAAGTATTTTTTTGAAACCATGTAGCAATCACTGATGTACATTAAAATATGAAGGTAAATAGGTGACATTTTTTTGATTTCTGTACTTAAGTTGTTCAGTCTATATATATATATATATATATATATATATATATATATATATATACTTTAAAAATCAATGCTCTTATCTCTAGCATTTTTTAAGTAGAAACTTATTGTCTCAGCTTTCCCATTACAGTCCAGCTCAGGGCTACTCAGGTAACTCTATTTTTACCCTACAGTGCAAGACGCAAAACTCATTTCACTGAACTATTAAGGATGAATTTTAGCATCTGTGGGGTACTGGTTAGAAAACCAGAAATGAGAATTATCTTTCAAGATATTCACTTGAGTGATATACTGAGACACCAAGTCAGTGCCCGCTGAGTCTGCCAAGTTTGTATGAAGACATTTCATGGGGTAGAAGTCTCATATCCTAAAATATTATTGGATATTTCCCTCTCTGAATGCACTGGTATACATGATCTGTATACATGCTCCTCTCTCAGTCAGTTCTGACAGCTATAGCAAAAATACCATAGACTGGGCAGCTTAACAACAAACATTTATTTCTCACAGTTCTGGAGGCTGGGAGGTCTAAATCAAGACACCAGCTGATTCAGTGTCTGGTTAGAGCTCACTTAGTAGTTTGCAGTTGGCCACCTTCTTGCTGTGTTTTTAAATGGGAGAAAGCAGAGAGAGGGGGCATGCCCTCTTGTGTCTTTTCTCATAAGGGCACTAATCCCATTTATGTGGGCTCCACCTTCATGACCTAATTACCTCCCATCTCCAAATACCATCACAGGTTTCAGGATTTCAACATAGGAATTTTGAGGACACACACACATTCAGTGCACAACAGCTCCTTATGAGTCTTTATAATCAAGTTAATCTATGTTTTTCACCCTCCCCCAAAATATTAAAATATTGAAAGGCAATCAACATATATAGAACCACATAAAGTCCCTAACATTACAAAATAACAATAATATAAGCATTATTTTTAAATTGTGTACATTAGGTGTCAATATTAATACTGGGGGTATTGGGGTCACTAGTCTAATGGAAACAAAGGAGAGAGATAACATCTATTGATCTTTTATTCTAAGGAACTACACTAGATTCTGTACAATTAGCACAATTAATTCTCCAACAATACTATAAAATCTACATTATTATCTACACTATATAGAAAAATAATTTTATTATCAAAATCATGAGTAAATTTGACTAACTTGAAATGATAAATAGAATACAGATGTAATCAGAGTTTTTATTCTAAAATCCGTTTCCATACAACTCCAGGACATAGAAGGTTTACTATGGAATTACAACTTTTCTGTATATTAACCTTGAGATGTTGCACAGGTCACAGCCAAATTTGTACTCTCAGTGGTGTTCAAAGATTTATTCTTTCCATTACGAATACACTCAGCAGTGAACTTAGGCTAATGTACTTTCAATAAAGAAGTGACAAATATAAAGCATTTTGTATTAGTTTAAGAAAATATTCTTCAATCATAAAAAAAGTAAAAGTCTCCTCTTAACTCATATCTCTTTTTCCCTTTAGCTACATAATCATTTACTTATTTAAGTAATGATAACCTGTTGCTTATTTCCTGGCAGAAAAATAAATAAGTAAATAACCACATTATTACCTGCTGGGAAAACCCTACCCAGAGGTCACTAAAACTATTATAAACCATAAATACACAAAGAGAAATAAAGTGAAGAAAATGTAACTATTATACTTTTATAGATTCTAAGATTTTTTTTTTTTTTTTTTTTTTTTGGCAGTACGCGGGCCTCTCACTGTTGTGGCCTCTCCCGTTGAGGAGCACAGGCTCTGGACGCACAGGCTCAGCGGCCATGGCTCATGGGCCCAGCCACTCCACGGCATGTGGGATCTTCCCAGACCAGGGCACGAACCTGTGTCCCCTGCATTAGCAGGTGGACTCTCAACCACTGCGTCAACAGGGAAGCCTTAGATTCTAAGATTTTTAGAGTCAGCGTAGGGGAGGTAGTAAGGGTTTTTTCCCCAAGTTGAATAAAATACAGTATTTTATTAACACCATTTTAGTAATATTGTTTTATCTTGATGTCTTTCTGATAATTTATCACTGCTGGGAAAATGTTTTCATTCTGTTTCAAATGGTATTTCCGTTGAAGAGAAATTATTTATAATATTTTTTCTCTTGCAAAAAAGGAGGCACATTTTTAAATTGATTATTAAAACAAAATCAACAATATTTTTCCTGAAAGATTAGCTTTTGATTTTTGGAAGCATCATTTTTCATAAGAACTAACTCATTTACGGAAATACACCTATTTGTGTGTAGGTGTGAGTGGGTGTTATGTGTGATACATGCGAGCTTAGTCTATAACCCTTAAGTTGACTTCAGTAAAATGATTTTAATTCCTAATTTTATACTTTTCCTCTCCAAACCATCTGCCTCTGTCTGTACACACAGAGAACCAAATTTTAAAAATCTTAAACAATTATATAAGTCAATCATTAGGTACTAAAGACATCAAGAAACAATACCACCTCATAAAATTTCAAAATAATAATACCAGAAATTTAAAATACACATAAAAATGAAAGAAACTAATAAAAATTGTTCTATTTGTTTCTACTATTCAATGTATTTTACGTGTGTATCTAATATTATTTTGGAGTATTTTTAACTCAAAAAATTCAGTTTTTAAAAAGGAGGTATATTTGGGTATTTTTATTGAAAATTTCCCTCTGGATTATTTTGGGAGGGGAGTGCCACCTTTATATCTCAAATTTATATGGAATTTTAAATAATTTCTGTCTATGTAACTGAGTTGTACATATTCCAAGTAGAAATAGCCACTCATATATTTAAGCACATATTAATATGCCTGGCACAAAGTAGGTACATAGTAAAAGTTTAAAAAGAGTGACAAAATATGGAAAGACATTCTGAATATTATAAATTAATTTAAAATATAAGTTAGAAACAATAGTGCCATGATATGTGAGTATATGTATGTAATTAACTACCCTCTACTTTTTTATAATGATTACTGTCTCTGTGACTCAAACTAAATCAAACACTAGCCTGGGTGTGTCTTTAGGAAAAGAAAACATTGTTTTTGAGAATGAATGTGAAAGGTAATATTATTCTTTGATGAAAACACTAATAATAGCAACATATATTATAAAAATAGACAATAGTATCATTTAACTAACACCAACCTTATAAAAATAATTTTAACTTACATGTATTTATGAATTGCTATAAAACAAATGATCCAACTCAATAACCCAACTGTTTTCCTAACTCAATATCCATTCATATTTATACCCTATACACAAGGAGTTTGTTATGTAATGGACATACAATTTTTGAAATGTTGAATGCATTTTTTTATTCTGGAAAATTTTGGAGATTTACTCCCCTTTGTTCAATCAAAAACAACTAGAGTCACAGAAAATAAGTAAATAATTGTAGCCACAGTGTAAAAGAAACGTTTTTTCAGCTCTTATTTTCCAAAATAGATTTTTATTTTTCAAAAGAGACAACAGCTCGGATATTCAGATTTTTTTGCCAGGTAAGATTTTTGTTTGTTTGTTCTTCTCCTACTGTGTTACGTATCAAGAAGCAGGCTGGAAATTCCTGTTATGACGGTGGCTGGGTAGCACTTATTGGTCAAAAATCTCTTAAGGATAGCAATTGTAAACTCTGGATGAAAGAGAAAAGGCAGACGTTTGAAAGAACAGAAGATGAACCAAAAATAAGACAAAAACAGGATGGAATGTGATTCTCGAAAGAGGTAAGCATACTAAATGAAATGACATTTTCTGGGCATTTTCTCTTTGGCCACCCCTGAGGGTGCATCTTCCAAGACTCAGAGATATCCTTAGTAGAATACAAGGGAAACCACACCTAGGTAGGACATATTCAAATTTCACAAACTAAATATGAAGAGAAAATTGAAAAGCTACCAGAGGGGAATGAGATACAGTCACGTTGTATTACAATTATGGTCTGTAGAAAGATGAGATAACTATGTTTTCTTTTAAGCTGCTAAATTTGTGGTAATTTGTTACACAGCAACATAAATTGAATACATTACCATATGTCAAATGTCTAGGAATAAGATTAATAGCAAATGTTTAAGATCACTACACTGAACTTTCCCCTCCCCTCAAAAAAATCATGGCTAAGAGAAATTTTTTAAATATCCAATGACATAGAGGGATACACAATGTTTGTAAACATGAAGACTCAATATTATTAAGATAGCCAGTTTTCCCCTAAAGAATCTACAGATTCAAAGGCACTTCCAGCAAAATCCCAAAACCTTTTTACTGTCATTGTTATAAATTGATTCTAAAATTATATGGAAAGTAAAAGAACATAGAATAGTTAAGAAAAATCCCAAAGAATAAGCTTGCAAAACTTAAAATATGAATTTCAAGACTAACGATTGATCTATAGTAATTAAGACAGTGTGATATTTTTGAAAGGATTGGCAAATAGATAAAATGAACAAAATACAGTGGCAATAAATAAATACAAATACAAATAAATAAATGAATCCAAACCAAAGCTGAATTCAATTTTACACTATTTTAGCTTATGGCTTTTTGGGTGAGAGCAAAATCCTCTTTGGGTTTCTTTTGGTTAGCAAAAACAGGTAGTAATGTATATCTTTTGTAAGAGCAAAGTGGCATAAAACAAACTTTTGAAAAGCAGACTATATACATCTTCTCACTTGATAAATGTACAATTAATGCACTATAGCAATTCATTAGGGCAATAAAAGGCTTTTCAATAAACTATCTTGGGACAATGAGATATATGAATGGAAGAAAATAAACATTGACACTAAATGCTGTCATAATTAAATCAGATGAATCAGACCTAAATGTGAAAGATGAAACCTAAAATTTCTGGAGAAAATAAAAGACAAAAATCTTGTAATAATGAGAGATAGAGATTCTTAATAAGGACATAGACAAAAGTAATTGCAATTGTAAATAAAAATATTGGTAAGTTAGATTTCATCCAAATTAAAATCTTTTGCTCTTCAAAATTGTTATTAAAAAATGAATTTGCAAGCGATAACCTGTAGAGCATATTTGTAATACACATATGTGATAAAGGTCTCACATCTAAAATTCACACAGAACTCCTATCCAATTAATACTGACTAAACACCTGAGCACTTTACAAAAGAATATCTATGAATGACCAGTAAGCCCTCCCACCTCCCAAAAGTTTACTCAAGATCATTAATTACTGGAAAACAGCAGAGATACCAGTATATATCTATCAGAATAGTTAAAATTAAATGGCTGAAAATACCAGGTTTTGGAAAGAATGGAGCAACAGAAATTCTCTTACATTGCTGTGTACAGTGTAAAACTTATCCTTGATTTGCTACTATTAATATTTAATTTTGTTATAACTATATGGGTGTACAAAGGAAGCTCTTTTTATCATACATGGGTACCTTCATTTGTTCGTCTAATTTGTTAGAATCTTTTAAATTCACCAAACTGAAAAATCTAGGGAATGATATAGGTCAATATATTTGCAGAAATGAGATATTTCCTGCCACATTCATATGGAAAGATGTAGAAAATAAGCTGGAAATACTGTTTGAGGACAGATTGACAGTGAAAGGAATATTAAGAGAAGGGAAGAAATGGAGCCAACATTTACTGTGTACTTACTATATGCTAGAAATTACAAAGCACTTTCCTTTTTATAACCTCTGCTATATTCCACAGATAATTTAAAGCTGTTTAAAAGAGAACAAGCAATAAAATAAATGTGTGAACAAAATGGAAGAGTAAAAACATATGGAATTAAAATAGAAAGGCAATAAGAGAGTGTTATATCAAGATGCTGGAAATTATTCCTACCAAGTGATGTTTCAAGTTAAAACAAAATGTATCCATGGTGAGTTACAATATTGTCATTATCCCAAAGGAGAAAATTGGGTAGATGATAGGTAGATAGATGATATAAATAGATGATAGATAGAGATACCTATAGGTAGGTAGATAGAGAAGAATTTATTGAAAAATAATTTCTATCTTATAAACTTCAGATTTTTTTAGGGGTGTATATTTAATTAAGAGTATTTATTTTTTAAATGAAACTTTAAAAATATTTTAAGAAAAAGCTAATCGAGTATGTAAATCTATATTATGACTATCTTTTGTTTTTCTTCATTTTTTTTAGCTCTGGTTAATAGAAGTGATGCTAACTGAGAAGTACAATTTTGAAAAAGAGGAAATTGGTGAGCTCAGAACTCAAAGGCAGTTTCTATTTTTCTTTCTTTGACATTTATAAGGTAACAAGACTCAGAAATGTATAAACATTTTAAATGTGATATATCAAATAAGAGAGAATAAATCTCTGTTATTTTATCTTGGCATCCTCTGTTCTCCTTTGCCTTCTCTAGGCTTTATTTAGAGGGAAAATAAGGTTCATTCATTCTCACTAATAATAAAGTAACCAAGTTTGGAAAAGTTATTTTTCTTACATTCATTAGAAATGAGATCTTATTTGATGTTGACTGCATTTACACTTATTGTGCTAGTAGAGGATCTGATTTAAAAGATTAGGAAGTGCTTTATGAATCATGCATTATGAATATGTACTAGAAACAACACTGCCAGGACATAATTCAATTCACCTTGGTGGTGACATATGACGATGAGGCTCATACAATTTGACCACATATTAGGTGAATCAAAGATAAATAACAAGATAACAAAAGTTAAAATGTTTCCCTTATCAAGAAAAACTATGCCACGTTTTCATCATTTTCATAAATATAAATTGTTCTAAGGCACACAGCATGCTCCTTTTTTGACTAATATCAAAATTGTTCAATAAATATTAATCAAATGTCATGTAAATAAGTATCACTAAAAATTGTGTTTGTTCCTTTTGAGGGGGTCGAAAATAGATACTCATTTGGGCTTTGGTAAGATGTCCTTTTGTTTAATTTAGCAGACTATTTTCTGGAGTGTTCAATGAATATCACACAAGGGCAATAAAACCACGTATATAGAAAGCATTATGCATAGATGCAATTCAGCAACTATAGTACATGCGATATCCCTGAAGGATTGATTTTAACGTCTCATTATATTTAAACATCTGTATAAAATGATCTTGGTTGCAGTCACTACGGGCTCATTTACATTTCAGTGCGGACAGTACCATTTTGGATGCTATTGGGTCCTGTTTAGAGAAGGTTAAGGACATTCCTCCGGAGTCTTTTGACACATTTTAAGATAGGTTTGTAGTAAGTGTAGCTGCACATAAATTGAAGACATTGTGGTTTACATCTTAAAGTGTAAATGTAAAGAAATGATTAGATCTTACAACTTTATGATAATATCTAAATTATCTGCATGTGAGGAACAGAGTATGAACATGAATACAGATTGATGTGAAGTGCTGTTAACTCAATAGATAAGAAGACAAATTCTGCTTATTTACTTTCAGTGTTTTGTTTTATCTAGTCAGGAACATTTTATAATTTTTTTAAAAAGCAACAAAATAAACAAGGAAACAAAAGGCTACAAACATAGATATGCCATAGAACAGTCTCTCTCTTGAACACAAAGTATCGAAAATGAATTTGCTATGTTGATGAATCCTCTCTGTTGGGTGCATTATGGAATTTATTGGAATACAGTATGTAATTAATATATTCTTCTTTTGAAATTTTGACTCTGGTATGCTATACTTGTAAAAGCCAATCATAAATTATTTAAGTATTGTTCAATATATATAAATAAAGAGGGTTTTACATTCAGTGATTTAGAAGGAATGAAGTATGCCTACTGACTTATAAACTATGTCTCTGATAGCTACAAATATTAGGAAAAATATTAGTCATAGTGATAGATTTGATGTTATTTCTGAAATAACATTGCCAACTTAAGCAAAATTTCCTTTGGCCTTTTGCTTCAAGATTTTTTTTTCTTTAATTCTACCAAAATAAGATTCTTGAATGAAAGCATTTCTTTTTTAAAATTAATATTTTATAAATAGGCA
The DNA here is from genome assembly GCF_949752795.1 of Hyperoodon ampullatus. Lineage (NCBI taxonomy): Eukaryota > Metazoa > Chordata > Mammalia > Artiodactyla > Ziphiidae > Hyperoodon > Hyperoodon ampullatus. The sequence goes on from NC_136926.1 coordinate 79,418,978, forward strand.
ACATTTTGCTTGATCACCACTGCACTCTTATTGAAATATGCTCTTCTGTCTTCATATATAAACAGTAACATTAGAAAAAAATTATCTAGTACAACTAGAATACATCTATATTCTTAATATTATATAGCAATATTTAAGATTTAGGAAAAATACATATATGTATATATCATTATATTCATTGTATATATGCATTATATATGTATATATATACACATTATATATATAATGTATATGTATATATATTTATTCTGAAACTATATATATTATACATATTTATATTCATTCTGAATTTTAAGAGTTAACTTAAATGAGAGATCTCTGGATATTTATGTGGTACATCATTTATGTTAAATCACACAGCATTATGTTTTTCTTTAGGGAAATATCTACTTACATAAGTGTGTGGAAAAAAGCACACATAGAGTGAAGGCACACTGAACTAGAAAGAGTGGATTGAAGTTTAAGGTAGCAACAAAAATTGGTCATTAGATTCAACCGTAACTTCTGAATCATTTACTAAGTCAGCATATTCAAATAATTAATGTACAATTGGAATTTCATTACTGCCTGCAATGCATTTTATTGCACCTCACTTTATTGTGCTTCACAGACATTGTTTTTCACAGACTGAAGGTTTGTGGCACTTGCTGTACTTGCTGTATGCCTGGTTGCCACAGGGCCACCAGGGAAGCCCTGTGGCAACCAGGCATACAGCAAGTACATCAGCGCCATTTTTCCAACAGCATTTGCTCATTCCATGTCTGTCTCTGTGTCATATTTGGCAACTCTTGCAATGTTTCAAATGTTTTCATTATTATATTGGCTATGGTTATCTGTGAGCAGTGGTCTTTGATGTTACTATTGTGATCGTTTTGGGGCTTCATGAAATGCACCTCTATAAGATGAATAACTTAATTGATAAATGTTGTGTTGTGTGTGTTCTGACTACTCCACTGACCAGCTTTTCCCCCATCTCTCTCCCTCTCCTTGGCCCTCCGTATTCCCTGGGATACAATATTGAAATTAGGTCCGTTAATAACCTTAAAATGGCCTCTAAGTGTTCAAGTGAAAGGAAGAGTCGCACATGTCTCACCTTAAATCAGAAGCTAGAAATGACTAAGCTCAGTGAGGAAGGCATGTGAAATCTGAGACAGGCTGAAGGAGAGGTTTCTTGAGCCAAACAGGTAGCCAAGTTGTTAAGGCAAAGAAAAAGTCTTTGAAGAAATTAAAAGTTCTGTTTCAGTGAACACAGGAATGATAAGAAAGCAAAATAGCCTTATTACTGATAGGGAGAAAGTCTTAGTGGTCTGGATAGAAGATCAAACCAGCCACAACATTCTCTTAAACCAAAGCCTAATCCAGAGCAAGGCCTTAACTCTCTTTAAGTCTCTGGAGGCTGAGAGAGGTGAGGAAGCTGCAAAGAAAAGTTTGAAGCTAGCAGAGGTGGGTTTATGAGACTTAAGGATAGAAGACTTCTCCATAACATGAAAGTGCAAGGTGAGGCAGCAAGTGCTGATGTACAAGCTGCAGCAAGTTATCCAGAAGGTCTAGCTCAGATCATTAATGGAGGTGGGCACATTAATGGAGGTGGACATATTTCAATGTAGATGAAATAGCCTTTTATTGAAAGTATATGCCATCTAGGACTTTCAGAGCTACAGAGGAGACGTCAATGTCTGGCTTTAAACCTTCAAAGGACAGGTTGACTCTCTAGTTAGGGGCTAATGGAGGTCGTGACTTTACATGGAAGTCAATGCTCATTTACTATTAGGAAAATCCCAGGGCCCTTAAGAATTATGCTAAATTTACTCTGCCTGTGCTCTGTAATTGGGACAACAAAGCCTGGATTTCAGCACATCTGTTTACAACATGGTTTACTGAATATTTTAAGCCCACTGTAGAGACTTACACATCAGAAAAATAGAATACTTTAAAAATATTACTGCTCATTGACAATGCACCTGGTCACCCAAGAGCTCTCATGAAGATATACAAGATTAATGTTGTTTTCATGCCTGCTAACACAACATCCCTTCTGCAGCCCATGGATCTGGAGTAATTTTGACTTTCAAATCTTATTATTGAAGAAATATATTTAGTGAGGTTATCACTGCTATAGCTTGTGATCCTCTGAAGGACCTGGGCAGAGTCAATTGAAAACCTTCTATAAAGGACTGACCATTCTAGATGCCATTAAAAACATTGGCGACTCATGGAAGAGGTCAAAATATCAACACAAACAGGAGTTTGGAAGAAGTTGATTCTAACCTTCATGAATGACTTTGAAGAAGTTCAAGACTTCAGTGGAGGAAGGAACTGCAGATGTGGTGGAGATAGCAAGAGAGCTAGAATTAGAAGTGGAGCCTGAGGATGTGACTGGATTGTGGCAATCTCATGGTAAAACTTTAATGGATGAGGAGTTGCTTCTTATGGATGATGCAAGAAAGTGGTGATGTGATATGATGGAATCTACTCCTGATGAAGATGCTGTGAAGATTGTTGAAATGAAAACAAAGGGTTTAGAATATTACATCAACTTACTTGATAAAGCAAGCAGTGGCAGATGTTGAGAGAATTGACTCCAATTTCAAAGAATTTCTACAGTGGGTAAAATACTATCAAACACATTGCATATTATAGAGAAATTGTTCATGAAAGAAAGTCAATCGATGCGTGAACTTCATTTCTGTCTTATTTTAAGAAATTATCACACCTATCACAACCTTCAGTAACCACCACCCTTATCAGTCAACAGCCATAAACATTGAGGCAAGACTTGCTGCCAGCAAAAAGATTATGATTTGCTGAAGTCTCAGATGATGATTAGCATTTTTTAGCAATGAAGTATTTTTTAACTAAGGTGTGTCCATTGATTTCTAGACACAATTCCACCGTGCACTTAATAGACTACAGTATAGTGTAAATATAAATTTTACAAGCACTAGGAAAACAAAAAAATCATGTGACATGTTTTTGTGAAATTTGCCTTATTGCAATGGTCTAGAAATGGACCTGCAATATCTCTGAAGTATGCCTGTATTTGAGCACCTAAAAATAACCGGAATATTCTCCCATTTTCTATTTGTATCCTTTCCTAATTATCCCTATTTCCATCCTCATTATAGTGTTCTCTTTTTTCTTCATATTTGTTTTGTAACATTTTCTATGTTAGATTATAGGATTCATGAGAGTTAGTTTCCTACCAGCTTGTTCACTTCTCCATCCTCAACCACATTTGTGGTGTCTAACATAAAAAGACACTCTGTGTGTTGAATGTATGAACAATAGCAACAAAAAAAGAATGGTTTTGCCATTCAGTAAGACAATAGCTATGGACAAGGACAGCAATATTCCTGCCTATACCTCCACCCCAGCATATCTGATCCTTATTCTCTTTATAATCAATCTCTTAAAAGCTCATTGTAGGGCTTCCCTGATGGCGCAGTGGTTGAGAGTCCACCTGCCGATGCAGGGGACACGGGTTCGTGCCCCATTTCGGGAAGATCCCACATGCCGCGGAGCGGCTGGGCCCGTGAACCATGGCCGCTGAGCCTGCGCGTCCAGAGCCTGTGCTCCGCAACGGGAGAGGCCACAGCAGTGAGAGGCCCACATACCGCAAAAAAAAAAAAAAAAAAAAAAAAAAAAAGCTCATTGTATATTTATATTTATCAACATTTCAGTACAAGTTTAGGCTTAGTATATATAACACAGATCTTATAATAACATATGTCTTTGTTATTTTTTAATGCATTAAAATCTAGTATTGAAGTACATCCATAGTCACACACACATATATGTGCCATATGTATTTATTACAGAGATAAATTTTTATGTACTTCCTTTTCTAAGATTATGTACTTATTATACCTTAACTACCAAACAACTCCGAGGTAATTATAATGCTCAGATCTTTTTTTTTTTTTTTTTTTTTTTTTTTTTTTTGCGGTATGCGGGCCTCTCACTGTTGTGGCCTCTCCCGTTGCGGAGCACAGGCTCTGGACGCGCAGGCCCAGAGGCCATGGCTCACGGGCCCAGCCACTCCACGGCATATGGGATCCTCCCAGACCGGGGCACGAACCCGTATCCCCTGCATCGGCAGGCAATGCTCAGATCTTTTAAAACCAGTTTTTAATTTTTTTACCTCTCCATATGTATTTTAAAACCTCCTTTTGCCTTTATTTTCTAACATAATACATATATATATATATGTATTTTATGATATGTATATATTTTATGATATGTATATATATATTTTATGATATGTATATGTATATATATGATTTTATGATAAATAGTTTTAAACACAGTACATAGGCTAATCTAAAATATATGCTAGAGTTAGAAAGGAATTGAGGTTTCATATATATTTGATCAAGAAGGAAATTATGCAAATTATACACTTTTTCAAAGGTATAATAGTTGATGTCTGCATTATTTGCTAATATTTCTAGAATGAACCAAGTCTAGGTAATTATTATATATAAGATGGCATGTCCCTTATATTTTATATATTAACATTTTCATAATTGCAATAAATGAAAAAACAATTTTCACATTAAAACATAATACAAAATTAGATATTGTCATAAAAACAAAAAATACATTTAAATAACTGATAATTTATCAAGATAGGCTGTAAATAAAAATATTAGTTTGATAGTGTATTTTTTCAGTGGGAAACATGAAATATTCTAATGACATTTGCCTCAAAATCTGGAATGTACTGTAAAACTGAGTTGTTTACAAAAACAAAATCCATTGAAACAAAAGAAAATGTATATTCAAAAAATTAATAGAGGAAATATTAAATGTACTTAGGCTACAAATACTGAAGTAACTTTGGTGAAAATTTAAATTCTTTAAAAATGCATTGCAATAAATGTATACCTATTGTGGCCGTTTAACACTATTTCATGTTAAATATATTATATGTCTTATATATTCCAATTTATTACTTAAATCTGGCATATACTTGCAAAAGCAAAGTCCCACAGTTAAGTCCTCCTTGCTACATTTGAAAGCATTGTAAATAGTAATGTGATAAAATCAAAGCAATACCGAATTATTGTTGGGCTTTTATTTTTTTAGTAAATGAATTATTAAAAATTCACAATAAGATTTTCTACTTACTAATTCTCATATATGCATATGATTTAATAATTTATGCAAACTACTTTGCTGGTGTTTGTGATAAAATTTTATCAGTCACACTACAAAGGATGAGGTGTGGTACTGGTCTTTCATTTATTCTTTTCAGACTGCTCATGACATTTTACATCTGTCTTCTGTGATAATTAATATGCTAATCCAACAGTCATTTTAACAAAACTCTTTGATGACTGGCACTTTTCTGTAAAAGATATTTCTAATACGCAGCAGTAATACTCAAGTGATCATGAATGGAATGCTATATTGAAGCTGTCAGATACATTGATCAGGTTTGTGCAGATATTTTTTGTCCATTTTTATAAATCTACAGTCTTAAAATACAACATCCAATTGTTTGATTAGGTCTTAAAAATAAAAATAATATTTATTATAAAATACAGGAGGAATTTGAATACTATTTAAAATAAGAGGATGACTATTTATTCCATTCAGGTTCTGTGTTTTTCAGGTGGTAAAATAATCTCCAAGAGTGAAACTATGTCTGTGCCTCATTTTAAACAATATTCACAATTTGCCCTTTATGATTGGAAATGAGATTATGGTTAGTAATTTATTCAGAAAATGGGCAGGTTGAGAATACTGTTTGCTTCCATATACGAGGTCCCTTTAGAAAATAATTTATATGAACTATATTTGCAAATAAATAGCATTGCAAATGCAAAAGTTGTAAAATGATAGTTTCAACATATTAAAATTAAGTATGAATAAAAATACTTTATGAGAAATGATATGATACGTTCACTATTTTATATCAACAATATCAGTCATACCAGTTTCATATTTAATTATACCAGTATCTTCTTGGTCCAAGTAGTTTTCACTGAAATTCTCCAGATGTCTGCTAGCTGGTCATTCTTATTCTACATTTAATGATCAACAGTCTATTCTGAAAATTATATCACAGATGTTTCTTACAAACTAAATTAGATATTAAAAATAATTTATTTAAAACCTTGCAAACGTTATACTCTCAATATTAAGCAAAAATCCTTACCATTGCTCACAAAATTCCTCAGATCTGGACACCTGTTAATTCTTTTTTTTTTTTTTCCTGGAGCTCACCACACTGGGCTCCATGCAATCCTCAAATACTTTTCCTTTGTCCTTTGTGGCTCCTTGAGTTGTTTTTTGTTTGTTTGTTTTTGTTTGTTTCAGGGTTTTTTTGGTCCTTTCATTAGTGTTTAGTATATGCTAAGATCCTATATAATTTAATTTCATAGATCTCTAATGAAAGGTCAATAAAAGTAGGGTTTTTTTAATCTGTTTTGTTTATTGATATATTTCAAACACTAGATCAGTGAGTGCCAAAGAGTAGCTCATCAATATTTATTTGTTGAACTATTAAATGAATAATGAAAGGGAAAAAATAAGGAAGACCGGCACAAAAAAAAAAAAGGAAGAAAAGAAATAATAAAAAAAAGAAGCAAGATGGAACATATTATATTTTGATTTTTTGATGTATAAATTTTATTGTCACAAGAAAAAGAAAAAAGACTTCCCAGATAAGAAGAAAAGCATGAAAAAACTTGAGTGGGAAAGCAATGTCAGGGTTGCTGTGAAACCACTGATGAGAGTGGTTTAGAGATGATATTCTATATCATGATTATTGTAGATTTAATTCTGGAGTCTTTTTAATTTATGGTATCTATGAGTATCTCTCATATCCATCAAATTATATCATACTGTCACTCTTTTCTTGCATTTCCACACTCATTCAACCACTTCCTCTAGAAATAGTAGAACCGAGCAGAACTCTGCAGGTATCCCCCCCGCCCCCTGAAGTACAAAACACCTCTATGTTCCCTGCATCTCATTTGTAATAGAAAAACTGGTCTCCCAGGCCTCACAGAGTCACAAAAGAGCAGGTTTGAGTAGTTAATGATGAGTACAATAGAGTCACACACTCAGGGTCCAATGAAAGAATGAGATTAACATTATTGTTCATAATAATCTATATCTTTGTGGGCATTAAAATAATTGTAACTTGCTCTGCTCATATATGTAAGCAAGCAACAAAAACTGTCAGCAAAGAGATGCTACAGATCCATGTTGATATCTTCCCCTCTGAAAATATGGCACCTATATCAGCATGAAGAAGTTACAGAAGATGGACCTTCATCCCTAATCTCATAGAAATGGAAGTTAGGATCTGTAAGTAGCTCTTTTGCCCCTTTCCTATTTGTCTATTTTTGTTCCCCTTAAATATTAATTATAAAAATAAGATCACTGGGTAACATTTAACCTAACTCCTGACTTTGCTCTACTCAGTGCACACAATGTCTTGCCTAACCTGTTGATTCCTTTCCTGGGTTAAAAGGAATAAAAATGAAGAATTAAGGAATTAAAGAATGACTGACTCTACCCTCAGCTTTCCCCTCAAAAAATTTGCAGGCAGACCACTAGGCCACAAGATAGCATCCAGTTGCAGGCAGACCACATGGGCAAGACAGTATCCAAAAGATGATCAGAGGTCAATGGGTCTGCACACAATGGAATTATGACAAAGATCTGACTTCCTACTTTAATGATTAAGTGAGATTGTTTACCCTTTAAAAATTGTTATGGCTGAGCAGAATCTTCAGGGTTGGTCTTCAGACATGAATCCACCTTCTCCCCAGATTGCCTGCTTTTCTGAATAAAGCAACTTTCCTTTCTGCCAACACTTGCTTTTTGAGTCGTAAGCAAGCCAAACCCAAGTTTGGTCACAATAGGATTTTAATATATGTCTCCTGACACCCAGTACTGAGTTATTTATTATTCCAAACTGTCATATAGATGCATTTCTAAAATCCAGAGGTACACATACAAGTGTGCAATGCACACACACACACATTTGTATATATATGTTACACTTCACTAATTGCTCTATTGTACCTTAAGATGATTTTCAGTCTTCTGATGATTTTACTTTTCTCTGTGACGTTTTTAAAAAATATTCTTTTATACCACTTAGTACTTGATAATATATTAAGTTGTCTAGGGCTAAATTATATATTCTACATGTTATTTTCAAATTGTTTCCTATTTCTATGCCATTATTACATAAGTTTAATTCTCCTAACGTATACATGTCTTGAGTACAGGAACCAATTCTAAAAGTACCTGAAATAATGCTGAGTGAACAGCAAGTGGTAAATAATGCTTATTAATGGCGACATCAGAAAAATAATGATGAAGAGCAAAAATAAGAAAATATGTGTTTTTGTTTTATTCTTCCTCACCTTGACATTATAAATACTGTACTTTCACATGTATAAGTTGAGGTTTATCATTTCTGACACTTTTCCTGGATGTTGATAAAACCTACATTTTCAACATGAACCTTATAACCATATTTATTCCATCTTCTTTTTTAAAATATATTTTATTAAATGAAATAAATAAGAATTGAAATGCAATTCCCAAGGAGGGTGTTTTAGGTCAAAAATAATTACTGTATTTGCCCAGGACAAATACAGTGGATTATTTTTGACACTGCGGATTTTTTTATGCCACTGGAGTACCTTGGCTTTTTTTATGACACTGTGGTAACTTGGCTTAGGGAAATATACTTGACCTCTTAGCCTATTGTTTTGGACAGGAATTATATCCAATCCATCAATTCTAACGTCAAAATGGTGAATTCCTGGCAGCAGTAGACTCCTCTTTCAGGGGAAAATCATTTGCTTTTTCCACTGTCAGTTTCTCTCTAATTCTAAATATTTAGATGACATTTCCAAAAACAAAACAAGCATGCGCTTAATGAGCATGACAAATTTTTAACTAAATCTGCTGGAACCTTGTCTATCCTGGAAGAGGAAAATAGGTCTGTTTGTTTTGAATGTCAACATACTAATGAATTAATTCAAAACTATTTTAGCATTGAAAGCTAATATGCTTTCATTACCATTTGCAGTACTGTAATTTCCTCAAGGGCATTTGAAAGGGCAAAAGAGTCACTCTTTCTGTGATGTCCAGGACCAGTGAATTATTTTTTAGTAATTGTCTCATAGTTTTATTAAGTTCGTGCATTTTTTTCCGGCCAAAGGCGATCGTGGCAATGCAAGTCGCCTTTGCTTTGTGACAGTCTCATCTCTAACAGGCCGTATCCAAGTTGCCTAACAATCTATTCATTCAACATATTAAAAGGCGTATCTAATCCCCCTACTTCCTGCAAATCTTTCCATTCTCTTTCATCTCAAACAGACTAATTTCTACTTTCTAATTTAGGGCTTGAATATGCCTGCCTCTTCCTCCTCATCTTTACCTGGATTCACAGCTCACAAGAACTCATCCTTCAGATTTCAGCCAGAAAGTCATTACTTACCTGTCACACAAACTAGGCTTCATCCTGTCTCATTGTCTCATGGTATCATGTACTTTTCATTCATATCACTTTTCATAGATATAATTAGACATTATTATTTTATGCTGTGTTTAATGTTCATTTCACTTCCTAGACTATAAGTTTCAGGCTGGCAGTAGGTCTCACACTCTTCTGTTTCTTCCTGTCCTCTGTCAGCACAACAGACGCACAGCAGAAACACAAAATCTCTTAACTGCATGAATAAATGAATGAAACTCTATTGTTCTCTATATATCTTCTCTGAATTGGATATGGGAGAAAAACCTAATTTGTTATATTTTAACCAGAAAACAAGATAAGCTATTTGGCATAACTAAGGATTAGAATCAAACACTTTTAGTGAATACTTATCCATTTATAATTAAGTCCAACTATAGGTTTCATATAGAAAATTCTCAAATAGAAGTGTAAGCAGAGAGGGTACATGGTACCCAGAGAAAGAGAAACAGGCATGGCTTTCTTGACATAAGAGAAGCCATTTTAGGCCTAAGCCATTTTATGATCCAAGCCTGGCCACAATGCCTGTCCTTGAACAGGTCTTAGTAATTCATGATCTGAACAAGAGAATGCGGAAGCAAAGGAAAAGCAGTCAAGAATTAATAATTCAGTCATAAAACAGAGTCCCAGTTCCTCCTTAAGGGATATACATCACAATCTGAAACATATCTTTGAGTTGGAACCAAGGCCCCCACTCAGGTAGAGGATGGTAACTACATGCTGAGACCCTAGATTGGTCAGAACCTAAGGAATGATGTTAAACTTTTCTGACCCTGGTGATTTCAATCAACTAAAACTTGGGCTCTGTCAACCTTTTCCCCAATTCTATGCTGGATTCTCCTTTACTCAAGACCCTTCATGAATATGCATGTACCCTTAGCTCAGAATTTCCCCAGTGTTGCTGTTCATGGAGACACTGCTTTGGGGAAGATCCCCTGTGTTCTCCATAGTTGCTGCAAGGAATAAATCCTTCCTTCTCCTGCTCTTCGGCTTAGTTGTGTCTTTTGGCTGGACATCCACCAAGTAGTGAACACAGTTTTTTGGTAACAGGAGCAGTAGTATCAGCCATTAACGTGTACATGATGAAATTATCACCTAATACACAAGTAAATTAAAGTTACCTTTGTGCTAAAGGCTGAAGGGTAGCAGAAAACGTCAAAATGTCACCTCAAAATATGCTACTTTGGAATATTGATTATTTTGAGCTGAAGACTCTTTAAAAAACAGTAAAAGCAGGAAGAGGCTTTCTCTGAACTCTCCTCATCTACCCTAAAATAAGATCCTCCAAAAGGAACTCTGTTTCCTAAATCCCTCCCTGGGGAATTTCATCAACCAGGGAAGATTGACTCTTATCACAGGAGAGGAGACTAGAATTCAACACCACATCCAGACAAACTTAGTCACAAACAGTTGTTAATTCAACAAGGGGGCCATTGGACTGAGGCGGCTCTCATGCACTGGTGGCCCAAGTAAGTAAACCAAAATCTAAGCCTGTAAAGGACTCAAGGTTAGGAAATCAACATGCTAAGGACAAACAATCACAGCCAATGAGGCTTTAAGCTACAGCCAATCAATAATCTCCTCTCTTAACTTCTGCACTTCCTCTAGATTTCCTTCCCATAGCTCTTGTCTGTGGAGTGCTCCTAATCCTTCCCATTTTGCATTGTCTGATTCAAATTGACTTTTGCTCAAATGAACTCTTAAATTTTTTAATATGCCTCAGTTCCTCCTTTAACACTATTATAACTTTGATCTATTTTTCTAAGGGCCCATTCATCTTTCCCCAAATTCATTTACTCTCCCCTAAGATGCCTACATACCCACTCCCCTTTCCCTACTAAGGTAGCATTCAATGCAGAATTCTAAGCCACCTGGGAGAATTATTCATTTTTCCAGGGTATTTTCCATACTGTACATGAGGTACCCATGTTAATAAACTGCTGTTTTTCTCTTGTTAATCTGTCTTTTATTACAAGGGTCTCAGCTGTGAACTCAGAAGAGTAGAGGGGAAACTATTTTTCTTCCCCTACATGACCTAAATTCCAGTAACTTGTGATTATCTGATAGATACTGCCATAACTACTCTAAAAGTAATACACTAGTAGCCACTATAACACTCTCCTTGTACGTAAACACACACGTTTTGACTTAGGAGCAGTCTATTCTAACTTACAGCAGTAATTCTGGGGAAAATGTAAGTACTTTTTTTCAGTGGGTGCTATGCATAGACTTCTAAATTCATTAGGAACGTTTCTAAATTATGTGTCCGTCCTCTTAATTCAAGTTCTTCTCTGAGTTTTTCAGGTAACTGGGCTTATGCTAAGGATCTGAGATTTAAAATAGGTATGGGAGATGTTAGTAATGCAGTTCCAGAAAAAAAGTAATTTTAGCTTTCATGAACAATCACAACAGCACTATCAACACTGCTGTGGAATATGTGACAAATGTCTGAGTTGGCTACTCTACAGTGTTCCTACAACGCTCTTAACATTGTTGGGAGCCGGGGTTGGGGAGATAAGCCATATATTATTTGTTCTTAAGCATTGACAGTGTATTGGCCACTCTGCTACCTTTCTTAAACTCCTAAGTGCAAAGGACAATTAAAATACTCATCAACAGTATCTCAGGCAAATGTTTTAGTTCTTACGGCTCACTGATTTGTGATATTCATACTCCCATTTTTTTTTTTTTTTTTTTTTTTTTTTGCGGTATGCCAGCCTCTCACTGCTGTGGCCTCTCCCGTTGTGGAGCACAGGCTATGGACATGCAGACTCAATGGCCATTGCTCACGGGCCTAGCCACTCCGCGGCATGTGGGATCTTCCCAGACTGGGGCACGAACCCGTGTCCCCTGCATCGGCAGGCGGACTCTCAACCACTGCGCCACCAGGGAAGTCCAACACTCCCATATTTAATTCCTAGGGCAATATCATATCATTAACGTGACTATGTTTCTTTGCCTCAATATTTTTCAGTGATTGTATTGGCCAAGGTCAATGTATCTAAAGGATCTGTAGTTTGAAAATTAAGATTATTTGTTTTTGATCTCTGAGGGTATGGAACAGGATTCAAGAGGCGTTTACAACCCAAAGCCATTTCATCTTTGAAAGGAGTTTAAATAGAGACAACTTGGCTCTCAGTGATCATCTTGAAAATTTCGGCCCTAGTTGTTTTTGTTTGTTTGTTTTGTTTTGTTTGCTTGTTTTGCTTTTGAGAGACAGAGGAAGTGTAAAATTTTGACACATTAAAATGTGCAAATCTCAATTGGGAAATTCTGACAAATCAAACTCATGTCTTAGCCACACCAGTATTAAGGTAGAGAATATTGCAATCGACAAAGAAAGTTCCTTTGTTGTCATCTCCCAGTCTATCTACCCTTTCCACTGCATCCAGAGGTAACCGCTGCTCTGTTTGAGTTTTTTGTTAATATTGTTTTCCACTAAAAATTACTTCTACATGTATTAGAGTGTCATAAAATAGAATACACAGACATGCTTGTATATGCAAAGGCAGAATAAAAGAAAATAACTGTACAAGCTAAAACTGTGCAAAGCATAAGAATCAAAAGGAAAAAAATAATTTTTAAAATACGGTTTACATGTATGTATATTTTCTGGATATAAGTTTTTTATCAGATAGATATTTTTTTCAAATATTTTCTCCCAGTCTTTGCCTTGGCTTTCAATCTCATAACAGTATTTTAAATTTTAAAAGTCTTGATAAAGCTCACTTTATCACTTTTTTCATTCTTTTAAAATTATGGCTTGGGTGTTGTATCTGAGATTTTCCCCCCATTAATTTTGGGGAAATTATTAGTCATTATCACTTCAAATATTTTTCTTACCCATATTACTGTTTTCCCTTATTCTTAAATTTTATCTACCCATATGTTAAATGATATAATGGTCCAAAATTTTCTTGTGTTTTCTTTTTTTTAAACTCTCTTTTCTCCTTTGTGTTTTGTTTGGATAATTTCTACTAACTTTATTAACTTATTTTCAAGTTTATTGATTCTTCCCTCAGCTGTTTCAATTCTACTGATGAGACAGTCAATGGAATTTCCCATTTCTGATATCATTTTTTAAAATGTCTAGAATTTTAATTTGAATCTTTCTTAATATTTCCTTCTCTCTTATGAAATTCTCCATCTGTGCATGCATACTGAACTATTTTTCACTAGATAATTTAAGACACTCATGATGGTTATTTTAACGTCCTTGTCTGAGAGTTGCAACATTGTATTTCTGAGTCTGGTTTTGTTAGTTGCTTTAGCTCTTGAAAATGGGATTTAGTTTTTCTCTCTTTTGTACTTTCATACATTTCTATTGAATGCCAGTTATGACAGAAACTATGGTAGGTAGTTTTAAAGCTTGGAAAGGGGCTCAGGCATTCTTCCTGTCAGGACATTAGTATCAGTGGTTGGGCCGACATAGTCTGGAATTGCACTGCTTTGTTAGAGTTGTAACGGTTTGTTGTTATTGCTATTGCTATGGTTGCTTTCCAAGTGCCACAGGTTTCACATACCTCTAACGGTGGTGAAATGCTGGAGAGTTTTTCTCAGTTAGTGCTCCATCCGTCCTCAGCTTCCAGCCATTCGTGAATGTCTGTGCCACAGAGGAGTCTCCTTATGAACTTGCCTTTCCTAGCAGCAGGTTGTGTAACACTTGGTATTGGGATCTCGGTGATTTTTGGTCCTATCTTCTGTTTTGTCAGTCTTAGGAAGGCTCTGTGTCCCTGTGCCTTGGAGGAGTGTCTTTTTCAGCATCCCCACACCTCCACCCCCTTACGGTCTAACTCAGCTTGAGATCCTCAGTTGACCTTGGATGGGGGTTTCCTGCACCACCTGCAGCTGGGGGAGAACACATCAATATAGTTCATGTCATATAGATCATATTCATATGGACTGTAAGGCCTGAGATGATTCTTGCCTCTCCATCAGCTGTAGCTATTTCTCTTTAACTTTCCTTCATCCACAATCTTTGCCTGTGCCTTGAAGGTAAGTGGCCTTGATGTCCCTGCCCAGCAACTTAAGTAGAATATCATCATGGTGGGGGGAGTGATGCTGACCATACTATCATCTCCACACGTGGTAATCATCTCCTTTGAATCCTTTCTCCTCCTTCTGTATCTTTTGTTCCCAGGAAAATGTGGGGTAATCATCAGGGTTTTGTGTCTATCTCCCCTGCTGCAAATGATAGATAACTTCCTTTGAGGCTGTATAAGAATGATTTCTTCCCATTCCCAGCGATGGAGTCCTTTGGCTTCACATAAGAACAAGACTGGAGAAGCAGGCAGTGTGTTGTTTGTGTCTTGTCTGCAATCTGTGATTAGCTCCTTTGAGTTCTGTAGGCAAAAGCATCTACTGCTCCTACCCCAGAGGATTAAGATATTTGCAATATAAAAAGAAAGGACTCTGGAAGTGGGACATGTTTTGTGCTGGTCTCAGAACAGCTGTCAATCACCCCCTGCACATCTGAATCACTCAGCTTTTCTCACCCTGGTCTCTTGCCCTGCTCTCAATTTCTCCTGTGAGCATCCAGTGGGAATGTGATTTCAAGCTATACAGGGTTGTATGGCTGAATGAGGGCAGTTGCTAAGTGCCCCAAGCAACTTCAGATTTATTAGCTCCCACTTGACTTTTAGTCAAGTTAAATTTTACCTGCTTATACTGTGGTCAAAACAGCTCCAGATTCTCTGATGCTCTGTCATGGGTGAGAAAACAGATACATCCTTTCACTACTTGGAAGAATTTAAACGTCTTTGGATTTCAGATTCCATCATTACCTTCTAACTCCAGCTTTCCAATGGGAGTAAGAAACGTCATGAGATTATAGCTTATCTCTTTTTTTTCTCATTGTTAAATTAGAAGCAACTTTTAAAAAAGTATATTTATTTGCAGTTTAAATGAAAGTTCATCCACAAATTGTAATATGTGTTTGTTTTCATTCATTTTGAAATATTTTAAAATTTCTCTTATGATTCCATTTTTGACCCTGAGGTTATTTAGTAGTAGAGTGTTTTATTTACAGACATTTGTGAATTTTCTTCATATTTTAAATTTATCAATTTCTAATTTAATATAATTATGATCAGAGTGTGTACTCTCGATTATTTCAAAATTTCAACAATAAGACTTATTTTGTGACTTGAAATAATGATTTGTAAATGTTACAAGTTCACTTCAAACAAATATATACAGTTGAGCCTTGAGCAAGGTGGGAGTTAGGAGTATCTATGCTCTGAGCAGTTGAAAATCCGGTTGTAATTTATAGTTAGTCCTCCTGTATCAGGGTACTTCCCTACCTGTGGTTCCACATCTGCAGATTCAACCAACCTCCAATCCTGTAGCACTGTGGTATTTGCTGTTGAAAAAAGTCTGTGTATGAATGGACCCATGCAATTTAAATCTGTGTTGTTCAAGGGTCGACTGTATTGTAGTTATTGGCTGTAGTCTGTTAAGTAAATGTTAATTAGATCAAGGTGGTTGGTAGTTTTCAAATCTTCTATAACTTGAATGATTTTCTGTATTTTTACTGTTTGTCAGCAATTTGACAATAAAATTCCTTAAAATCTCCAACTGTTGGTGGATTTATCTACTTCTCCCCTTAGTCATGTCAATTATTGCTTTATGTATTTGGAAACACTCTCTTTTAGGTCCATAAACAATTTTATGTCTTCTAGATGAATAACAAAAAATTACAACATGCTTTTCTCAGTCTTTGGTAATGTTTTTGTCTACTTTTTTGGTTAAAACACAGCCACATCAGCTCTTTTTAGGTTTTCACTGTGTATTTCTTTTTCAAATATTTTCTTTTAAAACTATCTATTGAATAGTTCTTTATACCTAAATTTTGTTCCTTTTAAAAAGCATATAGTTGGTCTTGTTGTTTTTAGTTTAACTAATTCAGAAATGTGTGGTGTTTAGTTGGATGGTTGTGTTCTTCTACTTATATACACACATATAATATGTATATATACTATATATGTTTTACCTAGATATTTACCCTATTAAAATTCTTTTCTGAAACGTGTGATTCCATTTAATATCATTGATTTTACCTGAAACATTTGTTTTAATATTCCTTACAGTACGTGTTCTGCTATAGATAATGAACCTTAGCTTTTGTCTGTCTAAGAATGTACAGTATTTCTCTTACTTACCCTAATGTTTTGCACATTAGTATTGCCATTCTATTCTTCATTAATATTTGGAGCTGTTTTGAGTATTTTTATCTCTTTATTTCCAATATCTCTATATAGCTGTACTTTAAATGTGTTTCTTAAAAGATGCAATATAAGTGGGTGTGGAGTTTTAACCCTCCCTAACAATCTGTTTTCTAGTGGTCAAATCAAATCCATTCACATGGAGTATAACAGCTGACATATTTGATTTAATTTGTTCCTATTGCCTTAATTTATTATTAATCTTACTCTGTTAATTCTTTTTTTTTTGCCTTATTGTTGCTGATGTAGTCAAATTACTATTTGTTAGTTTTATTCCACTGTTAGTTTTATATAATTCTACACTGTTTTTTCATTTTTGTCAATGGTCACTTTCCCTTTCAAGATGCTCACATGTATCCATCATATGAAAAGTTACCTATTATTTCTCTCACAAAGATACTCTGTGCACACACTTGTATCATATAATCTCTATTCCCATTTAGATTAAATCTTTTAGAACATTCATGACTTTACTGTCATTTCGAATTTCTCGTCTTTTACATGTTACTGTTTTCCTTTTCCCAAATTTTCTGTTTAAGAGTTAGAATACTTATTTTAGTAACAAATGTCATTAGAAGTCTCTTTGAAATAAGTCACTTTTACACTTGAGGATTTGTGATACATTACAACAGACTACACTCTCCATCTTAATATATAAATATATGTATATATATCTTTCAATTTGTTTTTTTAATATATATGCATGCATGTGTGTGTTTATATATATACATGCTCACTATGCTTCTTTTTTCATTACTATCCCTTCATCTTCTCATTATCACTTACTTTGTCATATAATTTCTATATTTATGGTTAAGTAGAGTTTTAGTAAGCACCAAACATTTTATTTTTTCATTTCTAAACCACTTTTTTCCCCAAACCAAACTATTTTTTTTTACTAAAATTTTGTACAAGAAACCTCATGAGTGCTAGAATCTCTAAATTATTTCATGACTAAGAATGACTGTAGTTTTGATTTTTACAAAGAAATTTTAATACTATATACTTCTCACATTTTATTTTTCTAAAGTTTTGAAGATAATAATCCTCATGCTATGTTGCAGCATCAAGTGTTGCTATGAAAATGCCTGGTGCTAAAAGTATTTTGTCTTCCTTGTATATTACTTTCTCCATTTTTTATGTTATGATTAGATGCATATAAAATAAAACCAAAATAAATCACTCCAACAAGATAAAGGTGTACATCTCTAACACAGAAACAAGAATAAAAGGAATCTAGAACTGGTGTTCTGTGGTCATCAGGTATCAAATTCCTCCTAAATTTTTATTGTACCAACATTGGTACATGACTTTGAAACTCAAGTTCATCTCATAGTTTGGAATGGCTAATAAAATTTCAGCTATCATGTTAGAATTCTATATAGGAAAAAAGAGTAAGAAAGGACAGAGGCAAAGTGACCACATCCCAACTGAATTTTGATGTTTATTTTCCTTTTATGTTAAACTAAACAAAGCAAAACCAAACAAGAAACACATAGGGACAGGCTATGCAGAGCAACCTAGTTTCCTGCTCCACTAACTGTTCAAAATGTCTGCTGGATTTCTAACACTAAGACCAAAATTTTAGCAAGAAGGGGAGAAAATGTGAGAAGAACAAATGAGAGTAACCACCAGCTAAATCAATTATTTCTATATAGTCTTCCCAGAAGCCCACCCAACAATTTTGATTTATATTAGTTGATCACCTCTAGGGGCCAGCAAGGAATCCTTTACTTGTGTTCCTTCCCACATAGAGTAAAACTGAGGTCTATTATTAAGGAAGAGGAAGCAGTAGAAAACTATGTGTTTCTACTATATTTGCATAATCTGCAAGAATGACTTATGGCATCTTTTTAATCTTTGGAATTCAATACCTTCATATGGATATTCATTCAAAAATTTAGTAGACACTGAAGCTATTTGTTTTTGTTAATTTTTTATGAAAATTTCAGAACTAAATATCTAGTCTGCAATACTTTTTTTTTTTTTTTTTTTTTTTGTGGTACGCAGGCCCCTCACCGCCGTGGCCTCCCCCGTTGCGGAGCACAGGCTCCGGACGTGCAGGCAAAGTGGCCATGGCTCACGGGCCCAGCCGTTCCGCGGCAGGTGGGATCCTCCTGGACCGGGACACGAACCCGCACCCCCTGCATCGGCAGGCGGACTCCCAACCACTGTGCCACCAGGGAAGCTCTGCAATACTTTTTAAACTCATACTCACTGGCTTTTAAGCTCTGCCAGTTCCTTTCTCTTTTATCTCAGCAGTTGCTGCCTTTAGGCAATGTGAAACACTTGCCATCTTTGCCAGTAAATTCACTACTTCCATATGGCAAGGCACCAGGATTATTCCCCACTATATCTGCAACTTGACAACCACTGCTCATAATTGAGACAATATACAATATAGAAGCAATTAGCTTTTTAACCCTGAAAATGCTCCAAATTACAGACTCCTTGGCAACTATTTTTGTAAGCCACAGTCAGAGAGCGCTTCTCCCTTGGCAAAATGGCATTTCTTCTATCTCTCTTAGTAGATTAAAAGCTCCAGCCTCAATTTATTTCTCACTGAGTTTTTTGAAAGCATGAAGGAGCCAACACACACTAACATTCTGAATTTTTCATAAACTTCCTGTAATATCCCAGCCTCAGGAATCATAGCTCTTCCTTCCAAAATCTGAAGGTAACAGTTTGACCTACTGATTTTCCACTACACAATGATGCTCCCCAGCTTCCCAGCCTGGAAAATTACATTCCTTGTCATACATATTCTCACTTCTTCCAGCTACCCAGTTCTATAATCTGTCTTCTGTTACTGGCAGTACACCACAACTGGTCTCGATTTAGGATAAGATTCAACTACATAGAAGCCAAAAAAGAAAAGGTGGTTTAAACAGAGAGACCTAATTATTTCTCATGCAAACAAAGACCAGCCTAGATAGGCTGCCTAGAACAAATATAGCTTTCTTTTCGACCATCACTAATGCATCCTCAATGTTACCTCTTTAACCAAGGTGGATGCTGGGTTTCCAGCCCCAAGTTTTATGTGTCTGAAAAGAAGAAGGTGTTACAAGGAAAAGGGCACATATGCCAGCTGACCCAGACCTCAAAGTGTCTTACCAAAAACATACCCTATAATGTCCACTACATTTAACAGGTCACCACAGTGACAAGAGAGTCTGCAAAAAGCAATCAGTTTACTAAGTAAATCACTAACTAGAATATACTTTGGTTCTTTTTATCAATATGAGTGAAAAGAAAGATGCACCACCAGAGAAAAAGAGATCTATGCCTCATCTGCTTTTGCTTTGTGAACAAGATTGAGATTCTTTTACACTTGAAGACAAATCACTTCATGAATATATGCAATTATATTATGTTTAGTCAACTTTTCCTGATATGGTAAAACCTTTTGTACTATCATATTAAAATAATATACTGATATAATATTGTAATTTCTTTTTTCTTCTATTCTCATTGAATTTTATTTCTATTTCTATTTTTTGAGACTTTATTCCTTGGTAATAGCAGAATATGCCACATTTCCTTCTGTCTTTAACAGTTTATCAGCAATAATTTTTTTTTTAATTTATTTATTTGGTTGTGCTGGGTCTTAGATGCGGTAGGCAGGCTCCTTACTTGCGGCATGTGAACTCTTAGTTGCGGCATGCATGTGGGCTCTAGTTCCCTGACCAGGGGTCGAACACGGGCCCCCTGCATTAGGACCACTGAGTCCCACTCACTGAGCCACTGGGGAAGTCCCCCAGCAATAATTTTTAATTATTAATTTTAACCTTCTGTATAATATTTAGCAAACATGTTCATCATATTTCTGATTTCATTTTCATTTGTTATTTTCCCTTAGTATAGATTTCTTTCATCTCTCATTTTATTTTTTTATTTTTATTTCATTCTGAGATTTTCCAATTAGCTTTTTTTTGGGGGGGACCACCTAGTTTTTCAAAATATCCTAGAACACCAAACAGTATTTTCCAACATTTTTTTTTTTCTTTTTCTTTTATTTTTGGTTAGAGGCACTGTCCCTCTGATCTCACTGGGGCTATAAAGACCTTTTTTTAAAAAAATGATTTCCCATTTCTTTGGTTCATTCATGTTTTGATGCACTTCTCCTTTTTCCCTCTGTTGATACATTTTGCCCATTTTTAAGTGTATAATTCACAAACTGGTCACTATGATTACTTGTCAGCTTCAAATATAGTCAGGGAGATAGAGAATTAGTCTCTCTACTGAACCAGGTTTGTTTAAAAAAATACTGCTATATTAAAAAAGGATAGGGCTTCCCTGGTGGCGCAGTGGTTGAGAGTCCGCCTGCCGATGCAGGGGACACGGGTTCGTGCCCCGGTCTGGGAAGATCCCACATGCCGCGGAGCAGCTAGGCCCGTGAGCCATGGCCACTGAGCCTGCGCGTCCGGAGCCTGTGCTCCGCAACGGGAGAGGCCACAACAGTGAGAGGCCCGCGTACCGCAAAAAAAAAAAAAAAAAAAAAAGGATAACCAACAACGACTTACTGTGTAGCACAGGGAACTCTGCTCATTGTTATTTGGCAGCCTGGATGGGAGGGGAGTCTGGGGGAGAATGGATACATGCATATGTATGGCGGAGTCGCTTTGCTGTGCACCTGAAACTATCACAACATTGTTAATCGGCTATATCCAATATAAAATAAAAAGTTTAAAAAAAGTCAATTCACCATTAAAGAAACCCACCCTTACTCATCATACTGGTCATTTTTTAAAACGCAAAAGCAAAACTTTACTTAGTTTTTATTATTCCATAGTTTAGTGTGACTCACAATTTAGCCATATTTTTATTGCAGTAATACAGGGGTTTATGGATATATATTTTTAAGATTTATTAAGTTATAATTATCTTACACAATGTACCCATTTATAGTGTACAATTCAATAGTTTTTAAAATACTTTACAGTTGTTCAAATATCACCATTATCTCTTTAAAATTTTTTTAAAAGAAACCGAGTACACTTTAGTCATTACCCTCCAATCCTCCGATATAACTTCCCTCCCAGCCATAGATAACTACTAACTTAATTTCTATGTCTATTAAATTGCCTATTGTGGACATTTCATATAAATGAAATCATACGAAATGTTGTTTTTTTTAATTTTTTATGTCTGGTGTCTTCTACTTAGCATAATGTTTTAAAGATTTTTCCATTTTACTGAATGTATTAGCACTTCTTTCCATTTTATTGCTGAATAATGTTTCATTGTTTGTATATATCACATTTGTTTTTTTACCCATTTGTCGATTGATGAACTTGAAGGTTTTTTTCACTTTTTATCTATTATGAATAATGCTTCTATGAATATTCGTGAAAAATGTTTTCAGTTCTCTTGGATATATATCAAGTAATGGAATTGCTAAACTGTATATGGTAAATCTGTGTTTAACTTTTTGAGAATCTGCCAGATGTTATTGTCAAAGTGGCTACTCCATTTTACATTTCCCCCAGCAGTGTGGGAGTGGTCTAATTTCTGTACATCCTTAAAAACACTTGTTGCTATCTGTTATTTACATTAGAGTTGTCCTAGAGACTGAAATTATACATCAGTGTGATTATTTGCATTTCCTTGATGGCTCACAATTTTAAACATCTTGTGCCTTTGGCCATTTGTGTACCTTCTTTGGAAAATTGTCTATTCAGATCTTTTGCCTACTTATGTATTTTTTATTACTGAAACTAATATCTTATCAGATACATAATTTTCTAATATTTTTCTCCAGTTAGAGGGTTGTCTTTTCACTATCTTGTTGATGGTGTCCACTGAAGTACAATAGTTTTGAATTTTGTTAAAGTTCAATTTTTCTATATTGTTCCTCAGTTACTTATGATTTTGGTGAAATATTTAAGAAACCATTGCTGGATACAAGGTCATGGAGATTTTCCAATGTTTTTTCCTAAGAATTTTATAGTTTTATCTTTTACATTTAGGTATTTGAACAATTTTAAGTTAATTTTTGTATATGGTATGATCTAGGGGTCCACATTCATTCTTTTACATGTGGACATTCAGTTGTCCAAGCATCATTATTTGAGAATACTATTCCTTCACTGCTAAATAGCATTGCCACACTTGTCAAAGATAAGTTGTCTGTAAATGAGGATTTCCATATTCTCAAGTCTGTTCTGTTGATCTTTATGCCCATCTTCATAAAGTAGCACACAGTGTTGATTATTGTAGCTTTGCAGTGGGGTTTAAAATTGAGAAATGTGAGTCCTCCAAATTTGTTCCTTTTTTGAAGATTGGCTATTCTAGATCCCTTGAATATCCATATGAATTTTAGGGCTACATTGTCAGTTTAGGAAAAAAGTTTGCTGGGATTTTGATAGAGAATATATTGAACCTATAGATCAATTTGACGAATACTGTTATTTTAACAATGTTAAGTTTCCTTTTCCAAGTATAAAATGTTTTCTATCTTCAGAGGTATATGTAAATTATATTATAATATCTCTTAAATGTAAAATAGCTATGTTTCAATTGACTTATAGTGACCTAGAAGTGCATACTTGACCTGCAATTCTCCAAACTCACTGAAAATAAGAAAACAGAACTTCTAATATTTTAAATATGCTAGACTTTTAAAAAAAATCCTGTTTACAGAAAATGTTAGTTCATTAACAGTATGAGATTCCAAGTTTACATAATTGAAGTAAATATTGGGCAAAGATAAATAATTTAATGTTTTTGGATTAGGTAAAAAGTTATGTCTTTTCTCTGAAATGTAACTGTTAAGCATAATACAAGCATACATTTGGGTTTGTTTTCTCATTAAAAGCTTACTTAGAACTTTCTAAACTATACAGGTTTTATGATCAAATAATGTAACACTACTTCTACATAATAATTAAGGTTGTGAATATGCAAATTCGTGTTAAACTAAATTGTAACATTTTCTAAAATTTTTAAAATTAGTACTATCTTTCCTTGTAGTGTATCACTTAAAAATAATCTCCAATATATTTAGGCAACATAAAACCTTGAACTAATATTAAGATAAACCTATGTAATGAATAATTCTTGATTACCTAAGAAACATCTTGGTAAGACATGTTACTGAAACCTTGATTTTTAAGCATAATTTTAAGTGAACATGTTTTTGTTCTAGAGTTGCTATATATTCGGGCAATCTCAATGAGCAAGTTCATTTTTATCTCCTTATGAAAGAGTACAATAAATGAGAGTAGCTGTAGAAAGTTGAGTTATGTGCATCCGTGAGCTTTGCTGTCTATTTAAAATGCTTTTATATGTCAAGTAATTTCTAATTACCTATTCCCAGTTTCCTCTGTGAAATAGAAATGAGTTACTTTGATAAAAGTTGTAATAAAAGCTATAACTATATGACGACATAAATGTCCATCGACAGATGAATGGATAAAGAAGATGTGGTACATATATACAATGGAATATTATTCAGCCATAAAAAAGAATGAAATAATGCCATTTGCAGCAACATGGATGGACCTAGAGATTATCACACTAAGTGAAGTAAGTCAGAAAGAGACAAATACCATATGATATCACTTATATGTGGACTCTAAAATATGACACAAATGAATTTATCTACAAAACAGACTTACAGACAAAGAGAACAGATTTGTAGTTACTAAGGAGGGAGGGTGGAGGAGGAATGGGGTGGGAGTTAGGGGTTAGCAGATGCAAAACCTATGATATATAGAATGGATAAACCACAAGGTCCTACTGGGAACTATATTCAATACCCTGTGATAAACCATAATGAAAAAGAATATGAAAAAGAATGTATATATATATATATATATATGTATATATATATGTATATATATATATATATATATATATGTATGTATAACTGAATCACTTTGCTGTACAGCAGAAATCAACACAACATTAAATCAACTATACTTGAATAAAATAAATTTTTTAAAAAGTGAAAAAAAATTTATGACAATATGAATGGCTGAGCCTGTACTGGTAACAATAGTGACAAAAAAAGTTCAGCCATTTATTTTGTCCCAAGGGAAATGCCAGTTTGTCCAGAATATATTAGCTTATAGTTATGGTTAAAAATTAAGGAAAATTCATTTACTTCTCTTGCTCTATGGTGTTTAAGTATAACAAAAAAATTATGAAAGTTATAAACATTTTGACAAATTTTGCTCAGTTTTTAAAATTTTCTTGGTTTATTACAGCCTTTGCTTGAAACTAAAAGGCAAACCTTGTGTCTTACCAGAACAGATTTTGTACTTTATGTTGACATAATTATATCCTTTATATTAAAAAATGCAACAAAATTTCTTTACTTGTAAAAGTTTTAAGTTTTCTTAAAAACATGTTTTCTTCTATATTTATTTTAAACATGCTTATTATCACTTTGATCAAAAGAATAAACATATGATTTCAGGTTCCCTGATTCTATCTTAATCAAGTGACCAAACCTCCTCTAAAAATTCTTTTTATTTTTCCTCATAAAAATATTATCTTAGATCTATAAAAAATAATGTAAAATGTTCAGAATATGTTTTACATCTAAAACTATTTTAAACTTAACCAGAGGGCCCTTGGAAAATCACAAAGATTTATTTTTTTTCACCTTTTGAAAGGTGAGTTGCCACAAATAACTAGATTTGTTTGATGTACTCCATATTTCTTAAAAAGCTAACACTATTTTAAGAACTGGATAGTGAAAGTTGTCAAATGGGAAAGTACACTCAGTCTTCCTTAGCTT
Source organism: Hyperoodon ampullatus (assembly GCF_949752795.1). Taxonomy (NCBI): domain Eukaryota; kingdom Metazoa; phylum Chordata; class Mammalia; order Artiodactyla; family Ziphiidae; genus Hyperoodon; species Hyperoodon ampullatus. The sequence continues at coordinate 79,444,458 of NC_136926.1, forward strand.
AAGTTTGCATAGGTAAAACAAGTAAAATGATGTCAGTATACGTGTGTTTAACATAAGTTTTTCAGAAAGTGCAGACTTTATGAAATGCTCTGCAGATTTGTCTACAATCCTTCTGTGAATAATTGTTTCTACTCTTAGGGTTAAAATGCTATCAAACGTTTGTGAGATAGTTGTATGACATATCCCAATAGATGATTTTACTGTATTCCATCCTGATATTCTTGATTACCATAATAGATTCACCAGTCATTAAGTCTTTGTCATCTCCAAATCATTCTGTTTTATTCTGATGCTTCCCAGAAGCCCTTGCACTATTTACTTCTTCAACAAACTAAAGACAGTCTGGGAGCCTCAGGGAAACGACTGTACTAAGTACTTTGAACCACTCGACAAGTTAAGGTGCAGGGTTTTGATGCCTTTTTTGACATTACTGAGACAATTTCAGACCATTAACTACAGACCATCCCAGAGTAATAAAGTTAATGTTGTTTTTACACTTCATTTTTGATAGAAAAGTGAGAAAATCCTTTTTTATGTCTTCTTAATCTAGCTCTAATCTTTGAGTAGAGTCTGTTTTTGTAAATCGAAATAAAATATTTTTAAAGTTGCATTTGATTCTCACTGATCTCCCTACCTCAATTTTGAAACTCATATAAGTCTATTTAATTTTCATTGCAATACAATTATTTACCCAGGGTCAATAAGAAAGCTGCTCTTTTTGCCAAGATATAATTAGACAAATTGGTTGTGCAATCAAGACCATAGCTGTAGTGCCACATTTGTGGATGACTCTTATTTAAACAGGTGTGTCAAGCTATTAAACAACAAAGATTTTCCTTATGCTTATGAAGCTTTGCAGGGAAAGCAGGCATGGAACTTACAGGATCGCAGTCTCGCAGTCAATAAGGAAGGTCACCCCTTATCAGGCCACGCACCATCACAAATTATGAGAGTTTCAAGAAAGGAATTTACCTCCATTTATATATACTGCAGATCAAATTTACTATGAACAGTTTCATTGACTTGATTTCTCAGCAGCAGGATTGCAAATAATAGAAGCTTTGAAAAGTCCAGTCTGAAATTCTATATGAAAACTTCTGTCTATAACTGAATTCTAAGGCCTTAGTAGTTACTCAGTATTGTGCAGCTATTAAAGAGTAAACCAAGGAGACACATCTGGTTTTTCAACTTTCTCTGCACCTATGGAAGTGATCAGACCAAATTAATGAGACTTGCCACTTTGTGATTAATAATAATCTGTAGGGACTATTTATGATCACAAAGGGAGAAACTATAAGGAAAATTTGTCAAAGATGAGGAAATGTACAAAAAAGCAGATGAGATGTCTTTTCACTGCAGTGCTGGGCATTGTGTAGAATTGCAATGTCTAATATGGCAGACAAAAAATTACCTAAAATTGCGTTAAATAAAAATTCAGTTACTCAGTCACAGGATCTACATCGTGAGTGCTTACTAGCCACATCTGGCTAATGGTTATGGTATCAGAGAGTTCAGATATACAAGATGCCCATGATTGCAGAAATATCTATTGGACAACGCTGGCTTAGGGAACCCTTAGGGGATTTTCTGATTCTGTAGGGATTTGTGACTTTGTCTTTCTATTCTCATTCTATTTCTATCAACTCAGATATGTTATAACTCAGGGTAGTCATTGAATTGTATTAATAATAGTATCGCAAACAGTTATTTTCCATAGCAATTCAAATAAATTGTATCTGATACATCCTCTAGAAAAAAATGACATCATACATTTTAATGCCCTATATTCATCAATTTTGTATCTACTAGCAAGTTCATTTAAGCATATCTGAATGCCACTGTATATGTCTAGTCTCCAAATTTTCCTTTGAATCTGTTTTAACAACTTACTATTTCCCTCTAAATAATGACTTGAGTAAAATATTTAACACATGTTCATTTTATAGTTTTATGAGTACCATGAACTTACATTTTTGAAAAATATACTTTGGCATTCTCTCTCTAGTTCTTTTGAAACAAGTTATTTTTTTCTTGTATACAAAATCTTTAAAGCAAAGCAATGAAGAGTGTCATTAAATATTTCAATTTGGATGATGTCATTCATAAAATATTTCCAAGCAAACTGCAGAGATACAGCTACAATAGTGATTGCTCAGTCAATAAATGTAATCCGTGTTAGAAATATGTTTTCTTATTGTTCTACTGGGTTTTTAGCTTGCTAACCTTGGGAAAAAGTTGAAGCTTTTGCATAAACATACTCCTTTCTGGACAGCAAGCCCCCACAGAGAATGTTGCTACCAATTTTATGATCTTGGACTGGGTTAACCTGCCCTCTTACCTCCATATTCTTCTTCTCTAACATTGGTATACCTTAGATCACAACAATTTTAAGCATGGAATCATTTTAATATTATGAATTACATTGTAATTCCCCAAATCCAAGAAGAGTTTGTTGTGTTTGAAGCCAGTTGTAATGGGCACAATTAACTGCTTGGCCTTGATGACCAACCAGTGGTAATTAAATCTGGGTGCAGAGTGGAGTCACCTAGAAGTGCTCAACAAAGACTCTCCCTTGTCTGTCCCACTCACCCTGGTCCCAGTCCAATGAAAACACAATGTCTGAGGTGGTACCAAAGTCAGCTTCTCAGGTGATTTTAATGTGCAGACAGTTTTGAGAGCCCTGGCTAAATCCTCAGGTGTAATCCCTTCATTCACTCTCCACATTGCGCTTCTGCCCCATATCTCTTTCTTCTAGTCCTGGGATGCCAATTAAATGTATGTAGTTTTCCTCATATAGATATTGCACATATTTTGTTTGATTTATACCTAAATATTTCATTTTTTGGATGCTAATGTAAGTGGTATTGTGTTTCAAATTTCACTTGTTAATTGCTGATACCTACGCTTTTAAACCTTTGGCATATTATTCTGATTCTATTTCATAATATACTATTGTTCAAGCCAATTGCCATTTTGCAGCTCTTCTGACCTCTATATGTTCTAGGTTCATTGGATTCATACCTACCCATATTCCTACACCCAATGGTCTTAAGGGCTTCATTATTTTCACATACATTTCAGATTAAATTAGCTTACCGATATATTTCAGAAGACTATAAATAATTTTTCATTGTCCCTTTTAAAATTTAAAAACACATCTATCTACCTTTCATGTAGGATTGAATTACATTGATAGTGCTCCCTGTTATCTGTGAGAATTTGCCCTTTTTACCTAAGAACAGCTATTTCATCTTCTCTAATGATGTGTCAACGTTTAGCTCATTCTAACATTATTTTGTGATGTGTGTGAATTTTTTGGATTAAAACAAGGTTTCATCCTTCTGAAAGTCCAATAGAGTAACATTATTCCCTGTGGACGATAGGTCCCTTAACAAAGAAAACTGAAACATCTCTCAAGCAGTTTTCATTATTTTATGTGAACCTGGAGTTTATGGACTTGTAGGACAAATGATAAAGAACAAGCATCCTTTCTAGATCAGCAAAACTTTGTATATTAACACACATATTTTTCTGATCTTATTTTGTTTCATCTTGCTTCTTTAAAACGTTTTCAAACTTTGACAACTTATAATTTTAAGATTCAAAATGTGCTGAACAAAAGTCTTGCCCTTTATAGTGAGAACCCTAGGAAATATACCTGAAAGTGGCTATTCTAATAGGAGATATTTCAAGTGTCTTTCACAACTAAGTCAACTTTTCATGACCTTAGTGGTCTTATCTTTTAGGTTTAGTATCCATTTTAAATTAGATTCCCCAGCATCTGCTTCTTACCTCAGCATTCCATTGCCATTTGAAAAAGTTACTAGAAGGAAAATTGTTGAATAAGATACAAAACTGTATTTTGTAGACCCAACTTGACTGTTAGCTTGGTACTGAGTTTTATTAACTTATTTAACTAGGCATTTTTTTTCCATTCTGAGTGTATAACAATTGTTTACAAATTATTTCATAAATATAATAGAAGATTAGCATTTCAATAGAATAAAAAATAAAAATCACATCATCTCAATAGATACAGAAAAAACATTTGACAAAAATGCAACATCCTTTCAACATAAAAACACTAAACAAATTAGAAATAGAAGAAAACTACTTTAACATCATGTTAAAAATTCAGAAATAGCAAAATTAAAGCCACCAAATCAATAACTAGTATTTAGAAAGAATTTATTATGCATATAAGAACACTTCACCAACTGGGAGCCTTCAAATTCAATGACTGGTATGAAACTCAAGAGTGTAAAGTTACTGGATGGCTTATATAGTGAAAATGAGGAAGTGGTATGTCCTCTACATTAACTGGTTATCACAGTGATGGTATCTAGATGACAGTGGGTTGGTTAAAAGTGATTAGCTCGTACCATTTTTAGGACGATGACCTAAGTGTTTTTATGATTGTCAGAAGCATTTACAAGAAATAACCCAAGTAAAGTTTTGCTTATATTCATGGAAAAGCTAGATTTAGTTTTGCTTACATAGCTTAAATGGTTTTATCTGCTTAGGGAATTCTCCAGTCTGTTTTCCATTTTGTATTTAATTTTAACAACATAAAGACCATGTATGAAAAATTCAATATCATACTCAATGATACTCAAAAACTAATACCATACTCAAGGTTGAAAGATTGAAAGTTTCCCTCTAAGATTTTGAAAAAACAAAGATGCACACTTCACTACTACTATTTCAACATAGTACTGAAAGTCCTACCCAGAGTAAGTAGATAGATAGATAGATGGATAGGATAGATAAATAGATAAATTGCTGGCGTCCGAATTGGAAAGAAGTTTTTCATAGGTGCTGATATCATACTTAACGGTGAAAGACTAGGTGCTTTCCTTCTAAGATCCAGAGCAAGAGATATCTTGCTGTAGCCACTTTTATTCAACATTGCATTGGAAGCTCTAGTCAGGGCAATCAGAGAAGAAGAAAAATAAAAGGTTTGAAAAAGAAGTAAATCTATTTCTGTTCTCAGGTAATGTAATCTATATAGAAAATCCTAAAATTTTATATTAAAAACAATTAGAATTAATAAACAAGTTCAGCAAGGCTTCAGGGTATAAGGTCAATATACAAAAATCAATCATATTTCTATACACTTTATTTAAAAAAATTTTTTTTTTTTTTGGCTGTGTTGGGTCTTCATTGCTGCGCATGGGCTTTCTTTTGTTGCGGTGAGCAGGGGCTACTCTTCCTTGCGGTGCACGGGCTTCTTGTTGTGGTGGCTTCTCTTGTTGAGAAGCACCGGCTCTAGGCACGCTAGCTTCAGTAGTTGCAACACACAGGCTTTAGTAGTTGTGGTGCACAGGCTCAGTATGTCTCACAGGCTCTAGAGCACAGGTTCAGTAGTTGTAGCACACGGGCTTAGTTGCTCTGTGGCATGTGGGACCTTCCCAGACCAGGGATGGAACCTGTGTCCCCTACATTGTCAGGTGGATTCTTAACCACTACACCACCAGGGAAATCCCTCTATGCACTTTTGATGAACAATCTGTAGATGAAATTGATAGCAATGTCATTTATAATATCATTATTAAAGTGTGGCCTGAGGTCTGGTATGGCTCTAGGCTAATGCTCCCTTTGAGATATTTCTGAACTAACCATTTTACCCTAATCCTTCATTCTGCATGTCAAATATGCTAAGCTGCTTTTGGTGCTGAACTTCCATTTAGGTTAAGTTTTCTTGCACATACTCTAAATTCTGCCTGGAACACTCTAGTTGTCCCTCTTACTCCAATGTTTACACTAGTTTCTATACAACATTTTTTTTTCCTGAAAGTCTTACCTGACATTCCAGTTTGGTTTGTCTTTTTCTCTGTTTCTACAGTGTTTACTTCCCAATATTTTAATTGCTTTTTACTTATTTGCAATCTCCAGTTTGACAGTATCTTTGATGAGATTTTATATCCTGTATATTGTACAACATTGTATCTTCCTTGCCTAATTCATTGTCTGGCATAGGGTAAGCATGTGGAAATCCCTCTAAAAATTAATTACTATGATACTGCATAAATCTGTACAAAGCTATCTGCACAATTATAATGTTTAACTCATTTACTGAGCCTTCTATTTTTCTAGAAAAATATGAGTTCTCTCTATGTCATAATCAATTTGTTCCCAGTCCTGGTTCTGGGCCTGCTAAAGTGAGTTCAATATGTATTTGGCAAATACACTGATGAAAGGATGAATGCCTTTGGCAGCATTGATATTGTATAGCTTATGGGTTAAAATTCCAATAGAAGGAAGACAAATCCTGACTCCATAAGTTAGTAATTGTGTCATTTTGGAAAAATTACTTGTTTTCTTCATAACTTAGTCACAACAAAAATGACTATAAATTATCAAGTAAATTATTATTATGAGGCTAAAATGAGATAGTACGTGAAGTGTTTAAGACAGTGCTTGGTCCTAATTAGTACTCATTAACTGTGAAATTTCATTAGGGAAATCAAGTACTTTAAAAACAACATTAAGACTAAAGGAAGAAGGAAACAACTAACATTTAATAACAGGAAAAAATGTTCTCAAACCACAGATAAAAACAACAACTTTTCATTATTTGTGAATGCTCTGCTAATGTTTGTATGATATTTGACTAATTGGTTTTTCCCTACATAGGTTAAATGTCCTATTAAAATGGAAAACAATCTCAAAAATATGTGCAGTTTAAAAAATATGTACCTCACTATTAAATGGCAAATCTTATTGAAAATTATTTCTTTGCATTCAATGTATTATTCTCATCCCCAAACTGTCAGATAAGACTGAAAGTATCCTCAATAAGTTTTGCAATTGAGGATGTCTGTTGGTTTTGGTAGAATTTATTTTTTTTTTTTTTCAGAAGGAAAGATATGTTTAAATTTCAATGAGTTAAGAAAAAAATCTCTGGCAATTTGCAGAAAATCAACTCAGTATTGTCCATAAATGAATTGAAAATAGTTTAGAATGAGCCCGATTGACAAAGACATATTTGGCCAATTAGTAAATGTATTACAGGTAGAAATGATTACTCAGCACAGTTTTGAATGTGGCCTGAAGCAAATGTTAAAATCACAGTTTAATATAGACCAATATGTGTTGTATAGTTGGAACACTTACATAATTGGCCTTGATTATAATCATCCCTCTATATCTAACCTCATTTAAAAACTTTCCTAATAAATAGATGGGGGAGTTAGAAAAATTAAAAATAGAAAAGCACAGCCTATTTTAAAAACAAGTTTTGTTACTTGTTGTCCTCAAATTAATGCTTTGTAAATTTTATTATTAGGAGCACTTTCAGCTCTTAGTTTAGGAGGATTTGTTGTTATAAGGCATTCACTGATGTTATATAATAAGTTTAGAAATTTAGTGATTATAAACAATGTTATGCAGATGTCTTGCTTAATTGTCACAATTCAAGTTCAATACACTTACTTTTAGAAGGCATCATGTTAAAGAAGGATACAAAATTTAGAGGTAAAAAGGCTATAGATTAAATCCCAGCTCTTAACCCTTCTAGGGGCAAGATTGGGTGAACTTATTTTAATAGTCTCAATTTTTCTTATATAAAATTGACATGATATTTTTACTTCATTTTTGGTGGTAAGATTTAAATATCCAAACATATACAAATTCTAGTACGTAGATATATCAGTTAACTTTGCTTTTTTTTATTGGAGTATAGTTGCTTTACACTGTTGTGTTAGTTTATACCGTACAGCAAAGTGAATCAGCTTCACATATACATATATCCCCTCTTTTTTGGATTTCCTTCTCATTTAGGTCACCACAGAGTTCTGAGTATAGTTCCCTGTGCTATACAGTAGATAGTATCAATAGCAGACCTAGAGACTGTCATACAGAGTGAAGTAAGTCAGAAAGAGAAAAACAAATATCATATATTAATGCATATATGTGGAATCTGAAAAAATTGGTATAGGTGATCTTATTTACAAAGCAGAAATAGAGATACAGATGTAGAAAACAAACATATGGATACCGGGGTGGTGGTGGGATAAATTGGGAGATTGGGATTGTCAGTTAACTTTGAATTGTTCTGTCACGAAACACTGAATAACGAATAGCTATTGTAGAGAATGCAGTTAGATACTATAGACCACATGGTGTAGGTATTAAGACCTTTGATAGCTCTCTGAATGATTTAACGTGGTGCCCAGCAAAACTTAAGGCAAAAGTGTTTTTAAGAGTCTGAAGAGCCTTATAAACAGCATAAGGTTAGGCTTTCCTCTTTTACCAAGTTTTGCAATTTTGGATGTTTAAACATTTATCAGACCATTTAGTGCATTTATACTTAATATAAATATTGATAGGTTTAGGTTAATGTCAACCATTTTGCTATTGATGTTCTATTTTATTCTACCTGTCTTTTATTTCTTTGTGCTTCCTTTCCTGCATGGTTTTGGGTTCACTGAGTATGCATTTTCACTATTACATGTTATTCCCGCTATTGGCATTTTAGGTATTTTTCCTTGTATTAAAATTTAAGTGGCTGCTCTAAAAAAGCTTATGATATGCATCTTTAACTTACAACATATCCTGCCAAACAATAAACAATTTTACTAACATTATAAGAAATGTGCACACTTTAAAGCTAAAAGCAAAGAGGGTTTAGAAGTAACTGTGGGAAAGATATATCCTATGTTTGCTTTTCATAGTTACTTTGAATCTCATTTCTACTAATTCCAGTACGTGAGCTATCTGTGTAACCCTTCCTGCTGCCTATGAGTCTCTTGACTATGAATCATATTTTCCTGCTTCTTTTTATTTTCACAATTTTAGAATTATATTTTAGGCCTGGGTTATAAAGGCAGAGTAGAGTTTGAAGTAAATGTTTTTTACCTTCTGCCAGGATGCTACCATAGGGATCAGAGACAATCGTTTCTCTCATTGAGCTGGGTCTGGGCTTTATTGTGCCTAAAGTTATAACCAGTTTACTCCTGCCTTCAAATATTTTGAAGGCAAAATCAGGACTTTTTAATCAATAGAGTGCCAGCAAATCTCAAAAGATCTCTTTGTGCTTTACAGTGTATCACCCATTTCCAAATGGCTCTTAACTCTCTGCTTTACAACCCAGATACAACTTTCTCTTTCCTTTATTGCCCTGTTGCTGGTCTTCAGCAGGATTCTATCTGGAACTCAGGAGCACTATGTTAGCTCACTTAGAAATGTGAAAATGTATGAAAAAATAAGCTGGCTTCTTTTACCCCACTTGTGGAGATTTCATTCCCACACCCATCATTCCTCTAGTAATGAAATCAGCCCTGAATGTTCTTTCATACTAGGAAGAGCTATTTATTTTGAGAATAAGGAGTTCTTTAATACAATATCAAAATATGCTAGAGAAAAATTCTTCCTTACTTTAAATTTTTTTTTTTTTACATTTCTAGATCAAATTATGTTAACATTGATTATTTATTTAAATAATTCTTTAAGTATGGAATAAATCTGAATGAATCAATACTGGGTTCAAAGCTGATAGCAAAGTACTGCTTTTTGAGGAACATTTCTGTGTTTATGTGTAAATGTTCATGTGTCTAATTGTATAGCAATTTATCATTAATAATACATTTTCATAATTTAAGCATTATTGTTAATAATGTTTATATTTTATATAGTAAAATAAATATAGTTATCTTTAATACACAGGATAAACAAACAAACCCATTCGTATCCACAATGCAGAATGAAGCTATGCAATCAATTTGGTTTATGTATGTTTCGTTGATATATATGCACAAATCCACTTCAGATCACATAGGCCCTGTCTGTCTCTAGTGTGAAAACTTGCAGAATTACTTAAATGTCACCTTAAAAGCAAGAAAAGTCTGGTAACTGTCATGTAACTGGAGTCACCATGGAAATGTTAGCATTTTTGTTGTTCAGTAGAACTGTCTAAATCGTTCTGGAACTTCTGGAAGCTTGTGAAAAACAGATTTCAGAGTGACAAAAACATCTGCTTCTTTAAATATCAGGAAATCTGGGTTTGTTTTGCTGTAGTACGGGTAACAAAGAATAAAATATACAATAGAGTATGCTAGAAGTTACTTTGTATTCAGCGTAAAAGGATCTTGTCGCTGTATTACAATTAGAACTGAAATTTCCGTGGCACTGTGACTGGTGGAGGGTTCTTCACCTACATTTTATATAAAACCAACTAAAATGCTTAGAAAAAGGATTTATCAAAAGAAAAGCACTGCTTCCAGCTTTCAATCTTTAAATGAGAAATACCCAGAAATTTTAAACACAGTGCCACAATTTGCTTACTCTAATTACTTAATAATAACTATCAAGAAATTCAACCAATCAAAATGTATTTTATATTATAAAGTATATCCTAAGTTGTGAAGGATATCTCAGTTCTCTCAAAAGACCCTTCCTCATGTTGTGTATATTATATAAATGAAAAATCAATAATGTGAAACGTACTGGGTTTTTTTACTCAATCTTCATATTTTACAGATCCTGAAAAAGTTAAAACTATATTTTATCAACTCCCTTACTGATAAGGTGTTAGATATGAATTACTGTTCACCAGCTGGATGCATTTACAGAAATGTTGAAGGCAGAACTGAGGAGGGGAGATGATTATTCTGGAACTGTTGTCAGTGGTCATTGTCTACCAAGGTCATGGATTCCCATCAGCAGTTTCTAATGTTTATTCTGGATAAAGTTCATCTCCTGGATTTGATGAAACAGTGTCCATAGAGATAGTCTCTGCATATAATTCATGAAGCTTGGAATTGTAGCTTTGGGTATATCTTCTCCAGCCTATTACTGTTCAGAGGCTACACTGCCATAAGATCTGAGAGATAGCTCGATGTAGTTCTGGGAATTATTCTCAGGTACGTGGACTGGAACATGATTTTTTCAACTTTCAACAATTTTTATAAGCTCCATACTCTTTATATTAAATTTCTTTCTGACTGACTCACCTAGCTGAGTCTATATCTCCTCTATTGAATTCCGATTAACAGTATCTATCTGTAAATTATTAATTTAACTCTCCCTTAATGAAAAAATGTAAAAGTAAACTATCCTTAGAGTTGATAGCTTGAACATAACATTGATATAGAACATTAATGTGTTTTTTTCTTGGAAAAGATTTTTTATTTAAAATTTGATGTAAGGATAAATTTAGTACCTTATGTTTCCTAGTGTAAATGTTTCATAATGCAGATGCAAGCATTTTTATATGCTTACCACCAGGAAGAAATCTTCACAGTTGAAAAACAAGTAGATAATCTTTCGAACTTCACTTACAATGTCTTCAGAGGAGAATACTACATGACAATTGTATCTTAACCATCTCCCTGTATTACGTACATTGTGATGCTTAGGGAAAAAATTTCAAAATTCTAATTTTAAATATCTGTCTAGTCATCTGACATTGATCCTTTTAGTCACACAGTAACTGTACAAACCTTTATTCATTTCTAAATAAGTATATAATCTAAAGAGTAATTGATTTTGAAAATCATAGTTCAGAAAGATGTGAACTTTAAAAGAAAAAAATATCTACAATAACTTCTGTCCATTATAATATCATTTTTAAGTCCCAAATGTGGAATCATTCTCTAGTATTATCCTACACTTGGATCTCCATACTTTAACTGTGTTCATGTTTTACTCTTATTCGTACATCAGGTATCCTAGAAATGACGGTTAGAGCATTCAGTTCTTCTTAATGCTATCCTTAACCAAGACTACAATGACGATATACAAAATTTTGTTTTATATATATATATATATATATATATATATATATATATATATATATATATATATATAATCTTTTTTACTTCTTACTGTATTTCTTGCTTCCCAGTGACATGACTATCATCCTTTGGATAACTTCCAGAGTTTCCTCCATCTTCCAACTCATACCACATAATACTAGAAGTCTAGGTTTGAATTTGTTTACAAATTGTATCTACTGCCTAATTTCTGCAACCCTTCCCAAAGAGTATATCATTGACAAATGCTGAAAGTTTGTTCTATAGGACCCACTGTAGAAAATCTATATCAATGAAATTGGATAATATAATGTACATATTAAAGAGAGAAGATAAAGAATATCACTGTGGATATGAAAAGTTCAGTTCATGATTGGGATATATCCTAGATTTTATCTTTTGAGCAGTAACATGAGTACATCTGATATCTCTAATACTCTAATGTGATTTTTAAAAATAATATAGATTCCTTTTAGAAAGTGAGTTGATATATTGTGTTTTCTTATAATCCTGAATATGAGACAAATGAGTAATTATTTTGAAAAATTCTAGCTGTGTTTTCAAGTTAGCTATTTACATCTACTTTCAAAGTTATGCTAAATCAAATAAAATTCTAGTATTTTGCTATTAACGTGCCATGCATATATTACTAATTATGTGATTATGTTTACTATTTATAAATCTGGCTTATTTTTATAGCATTATTATATTAATATAGATGTGGATAGATGGATGAATAGATAGAAAGATGGATTTCTGTGACACCTAAAAATATGAGGGCAAAATTTTTAATTTATTTAGCATACTTCATCATTATAGAATCATCCCATAAATACATGATGAATAAATAAATAAATGATGGATGTTTATATCTTTTATATACAAGATACTGTGTTAAACCCTATGGCTATAATATGAACAAAATATATAGTCCCAGTCCCAGTATAAATGTTGACTCAAATAAAAGTAGAGGGGCTTCCCTGGTGGTCCAGTGGTTAAGACTCTGTGCTTCCACTGCAGGGGGTGCAGGTTCAATCCCTGGTCGGGGAACTAAGATCCCGCATGTTGCATGGTGTGGCCAAAAAAAAAAAAAAAAAAAACTATTCAAATATATTCAAATAATGGTAGATTCTCTATTAATGTAGAAAGCCTCTATTTGTTATTGGGAAGTGCAAAGTGATATTTAATACTTCTGCTTCTGGGGAAAATGTAGTAAAATGGATTATCTGACACTTCTGTCTGAAAAAAACAAAAAAAAATAGAAAAAAAAATGTTTGCAATATACTGGATAGTAGGCAATGATTGTAATTCCTCAGAGATGTGAAACAAGCATTGTGAGTCCCATGATTAACAAACTGACAGCCGTGATGGAGTTTCTAGTCTAGGGAAGGGACTGAATTGCCTTAGTAGAGAAGAATGAGGAGATAAGTCAGCTGAAGTTCACAGACCAAACCCTAGAGAGGAGAAAGCTGCAAAGAGGGAAAATTCTAAGAACAGTGGAGAACGCTCCACAGGTATTTGGCAGAGTACTGACTGATGCGTTCATGTGGAAAATACTTCAAATGGGGAAAGAATCATCTTAGAGGGTCAGAAGTGCCTAGTCTCAACAAGTCATGAAAGAGAACCTCTTCTCACCAAACAGACAAAATAATCTCATACTTCACAGGGTATTCAGAAGGGCCCTGCCTCAGTAGTGGGGAGTTATTTAGCCCTAAGATAAATCCTGCACTGGCCCAACTTAAAACATCTTAAAGCAAGCTTCAAAAAAATCAAACTTCTATTATTGATTTAACTGTATTCCAGGAAGAAGCTTAAGAAGATAGATAGATAGATAGATAGATAATACAAAAAGATCTAACAACCAGCAAGATAAAATTCATAATGTCCATCATCCAAAGATTACCAGGCATGCAAAGACCAGAAAAACACAACCTATAATGGGGGGGGGGGAATTAACCAATCAAAATTGAAACAAAACCTTTCCAGATGTTCAAATAGACAGTATAGTAAATGAAAACAATTATCATAACAGTATTCCTTATATTCAAAAAGTAAATAAACATATGCAAGGTATAAACAGAATCAATTTGACGTTGATATTGCAGACAGAAAGATAAGTGAATTTGAAAGCATAGCAATGAAAAAAAAAAGAATAGAGAAGAAGAGTATCAGTTATCTGTGGGAAAACTTCAAGAGTTTGCTCTTAAATATATGCACAAACAGTGTCCCTGAAGAAGAGGAGAGAATGGAGAAGGTGGCATAAAAATGTCAAGAACACATTTTTCTTTGATGAAAATGACATACCTACACATCCAACGAGTTCAACATTTCTCAAACATAAAAAGCCTGAAGACAGTTAAAGTCATATAACCAACTTGCTCAAAAGCTGTGAAAAAGAGAAAATTTATAAAGCAGAGACAAAAGACATGTAACCTACAGAAGGACAAAGAAAAGTATATTGATTTATTTTATTGAAAAGAATGCAAGTGAGAAGAGAATGGAACAATATATTTAAGGTAAAACAAAGAAAACAAATCTATCAACCTAGAATTCTGTATCTGAAGAAAGAGTCATATATCAAAAGAAAAAAAAAAAAGAAAACCTGTCAGCTGAGAATTCGATGTCCAACAAAACTATATAAAATTGAAGGTGCAATAAAAACAGATAAAATTGATAGGATTTATCCCCAACAAACCCACATTATAAGAAATGTTATAAACTTTCCTTTAGGCAGAAGGAAACTGATATGATATATCAATATGGATTAATATAAAGATCATTAGAAAAAGTAAATACATGGTTGAATATAAAACATTTCCTTCCAATTTAAATATTTTAAAAAGATAAAGACTACTTAAACACAATAATAATATACTGTCAGGACTATAACATACATATATGTGAGTAAACTATAGGACCATCATAGCCTAATATATGTTAGGGAGGAAATAAAAGAAATATTTCAAAATTCCTATAGTGTAGTATATGAAATGTTATATCACTTGAAAGTAGACTGTGATAAGTTAAAAGATATATTACAAACACTAAAGTGACTACTAAAATAACAGAACAGTTATATCTGATAGCCAAATAAATAAAATGTTATAAAATATACTCAAATAAGAAAAGGCAGAAGGTTATAAGAAAGGAAACAAAGAACAGATGGAATAAATAGAAAAAATAGCAAAATGGTGCACTTAAGCCTAACCATATGAATAATCACATTACATGTAAATAATCTGAACATTTACATTTAAAAGATGAAGATTAGATTGGCAGGTGTGAGGGTGGGTGGGAAGGAGGACTAGATCTAATTATATGCCTCTTATGAAAACACACTTTGAGTATAAAGACATAGATAGGTTGAATTGAGTAATTTCAGGAAATATATACTATAGTGACACTTGTAAAAAAAAAGGCTGAGTATTCTTATTATTATCAAAGTAAATTTGAGAGCAAAGACCATCATCAGAGATAAAGAAAACAATTTCATAATAGTCAAGCGGTCAAATTTATCAACAGCAAATAATAAACCTAAATATTTTATGCACCTAAATATGCTGTTTCAAAATACATAGAGCAAAAACAGATCTGCAATGAGAAATAGACAAATCCACATTTATAGATGAAGATTTCAATACCTTTCCTTCAATAAATGATAGAGAATTTTCTAACAATTACAGTAGAAAGATTTTACACACCTCTCTTAGAAAAAGTGAAATATGTGGTATTAGTGAACAAAACTAATAGGCAGAAAATTAACAAGGAGATAGAAATAGTGAACATCATGAACCAACCGTACCCAGTTCACATTTATACAATAGTCTGAGGCCAGCATTACTCACAGGAAAAAAAAAATTTACAACTCATTAATTAACAGAACATAGATGCAAATATTATGGACAAAATTTTAATTAGTATGAGCAACACTGAAAAGTACAAAATATTGCTGAGAGAAATGAAATGCATAAATAAAGAGATGCACCTTGTTCATGTGTTGGAAGCCTTAAAATTAAGTCCAGACAGTAAATATTTCAGGCTTTGCAAATCACAGAGTCTCTATCCAATTCAACTCTGCCTCTGTAGCAAGAATATAGCCATAGACAAAATGTCAACTGATGTCATGGCAGTAAAACATGGCACTTCAATAAAACTTTATTTACAAAAGCAGGTGATAGAGGTAGCCAAAACTAGAGAGTGGTAGTGTGTCAATCCCTGATCTACAGATTCAACAAAATCCCTGTTAAACTTCCAGCAGGCATTTTTGATAAATTAATAAGCTAATTCTAAAATGACTATGGAAATACAAAGAGCCTAGAAGGGCCAAAACAACTATTTAAAACAACAAAAAGAGTGATCTATCAGTCCTTTATTTCAAAGCTTATGAAACTACAGTAATCAAGCCAATGTAGTATTGTCAAGGTAGACAAACAGAAAAATGAAACAGAATTGAGATACATAAAAGGTCTGGTCACTTTACAATTACAATATGTGGGTGAGGAGGGTTTACCCCACACCAACATGAAATTCTCTGACACCAGCTGGATATCCTACAATTGAACTCAATTCTGACACACTGTATCTACCTGGAGAGAGCATCAGAACCCATAGGTAAGGGCTCAGTCCATTAAGACTGTACTCCACACACATGCACTTCAGATGTCAATCGAAAGCCCAAAACCTGTGCTTCTAACAAACACACCATAGGTCCAACAGATAGAAGGTTCCAACTTGGTTTTGATTAATTTGCTAGAGCAGATCACAGAACTCAAAAAAAGCATTTTTTACTAGATTACCAGTTTATCATAAAAGGATACAATGATTGCACATGGAAGAGCTGCATAGAGCATGGTATCCGGAAAGGGCACAGAGCTTCCAGGCCGTAGCCCAGCGAAATCTCCCCGTGTTCACCAATCTGGAATCTCTCACACTGCCCTTCAGAGTTTTTATGGAAGCTTTATTACAGGATTGATTAAATCATTGGCCATTGATAATTGATTCAACCTCCAGCCCTTCCCCTCTCCCTGGAGATCTAGGGGGCTGACACTAAAAGTTTCAATCCTCTAATCACTTGGTTGGTTTTCCTGACAACCAGCCCCTACCCTAAGGTGGAGTCCTCATTAACATAATAAAACACTCCTCTGCTGCTCTCCCTAGTTAGGAAATTCCAAGGGTTTCAGGAGCTCTGTACTGGAAACTGTACAAAGACCAAATATATATTTATTATAAGTCACAACATGACAAGAGAGTAATCATAGTATACTAAGGCTTCTATAACAAAAATACCATAAACTGGATAGTTTATAAACAACAGAAATTCATTTTTTACAGTTCTAGAGGCAGGAAAGTCCAAGATCAAGAAGCTGGGCAGATTAAGTGTCTAGTGAGAGCTTGCTTCCTGGCTCATAGAAAGCAGCCTTCTTATTATAACCTTACATGGTGGAAGGGTTAAGGGATCTCTCTGGGGTCTGTTTCATAACCCTGTCCTTAAAGGTTCCAGCCTCATGACCAACTCAACTCCCCAAATCTCCACCTCCAAAAGCCATCACACTGGAGTCTAGGTTTCAACATGCTGAATATGAATATTCAACATATGAATATATGAATATTCAACATATGAATTCTGGGGGGACAAATTCAGTCTATAAATAGACATGCACATATACAATAGCACAATAGCACTTATACAGACAACATATACGTGTCATATATATGTATATACTTTTTTGAAAGTAATCAAAGGCAAGTCAGTGAAGAAACAACAGTCTTTCCAACAATTGTTGCTGGAACATTTGGAGATATATATATATATGCCAAAAAAAAAAAACCAACCACTTTTATCCATACCTTGCACCAGATATAAAAATAAACTCAAAATGCATTATAGACTCAAAACAAAGCAAAGCAAAATAAAATAAAACAAAACTTTCAGAAATAAGCATAGGAGATAATCTTTGTGATCTTGGTTTAGACAAATAATTCTTAGATATAACAAAAGAATAATCCATAAAAGAACCATTATTAATAAATTGGAATTTATGAAAGTAAAAAAAAAATAATAAATTCTATTCTTTAAATCATACTCTCAGAAAAATAAAAAGACAAACCACAGACAAGACTACATATCTGCAATTCATATATCTGATAAGGAGATTGTATTCAAAATATATAAAGAACCTCAACAATCAATAATAAAACAAACAATCCAATATAAAATGTGCAAAATATTTGAACAAATCTTTAACAAAAGATATTCAAGTGACCAATATACAGAAAGACATACAATATCATTAATGAAGAAAATGCAAATTACAAACACAAGGAGATACCCTTATGTACCTGTTAGAATGGCTAAAATTAAACTAACCATAAAAAATGATGTTGAGATAGTGGACCATCTGGAACCCTCACACACATGTAGTGAAAATGTAAAATGGCACAATCACACTGGAAGACAGTCTGTCAGCTTCTTAAAAAGTTAAACTTGCACTTACCATGTGTAGTAACCATTCAATTCCTAGGTATTTATCCAAGAGAAAAGAAAATATATAGGAATGTTCTTAGTAGCTATATTGCTATAAACAACCTTGAATCAAATCCAGATGTTCATTGGCCTATAAGTGAGTTAAAACTGTGGTATATACATACAATGGAATATTATTCAGCAATAAAAAATTAAAGTACACAACAATATGGATGAATTTCAAAAGAAGCAGAGTGAAAGAAACCAGACCAAAAAAGTGTACAGAGTGTATAATTCAAGTACATAAAATTCTAGAAAATTCAATCTAACCTATAGTGACAACAGTTCAGTGGGTACCTTGTTGGGGGTTCAGTATGGGTGGGAGGGAAACATGACAAAAGGGTTCCAGGAAATTTTGGGAAGTGATGAAAAATTTTTTTTTAACTTGCTTGTGGTGATGGTTTCTTGGTGTGTATATGTGTCAAAACATATCTAATTTTACACTTTAATAAAATGTGTCATTTATTACATGTCAGTTATGCCTCAATAAAATGGATGAAAATGGTATGCAAGCAAAGCTAAGTAACATATGATCAGAGGACAAAGAATATTAGAAGTAAATGCTAAGACAGAGCTAGGCTTAGACATAAAACATAAATATAGGATAGACAAAAAAAGCAGGGTAAAGATAATGTGCAAAAATGGTAAAGGAAGTTGTCTGAGAGTTGGTATGGACTGGGTTGCCATGTTGGACTACGTGCTTCTGATGAAGCCAACATTCTTTTTGATTGGTCAGTGCCTATGTGCTTCATATGTCCTTCATATTTTCTCTCAGTCCTGCTTCAGGAAGTACTTGAAAGACACTTGGGCAAAACAGAGTATGCAAGTTTTCAGTTATCAAAAGAAATTCATTTAATTAACCAAATATTTATTGAATGTTCATATTGCCAAGCAATATGTGGCATAAACACTGCAAATTATGACAGACACACTTTCTTTCGTCTTATCATTTGGGGGTTACTGTTAACACAGCATGGAATGTAAGATATGAATGTTAGAGATAAGGCTGGAGGAGCATGTTCTTAAGTGACTGGAGATTTTTTGAATATCTAGTATTTTACATCACTATAATTAGTCAAGTTCGGAGAAACATACATCCTTATGCAACAGAAGCAGAGAACTTAAGACTTGTATCCTTCTCTTGACTAGACCTATAGAAAGTGACTACAACTTAGAAGATACATATCTATCACAGCAAAAGCACACTGCAAGTAGAAAAATCCTTTGTTTTCAAGTACATAGATGCTATTCCACAAGCTCTTCTGTAATTGCATGATTTCAGAGTTGTATTTCATGGACGTGACCGAATCTTTCCAAAGTGATGCTTGATAGAAAGTTGAAGAGTTGCAGCCCAGCAATACTTTATAGGTAATTACCAGAATGAGTCACTATTCCGGATGGTGAGTAGCATTGATTTTTAGTCACTTAAAGGATTTATTTATTTTTTTCCTTTTAACTTATCTGAAAACCTTCAGTAAAGGAATGGTGCTGCGTATTTAATCATAAACCTTTACGGCAATGACATAAGGGAAAAATGATTCCCTTACCTTTCTTTCAAAATATATTAGAAAAATGTGAGACTGGAAACAAACTTGTAATCCCTTTTAAACTGTATTAAGATGTCAACAACATTTTAGGGTAAAAATGTTTTATAATTTTTAAAACTATAGATAGGTATAATATAGACAGATCGGTGTCAAAATTAAGAATGAGCTACATACAACAATTTTAATGTTATTAATGGTTTTTTTTTTTTTGAATTTGGTAAGTACTTTCAAGTGAAGGATCAAGCCAGGACACCCATTCCACAGAATCAAAATAGGTGTCTGACACTGACTTGCCTCTAATTTTGTTTCCTAAACTAGTCTTCATATAGTCTAAATATTCTTTATAAGGAAAAAACCAATGCTGACACAGAGGTGAGAAGGCTCTCCAGCTCTCAAATCTAGTGGACATATCATGATAAAATAGACTTACTATTTTTTCTAACTAGTATATTTAAGATTACATTTAATATTTTATATAAACAACTTGATTTTTGTTGTTGTTTTGCTCTTTCCTCAGCAGCAGTCTATCCAGTTTATCATTGTGTGTGTGTGTGTGTGTGTGTGTGTGTATGTGTTTTGTTGGCATATACATCAATCAGGCAATCTGGGAATGCTAAAGTGCTTATCCTTTACGGGCTCCTTACTATACCCCTTTGAAGAAAGCTCTTCATTTGAACAACAAACATATTGCACAGCCCTAGAAGCCAGGCATTATGTTAGCTGCTGGAATATTGACAAATACTGACAAATAAAGACAAAGTCTCTCTCCCAAAGATACTTGCTGGAAGCGTTTTGTGGTGGTCAAAGAAAATGAACTAACACCAATTTTCTTCAATAATTCTTTCCTAATTCATTTGTGGACAAGTGTTGGTAAGTCCATGGAAGAAATGGGGCATAAACAGTATATATACAGTCTCATCTGTGTAATTAAATATATAAATGATTCACTTGTCATGATACATCTCCCACTTGATAGTATTAATAAATATGTTTACTGTTTCTCAGCTCTGCGATCTTGTTTATTTAACTTAAACTTTCTGTCCTCAGTTCCCTTTCTTAAGAAATAGGGGGGTTCTTTGGTGGCGCAGTGGTTAAGAATCTGCCTGCCAATGCAGGGGGCACGGGTTTGAGCCCTGGTCCGGGAAGATCCCACATGCCGCGGAGCAAAAAAGCCCGTGCGCCACAACTACTGAGCCTGCGCTCTAGAGCCTGCGTGCCATGACTACGGATCCCACGTGCCACGACTACTGAGCCCACGTGCCACAACTACTGAAGCCTGCGTGCCTAGAGCCTGCGCTCCACAACAAGAGAAGCCACCTCAATGAGAAGCCCATACACCGCAACGGAGAGTAGCCCCCACTCGCCGCAACTAGAGAAAGTCTGCGCCCAGCAACAAAGACCCAACACAGCCAAAAATAAATAAAATAAATAAATATATTTAAAGAAAAAAAAGAAATAGGGATAATAATACAACCCATATCCAAGGGTAGTTATGAAGATTAAGTAAGATAATTCATGCAAAGCACTTGTAATAATGCCTGGTGGATATATCACTAAATAGATATTTTAATTTTATTATCAAATATTAAGCAAACTATCATTTTTCAGTGTTGATAATTCAGATGTATATAAAAACAGTATCAGCTACAGCATATCTGAATTTTTAAAATATCTATAAACATACCCAAATATACACTTTAAATATTCAAATGCCACTTTTATAGATTTTCCTCCTCTATGACAACACTCTTTATTCCTCTAATAATCAAGGCACTCTTCTGAAATCCTATAACACTACACATCATAAAATTCAGCTTTTAATTATGTGATAATTTTCATTGTAACCATAGTTTTTTCTTTCTATGTCCTATTATTTCATTTTGTGCCACTTATTTTCAATTGGATTTAAAGTTAATTGAAAGCAAGCAATGGTCTTATTCTTTGCCATCTTCCTAATGTAAATATATTTACTAACTAAACATTTCTAGATTTTATTTTTGATAGTTTTAACTATGAATATTGCTTGAAAGAGACTATATATTTGATAAAAACAAGAGTGTTTTATGAGAGATATTTATCTTTGGTTCTTTTGAAAAACAAATGAAAAATAATGTTGATCCAGTGTATGTTATTTTATTTTTATACTGACCTCTAAGACAGTTTCTATTTTCTAAATTTTACATATGAAGAGCTTGAGGTTGATAGAGGTAAAGTATTTTGCTTGTATAGCACAGCAGACAGTGTAAGAGTACAGAGCTAAAAAAAGATTTATCTAACTTCAAAACACAAAATGTTGATTAAAAAAATGTGTAACTGATTTTATTGATTTTGTACATGTCTCCATTTCCTTAAGACTTCCTTTTTTTCAAGAAATATTCTAGTATAAAATATTAATAATCATATTCAAATTTTAAAAAGTGGCAATAAAACATATATACAATGTTTCTGTTTTTTAATAGAATAGACCTCCTATACTCTTGCTGTAGAGAAATACCTATGTCAACTATTTATAATTTTACCAAGAAAAGACTGATCTAAGCTAACAAGCAAACAAATGTGTCTGAAATTCCATTAGCAAAAGGCTTTCAACAACATGAGCACAGTCAAGCTCATAATTTAATTTTTCCCACACATCTTTATTAAGTTCTATTTCTGATTAGAGGGTCATGTCTTCATCATATGGCTTAAAATTAACTGTGTGAAAAAAAAGCTCAGGTACCCAAAGTTAAACATGAAATACAAAAGAAATTCATGGAAAAGAAATTCAGCAAGTTGAAGGATAAAGTTTCTTTTCATGTGCAGAATCTTAAGCTATTTTCTGCCAGAGGTACTGTTGATAGACTATTGGTCATTTAGCAAAAGTTGTTTCTAATAAAATAATGAAGCCACACCCGGGATAATTTCCTGTAATTTTGTTTTCTGTGACTGTTTTCTAAATGTGAAGCGTTTTTTGGAGCTCAATATATTCAACTATATTCTAACTCACAAATATTGTTTTACATATCTCAGTATAGCATTTAGAACCCACCATAATTATCTAATAGAGTGGAGTATGTACTCAGCTAAAATGTGAGTACCTAGGTAGCAGCTGAAATCATGTATTATTATGAAATCTCAAATTCTTAAATTATGGTACATTGATGATCTCTCCAAATGGAAACAGAACTGTCACTATTACATTATCTCTCATCCTACACTACCTCATAAAACAATTTCATATTCCCTGTGTATACCATACTCATTCTTTTATGCTTTTATATATACATTTTCCCTAGGAATTAAATCTCTTTATCCTTCACCTTCCTTCTTTTTCTGGCAAAATCATATTTATCCTTAAAGATTAATTTATATACTGTATTAGTTATGACTTTATAAACATTCATAGGATTATACCTCTATCATAACATTCATTTCCATGTGAATGTTAAGTTAGGCTCTTGTTCCAATTTATGCCTCTTCTTTGCCCAATATCCTGTTTCTCTACAGCATACCAGCCCCTTTTTCATCCCAAATGGTTGCTTTGGGTCTGTTACTCTCACTATCCTATCTTCCCCTTTGTTGTATCATGTATATCTGAACCAGGAGTGGGGAATCCTGCTTTGTACAGTGTACAGTGGTTGAACTCAAGCATTTGTTGGCAGCAAGGTCAATCAGAAATTTCCTGATCCTGAAATATGGCTACCAGGAAAGAGTAATTTTCCCTCTTCAGGATAGCTGAACTGGGAATAATGTCATTCTGGTATTGTTGTCAGTTGTCTTGCCTGGCTGGTGAGCATCTACTGGAAAACAAAGTCAAGTGATGTTAAGAAAAGACAGATTGCCATTGTGTACACTGCATGATCCAGCCAATCCTGAATCTACACCCATCTCTGGACTTCACAATTGTGTAGCATATGTTTCTTTTTTAATCGAGTTATTAGCTAGAGTAGAATTTCTATCATTTTCAGCCAATAATCTCCTGATGAACAGAAACTGTTAAAAGGAATGCAGTTAAATACATGGACATGGAATAAAAGATAACAAGGGTCATTCTGGCCCTGGCGTGCAAGTTTGCAATTGAGTAGGATGATTACTAAAAAGGTTGTAACATTATAATTGCTTTATTTTTTTGAGCTTAAGACATATGCGGTGAAGTGTATGTCTTTAGGACACTTGATGGAAAAAAGTAAAGAGTAGGAGCATGTTAGTTTCTTTATGCAGTCTTCAATAGATTCTAGATGAAAAGGACAGACTTCAGTGCAACTTGGCTCTTCAGACAGCCCTTCATATTTTTATTAAGAGACCTCATTGGGGCTTCCCTGGTGGCGCAGTGGTTGAGAGTCCGCCTGCCGACGCAGGGGACGCGGGTTCGTGCCCCGGTCCGGGAAGATCCCACATGCCCCGGAGCGACTGGGCCTGTGAGCCATGGCTGCTGAGCCTGCGCGTCCGGAGCCTGTGCTCCGCAACGGGAGGGGTCACAACAGTGAGAGGCCCGCGTACCGCAAAAAAAAAAAAAAAAAAGAGATCTCATTGTATCTGCCTCCAGCTATCCCAGGTTGGACTGAGAATCAGATAATCAAACGTCCTGTGGACTTTCCAATACAGCTGAAGTGTGGGTCAGGGAATTAGAAATCATTTTACCATGGATTTCTGGATGATAAAGATCAACATGGTGACCGATGACTGGTGATTTGACAAGAATATATAGCACATGGAGCTCCTGCACTTGGAGCTGGAAGGAGTAAGTGAGTAAGACTTTACACTTTGAGACATTTCCTTTCTTAGCACATCGTAAGAACATTTGTATTGTGATTCTAATAGTTACATGAGGCAAACAGTGAAATACAATAATGTTGGAATTTTGTATATGGAAATACATGTCTATAGACATTTTTAAATAAATTTATTTTATTATTTTATTTTATTTTATTTTATTTATTGTTTCTGCCTGTGCTGGGTCTTCATTGCTGCACACAGGCTTTTCCCTGGTTGTGGTGAGTGGGGGCTACTCTTCATTGTGGTTCACGGGCTTCTCATTGCGGTGGCTTCTCTTTTTGCAGAGCACGGGCTCTAGGTGCGCGGGCTTCAGTAGTTGTGGCACGTGGGCTCAGTAGTTGTGGCTCGCAGGCTCTAGAGCGCAGGCTCTGTAGTTGTGGCGCACGGGCTTAGCTGCTCAGCGGCATGCAGAACCTTCCCGCACCAGGGATTGAACCCATATCCCCTGCACTGGCAGGCGGATTCTCAACCACTGTGCCACCAGGAAGCCCTATAGACATATTTTTATGGTGGCAAATAAAGTAGAAAGTTATCATCTTCTTAGTATCTCTTTTCTGTACAGCATAGAACTTCTGGCTCCCATCCCTGTGATTATGAAGAAATTGTCAACTGTTCTTGCCTAATTTATCTGACTACTGGTGATTCCAAAATGCCAGCTGGCCCTGGGAGGGAGTGGTACATGACAGCGACCTTGCCAGTTACTGTATGACATCTCTCTAAATCACTGGTTAAAAACATGAAGCTGAGACCAAAGACTGAAGTAAGGACATTGTTAGAGACAATCTCTCCTTGCAGGGGGATAGGGAGTGGGGAGAGAGAAGAGTTGTTAAGGAAGTGTTTAATTAGAAGGATTCTGTCTGTCATTTCTCCTGTCACATGGAGAAACCATGTCTGTAGAATGATTCCAAGCTCTGAGAGACAGAGATCTGAAATGAAAAGACAGAAATGATGGCATGTCTTTTTTTTTTTTTAAAGTCCTGTTTAAGACAAACAAACCAAACAAAATCTCTAGCTGTATTTAATATATATTCACATTTATACTTTTTTTTAACTTTTTTTTTTTTTTTGGCTGTGCCATGTGGCATTCAGGACCTTAGTTCCTCAACCAGGGATCGAACCCCTGCCCCCTGCAATGGAAGTGCAGTCTTAACCACTGGACCACCAGGGAATTCCCCCATTCTTGTACATTATACAATTATTTTAAATATGTTATTTTGAGATACATTTATACCTTTGACTAAAATTTTTCTGTAGGCTTAGAGATGGAAATAGGTGTTGGTACTAATTATATCTCAGTGACTAGCATTATTTTTGACACTAATCAATGGTTGGTAAATGAGTGAATGAATGCAAATATATTAAGCTATTATTGAACAAATTTAATTATCATCATAGTATTAATAAGATTATGGTACAGATGATATTTATCTTCTTTACTTTTCTAAAAATAGCTCTACTATATGCTGTATTTAGAATCATATGTGCCTCATAAATTAGGATGAACAGGTTTTAGTTTAAAATTCTATATACATGCCAAGGATATGAGACATATATATTATTCTTTATATGTCCTCTTGTTAAAAAGATCTACCTCATAAAATTATATGTATAGTAAAAGAAAAGAAGGAAAATGTGGAGGGATAAAGTAAAAGGGAAATTCAAGGTCAAAATGTGGTCTCAAGAATATATATGAGAGAACACTATTAATCATTGCTATAAATTACCAAAGTTACTGACTTTGTAGGATAATCAGAAATATGAAGAAGAGAAACTGTAACAGCTTTCTTAACAGTTTATTTTTAAATAATTTTATTCTAGAGGCTTATATTATTTTTGTTTACACTGAAAAATAATTTTAACCTATAAATTGAAAATGATAACCCTCATCACCCAAAATAATTTAGAAAAATTTATTGACAGAACAGGTCACTGACATTTTTAGTAAACATAATAATATGAGTAACTGAAAAGTACTATATTTTGAAAGATGAAATTCTAATACTAGAATACATAGCATGATTGGAAGTTATGATATGTTTTAGTTAGAATACAAATGTGTTTTGTAAAAAATTAATATAGGATACAGCTTTATTGTAACCTTTATTCATTAATTAAAGCTTGCTTTATGCTAGGTCCTATCACCTCATTTGCATTCAAATGCATTATATATATATATATATATATATGAACAAGATAAGCTTAATTTTACTAGTTAATATGGTCTTAATACTACTACATTACACTAATATTTTTATCAAAATTTTTTGTCTCCAAAGAGATTTTTTTATAGAATATCTCCATTTATATATATTTTCTTATGTATGTTGAGAAAATAACACTGATCCTTTCTGCTAACTTTATAATTAAAATGTAGTCATAATTTAAATAGGAAAAGTAGCAGGGTGCTGTGGTTAAAAAAAAGCATGGTTTGAGGTCAATTTGTCTAGATTTAAATTCTGTCTCCTGTAGTTACTACTGACCTGATATGGGGCAATCTTTATAAGCATCATTTTCTTAATATGCAAAGTGGTAATAGCAATATCCCTTAGAACATATTGGTTGGAGTAAATGAGATGGTGAATACAAGATAAATGGAATATTTTTAATGCTCTGATAAATGGCAATTTAAAGATAAATTGATAAATTTTTTTAAAAATTCAAAATGCTATATAAAACTTCTGCTTCTAGGAAAATGGAGATGTACTTTTTCTTATTTCTCTCAAAAAGTACAACTTACTACCTTGGCTGTTATACCTTAAAAATTAAGAACATGCCAAACAGTGGAAAGAAGACAGACCATATCCTTCATGAATATAGATGTAAACATTGTTTAAAAAATATTTGCAAAGAAAATTCAGAAATGTGTAAAAAAATTACATACCATGACCAAGTGGGGTTTATTCCAGACATGCAATGCTAAATCAATATTTTAATAACAATCAATGTAATCCAAAAGAGGAAAGATCACATGATCTGATTAATCAATGTAGAATAAAGCACTTGATTAAATTCAACACCCATTCAGAGTGGGAAAAAAATGTTTGCAAACAACATAGCTGACAAAGTACTTGTGTCCAGAATATATAAAGAAGTCTTAAAACTCAAAATTAAAAATAAAAGTAAAACAATCCAATTAGAAAATACGTGAAGAAACATTTTAACAAATACATACAGATGGTTAAAAAACACATAAAAAGATGTTCAAATTCATTTGCCACTAGGAAAATACAATTAAAACCACAGCTAGATATCATTCCACCCTCATTAGAATGGCTAAAATTTAAAACAAACAAACAAAAAAGGCAAAAAAGCAACATCTATCTGGCCAAGCAAATGAAGGAGAGCCTGCAAAGACTGAAAGAATAAATTGTATCAAAGAATAAGACTGATTATGACAAATGGGACTAACAGAAAAATCAGGATGAAGACTGAAATGGACTGTTGGATTTTATGGCATTGAACTCACCGTCGACCTTTTCAAAGTAGTTTTGGTAGAATAGTGGGTATAGCAGTCATTGTACAGAGAAAGAGAACCAGTAGGATATATATAGTAAGGGATTTATTGCAAGGAGTTTGCTTATGCAATTAAGAAGGCTCACTAAGCAAATCTGAAATCCACAGGATAGGCTATTAGGGAGATGAAGCTGGAACTTTCCTACAGGAGCTGAACTGCAATCCATGGGCAGAATTTCTTTTGCTGGGAATTCTCAACTGTGCCCTTAAGGCCTTCCAACTGATTGAATCAGTCTCATCCTGATTATCCAGGATAATCTCCTTTACCAAAAGTCAACATTAATCACATCTACAAAATACCTTCACAGCAACACCTAAATTAGTGTTTGATTGAATAATTAGAGACTATAGCCTAGTCAAGTTGACCCATAAAACTTGGTCATTAGAGTTGACATGAACTGCATATAAGAGAAAGTGGGAGAAGGGGAATTTGAGCCATCAAATAAATCAATTCAACAATTCTATAACAAAGAGGAAGAAAGAAATATGTCAGTAGTGTCATAGTTTTATGCTGCTAAAAAAAGATCCATTGGAGAAAAAATGACATACGTTTTAGAAGGCAGAACTTCTAGAGCAATATTCTTAGATATTTGACAGGCACAGAGTCTTGTGCATAAATTGGAATGTTGGTCTTAGACAGCAGGAAAGAAAGTGTACCTCTGATCAGAGGAGGGTATGCAGAGTATATAGGTAAGATGCTGGCTGTTAACTAGAAAAGATGGCAGAAATCTGTGTAAGTTCTCCTTTTTTTTTTTTTGCAGTACGCAGGCCTCTCACTGCTGTGGCCTCTCCCATTGCGGAGCACAGGCTCCGGATGCGCAGGCTCAGCGGCCATGGCTTACGGGCCTAGCCGCTCCGCGGCATGTGGGATCTTCCTGGACCGGGGCACGAACCCATGTTCCCTGCAGCGGCAGGCGGACTCTCAACCACTGTGCCACCAGGGAAGCCCACTTTTCTTTTTTCAGGAAAGTAGTAGATAAGAATGTCAGTGGAGAATGAAATGGAAGAGTTTATGATAATAAAGTTATGAGTAGAGGTTAGGCATGAAATATCAATCTGGGATGTGAGGGATAAGAAGAACTCAGGAAATGAAGCCGTTAGGGCCTCCCTTGGGTTTAGCGTCATGATTTTCAAAAGACCAGCCACTGTGATTATGTACTTTTCTCTAGACATACCTAGCTGCATGTACCATGCTGATTAAAGAACATAGTTCAGTTTAAGTTACCAATGTAGCAAGTGAAGAAAGAGAGTTCAGCGTATGGCAGAGGAGTGAATACGATGACTGGTCATGGAATTTAAATTGGTTAAATAGGAAAGTAAGAACATACATGATAAGAAGTAGGATAAAAGCATAGTAGATACAAAGGAATTATGGGTTTTTAGAGTTTACATGATGGAAGGACTAGGTGAAAATAGGAGTTGATCATCAAAATGTGGGATACTTGAAGATGAATTTATGCAGAGATTGTTGTTAATAATAACATGGTCTAGGAATTACCGTGAAAGGAAGAGGTGAACACCTTGTGGATTCCAAAATCATTTGAGGAGTAGGACTGAAAAAATTGGGGATCAAGTTTATATGTATATCAATAACATAATGAATTAGGACAGGAAGTGATCAATAAATAATTCTTAATTTAATGAAGGAATATAAGTATGAATGGGTATGAATATAAGTATGAAGGCCTGTCACACAATTAGTTATGGCAAATAATTATTTGCCACATGATTATAATTTTATAATTATAATATCTTAGTTATACTAATTATTAATTATTAATAAGAAGAGAAGAAGTACAGGCTACTGTAAAAAAAATTTTAAAGACCTAACTTCAAAAGTTAGGATATTCTTCAGAGCAAATAAATAATTTGAGGTCATATTTTTACACTAAGTAAGAGTTTAAGTAGGACCGGAGTCTGAGAGAATCCCAGTAGAGAACGTGTACAAAGAGAACAGCAATAGATTTGACAACTTTGAGGATGGAAAGAAGGCTAATTTGCTGATGTAAAGTAGCAGGGAGAAAAGAGGCATATGATAGATTTGGCTCAGAACATGGTAAGTGTTAGAGACTTGGCTAAAAATTTTACATTTCATCCAAAATGCAATGGAATATTTTAAATGGGTTTGGAGGAAAGATAACTTTCCTGAAAGGTGTAAATTCCTAAGGATCCTGTCTCTCTTGTGTTGCTCTAATCCTCCACTGACCTTTACTATTAGTTGTAGAATTAGTAAGAGGCACCCCAGTGAGTCTCTCAAATTATATGTACAGTCCTCTTATTGTGTGTAAGCAACTCACTATCAGTAAGTAGTATTACTGGTGCAGGCCTTTAGGATGATGCCTTTTTTTGCCTGTTGGTTCAGGAGCAGGAAAGCTTCCAAATGGCCAGGTATCAGTCTCAATATCGAATTTAACTGAGCCCTTGTGATGATTAAGGTTAAGTTGGGAAGAATCGTGTCTTAACAATAGTGAGTCTTCTAATATGAGTACATGAATACATACTACCTCTCCACTTATTTAGATCATCTTTGAGTACTTCATCAGGTTTGTAGTTTTCTGCATACAGAGCCTGTACCTAGTTCATTAGATTTATATCTAAGTATTTAATTTCTTTTTTTTGGTGCTATTGCAAATATTTTTATTTATTTATTTTGTTTTGTTTTTATTTTCTATATTTGCTTCCTAAACTGAAGTTTAATTTGCTGAACTGAGCACAAAGGATGTATTCATTCATTCCAAGGCAAAAATGAATATGTCGGCCTAAAGGATATTATATAAATACAGCTTTTCAAATTTCCCTATTTCTCCTGATGAGCCTAGGTTGGTACCTAAATTTTGTGATGTCTTTGCTAAATCATGGGATGAGGTTCTTTAAGCTTCTTATATCTCAGACAGAATCTCCTTTAAACTCCAGTGTGATTATTTTTATGATTACAGAAACATCTTTCAGTAAGTTGTCACCTGGGTCTAATATCTGTTTTCCTTGGAAAATATTTTACTACTCCTAGAGACATAATAATGAATAAAGCAAGCCTTATTGTAGTTTGTACTGCAACTGTGTAAAAATGACCTGTCCATGGACCTGCACCATTAGTTCAATATCTGAGAGAGGCTTAGCAACTCAGTTATGACTGGAGGTTATGATAACATACTCCTTGATATAGTCGGGGTTTGTTTTGTTTTAAAATGTCACTTTTCAACAGGATAAAATAAAATAATGAGAAGAAAGGGTTATTTCTAGATGATTTTTTTTCCATAGATTACTCTGTGACTTGAATACTTTACCTCAGCATTGTTAGGTCTTTACAAAGCTCTCTTTATTCACATCATCATAATGACCAGTAAGAGTTTCCATTTGCTATAAGCATTATCGAAGAAGTGCAGATGTATGGGAATCAATAATAATGTGTACTAATGCTAAAAATGCTGAGTCAGAAAAAAGGTCGTATTCGAATCTACCTTTAGATATACACCTAATAGATATATATGCATTTTGCTTCCATTTTTATTGACATTTTTTTACATCGATCTTTCTAAATATTACTAAGTTAGTAACTATATTGAGTTAGGAAGCATAACAATACAAAATTGGTCCCCAGATAATATTTTAAATTAATATATTACTTTCATTTTTAAAGATGAAATAGTTTTGAATAAAGTGCCACCAACCATTACAGAAAATTTCTTCTCTGAAATTGCTCAATTTAAGATTTCAATCATCTCTCTGTGGAAAAAATGCAGTGACACCATGTATAAAATGTTAAATATGTAATGAAATAGGGATGCACTTAAGCTTAATTTATTAAAATGCCAAAGGAATACTTAAAATACAATATTAATAAAAATGTAAATCTGGTGATTTTCCTGTTTTAATTTAAGCTTGAGTAACAAACAAGATGAGTTTAGACCTCAGGTAACCTTAAAGAATGCCTTTTATACAAACATAAACTTGAAGAAAAGCTTTGAATTTATTTGACAGTCACTCACTATTTTATTTTCCTACTATGTTTCCACTTATATGTGTTTCATTTAGTTCTTCTCAGTCAATTCTCAGCCATTTCTGATTCATCCTTGGCTGATATTGGAAACAAAATTAACCTAGTTAAACATACACACATGCACAAACATACATACACAGAACAAGAGTTGATGGATAGTTCAGAAGTAGCATAAGCAAAAGAAAGGATAATAAGAGATTTATACTTGCAAATATAATAACTTAGAAACCTTCTAAAAGCATCTCTTTCTCTAATTCAAATCCAGTGATCCAAGTCTTTCTGATATCTTGTCATTGTGGAGTATATTTAAATATTCTATTGGCTCAATAAACAACTGCAAGGTTGGTTGGCTCCTCTAATGCAAAGAGTTGATATAACAATTTATTTATTTCATTTATTTTTTTAACATCTTTATTGGAGTATAATTGCTTTACAATGGTGTGTTAATTTCTGCTGTATAAAAAAGTGAATCAGCTATGTGTATACATACATCCCCTTATCTCCTCCCTCTTGCGTCTCCCTCCATCCTCCTTATCCCACTCTTCTAGGTGGTCACAAAATACCGAGCTGATCTCCCTGTGCTATGCAACTGCTTACCACTAGCTATCTAGTTTACATTTGGTAGTGTATATATGTCCATGCCACTCTCTCATTTCATCCCAGCTTATTCTCTGTGCTGTGTCTTTCTTCCTGTCCTGCCCCTGGTTTCTTCAGAACCTTTTTTTTTTTTTTAAGATACCATATATATGTGATCTGTTATTCTCTTTCGAACTTACTTCACTCTGTATGACAGTCTCTAGGTCCATCCACCTCACTATAAATAATTCAATTTCGTTTCTTTTTATGGCTGAGTAATATTCCATTGTATGTATGTGCCACATCTTTTTTATCCATTCATCTGTCGATGGGCACTTAGGTTGCTTCCATGTCCTGGCTATCGTAAATAGAGCTGCAATGAACATTGTGGTATATGACTCTTTTTGAATTATGGTTTTCTCAGAGTATATGCCCAGTAGTGGGATTGCTGGGTCATATGGAAGTTTTATTTTTAGTTTTTTGAGGGACCTGCATACTGTTGTCCATAGTGGCTGTATCAATTTACATTCCCACCAGCAGTGCAAGAGGGTTCCCTTTTCTCCACACCCTCTCCAGCATTTATTGTTTGTAGATATTTTGATGATGTCCATTCTGACAGTTGTGAGGTGATACCTCATTGTAATTTTGATTTGCATTTCTCTAATGATTAGTGGTGTTCAGCATCCTTTCATGTGTTTGTTGGCAATCTGTATGTCTTCTTTGGAGAAATGTCTGTTTAAGTCTTCTGCCCATTTTTGGACTGGGTTGTTTGTTTTTTTGAATTTGAGTTGCTTGTAAATTTTGAAGATGAATCTTTTGTCAGTTGCTTCATTTGCAAATATTTTCTCCCATTCTGAGGGCTGACTTTTTGTCTTGTTTATGGTTTCCTTTGCTGTGCTAGAGCTTTGGTGTTTCATTAGGTCCCATTTTTTAATTTCTGTTTTTATTTCCATTTCTCTAGGAGGTGGGTCAAAAAGGATCTTGCTGTGATTTATGTCATGGAGTGTTCTGCCTATGTTTTCCTCTAAGAGTTGTATAGTGTCTGACCTTACATTTAGGTCTTTAATCGATTTTGAGTTTATTTTTGTGTATGGTGTTAGGGAGTGTTCTAATTTCATTCTTTTACATGTAGCTGTCCAGTTTTCCCAGCACCACTTATTGAAGAATCCTTGCATTTGTGGAATAAACCCCACTTGATCATGGTGTATGATCCATTTAATGTGCTGTTGGATTCTGTTTGCTAGTATTTTGTTAAGGATTTTTACATCTATGTTCATCAGTGATATTGGTCTGTAGTTTTCTTTTTTGTGACATCTCTGTCTGGTTTTGGTATCAGGTTAATGGAGGCCTTGTAGAATGAGTTTGTGAGTGTTCATCCCTCTGCTATATTTTGGAAGAGTTTGAGAAGGACAAGTGTTAGCTCTTCTCTAAATGTTTGATAGAATTCACCTGTGAAGCCATCTGGTCCTGGGCTTTTGTTTGTTGGAAGATTTTTAATCACAGTTTCAATTTCAGTCCTTGTGATTGGTCTGCTTATATTTTCTATTTCTTCCTGGTTCAGTCTCGGAAGGTTGTGCATTTCTAAGAATTTGTCCATTTCTTCCAGGTTGTCCATTTTATTGGCATAGAGTTGCTTGTAGTAATCTCTCATGATCCTTTGTATTTCTGCAGTGTCAGTTGTTACTTCTTTTTCATTTCTAATTCTATTGATTTGAGTCTTCTCCCTTTTTTTCTTGATGAGTCTGGCTAGTGGTTTATGAATTTTGTTTATCTTCTCAAAGAACCAGCTTTTAGTTTTATTGATCTTAGCTATTGTTTCCTTCATTTCTTTTCCATTTATTTCTGATCTGATCTTTATTATTTCTTTCCTTCTGCTAACTCTGTTTTTTTTTTTTTTTTTCTTCTTCTTCTTCTTCTTTCTCTAATTGCTTTACGTGTAAGGTTAGGTTGTTTCTCTGAATTGTTTCTTGTTTTTTTAGGTAGGATTTTATTGCTATAAACTTCTCTCTTAAAACTGCTTTTGCTGCATCCCATAGATTCTTTCTTTCTTTTTCTCCCTTTTCGTCTGAGGGCGTCTATTCCCCGCTCAGACAGGATGGGGTTAAAGTAGCAGCTAATTAGGGGGCTCTGGCTCACTGAGGCCGAGGGGAGGGACGGGTACAGAATGCAGGGCGAAACTCTGGCGGCAGAGGCTGGCGTGATGTTGCACCAGCCTGAGGCGCACTGTGTGTTCTCCTGGGGAAGTTGTCCCTAGATCACGGGTTGCTGGCAGTGGCAGGCTGCACAGGCTCCTGGGAGGGGAGGTGTCGATAGTGGCCTGTGCTTCCACATAGGCTTCTTGGTGGCTCTAGCAGCAGTCTTAGTGTTTCATGCCCGTCTCTGGGGTCCGCACTGATAGTCACAGTTTGTGCCTGTCTCTGGAGCTCGTTTAGGTAGTGCTCTGAGTCCCCTCTCCTCATGTACCCCGAAACAATGGTCTCTTGCCTCTTAGGCAGGTCCAGACTTTTTCCTGGACTCCCTCCCGGCTAGCCGTGGTGCACTAACCCCCTGCAGGCTGTGTTCATGCAGCCAACTCTAGTCCTCTCCCTGCGCTCCGACCGAAGCCCGAGCCTCAGCTCCCAGCTCCGCCCGCCCCGGCGGGTGAGCAGACAAGCCTCTCGGGCTGGTGAGTGCCAGTCGGCACCGATCCTCTGTGCGGGAAGATCTCCGCTTTGCCCTCCGCACCCCTGTGGCTGCGCTCTCCTCCGCGGCTCGGAAGCTTCTCTCCCCAACCCCCATCTCTGCCAGTGAAGGGGCTTCTAGAGTGTGGAAACCTTTCCTCCTTCACAGCTCCCTCCCACTGGTGCAGGTCCCGTCCCTATTCTTTTGCCTGTGTTTTTTCTTTTCTCTTTTGACCTACCCAGGTACTTGGGGAGTTTCTTGCCTTTTGGGAGGTCCGAGGTCTTCTGCCAGCGTTCAGTAGGTGTTCTGTAGGAGTTGTTCCACATGTAGATGTATTTCTGATGTATTTGTGGGGAGGAAGGTGATCTCCGCGTCTTACTCCTCCACCATCTTGAAAGCACCACGTGATGTAACAATTTATGATTAATTTCATCTTGAACACTTTTCTAAAATTCGATGGTAAAGAATATCCTCCATCCAATAGAAACATTGTTGTTATTCAACAATTTTGCATGAAAATATTTAATAATGCAATAAAGGAAAATTTATTCTACTAATTGTATGCTTGAAACGAAATGGTAAAAATTGTATCCATTCAACAGAAATAATGCTATTCAAAATGTCTGCATAGAAATATGATTCACTTTGTTATACAGAAGAAAGTAACACACCATTGTAAAGCAATTATACTCCAATAAAGATGTTAAAAAATAAAAATAAAAAAACACAAATAAGGAAAAGGTTTTTACACTAAATATTTGAAAGTATTCCATGATATATATACTAGCAACAGGTCTATTCAGGCCAAACAGAATATTCCTAAAAAGCATTTATCTACTTTATGAACAATATAGATGTCAAAAAAATATTAAAGGCAAAAATGTGTTTCTTTAATGCTAGAAAACATTTTTGGCTTTTATTTTGTTATATAGTTTGGTTATCTCATAGGGCAAGACGGTCCATTTTCCCATATGAGTAAGTTAAACACAGAGTTGTCTGATTTTTGTGTGTGATATTTACATGGGAACTTATTTATTTTTGTTAAGGAGGCAATTGGAAGGAAGACATCATTCAATGAGCAATGCCTAATTCCCAGGAACTATGGTAAATAGTCTTGTAAACTAAATATAATGTTCTGTCCTCTGCTTTGCTCCTCAAAAACATTGGTAGACAACCATTTATTTTGATGGGCTTATAACATGGGGCCATTCACATGTTGCAGTTGAGTATAGAAAGAGGCAAAAACTCTCTGAAGGCCAATGATTCAGTTTTATATATTTTAGATACAGCCAGTAAGTCACATTAAAAAACAGCCTAATGAAATAATATCAAGTCAATGTGAAGATTTAGATCTGTGAATCTATTACAGAAACATTTAAAAGATTAAAGCAAAATATATGTATAATAGAAATATATTAGATGCATTATATATATTTATATAATTGATTTATTTTTATTCAGTAAAGACTTTAAAAATAGGTACTTTTCTCTGCACTAATTTTTGGTAGAACTTGGAACTCTCTCATGTACTATATAATTAATGGGCAGAGATGTTGTCATCTTATTTACTTATTTATCCCAAGTGTCTAGAAGTATATCTGGCATATAGTGGACACCTGACATATGTTTACTAAGTCGAATGAATGAACCATATAAACATGTTTATTCAGTACCATGTGAGAAGAAGAAAAGCATGTCACAAAATAATATTTGCTTTCAAAGTCACTTTCTGTGGTTTCACATCCACATTATATATTACATATGTTTTAAACATATGTTCATTTAAAAGAAAAAAAATGGAAGAATATTTACCAAAGCATAAATAGGAATTTTTATCCCTTGGTAAATACATGATTGCATGCTTATATATTCTTTTCTTTGGTTTACATTTTTTTAGTCATTGTTCAATTTCTTTTTGTAACCAGTATACATAAAAATGCATTACTTTTCATTCAATCAAATTAATTTTAATTTAAGTAAGTCAGAAAGAGAAAGACAAATACTGTATGCTGACACATATATATGGAATTTAAGAAAAAAAATGTCATGAAGAACATAGGGGTAAGACAGGAATAAAGACACAGACCTACTAGAGAATGGACTTGAGGATATGGGGAGGGGGAAGGGTAAGCTGTGACAAAGTGAAAGAGCGGCATGGACATATATACACTACCAAACTTAAGGTAGATAGCTAGTGGGAAGCAGCCGCATAGCACAGGGAGATCAGCTCGGTGCTTTGTGACCGCCTGGAGGGGTGGGATAGGGAGGGTGGGAGGTAGACGCAAAAGGGAGGGGATATGGGAACATATGTATATGTATAACTGATTAAATTTGTTATAAAGCAAAATAAATAAATAAATTTAAAAAAATTAACATGACAAAAAAAAGAAGAAGATGCAACACACTTCAGAAGTGTAATGCTTTTACGTTTCAGTTCTTTATTTAGCTAAAATTTAATCAATGGAGAAACAAAATTCTAATAAAACTTTCTGATTCCCAAACTTAGTTCTTTCCTCTGTGTCATGCATCTTGAACGTCAGTGAAAAAAAAAATATATATATGCGAAATATTATATATTTATAAGAAATAAATTTTGTAGTAGAAAGTTATGAGTGCAAGATTCTTTTGTATATGATATTTTTAGAACCTCAGAGGAGTAAATAATTAATTGTCAAGTGGATAGAAGTTACCACTTGTTGAAAATTTCATCTTTTTTTCACTGCCAACAACCCTCTAAAACATCCTTATTTTAGAGAAAATGAAGTTCGGAGCTGCCAAATCATTTGGTCCATGGAGGTCACCGAGTACCTGTGTGAGATGAAGTTGGCAAAATAGAATGAAGCTTAAATGGTGAAGCACTTCTTTTGACATCCTGTAAGTTTGGAATTTAGCCTGTTGACAATGTAGACTCAATAGAAGTTTTGTTGTATTCTACTTTGTTGTTTTTAAAAAGAGCAGCACTATCTAATCAAGAGGAAAAAAAGAGTAAACATATTATACATCTTTCTTAAATATACTTGTCCTTTATAAGATATATTGAGACTGCTAGTCATTTTATTCCCTACATCGATTTTTCTTGTTTCATATTTTACAACACATATGTCAGTAGGTAAGGGGAGGTATATTCAGCTAAGTGTACGTTTAGACTTTTGGGAAGCCAAAGTTCCTTTCTATGGAATATACAAGCTATTGTGTTACTGAATAATGTCAACAACCAGAATTTTTAAAGTTTTTCACCACAAATTTAGGGATGGCATATACATATATATCCCAATGTTCACAGCAGCACTATTTACAATAGCCAAGATATGGAAGCAACCTAAGTGTCCATCAACAGATGAATGGATAAAGAAGTTGTGGTCTATATACACAATGGAATATTACTCAGCTATAAAAAAAATTGAAATTTTTCCATGTGTGACCATATGGATGAAA
Organism: Hyperoodon ampullatus; assembly: GCF_949752795.1. Lineage (NCBI taxonomy): Eukaryota > Metazoa > Chordata > Mammalia > Artiodactyla > Ziphiidae > Hyperoodon > Hyperoodon ampullatus. Next base: position 79,483,218 of record NC_136926.1, read on the forward strand.
CTGGAGAGTATTTTGCTTAGTGAAATAAGTCAAACAGAGAAAGACAAATACTGTATGTTTTCACTTATATGTTGGATCTAGAAAATAGAACAAATGAGAGGTCTGAGGGGAGAGACAAAATAGGTGAAGGGGATTAAGAGGCACAAACTACTATGTGTAAAATAAATAAGTTATAAGACATAATGTTCCGCACCGGGAATAGAGTCCATATTTTATAGTAACTTCATATGGAGTATAATTGATAAAAATATTTTATAAAAATATTGAATTACTACTCTTATTAACAACAGGAGAGGACTAATTTCAGGGGCCTGCCCTTGGCTGAAGTAAGGCTGCCTTACTTAGAGGTACCACAGAAGTGAGGGCAGAGGTGTCTGTTGATTTAACTCAGAGTTGTAATGATTTAACCAAATACCATGCTGCTGTGGGTGTCTCATTGCTGTTCCCAAACCTTATTCCTCCACAGTAGCATTACAGCAGTGAGGGAAAATTACCTCTTCAGACACATCATGTGCCCTTGTGAAGTCCTGTCATGAACATGCACGATTTTGAAAAACAAAATGATTTCACTGTTGTAATGTTTGGAATATTTATAATGTCATCTCTACCACTACCTAGATTAGGTCAACAGATAAGTGAATTCAAATCTTACTATTATGGCCCCTCTATTTAGATCCAGCGAATTCTCAAATCTTTATGTCTCAGGAAATAGCTATTGTATGTGTTGTTACCTACTTGATAAAGCCTATTGTTGAATTAAACAATGAGGCCGTTAGACTCTTAAGGATTAGGGATCTGTTGAACCTGATGTCATGGAGCCTGCTGTCCTGGAAATAGCTCCATTTCTTCAAGGTGTTCCACTTTTTTTGTAATCTGACTTTTTTTGAATTTTATTTTGTTTATTTTTTTATACAGCAGGTTCTTATTACTTATCCATTTTATACATAGTAGTGTATACATGTCAGTCCCAATCTCCCAGTTCATCACCTGAACACACACACACACACACACACACACACACACCTGTAATCTGATTTTATCAAGGAAGTGGCAGCCAGAGCACAGAGAAGCTATCTTCCCAGGTTCTCGTACTAGTAATTACTTAAACATGGCAAGGTAAGCATGCTCGCTCTCCCATACTGCATTTTTGTTTATACAAGTAAGGCTAGAATTAGACAGCGTTATTGAAGTGATTTTTTTTAATGTGAAATGTTACAGACATATAAAAATGTATTTCTTCCCCCTGAAACAACCATTGAACTTTATTTGGTATTAATAAGTCTCAGGCATATGACTGTACAGAGAATTGTTTGACATGTTTCTAAACTTTCTATCAAATTGTACCTAAGCAAGATCACTTCTCTGTAGTCTTTATTACCCAGAAGCATGTCTCCTATCTCTATCACTAATTGACTGTATACCTTCACATTAGATATTTAACTTGTTTGTGTTGTGATTTCCCTTAATAACATAAATAACATGATAATTAAAATGATATGAATAACAACAACCACAACAAGAAAAAGGTGGCTTTAATGCCTTAGCTGTCTGTAAGCAGAATAAAACCTAAGCATGAAATACCTCAAGGTTTAGAAATTGAAACTTTAGGACAACCAATCATGGACAGCCAACCAAGAGGCTTTCTCAAATAATGCAATTGCTTCAGCTACAGCCAAATAATCTTTTTGCTTTGCTTCTTTTTTTGTTTGTTTGCTTGTTTGTTTATTTTTTAATTTAATTTTTATTTTATATTGGAGTATAGTTGATTTACAATGTTGTGTTTATTTCAGGTGTACAGGAAAGTGATTCAGTTATACACATAAAAATATCCATTCTTTTTCCAAAATACGTTATTACAAAGTATTGAGTAGAGTTCCCTGTGCTACACTGTTCCCTGTGTGACTGTTTTTCCCAAGTTCCTGTGGGTGGAACCTCCCAACCACTTCCAATTTGGTGTTACCCACCCAATTAGAATCAAATTTTGCTCAAATAAACTAAAAAATGTAATATGCTTCAGTGTATCTTTTAACATTATTAATTTTATATGAAAGCAGCTGTCCAAAATTCATCAGCTATTTCCCCTATGTTGGTGATTCTTGGAGGATGAACACTGGCTATCCTTAGAATTATTTTTATATTCTTACACTGTACATTCACAGGCATTAATGTTGTATGTTGCATTTGTTTGTTCATGTTCTGTCGTTTTCATCTAAATATTCTGTTCAATTCTGTTAGGGAAATTATGTTTTAAGGAATATTTTTCCTATTTTTCTCTCCCATTTGTTCATTTCATTTTGTGAGGACCCACAAGCAGTCTTATGTCGCTTCCACTTTTGCCTATGACAAATACATTTCATTTTCTTCACATAATTTTAATTCTGTTATTTTCCAATTAAAAAGGCTCATTATTCTCAATTCCTCCATCCTATGTTTACAAGAGTGCCTCACTGTATTGTACTGTATTCATTTTTGTGCCAATTTTACTTTTATTCCACATTTCTGTCTTCAGTTATGCCAGTTCACTTTTTATATCTGTCTGTTATCTTAAAATCCTTTGAAACTTTATTGTTCTTTTGAGCTCTCGAATAAAAGAGAAACATGTTTTATCACTTTTAAAATTTTATTCTGTTTCACTTCTTTATTGGCATAGCTATTTAGGGACGCCTGTTTGTTGCCTTCCTTTTGTCTTTCATGCTCTGTATTTACATTTTTGTTTACTGCTGTTTGTTTTTAACTCCATGCTTTTTATTTAATATTGCAGTTTTTCAGAGTAGAGTTTTTTTCTTTGAATATAACTTCCTGATGGTAGTCATTGTGCCTGCTTGAATTTTGGTATGTTTTCTCCAAACATATTCTTTACAACATACATCTGTGTATGTTTTAACTAGGTTGCCAGAAGTTTACCTGCTTCCCAATGCACGGGTGATAATTTGTCATTTATTTCTCTTGAGCTCTCTAGAAGTCTCTGTCTTGATTTTTTTTTTAATCTAAGTTAATTTAATTTTATTTTATAAAAAGAACACTGGAGTCAAATAAAGAAGACCATGATGAGTGCTGTAGTTATGTCACAATCAACATTTTTATTATAGACAAACTAACTGACCATTTAGAGAATAAGTTTGGGCCATTAAAAATTGGAAAAATAAATGTATTCAATATGGACAGTTGTGATGTAATTACAATAAATTATTTTAGTATGATAATCTTAAAAATCAAAGAGCCGGGGATTGTAGTGAAAAATTAAATATACAACCATTTGTTGCTTATTCACTCTGAGTCAGTCTCAATGATAGGTACTGTGACAAATAGAAAGGTAAGTGAGACAGTTGTGTCTCTGCACAAAACTGAAACCCAATGGGGACATGATATGGAAGATACAGGCTCTACTCCCCCAGCCACTGTGAATTTCTGTGGCTGACAGCTCACAGCTGAGTTCCTGTCTAGACAACAAAGGGAGCCATTTCACATAAATCTGCAATCCACTCGCCAGGGAAGTCAGCGTCCACTGATTGGTCTCTGGGGGAGTACAAAGGTCGTTGCCACTAGGTAGAAAATTTCCTAAGAGCCATCCAGCTGGAGAGAGAGCTCCTGTTACCTTTGTTAAACTACTCCTTCTGTCAAACTCTGCTTCCCTCATTCTCTTAGATCTTTTTTCCCTAAGAGCACTAGACAGAGCAACTTCCTGCATACACACCTCCATTTCTGTTTCTTGAGAAACCAACCTAAAACAGTCTGAGATACCTATAAACAACAAACTGCTACCAGACGAACTGGGGGTCAGGCAAGGGGAAAGTGATGTGTGTGCTGAAAATAAAGCTAGTATTGTTCATACATCCCACAGTACGGGTATTGTGAAATCCCACCACTGACACTAGCTAACCATCCAGAATAAAACATGCCCCAAGTCATGTGGAAATTTGGATTTCAGCAATGCTGCTGTTTATTTTCCTTTTCTTGGGGGTGGCGTCAAGTGGAGAGAAGAATGTATTTTGCAATTCTTGCTTCATTAAGCATTGTCATATTTTGTCCTTGAATTACCATTACCTACTGTTACTCAATTTTACATTATTTATTTATTATTTGCTTTACTAATTCAATAGACAGGCAAGGCCCATCAAGCAAAGCAATAAATTAAAATTACCAAGAAGTTACAGTGGACCTATTTACACTCCTCTAACCAGGCAGCCAATTTCCCTAAATTTATCCCTGTGATAACTAATCCTCCAAAGGTGTTTGTGTATAAGTATTTAGCTAAACAAAGTACACTTGGCACTTAGATAATGTGGGGTTAGGGTCATCAACCATCTGCACAGTCAAAAATCCATCTATAACTCTACAGTTAGCCTTCTGTATAAGCATTTCTCTATATCCGTGGTTTTCCTCCATACATTCAACCAACCACAGATCATGTAGTATTGTGATACACATTTACTGAAAAAAAATTGTGTATAAGTGTACCCACAAAGTTCAAATCTGTGTTGTTCAAGGGTCAGCTATATTAGTTTTACTCGTTTTTAAATTTACTTACTGTTTTCTAAAAGGCATTGCTGAGAGGGCAGACAGCAGAAGCAAGAAGAACTACAATCCTGCAGCTTGTGAAACAAAAAACACATTCAGAGAAAGGTAGACAAGATGAAAAGGCAGAGGGCTATGTACCAGATGAAGGAACAAGATAAAACCACAGAAAAACAACTAAATGAAGTGGAGATAGGCAACGTTCCAGAAAAAGAATTCAGAATAATGATACTGAAGATAATCCAGGACCTCAGAAAAAGAATGGAGGCAAAGATCCAGAAGATGTAACAAATGTTTAACAAAGACCTAGAAGAATTAAGAACAAACAAACAGAGATGAACAACAAAATAACTGAAATGAAAACTACACTACAAGGAATAAATAGCAGAATAACTGAGGCAGAAGAACGGATAAATGACCTGGAAGACAAAATGGTGGAATTCACTGCTTCAGAAGAGAATAAAGACAAAAGAATGAAAAGAAATGAAGACAACCTAAGAGACCTCTGGGACAACATTAAATGCAACAACATTCGCATTATAGGGGTCCCACAGGAGAAGAGAGAGAGAAGGAGCCAGAGAAAATATTTGAAGAGATTACACTTGAAAACTTCCTTAAAATGGGAAAGGAAATAGACACCTAAGTCCAGGAAGTGCAGTGAGTCCCATACAGGATAAACCCAAGGAGAAACACACAATAATCAAATAAGCAAAAGTTAAAGACAAAGAAAAATTATTGAAAGCAGCAAGGGAAAAATGACAAATAACATACAAGGGAATGCCCATAAAGTTAACAGCTGATTTCTCAGCAGAAACTCCAAGCAAGAAGGGAGTGGCATGACATACTTAAAGTGATGAAAGGGAAGAAACTACAACCAAGACTACACTACCAGCAAGGATCTCATTCAGATTCTATGGAGAAATCAAAAGCTTTACAGAGAAGCAAAAGCTAACAGAATACAGCACCACCAAACCAGCTCTACAACAAATGCTAAAGGAAGTTCTCTAAGTTGGAAACACAAGAGAAGAAAAGGACCTACAAAAACAAATACAAAACAATTAAGAAAATGGTCATAGGAACATACATATCGATATTAACCTTAAACGTGAATGGACTAAATGCTCCAACCAAAAAACACAGGCTTGCTGAATGGATACAAACACAAGACCCATCTATAAGTTGTTTACAAGAGAGCCGCTTCAGACCTATGGACACATACAGAATGAAAGTGATGGGATGGAAAAAGATATTCCATGCAAATGGAAATCAAAAGAAAGCTGGAGTAGCAATATTCATATCAGATAAAATAGATTTGAAAATAAAGAATGTTACAAGACACAAGGAAGGACACTATATAATGATCAAGGGATCAATTCAAGAAGAAGATATAACAATTATAAATATGTATGCACCCAACATAAGAGCACCTCAATACATAAGGCTACTGCTAACAGCTATAAAAGACGAAATCGAGAGTAACACAATAATAATGGGGGACTTTAAAACCTCACGTACACCAGTGGACAGATCATCCAAAATGAAAAAGAAACTAAGAAAACAGAAGCTTTAAATGACACAATAGACCAGATAGATCTAATTGATATTTATAGGACATTCCATACAAAAAGAGCAGATGACACTTTCTTCTCAAGTGTGCATGGAACATCCTCCGGGATAGATCACATCTTGGGTCACAAATCAAGCCTCAGTAAATTTAAGAAAATTAAAATCATATCAAGAATCTTTTCTGACCACACGCTATGAGATCAGAAATGAATTACATGGGAAAAAACATAAAAAACACAAACACTATGGAGGAGGCTAAATGCTATGCTATTAAATAACCAAGAGATCACTGAAAAAATCAAAGAGGAAATCAGAAAATACCTTGAGACAAATGACAACGAAAACACGACAATCCAGAACCTATGGGATGCAGCAAAAGCAGTTCTAAGAGGGAAGTTTATACCTATACAAGCCAAACCTCAAGAAACAAGAAAAACCTCACAAAAAAAATCTAACCTTGCACCTAAAGGAACTAGAGAAAGAAGAACTAACAAAACCCAAAGTTAGCAGAAGGAAACAAATCATAAAGATCAGAGCAGAAATAAATGAAATAGAAACAAAGAAAACAATAGCAAAGATCAATAAAACTAAATGATGGTTCTTTGAGAGATAAACAAAATTGATAAACCATTAGCTAGACTCATCAAGAAAAAAGAGGGACAGGACTCAAATCAATAAAATTAGAAATGAAAAAGGAGAAGTTACAACAGACACCACAGAAATACAAAGCATCCTAAGGGACTACTACCAGCAATGTTATGCCAATAAAATGGACAACCTGGAAGAAATGGACAAATTCGTAGAAAGGTATAACCTTCCAAGACTGAACCAGGAAAAAATAGAAAATATGAACAGACAAATCACAAGTAATGAAATTGAAACTGTGATTAAAAATCTTCCAACAAACAAAAGTCCAGGACCAGATGGCTTCACAGGTGACTTCTATCAAACATTTAGAGAAGAGCTAACACCCATCCTTCTCAAAATCTTCCAAAAAATTGCACAAGAAGGAACGCTCCCAAACTCATTCTATGTGGTCACCAAAACCCTGATACCAAAACAAGACAAAGATATGACCAAAAAAGAAAATTACAGACCAATATCACTGATGAATATAGATGCAAAAATCTTCAACAAAATACTAGGAAACAGAATCCAACAACACACTAAAAGGATCATACACCATGATCAAGTGGGATTTATCCCAGGGATGCAAGGATTGTTCAATATATACAAATCAATCAATGTGATACACCATCTTAACAAATTGAAGAATAAAAACCATATGATCATCTCAATAGATGCAGAAAAACTTTTGACAATATTCAACACCCATTTATGATAAAAACTCTCCAGAAGATGGGCATAGAGTGAACCTACCTCAATGTAATAAAGACCATATATGACAAACCCACAGCAAACATCATTCTCAATGGTGAAAAACTGAAACCATTTCCTCTAAGATCAGGAAGAAGAAAAGGATGTCCACTCTCAGTGCTATTATTCGACATAGTTTTGGAAGTCCTAGCCATGGCAATCAGAGAAGAAAAAGAAATAAAAGGAACACAAATTGTAAAAGAAGTAAAACTGTCACTGTTCAGAGATGACATGATACTATACATAGGGAATCCTAAAGATGCCACCAGAAATCTACTCGAGCTAATCAATGAATTTTGTAAAGTTGCAGGATACAAAATTAATGCACAGAAATCTCTTGCATTCCTATACAATAATGATGAAAAATCTGAAAGAGAAATTAAGGAAACACTCCCATTTACCACTGCAACAAAAAGAATCAAACACCTAGGAATAAACCTACCTAGGGAGAAAAAAGACCTGTATGCACAAAACTATAAGACACTGATGAAAGAAACTAAAGATGACACCAACAGATGGAGAGATATACCATGTTCTTGCATTGGAAGAATCAATATTGTGAAAATGACTATGCTACCCAAAGCAATCTACAGATTCAGTGCAATCCCTATCTAATTACCAATGGCATTTTTTACAGAACTAGAACAAAAACTCTTAAAATTTGTATGGAGACACAAAAGACCCCAAATAGCCAAAGCAGTCTTGAGGGGAAAAAGTGCAGCTGGAGGAATCAGACTCCCTGACTTCAGACTATACTACAAAGCTACAGTAATCAAGACAATATGGTGCTGGCCCAAAAACTGAACCATAGATCAATGGAGCAAGATAAACCAGAGGTAGACCCACGAACCTATGGTCAACTAACCTATGACAAAGGAGGCACGGATATACAATGGAGAAAAGCCAGTCTTTTCAGTAAGTGGTGCTGGGAAAACGGGACAGCTACATGTAAAATAATGAAATTAGAACACTCCCTAACACCATACACAAAAATAAATGCAAAAGAGATTAGAGACCTAAATGTAAGACTGGACACTATAAAACTCTTAGAGGAAAACATAGGAAGAACACTCTTTGACATAAATCACAGCAAGATCTTTTTGATCCACATCCTAGAGTAATGGAAATAAAAGAAAAAAAATGGGACATAATGAAACTTCAAAGCTTTTGCACAGCAAAGGAAATGATAAACAAGATGAAAAGGCAGCTCTCAGACTGGGAGAAATTATTTGCAAACGAATCAACGGACAAAGGATTAATCTCCAAAATATATAACTAGCTCATGCTGCTCAATATTAAAGAAACAAACAGGGCTTCCCTGGTGGTGCAGCGGTTGAGATGTCAGCCTGCCAATGCAGGGGACATGGGTTCATGCCCCGGTCCAGGAAGATCCCACATGCCGTGGAGCGGCCGGGCCCATAAGCCATGGCCACTGAGCCTGCATGTCCGGATCTTGTGCTCCACAATGGGAGAGGCCACACCAGTGAGAGGCCCGCATACCACAAAAAAACAAAACAACAAACAAACAAAAAAAACAAACAACCCAATCCAAAAATGGGCAGAAGGCCTAAATAGACATTTCTCCAAAGAAGACATACAGCTGGCCAAGAAGCACAAGAAAAGCTGCTCCACATCACTAATTATTAGAGAATGCAAGTCAAAACTACAATGAGTTATCACGTCACCCCTGTTAGAATGGGCTTCATCAGAAAATCTTGCAGTGTTGGTGGGAATGTAAACTGATACAGCCACTATGGAGAACTTAAGGAAGTTCCTTAAAAAACTAAAAATAGAATTACCATATGGTCCAGTAATCCCACTATTGGGCATGTACCCAGAGAAAACCACAATTCAAAAAGACACATTCACCCTAATGTTCATTGCAGCACTATTTACAATAGCCAGGTCATGGAAGCAACCTAAATGCCCATCGACAGATGAATGAATAAAGAAATTGTGGTATATATATACAATGGAATATTACTCTGCCATAAAATGGAATGAAATTGGGTCATTTGTTGAGACGTGGATGGACCTAGAGACTGTCATTCAGAGTGAAGTAAGTCAGAAAGAGAAAAACAAATATCATATATTAACGCATATATGTGGAACCCAGAAAAATGGCACAGATGATACAGTGTGCAGGGCAGAAATAGAGACACAGATGTAGAGAACAAACGTATGGACACCAAGGGAGGAAAACCACGGTGGGGTGGGGAAGGTGGTGTGCTGAATTAGGAGATTGGTATCGACATGTATACACTGATGTGTATAAAATTGATAACTAATAAGAACCTGCTGTATAAAAAAATAAATTAAAAAAAAATTTAAAAAGGCATTGCCAATGTAGTCTTCTGTGACTGGTTTGTTACTAAATATTGTCTTACTGAAATCCATTCATTTCTTAATATGGACCTGTATTACGTTCAATTTCACTATTGTATAATATTCCATTGTGTGAATATAGCATATTTGATTAACCATCTTCTATTCAGTGAATATTTAACTTGCTTCCAATTTTCTTTCCTTATTATCAACATTGCTGCTTTGGACATTTTATATATCACTCCCATTGTACAATTTCAACAGTATTTCCTATATATTTTCTTGGGTTACATACACTTACTTTACAAAATAAACCCAATTTGTTTTCCAAAGTTATCATAGAAATTTACACTTCCACCAGCAATGTATATAAGTTGCTGTTTATTCACATTATTTTGAATGCTTGGTACATTTCTTTTCAAACAGTATTATCAAACTGCAAAATTTTTTCAATGCAACATGTACAAGATAGTATTTTAGTATCTTAAGTCATTTTGGTTTTATATCCTTGGTTTTTTGAGAACCTCTTTTTATATATTGTGCATATATATATTTTATAAGTATACTAATGTGTATATATATATATATATATATATATATACCCAATTTACACATATAAAATTTATATATAATGGTTATATGTATATTTGCTATATATTAATCATATATATTTATATAAAATTTGATGAAGTCAGTTGGTGAAACCATGTTGCACACACAAACAACACAGACATACATATATGATGAACTGACCCATTATTGTGTAGTGTTTAACTTTGCAGACTTTGGTGATATGTTCAATAGACTCAATTTCTAATTCTATCTATTACTACAAGCATGGTTTCTTAATCTGAAAAATAGGATAATAATAATTACCTACATTATATGGGTTATGAAATAATCAAATGATATCTGACCAGAAAGTAATTAATATATTAGCTAGAAAATGTAAAATAATCAGTGAAATTGATTTTGATATTATTGATATTGCCATTTAATCTCTATACTACATATGTCATAAATTGAACTTACATGTCATATATTTAAATCTTTTTCCCATCTCCCTCATATTTTTTTAAATGATTTAATGGTTTTACTTTTAAAATGAAATATTTTAACTATGGGAAATTTATTCCAATATAGTTTTTTTTTAATCCTACATTTCCATATAGATTTGAAACACCAGTACTACATTTTAAAAAGATACACATAGGGCTTCCCTGGTGGCGCAGTGGTTGAGAGTCCGCTGGCCAATGCAGGGGACACGGGTTCGTGCCCCGGTTTGGGAAGATCCCACATGCCGCGGAGCGGCTGGGTCCGTGCGCCATGGCCGCTGAGCCTGCGCATCCGGAGCCTGTGCTCCACAACGGGAGAGGCCACAGCAGTGAGAAGCCCGCGTACCACAAAAAAAAAAAAAAAAAAAAAAAAGATACACAAAACACAGCAGAATGGGTAGTTCTGCTTGGTGTGAAACACTGGGGTTTTTTTCTATATCTAATTTTGGAAAGATTCAATTATGGGATATAGGAAGGGAATGAAAATGGCAGAGATTCGTTTGTGTTCCTGAGATGCAGGGGAGAATTGAGTCCATTATTTTGCAGCATTATTGAAAATTACTCCATTTCCCCTCTGGCTTGTGGAGCAGAGAAGAATTTGAGGTCATCTAGTTAACTATAAGGCATTACTGATGTAATACATTCCATTGTAACCTTTCAGCCTAAAAGAAGTCATGTTTTTCAGTTTCTAACTTATCGCTAGGATCCAAACCCTTGTATAGGTCCAGGGTTTGATATATCTGGATAGACTGTTAATGTTTTCCTTTTAAAAGCTGTTTGTGCTATTGAATCTGTTCAATTCTCTTTAGGTAAAGCAAACATCAAAAGAGAGACATGCTCTAGCATTCTAGAATCTCTGCTCATCTCAGTCATGTATGGATACAGTTTTAAAGAAGTTGAAGAGAATTAACATAACCAATAAAGGCGGTTTTAGTAAACTATTAAAACATATTTTTCTATGAATTAAAACCTCAGTTTCCTCAATTTTAAATGAGTACATATATATTTATATAGAGTGTGTACAGAAATTAAGTGGGAAAAGTATGCCAGATATAATAAACACACAATAAAGATTAGTCATTTTGTTAATCATCAAATTCTAGCAAGGAATATACATTTTAAATTATTTATGATCCCTAATGAATGATAAATAGTATATATCTTACAGGTACTTATAACAATCCCCAAATCCTAAACCATACTGGGTAAAAACATGTTCGGAATATGCATATTGCCTTTTTATTTATTTATTTATTTTTTAATATGGAAATGAGTGTTTTATTTATTTTTAACATCTTTTTTGGAGTATAATTGCCTTATAGTATTGTGTTACTTTCTGCTGTATAACAAAGTGAATCAGCTATATGCATACGTATATCCCCATATCCCCTCCCTCTTGCGTCTCCCTCCCCCGTCCCTATCCCACCCCTCTAGGTGGTCACACAGCAATGAGCTAATATCCTTGTGCTATGCAGCTGCTTCCCACTAGCTATCTATTTTACATTTGGTAGCATGTATATGTTAATGCTACTCTCTCACTTCATCCCCACTTACTTTTCTCCCTCCCCGTGTCTTCAAGTCCATTCTCTACATCTGCATCTTTATTCCTGTCCTGCCCCTAGGTTCATCAGAACAATTTTTTTTTTTAGATTCCATATATATATGTTAGCATACGGTATTTGTTTTTCTCTTTCTGACTAACTTCACTCTGTATGACAGTCTCTAGGTCCATCCACATCTCTACAAATAACTCAATTTCATCCCTTTTTATGGCTGAGTAATATTCTGTTGTATATATGTGCCACATCTTCTTTATCCATTCATCTGTTGACAGACACTTAGGTTGTTTCCATGTCCTGGCTATTGTAAATAGAGCTGCAATGAACATTGTGGTACATGACTCTTTTTGAATTATGGTTTTCTCAGGGTATATGCCCAGTAGTGGGATTGCTGGCTCATATGGTAGTTCTATTTTTAGATTTTTAAGGAATCTCCATACTGTTCTCCATAGTGGCTGTACCAATTTACATCCCACCAACAGTGCAAGAGGGTGCCCTTTTATTTTTAACATTTAAATTTTGTAAAATCCAAGGAAGAAATACACAGAGTGAAACAGTTGAAAGAGGAAGCGTAGATGATTGAATCAAGAGAGAACATAATGTGATTCCTCATGTATCCATCATACAGTGACGGTAAAGTCAGGATGAAAAGGTAAAGAGAAGAGGAGATAAACAATATGGCATTCATCTTCCTATTCCCAGCACCTTAACATCCTGTTCGTCCTGTAGGGTTACTCTGATCTGTGTGAGAATCTGCGTCTTGTGAACTAAAGGGCCATCTGTGTCTGCCTGTGTTGTGTTCTCATTGCCTGGTTCAGTTCCTGGCAGGTGACAGGAGCTCAATTTCCTGAATGAGTGAATCTGAAAGTGACTAAGTGAGTAAATAGATAAATTAAAAGATATGTCAGCAGAAAAGTCTCTTATTTAAGTTAATGTTAGAAGCTCTTATTCGATCTGGTAATGTGAGCAGTTTCCTTTGAATCTCTGCCCGAAGCCAAAACAACAAGAACAACGTGGAGAAAAGAGGGTAGCAGCCTAAGGGACTAACTACAAACTGGGTTCAGGGCTGAAAGCATGTGATTTTTCTGAGTAAGAGTAAATTCACTGCAAGAAGAAAACATGGAAGTGGCCCGGGGTGTCTGTGGTTTAAAACTATCTAACGCTGCCTCCCTTTAGAGACCAGATTCCACTCTTTTACAAAAACTACCAGATCACTCACTGTCTTAAAAATGAAATAATTATGTCTTAGATATGGGAGAAACACATTTTAAAATCTCAAAAAATTGTTTCACAGAATTCTTGCCTCTGCTTTTCCCTCTACAACTGACTTGAATTCTTACATGTTGTTTGCATTCACCATTTTACCTATTGGTTCTGTGTGATAAAGGAAAACAAATAGTTGAAAAAATATCCTGTATATATATTAAGAGAGACTGCACATGAAGGGAAAACATAAAGGTATTTATGTCCTTAGCTTCACTCGCAAAAGCACTGTAGCTGAAATGCCCATCATCAATCATTCCATTCTTCATCCTTCTTGATCAACGAAATGTTTGATAAACCTCTCTTAAACACTCTTCTATATGCTGAATCCTGTACCATTATGTAAATTGCTAATAGTTACTTAGGTAATGATCTGTAAGCTTTTATGCCTGAGGACCTTTGCTCATACTATCGTTTTCACTTAGAACAATCAAACCATCCCTACTGTCACACTCCAATCCATCATGCCAAGCTCCACTTAAAGTTCATCTAAAGTGAGGGCTCTCTGTTTGAATTCCTATTGTACTTTGCTTTCCTTTCATATGGGACTTTTTAATATTTTGCCTTTATTTTTATTTAGTTCTTGCTTTTCCTATTAGAGTTGTCCCTCGGTATCCATGGGGGTTTGGTTCCAGGAGCCCCGCAGATACCAAAGTCAGCAGATGCTCAAGTCCCTTCTCTAAAGGGGCTACTAATACAGTCTACTCTCCATATGCGAGGGTTAAGCAACTGTGGCTGAATCCACAGCTGTGGAACCAGTGCATACAGAGGGTCAACTGTATATACAATTTTAAGAAGTGTATTAGTATATTTACCTTTTTGCCTACCTCCACACTCAGAAACATAGTATTTTACATAAGTAAATATTAAATAAGTATTGGTTGTTAGATGAATGAATTGCCATTATGATTTCATGTTAGCAATAAATAATGGATACATGAGAAAGTGAGGCTTATGGTTAGTTTGGGTAGAAGGAGAAATCCCAAGGAAATATGGGATTATTAAATCAATTACAAGCCTGGATAATGGTTAGTTACTTAAAATAGATCTTTTGAAAGAGGTATTTGAGGATAGTAGAACATGAAGAAAAATGGCATGATATCCTATCCACAGTTAAAGTGATATGCAAGCAAAACTCATGCATTTAGACTGGGTCATTATAACCAAGTTCTGTCTTGTTCCTTTTAGAAGACACAGTGTTAGCCATCCACAAGGGGGGAAGAAAAAACATTGCAAGTATTAGTGAATGCACTGTATTGTTAAGGTAGACAATACTCCGAGAAATCAGCTGAAAGAAATGAGAGATTTCTAAAAGGTGCAGTTATCACCCTATCACATACTATTCAGAAGCATATATATCTATATATCTATATCATCTGTCTATCTATCTATCTATCTATCTATCTATCTCCTTGTCTTTATGTTTCCCCTTGAGAAATGATCGTGTTTGGTAGTAAAAGGAAACCCTTATATGCTATTCAGGAGCAAAACATTTTGTTTTTTAATAATTCTTTCTCAGTATAAAAACTATCAAAGGAATCAGCATGCAAACTCTCCATGGCAATTAGTGAGATCCATTTGAATTGTATGCTTCCAAGAAGCACCTCTTGAGGCCACCCTCCACCTCCATGTCTCCCCTGGGTTAATTGTATTGTCGGCCTTTGTCTAATGGAGGATAAACACAACATATCACAAAGCAATCAGGACAAAACTGGAACAAGCTGGTTTGAAATAAAATTGTAAACTTAGGCTGCATTTGTTACTAAAGTACTACTACCTATTGTATGTAGCAGTTTGATGACCTAATGATGTGAATCCAGCTCAACATTTGGACAGTTTTGGAAAGTGAAAGAATAATTCCCATTATTGAATGAGAATTATAGCGACAACACACAAGGTCAACAGCAACATGATCCAAAATGTATGCTGAAGCTTTAGTTGCATCCATGGGGATAAAGAAACAAAAGAAACATTAAGAGGCCTGAACTGAAAGAGATTTAATTCTGGAGATAATAGTTTAGTTTAGAGAAATAATGTGAGTGGTGATTTTTCATTTAAAACACGTGCTTGATGTTACTAATGATGGTTAAGTATACGTGGCTTCATAAGAAATACAGCATTCTTCAAATGGGTGAACCATTGATTCAACCAAAGAACACCCCCCTCCTCCTCTCCCCTGAACTTCTGTTATTGACAATAGATCTTGGCCTTTTGGAAATTTAACTAACTCCCATTGGCTACATTCTCCTATTTTGTAACAGGGCAACATGAGTTACATACACATCAAGAACATGGGTCTGATGACACTGTGAATGTTTTTCATTAGAATTTTTTTTTCAGCAAAGACCACTGCTTTGTTAAAGGCTATGTGCTCAGAGTAAAGCAAAAGTGCAGAAAATTGACATCTTAATTTAAGGAAGTCATTTTCCTCACTAATGTTGCATAGACACAATTGGAATGATTCTATAAAAGTGTCAACAGGTTTGGCTGAAAAAACATACATTTTGATATTCTCTCTTTCAAAGTAAGTAATTTCAAAGGTTGTGGTATCACAGAAATGAGGACTCTTTTTAAAAAATAACTCCTGGAATAACTAGGAAATCTTATTAATTTACACTTTTCATTATCGATATCCATCTGGTTTTAGAAAAGTTTATATGCTGTACAATGGCAGTATTTAGAAGTTTAGGCACCAGAATTTTACTGTCTTAGTGTATTCACTTGCCTAATATTTTGGAGCTATCGCAAGAATTTTGGATATTTAGTGTAACATGTACTAATAAGGATTTTGAGCAGTGTACTGAATCATTATTAAATTAAATTATGTTCAGTTTTAAAGGTAGAATGCAGGTCATGTACTGTTTAATATGCTTTCTAATTATAAAAAAAAAACCTAGGCAATTCTGTCATAATAAACCCTAAGCTAGAATAACAGTTCATGAATTGTTAGTAGCAATCCATATTTTAGCAAAATAGTTTTGAAATAAACATACACTCCATGACCCATCTAAAATTTGGTCTGGTTCAATTGTTCCCCCACTCTTTTATCTTCTTGAGAAGAAGACTTATACAAAATAACACTTTGGAGCTAATTAAAAATGGCTTGTCATTATTCTGGATGTCTCAACCTTAACTGATACCTTTATTCAATTAGAATTTCTATAAATTTTATCAAATAACATCTTTTGATTTTCCACTGTTAATCTCTCTATATCCCTACAACTGTGAGACTCAACTGCTGCCTCCCTATTTATTGATTGCCTGCAATGTGCAAAGCATCATGCTACACATTGGATATGACTGGAAAGCCCTTCATGGAGTCTGGATGAAATTCTAACTTTGATAACTGCTACTTTCCTTTAATCTGATACCTTAAACTGCCCCCTTGATCATATCACACTAAAGTTTATGCCTTCACATTTCTGACAGAATTTACTTTTTAAAGTCATTAACAGTTGTAAAATTTAGTCACAGAATTGTGAATGTAGTAGTTAAATTTTATAGTTAGAATTTCTTTTTTTAAAAAATATGACTGCTTTATGGTGTACAAATTAGTCAAGATGGATTCTGATGTTCTCAGTTTAATGCAGTGGTTCACTGGTAATATAGGATTATTATTTCAGTCACAGTCTGGTTCAAAAATCCATTTCTTTCTGCTATAGCTGTCTCAAACAACTGAAGGAGTCAGAACTGGGTTTGGAATATTTGGGAGGATTGGTGTCTAAGCTCTTTACCTGGATAAGTCTTATAAAAGTGTAGTGCATTCATATACTGTTCTTAGTGTTGCCACAGACGCCACTCTCTCCAGCATTTTTCGGGTCTCACAACTAAGGCTGAGCCAATTGCCTCTCTGATTAAAGTAGTTTTTGTTTCTTTCTTTCCCCAACTGTCCTCAGCAGTAGGCAGTGTACTTCCTTCTCAATTTCATCACATTTTTTAACCAAGGGACTTACAAATGTAGCACTCCAGCTTTTTTCCCACCTCAGCTAATCTCCCATTCCCCATTCAGAGTCCCAGTGAAGATTCCATTTTTTCCAGATCCTCAGGAGCCATGAAGACTCTGAGGGTTCATGCTTACTGGTAAACACTAGCTCAGTATTTTTGTTAATCTAAAAATATCTTTATTTTGCCTTTTTCCTTGAAAGATAATTTCATTTTGTATACATGCCAGAGTGACATATTTTTTAAAAGTTCTTGGTGTATTTTTTTTCAGCTTTATTGAGGTATAATTGAGGTAAATAAAATTGCATACATTTAAAATATACAATGTGATGTTTTGACACATATACACTTTGAGAAATGATTACCTGAGTTAGGTTAACTAACATATTCATCACCTCACACAGTTATCATTCTTTTCAATGTGTCTGGTGAAAATTCTTAAGGTCTACTGTCCTAGCAAATTTTAAATATACAAACCTACAGTAGATACACAAAAGATAGAGAAAAGTGAAACAAGGCATACTGCCTTGGAAAATCATCTATCCACAAAGGAAGACAGCAAGAAAGGAATAAGGGAAATACAAAACAGCCAGGAAACAATTAATAATATGCCATTAGTAGATCCTTACTTATCAATAATTACTTTAAATGTAAATGGATTAGATTCTCCAATCAAAAGGAATGGCATGTCAGACTGGTTAAAAAAATCTGAGACCCAACTAATGCTGTCTGTGAGAGACATTTCAGCTTTAAGGACACACATAGGCTTAAAGTGAAGAGGTAGAAAAAAGTTATTCCATGTATAAGGAACCCAACAGAGAGCAAGCGTAGCTATACTTATGTCAGGCTGACATATATTTTTAATTACCAAATTGAGAAATTCCCTGCTTACTTATTTACTTCCATTGTTAAATTTCTTACTTCCATTGTTCCTATGAAAAAGTGTGTTGTTAGTATATATGTTATTTCTTTTAAATAATCTCTCTTAAATTTCTAGTGGTCATTAACATCTTCTCTTTTGGTTTTGTGTTCTGAGATGGTAGTTTGATCTTTCTACTTTTTTCGGGGGGAGGGGTTGCTTTAAACATGCTTAACTGGTAATTCATTGAGCTTTGTTAATATGAGTATCATCTTTTTTAAAATTAATTTTTGGATATTCTCATTTATTAGCCCTTAAAATATTGCCTTTTTTATTCTCTCTCTTTCCATCATCTGGAATTCAAGTAAGATATAAAATCTTATTACCATAACTATTATTTCTATTAATTTCTTATCCATATCCTCTGTGGCTTTTTCTCTTTGCTCTTAGGAAAAACATAAAAAAAACACAAAAAATCTTAGTTTTACTTTTGGTTTACTAATTCTTTGTTTAGTTGTGTTTATGTTTAATTTATTCTTAAACAATCCAGTTAATTTAAATTTTCAACAATTATGTATTTATTTCCAGAAGGTCTATTTGGTTGTATCTCAAAATATGCTTGACTATTTTTAATAACTCTTCTCTAACTGATAAGAGTTCTACTTTCACTTTGTTTTGATCTCTGAGGATTTCTTTCTTGCCAGTTCAACAATGAATGGAAATGTTTATCTTTAAAAAGATTTTACTTGCACTTTTATTAATTTTTTTTAAGTGAGAAGATTGATCAGATTAGATTGCTTCCATAATGTTGATAAAATAATTTGCAAGGGTTAATTTTACAGAATTTTCACTCAATAAATGAGTCTCATTCAGAAACCATCATTTACTTCCCTGTGTAGAGCTTTCTTAATATGGGACATGGGGACTGGAATAGGGCAGGAGTTCAAAACCAGTTTTACATTTTTATGACTCTGTGGACATATGCCCGGTATCTTTCAGGTCTTGAGATAATTTATACTTATGCTGGTGGTTTGTTCTACAAGCAGGCTCTTTCCCTCAAGATGGGATGAGATTCAGTAAAATGGAAAAAGGACTCCTTGGTCATCCAGTCACACTTGGGTTCATACTGGGCCTTACCTTTGAAATTTTGTTATAAAATTCCTTTATTCTTGCTCAACAATTGAAATGTTCTGACCCCTGTGACCTGTCTAAATGTGTATACCTTTTTAGGTAGAAAAGTTAACTTGTTAACTTCAATTTCTTGAAATGTGTTAATGCCTCTGCATTTTCAATAAAAAAGTAGTAAAGGAAATAAAAGAAGACCAAATATCATACACCATGAGCCTGCATTGGACCTACAAGCTCTCATGCTCTCGTTCTCTTTGCTGCTTCCTCTCAGGCCTGGGCTATGGCTACTTGGTGTGGTAAAACCAGACATTAATGTGGACAAAATAGTGGACTTAGAATGCTGTGGTTTTTGATCAATTTGGTCCAACTGGACAGCATTAAAAAGAGTTGTCTTGTATCTCACTAGAATTTTACCTTGAGCTTTCAGGCCAATGTCTCTGTGAGAAACAACTGGCCTTTGTTTAAACCTGTGCTATCCCAAAGACCTCCAGGGAAATAATTTGGCTGCTCAAGAACAGAATTTGTAGTATCGGGAATCCTGTGAACTCAGCTTCTACTTTTCTGTCTCTGAATAACTAATGCAATACATTTTAAAAGCCATCTCACTGAAAATGCCAAGAGCTCACCTTGGGAAATCAGGGATAATGTCTGGTAATTTGTTGATCATGCTCCTTCCCATAAACATCACCCCCATCGATTCAATATACCAAGTAGTTTCCCCTAATTTGAAATGAGTAGAAAACAGATAATAAAAATTGATCCATTAGGTAAATACAACAGAACCACAGTTAGAGAAAGAAATAATTATTTGTAAAAGTTTGTCTCCCATTTTTAATTCAGTAAATTCCTTTTTCCCTAGGAGACAGCCATGCTATTACAGAGTAAGGCATATTTTGATAAGGGTTTCATTTCTAAACTGAAGAGAAACAGAAGTCGCCGGAGATAGGATTGCTGGATGATGTAGTGGTCAGCCTTGGGGGTATAATAGAATCACCTGGGGAGCTGTTCTAACAAAATACTGTTAGGTAGATCCCATCACCAGAGAATCTGTTTTAATTTATCTTGGATGCTGATTTGAGACACCCAGAGGCATGAAAGCTCTAATACGCAGATAAGAGTGAGAAAAACTGGTACTAAAATTGGAAGCCTCTATTTTACTATTATTATTACTGATCGTGAATCCCTTGATCCTAGCCTCATATTTGGTGTGGAGTAAGTGCTCAATAAATCTTTAGTGTGAGCAAAATGAGTAAGTAACAGTGAAATTTGTTAACAAACTGACAAATGCTGACTATGGGTCAGAGTGAAAGCATAAAACCCCTAGGGAGCTGCACACACAAGAAGAGTTGTAGCTTTTCACAGGCTCTTTTCTAGGGTAATTGTGAGAAATACTGAGGACAGTGCTGCAGATGGGAGAAAGCATTTCACTCGATGTCCTGATGGAAGGGATAAGAACTAACCCATGGGGGGATGGGCAACAATCTCTTTTGCCCACAGGGCACAGGTGAAGACCTACTGTAGCTAGGAAAAAGAGAAAGGGGGAACAATTACAGGTCCCCTACATATAAGAGTTACTTCACTGGGGGAGGGTTCAGATCACGGAGACCCGTCCTGAGGTCCAGAAACACAATGGCTGCAGAGGACAGAGGAGGCCCGAGAAAAGTCCTTCCCTATAAGCAGGCTAGCAACTGAGGAGTAAAAATCACCAACAGTCTACTGCTGTGACAGAAACAACTGCATAGAGACCAATTTTGAGATGGCAGCACACAGAGAAGGACTACAGCAGGGGAAGGTCATTAAAAAAAATTCTTCAGCAAACTAACCACAACCCTAAGGACAAGGTAAGAGTGGGGGAATTTGAAACAACAATGAAACCTACTCAATTCAATTCTTGGATAGGTTAAGTCAACTCACCCCACTCACATACTAGCAGAATATGCATACACATTTCTAGTCATAAATACAAAGTAGAAATTTCACACTCAGATATGATCTAACTGTTGAAACAATGACAGAGATTTAAATTTTTTTAATATTTAAAAAATTTAAACATTTTAAAATAACTGTTGTTTAATATGTTAAAGGCTCTAGTAGAAAAGGTGTCCAGCATGCAAGAGCAGTTGGAGAATTTCAGAGAGAAATAGAAACTATAAGAAAGAATCAAATGGAAATGCTAGAAGAATGGTAGTAGAGATTAAAAAAATGCTTTTGATGGGATGATCAGTAGACTTGACACAGATGAAGAAAGAATCACCCGTGATAGGTAGATAGAAATTACCCAAATTAAAGCACCAAGAGAAAAAAAGAGTAAGTAAATAAATATATATAAATAAAATGTTAATATAGTATATATAATATATATAAATATGCAGGCAAACAAGATCACAGTCTCTAAGAACTGTGGAAACATTTCAAACAATTTAACATACTTGTCAATGCAATCCTAGAAGCAGAAGAGAGCATATAGTATTAAAAAAGGTTTGAGGACATTGTGTTGAAATATTTCTAAAAATATTGCATGAAAGCAAACCATGGATCCAGAAAGCTAAGTCAATTAAAGAGAATAAATATCAACCAATGAACAAATGTATACACATCATATTCACATTATTACATTATTACATATTAAAGATAAAGAAAAGAGCATGAAGGCAGCTTGAGAATAAAAGACATATTGCATAAAAAGGAAATACTGTTTAAGTCATAAGATAATGGATTAACAGCTCCAAAATGCTGAAACAACAATAAAACTACTGCCAATACTGAATTCTATGTATAGTGAAAGTATTTCTCACCAAAAATGTAGAAAGACTTTTCAGACAAACTAAAGCTGAGAGAATTCACTACCAAGATATCTGTACTACAAAAACGTTACAAGGAGGTCCTTAGGCAGAAGCAACAAACAGAAATGTGAACCTTTAAAAAGAAATGATGATCAAGAGAAATGATTAAAATAAAGGTAAAAATAAAATATATTTTTCTATTTTTTAATCTCTCTAAATGAAAAATGAATTTTCAATGCAATAATAGTACTGATGTGTTGCAAAGAATATATAAAAAGTAAAGTCTATAACAGTGATAGCACAAAAAACAGAGGGAAAAATTGGTAATATACGATTTATATATAACATGTGAAGTGTAATGTCCATTTCAATCTACACTTTGATAAATTACAGAAATATATTGTTAACCCTAGATAAAGGGAACATAAAGGTAGTCAAGAACAATCCATAAAAAGAAGAAAAAAAGGACAAAAAATTGGATAAATAGTATATAGCTATATGTCAAATTTTAATACCAACTACTTAAAAAATTGCATTGAAATTGTATTGAGAGTAAACAATCTATTCACATTAGACTGTATAAGAAAATAGGTCCTGGCTATATTCTGTCTACAAGAATCACACTTAAAATAATGTTACATACATTGATTGAAAATAAAATTATTAAAAATATACATCATGCAACACTAAGCAAGAGAAAGCTTTAGTGACAATAGTGAATCAGGAAAGGTAGACTCTAATCAGGAACACTACAGGGGGAAAAGTCTATACACCTACAAAGAAAATCTCAGGTCCAGATAGCTTCTCTGATGAATACTCTCAAATGTTTAGGCAAGAAATAATACCCATTGTTAACAAATTTTTCAACAAAAGAACACTTTCCAACTAACTTAATGAGCCCAGTATTATCCTGAAACCAGACAAAGACAGAGACACATCTTTTCTCAGAAAACTCATCATAGCAAAAGGAAAAAATAAAAATCACATGAAGATTGAAAAGAAATAAAATTACCTCTGTTCTCAGACTACATGATTGTCCACATAGAAAATCTCAAATAATCTATTAAAATATTACTAAATCTAATAAATAAGTTTAGGATTTTCATAGAATACAAAGTCAATATGCAAAATCTATTGTGTGGCTAGAAACTAGAAATAGACTATTATAATTGAAAATTTAAAAAAAGAAAGAACATTTATAATAACATCAAGAACAAAAAATATTATAAATCTAATAAAATATATATGTGTAGAGATTATATGGTAAAAACTGCAGGACAATTTTGAAAGAAATATAAGAAACCTACACTAGATCAATGGGGCACCATTCTTTAAAAACAAAAGCAAAAAACCAAAAAATAAAACCTTTCCATCTACTTCATTCTCTATACCAAAATTTTTCTTGAATTTTATCACTAGGGAATTCTGGTAGGCATCAAATGATATATAATTTAAAATAATTTAAAGGATTCCATCAATACTAGTGTTGGAGTCCACCCACAGAAGGCTTTAAAAATCCTTCTTATCATTTTTCTTCTGAATATGCCTTACAGAAGACACCTGCCTATATGTCTGACAATGCAATCTCCTCATTCAAAGAAAGTTGGCACCCATTTGAAAAAAAAAGTGGTTGCTAAAATGAGTTTTCCCCTCTAACAACTGATCAGTTTATTTTAGACAAAAATAAGTGTAAATCAAGCTATGCTCATATATTTCAAAAATTGTGTACAAAAAATAATCGAACATGCATTGCTATATCTACTGCCACTGTAACTCAATTTCTTACACTCTGAAATATAGCTTCTATAAGGAATAAATGTTTAATTCATAGTTAAATGAACATTAATTATCCAACAGAGTGAAAAGTCATGGTTCCTACAGTGCTTGTATTTGTTCAATTTTATAAGTTATATAAAAGCCTTATTCCCTGTAAAAGATTCTTTTAATTTTTACACACTCTCAGTATATTTATTTAAATGTTTAACCTATTTATATGTGTTAACTCCTGTTATACAAATGTTGATGTTTTAATTTTTCCCATAACATCACTACTCTTTTCTATTATTTTTCTCTTTTCTGTTGCTGTGGCCTAGTTTACAGCTCTTCATTACTTTTTTCTGTGCATACTTATGATCAATTGAATCTTTAATATCAATCTATATTTTTCAAACTACCTATTTCTATTTAGTTTTTTGGTAAACATTTATCCCAGCTGATCTCATTGAGAATATTTATGTATTTAATTGACATGTTGACACACTTTAGATTGTCAATTTTACTGTGATGTTATTCAGTTTAATTTTTCATAGTAGTTATGCTCTCACTTTTCTAGTGGTTTCTTCTATTAGCTCATTCTGTTTTATGAGTATCAATTATCATTTTGGTGAAGTGCACACTTGTGATGCTCTAAAACTCAGGCCCTGGCTCTTTCCTGATGTGGAAAAAGGAGGTACTCAAGGATCTAGGCTGGATGGAGTAACCCATCTCAGTAGGCTCCCCCTCCCACATACCAGGAGACTTTGCCTCAGAGAAGTTTCTTTCATTTCTGACAGAGCATGTCTCCAAGAGAGTAGGTATACTTCACAAATTCTCAAATATTTAATGGGCTCCTCATACATTTGCTTCCAAATAGTTCCATGTGCTGCATCTTGTTTTCTGCCATTTCTAGATTGTTGAACAGTGTCCAGAATCTTTTATGTGTTCAATAATATTTGATGATTAGATGAAAGAACAAGCAAGTACACGTTTTAAATGAAATAATTAATAACTCATTCTTGATAAATAGTACTGTAACAAGCATCGATTCCTTTTTTGTTCTTTTAATGCAGGGCTTTGTTGCATCTTTAAAATATCACAAATAGATCTTAAGAATCATCTAGCTTCTTGTTTTTTCCATAGCTGGACAATTCTTAGATATTATTCATCAGCCGGTTGAACTGTTCCTTTTCCAGAATTATAGATACAATCCAAATTTTTTTTAACTATTGTGGTTTGCTGAATCAAAACATCTGAGTATGACACATTTTCAATGTGTTTCTTTCAAGAATGAACTCATATTTTGGGGTTTGAGATACTGAACAACAGATGACTGGTGTCATCCAAACATTGTGGATGTATTTTTTACCCAATAAATTTCAGATGTGAACAAGAGACCCATCCTCCTGAATAAAAACATTGATGGGAAGTGAGCAAATGTAGACCTCATCTTGTAAAGGAAGCCCAGTGCAATATCCCTGTACATGTCTACGGAGAGTCAAAACCATAGCCAGTTCCTTTCTACTTCTCCAACATTTGTCAACCTGGAGTCTCTTTTTCTTTCCAAGGAGACTTTTTTATGTTGATGTGACTGAAGTCCTCTGGGGTCCTTCATAATAACTGTGTGTCTCTTCTCAATGATGTCGACATTCTCTGGAATGTCAACAGTCTGATTGCTGAGAACAGTTTTCATTCTTGCAGGAAGAGGATTTCTCTTAGCATTCACCTGTTATGTACAAGTGACTGACAGATTTAAATTTTGGTGGCCCTGCCTATAATCACACCCTTTAATTAGCACTTGTTTGTTGCAAAATACAAAACAAATAGTAGTGTTGGTGTTGACCTCTCAAAGACAGTACAGGATCTGAACCAACATACATCTCACTATTATAGAAGGGGTGACATGAGTTATATGAGTTAGCTGAGATAATAATTCAAATTCATTCCAGAAGTTGTTTGGTACACCTTAAGGACTGATGCTTACATAGTTGCTTAGCTGACTATTTCTTACATAAGCTTTGATAGTGACTAGAAAGTAAGTAAGGTATTAATGTGCAGTTAAGCCATAGGTAGCCATGACACAATGTGAAGAGTAGTAAAATAAATGCTCCAAGTGGCATGAGAGCACAGTGGAGGAATATGTTAGTTTGGAATAGATTTTTATAATACATAGCTCTGTGAAATCTTTCTTTTAATGAATAATATGCTTTTTAAGAATCTCCCCACCTGTCCCCCCACCTCCTCCCACCCACTTTGTTCTGCCAGGTCCTCCTTCTCGGCTACTGAATTAACATTATATCTTTACTACACACACACACACACACACACACACACACACACAGAGTTCCTTATCTTGTTCATTCTTATAAGAGCTAAGGTTTTGTCAGTTCAAGTTAGACAGTAAAAGCCTAAAATGCTTTTCTTAAATATATCTATTGCTGTTTGCTTCTGAATGTAAATTAGGTATTGAGTATTACTTCTTCATTTAAATGTGATTAACTTAAAAATAAAGTTAAAATAAAGGGTTAAAAATAAATCCTTTCCTGATCTGATGATGTATTATGCCACAACATTTTATTTCTCAAGAAATAAAAAAGGTGCAGAGGAACCAAGGTGGCAGAGTAGAAGGACGTGCTCTAATACCCTTTTGTGAGAACTCCAGAATTACAACTAGCTGCTGGACAAACATTGACAGGAAGACACTGGAACTCACCAAAAATGATACCCCACATCCTAAGACAAAGGAGAAGCCACAATGAGACGGTAGGAGGGGTGGAATCACAGTAAAAGCAAATCCCATAACTGGTGGGTGGGTGGCTCACAGACTGGAGAAGACATACCACAGAAGTCCACCCACTGGAGTGAAGGTTCTGAGCCTCATGTCAGGCTTCCCAACCTTGGGTTCTGGCAACGGGAGGAGGAATTCCTAGAGAATCAGACTTTGAAGCCTAGTGGGAATTCATTGCAGAATTTTGACAGGACGGGGGAAACAGAGACTCCACTCTTGGAGGGCACACACAAAGTAGTGTGTGCATCGGGACCCAGGGGAAGGAGAAGTGACCCCAGGGGAGACTGAACAAGACCCACCTGCTAGTGTTGGAGGGTCTCCTGCAGAGTTGGGGGTGGCTGTGGCTCACTGTGGAGACAAGGACACTGGCAGCAGAAGTTCTGGGAAGTACTTCTTGGTAAGAGTCCTCCCAGAGTCGGCCATTAGCCTCACCAAACAGCCCACATGGGCTCCAGTGTTGGGTTGCCTCAGGCCAAACGACCAACAGGGAGGGAACCCAGACACATCCATGAACAGTCAAGTGAATTAAAGTTTTACTGGGCTCTGCCTGCCAGAGCAACAGTCAGCTCTACCCACCACCAGTCCCTCCCATCAAGCCTCTTAGATAGCCTCATCCACCAGAGGGCAGACAGCAGAAGCAAGAAGAACTATAATTCTACAGCCTGTGGAACAAAAACCACATTCACAGAAAGATAGACAAGGTGAAAAGGCAGAGGGCTATGTACCAGATGAAGGAACAAGATAAAACCCCAGAAAAACAACTAAATGAAGTGGAGATAAGCAACCTTCCAGAAAAAGAATTCAAAATAATGATAGTGAAGATGATCCAGGACCTCAGAAAAAGAATGGAGGCAAACATTGAGAAGATGCAAGAAATGTTTAACAAAGACCTAGAAGAACTAAAGAAGAAACAAACAGAGATGAACAATACAATAACTGAAATGAAAACTACACTAGAAGGAATCAATTGAAGAATAACTGAGGCAGAACAATGGATAAGTGACCTGGAAGACAGAATGGTGGAATTCACTGCTGAGGAACAGACTAAAGAAAAAGAATGAAAAGAAATGAAGACAGGCTAAGAGACTTCTGGGGCAATATTAAATGCAACAACATTTGCATTATAGGGGTCCCAAAAGGAGAAGAGAGAGAGAAGGGACCAGAGAAAATATTTGAAGAGATTATAGTCAAAAACTTCCCTAACATGGGAAAGGAAAGAGCTACCCAAGTCCAGGAAGCACAGCGAGTCCCGTACAGGATAAACCCAAGGAGAAACGCACTGAGACACACAGTAATCAAACTGGCAAAAATTAAAGACAAAGAACAATTATTGAGAGCAGCAAGGGAAAAGCAACAAATAACATACAAGGGAACTCCCATAAGGTTAACAGCAGATTTCTCAGCAGAAACTCTACAAGCCAGAAGGAAGTGGCATGATATACTTAAAGTGATGAAAGGGAAGAACCTATGACCAAGATTACTCTACCCAGCAAGGATCTCATTCAGATTCTATGGAGAAATCAAAAGCTTTACAGAGAAGCAAAAGCTAAGAGAATTCAGCACCACCAAACCAGCTCTACAACAAATGGTAAAGGAACTTCTCTAAGTGGGAAACACAAGAGAAGAAAATGACCTACAAATACAAATGCAAAACAATTAAGAAAAGGGTCATAGGAACATACAATTGATAATTACCTTAAATGTGAATGGATTAAATGCTCCAGCCAAAAGACACAGGTTTGCTGAATGGATACAAAAACAAGGCCCATCTATATACTATCTGCAAGAGACCCACTTGAGACCTAGGGACACATACAGACTGAAAGTGAGGGGATGGAAAAAGATATTCCATGCAAATGGAAATCAAAAGAAAGCTGGAGTAGCTGTACGCATATCAGATAAAATAGATAAAATAGACTTTAAAATAAAGAATGTTACAAGAGACAAGGAAAGACTACATAATGATCAAGGGATCAATCCAAGAAGAAGATATAACAATTGTAAATATTCATGGATCCAACATAGGAGCACCTCAATACATAAGGCAACTGCTAACAGCTATAAAAGAGGAAATTGAAAGTAACACAATAATAGTGGGAGACATTAACACCTCACTCACACCAATGGACAGAACATACAGACAGAAAATTAATAAGGAAACACAAGCTTTAAATGACACAATGGACCAGGTAGATTTAATTGATATTTATAGGACATTCCATCCAAAAACAGCAGATTACACTTTCTTCTCAAGTGTGCACAGAACATCCTCCAGGATAGATCACATCTTGGGTCACAAATCAAACCTCAGTAAATTTAAGAAAATTGAAATCATATCAAGCATCTTTTCTAACCAAAATGCTATGAGATTAGAAATGAATTATAAGGAAAAAAATGTAAAAAACAGAAACACATGGAGGCTAAACAATATGTTACTAAATAACCAAGAGATTACTGAAGAAATCAAAGAGGAAATCAAAAAATACCCAGAGACAAATGACAATGAAAAAATGACTATCCAAAACCTATGGGACACAGCAATAGCAGTTCTAAGAGGGAAGTTTATAGCTATACAAGCCTACCTCAAGAAACATGAAAAATCTCAAGTAAACAATCTAACCTTACACCTAAAGGAACTAGAGAAAGAAGAACTAACAAAACCCAAAGTGAGCAGAAGGAAACAAATCATAAAAATCAGAGCAGAAATAAATGAAATAGAAACAAAGAAAACAATAGCAAAGATCAATAAAACTAAAAGCTGGTTCTTTGAGAAGATAAACAAAATTGATAAACCATTAGCTAGACTCATCAAGAAAAAAGAGGGACAGGACTCAAATCAATAAAATTAGAAATGAAAAAGGAGAAGTTACAACAGACAGTGAAGAAATACAAAGCACCCTAAGAGACTACTACAAGCAACTCTCTGCCAATAAAATGGACAACCTGGAAGAAATGGACAAATTCTTAGAAAGGTATAACCTTCCAAGACTGAACCAGGAAGAAATAGAAAATATGAACAGACCAATCACAAGTAAGGAAATTGAAACTGTGATTAAAAATCTTCCAACAGGGCTTCTCCGGTGGCACAGTGGCTGAGAGTCCGCCTGCTGATTCAGGAGTTGTGGGGTTCGTGCCCCAGTCCAGGAGGATCCCACATGCCACGGAGTGGCTGGGCCCATGAACCACGGCCACTGGGCCTGCACGTCCAGAGACTGTACTCCACAACAGGAGAGGCCACAACAGTGAGAGGCCCATGCATCACAAAAAAAAAAAAAAAAAAAAAAAAAAATCTTCCAACAAAAAAAAGTCCAGGACCAGATGGCTTCACAGGTGAATTCTATCAAACAATTAGAGAAGAGCTAATACCTATCCTTCTCAAGCTCTTCCAAAAAATTGCACAGGAAGGAACACTCCCAAACTCATTCTATGAGGCCACAATCACCCTGATACCAAAACCAGACAAGGATACTACAAAAAAAGAAAAGTACAGACGAATATCACTCATGAATATAGATGCAAAAGTCCTGAACAAAATACTATGAAACAGAATCCTACAACACATTAAAAGGATCATACACCACGATCAAGTGGGATTTATCCCAGGGATGCAAGGATTGTTCAATATATGCAAATCAATCAATGTGATACACCATATTAACAATTTGAAGAATAAAAAACATATGATCATCTCGTTAGATGCAGAAAAAGCTTTTGACAAAATTCAACACCGATTTATGATAAAAACTCTCCAGAAAGTGGGCATAGAGGGAACCTACCTCAACATAAAAAGACCATTAACGACAAACCCACAGCAAACTTCATTCTCAATAGTGAAAAACTGAAAGCATTTCCTCTAAGATCAGGAATGAGACAATGATGTCCACTCTCACCACTATTATTCAACACAGTTTTGGAAGTCCTAGCCATGACAATAAGATAAGAAAAAGAAATAAAAAGAATACAAATTGGAAAAGAAGAAATAAAACTGTCACTGTTTGCAGATGACATGATACTATACATAGAGAATCCTAAGAATGCCACCCGAAAACTACTAGAGCTAATCAATGAATTTTGTAAAGTTGCAGGATACAAAATTAATGCACAGTAATTTCTTGCATTCCTATACACTAATGATGAAAAATCTGAAAGAGAAATTATGGAAACACTCCCATTTACCATTGCAACAAAAAGAATACAATACCTATGAATAAACCTACCTAGGGAGAAAAAAGACCTGTATGCACAAAACTATAAGACACTGATGAAAGAAACTAAAGATGATACCAACAGATGGAGAGATATACCATGTTCTTGCATTGGAAGAATCAATATTGTGAAAATGACTATACTACCCAAAGCAATCTACAGATTCAATGCAATCCCTATCTATTTACCAATGGCATTTTTTATGGAACTAGAACAAAAAACTCTTAAAATTTGTATGGAGACAAAAAAGACCCTGAATAGCCAAAGCAGTCTTGAGGGAAAAAATGGAACTGGGGGAATCAGACTCCCTGACTTCAGACTATACTACAAAGCTACAGTAATCAATACAATATGGTACTGGCACAAAAACAGAACCATACATCAAAGGAACAAGATAGAAAGCCCAGAGGGAAACCCATGCACCTATGGTCAACTAATCTATGACAAAGGAGGCAGGATATACAATGGAGAAAAGACAGTCTGTTCAATAAATGTGCTGGGAAAACTGGACAGCTACATGTAAAATAATGAAATTAGAACACTGCCTAACACCATACACAAAAATAAACTCCAAATCGATTTGAGATCTAAATGTAAGACTGGACATTATAAAACTGTTAGAGGAAAACATAGGCAGAACACTCTTTGACATAAATCACAGCAAGGTCTTTTTTGATCCACCTCCTAGAGTAATGGAAATAAAACCATAAATAAACAGATGGGACCTAATGAAACTTCAAAGCTTTTGCATAGCAAAGGAAACCATAAGCAAGATGAAAAGACAACCCTCAGAATGGGAGAAAATATTTGCAAATGAATCAACGGACAAAGGATTAATCTCCCCAGTATATAAACAGCTCATGCAGCTCAATATTAAAGAATCAAACAACCCAATCCAAAAGTTGGCAGAAGATCTAAATAGACATTTCTCCAAAGAAGACATACAGATGGCCAAGAAGAACATGAAAATCTGCTCAACATCACTAATTATTAGAGAAATGCAAATCAAAACTACAATGAGGTATCACCTCACACCAGTTAGAATGGGCATCATCAGAAAATCTACAAACAACAAATGCTGGAGATAGTGTGGAGAAAAGGGAACCCCCTTGCACTGTTGGTGGGAATGTAAGTTGATACAGCCACTATGAAGAACAGTATGGAGGTTCCTTAAAAAACTAAAAATAGAATTACCATATGATCCAGTAATCCCACCACTGGGCATATACCCAGAGAAAACCGCAACTCAAAAATACACATGCACCCCAATGTTCATTGCAGCACTATTTACAATAGCCAGGTCATGGAAGCAACCTAAATGTCCATTGACAGACGAATGGATAAAGAAGATATTGTACATATATACAATGGAATATTACTCAGCCATAAAAAGGAATGAAATTGAGTCATTTGTTGAGATGTGGGTGGATCTAGAGACTGTCATACAGAGTGAAGTAAGTCAGAAAGAGATAAACAAATATCGTATATTAATGCATGTATGTGGAACCTAGAAAAATGGTCCAGATGAACCAGTTTGCAGGGCAGAAGTTGAGACACAGATGTAGAGAACAAACGTATGGACACCAAGGGGGAGAAACCGCAGTGGGATGGGGATAGTGGTGTGCTGAATTAGGCGATTGGGATTGACATGTATACACTGATGTGTGTAAAACTGATGACTAATAAGGACCTGCAGTATAAACAAACAAACAAACAAAAACAACTAATACTAAACTTTCTTTGGGTTATTTGTATGGAAATATGTTAATGTAAATTTTTCAGACATCACATGAAATTTCTAAAAATCTTATATGTTCTGGTATAATGTTATAAATCATAATTCTAGTTATTACTTTAAAATGTATATCTCAGAAATAACTAAATTTCCTTGTCAATTGCATTATCATGAACTTTCATCAAATCTTTAACTGTGGTCATTTTTAACTCTTTTGTCATTTACAGACAGTTCCAGGTGCACTCTGATGCTTTTGCATAAATGCTCCTACAAAAGATTTTCATCTTCAAGGAATTCATGGAAAAGACTCTCACAAGTACAGATTTCTGGTAACTGACTATACTGCTGAACGGAATAAATAAGCATTTTCAGAACTCTAATGTAAAACTGATGACTTCATAAAAATGCTTACAAAAGATCAAGATGAAAAAAATTTAATTACATGGGACTGTGTGAACTGATGAGGATGATTATAATTTTTGTGACTTTCTGTTTGAATTTTTAAAAAATCCCACAAGAAAAGAAAAAGAAATTAAAAAAAAAACTTTGTTGTACTGACAACATACATTTTAGTGTAGGCTGACAAAAAACATGCAAGCCCCAATAATCACGTTAAAGCCATCTTATATCAGAAGAAATGTGCATTAATTTTTGGAAATAATTTCTCATATAACTCTAACTCCTAAAGAATTTTTGGAAAATGTTAAATTATAAATTATAAGTGCTTTTTAAAGATGTAACTTTATGTCTCAGAATATTCTGGTGTTGACAGTTTTAAGAAAATCATTTTTCCAGGCTTAGTAGAAATATGTAAGTAGTCAAATAGGCCATGATATATCATGCATCACTGGGGAGAAAGAAGAAAAATTATCAAAGTTTAGAATTCCTCAAGCCTGGGGGAAATGAAGCTACTAACTGTGACAAGACACTGCCTTTTCTGCTGCTCAGAATATAGCTGAGAATTGGGAATTATGTTTGGTAATAATCTCTTAAGCACATCTGTAGTGTGGATAAAAGTTCTTACTTGGAAATGTGATGTTCATTCAACTAGAGCTGATTTTAAACGGACAGAATATAGGCCAGCAGATTTCTGTGACATACTCATAACCTTTCTGTAAATGTGCTGCCTTTATTTTTTATATCAAATGAATACTGGGGTTTCAAAAGGTATTATTCATAAATAGGATATAGTTCTTCAAAGGGGAAAAAAACTAGCCCATAACATACTGACCCTTGGGAAATAAAACACCAAATCATTTCTCCTTTGGAAGAAGTTCTCCTTTGGAACTCCAAAGGAAGCCTATAGCTTTTCATCAGTCACTTTTTCAAAGGAAGAGATCACTTGAGTTTCACCATCTATCTGTACGTATTAGGTTGTCAATTTGGTTTGAGTTTTCATCAGAGTTGGGTTAACAGCTGGAAGGAAGAGTCGTCTAATCCAAACATTCACCAGGGGGCCATGAGAAAAATCTGTTACATCTGACATAGGACAATGGTACTTGTTCAAGAAGAGACTTTGAACATTTGTAACAGAAAGGTTACCTTTCGTAAAAATTGTTCAGATTATTCTCACAAATATAGAATTGAAAGTTCTATTTAATTGAAAAAGAAGTCTAATTTAGTAAAGGAGAAATATTTTCTATATCTATTCATATTATTAATTAAGGGAGTCTTTTAAATTAAGTAATTACAACAAGGTCCCAAAGGAAAATACAGTAAGAATCCAAAAACTATCAATGCCAGAATCTAATGCAAAATAATTCTACATAATAAAATATACATATTATTCCTAGGTTTGTTAGAGCGAATGACAGAAAAAGGGTTTGAGGATTACTATGTCACAAGGGATATATATCTTTAAAAGAAAGAGTTGAACTGAATATGATAAAATATTAATGTTTACTAATTTGGCAGATGGCAATACAAAGGTCTACTACATTCATTTCTGGGTTTTTCTATATGTTTTAATATTTAATAATATTTAATATTTTGTAGTTTTCTTTAGTAAAAAAATAATGACAATTTTGTAAGAGAAAGCAGGTCTTTATTAATGATGTCATGAAAAATAAATTTGATAAAGCCATAATATTTGTGTGGTTCAATGTAGATCAGAAATTATTTCCTATTAGTTTGACTTTCTCATAAAAACCTAATAAAATAGTGCACCATCACGAATGAAGAAAAAAAAATAAACATATCCAGTTTAGAGTTAGAATAAGAAACTGCCTATGTGAAGAGTAATCAGAAAAAAAAAAAAAAAGCATATCTGTTTCATTGATTTTTCAAGGAATGTTGTATATTTACAGATTGAAAATCTTGAGTCAAATAGTATACAAGTTAATGGATTAGAGTTATATAAAGCACAATTCATAAGATTACATTTTGTTACACCAATCCCGTGTTGTATTGGAAAAATGAAGTGCTTGTGTGTGAATCCTACATTACTATTGACCTTAGGTAGTTCCTTGGGAGACAGAGGTCTTTCATCCTCATTCTTGTATTACTCATTGGATACTAAAGAAAGTATCACTCCATATCTTTACCACACAAGCTATAAAATTTAAACCACAAGTTATGCAATACATAACTTTCTCTTTTAATAGTGAATACATTCATATGTATATGTTCTCTTCTAAGTTCATGTGTTCTATATCTCATAAGTCAACTTGACCCCCAGCTTGCTATGCCAATTATAAATATTCCTTCTGACAATTGCTGTTAGCATCATATGGTGACTGGAAATTGTCCTTACTCTCACATTCACCAAGCATTCGGTGTAGAAATCATGTTTTTCTGGCCCTGCTTGAACAGGTTGAACTGTGTTTCTTGATAGAGATGTTTCAATTACTTTTCCTGTGTGACTACTCCTCAAAATTTAAATTCACTTACCTATCAGGATGCATCGACAGAGATTTGAAACATGTTCATGAAATACTCTGAGCAGTTACACATAATAAACTAGCAAACTGCTCTAATGTGTCTTCTCACAGCCCTTTCAGAAATATTTCATTCATCACAGCAAAGTCTCCTTCTTTTGCAACATACAAATGCCTCCAGATACATATCTCTGTACAAAAATGTGTCACAGGCAATGTTTACAATACAGAAAGAGTCAATAACTCTATTACTTGGCATCCTGTTGTGGCTCCCTATACAAACAACACAATCAAAGCACACTGTATTTTCTTTAAAAAATTTTTTAACATCTTTATTGGAGTATAATTGCTTTACAATGTTGTGTTAGTTTCTGCTGTATAACAAAGTGAATCAGCTATACGTATATGTATATCCCCATATCCCCTCCCTCTTGTGTCTCCCTCCCACCCTCCCTATCCCACCCCTCTAGGTGGTCACAAAGCACCGAGCTGATCTCCCTGTGCGACGCAGCTGCTTCCCACTAGCTATCTAGTTTACATTTGGTAGTGTATATATGAGAGCATTTCAAATTGTAGAAAACAATGAATGTAATTGCATTATTCAGTTATTTGTAAATGTTCACTTATCTATATAATGTTTTCGTTACAGACCTTCAGGAGGAGGTAACAGGGAGAGCGACTAATCTGACTGATGAGAAGGGTTGGAGGTTAACATTCAGGGTGTTGTTTCACATTCAGGTGGGACAATAGATCAGAGGTGACTCTATATGGTCTAGGCTTTTGCGTATTGCTTTCTTTTGGATCTTCTTTGATCAGTAACATGAGGTTGTTCCCTTCCTCTAGGCAAAGGCTGTTTCTACTGTCTAAACATCTTGCAACTTTTCTATCTTTGACTAGATGGCCAAGTCAGTTTGACCCTGGTGAGTTCGTTTGCTAAACTGTGATTGAGGAATAGTATCTCCACCCTGGTTTCTCAGAGCTTAAAATTTCACTAGTGTATATTTTCTGAGACATTCATGAATATATTAGTTTAGAAGAAGAAAAACAGTTGGTAAGAAATGGAACAACCAGAAAATGAGAGTTCATGATAATTACAGTATCATTGCTAAAATAATTCTTTTTAAAGATGGAGTCCAAGAAGTCGAGAATATTTTCAAAACAGAGAACAAATTAAAAAATGTTAGAAAACATTACATAAACATTTTAAAAATATGGAAGATCAGAGAGTTCTAGCATCCATTTAACAATTCAGAAAAGGCAAAGAAAATAGAAAAAAAAATTTAGAGATTTCCAAAGCCAAAAGTGAGGATGATTTCCTGAAGCCCCAAAATGTGTCTGACTGTTGACTTTAGAGAAATATGAGTGGGAAAAATGCAGAAAGAAAAGTTTTCTCTGAAATCATCGGAACAGCAATTTTACTCAAAGTAAGGTTAAATTCCAAAGATATGGAGAGATGATGGATGGATAGATAGGTAGATAGAGAGAAAAAGTTTTCTGCTCACCAGGAATCTGATTGCTATCAGGATTATCAAGTATAAAACTGCATGCTAAAATAGAGATAATAAAGATGGGTTTCTAATATTCTAAAAATTAAACTTAGAACTACTTTTCAAACTAGCCGTCAAGTATAAAAGATTTAACAAAAATATATCATAAAGACTCTGTAACCTATATGAAGCCCATATACATGTACACATACATTTATTTAATCTACAATACAACCAAAAATAATCAAAGAAAAGAAGTTGAGTCAGCTTCAAAAAAGACAATGAACTGATTTATGGGTGAAATGAAGAGACAATCTAGTAGAGTAGATACATAGGAGGATGTCCACAAAAATTCCTATAAAAACAACAATAATGTTTTCACAAGTAACGTGATAGGATGCTAGATCTAAGAGATGGATGGGAGAAGTTCACATTTCTTTTGTTAAAAATCATTATTTTTACATTTATTTTTTAAGTCTTTATTGGAGTATAATTGCTTTACAGTGGTGTGTTAGTTTCTGCTTTATAACAAAGTGAATCAGCTATACATATACATATGTCCCCATATCTCCTCCCTCTTGTGTCTCATTTCCACCCTCCCTACCCCACTGAGCAGAGGTAGTTTATCTAAAGGCAGCTCCCTTCTCACCACTGTAAACTTCAAATTTTATGCTCTGCTCAGCCAGATGGCTGTTGAGACGTTGAAGCAACGGTTGCAGTTGCAGCCTCTGCGGCTTTTAATCTGCTGAGGAAATCATAGGAGAGGGATGCTGGACCCTGTTCTCTGTGAGCTGACAGTCTCCTGTTTAGCAGCATCAGAGCACGGTCCCAACGACAGAGGGAAGTGCAGCCCAGGACTTGGGGATTCTTTTGACCCAAAGAGGCAATATTCTTTCTGTCCTAGACTGTAGACCTGCTATGTCTGTCTGAACTCCCAAATTTCTCTAGTGAATCAAACAGATATGTAGCATCATCTCTGTCCTTTAGATACTGAACAGGCAGGAAGGGTTTATGGCAAAGGAGCTTAAAACAGGACATGACAGCCCCCAAATTATCCTCTTGTCTTTTCATCACTACAGAATGCCTGATATTAAAAACTGTCCAACGATCAGACATACTACCTGAACCATCAGACTGAATGACCTAACAGAGGACCTTTTTCAATACCTGAACATAAAGGAAACAAGAATGAGAGGATCCCATTGATTTCAAAAAGAAATTAAATAACTTATTTGTGAACTTAAAATATGATTTTGTTGTAAAAAATATCATTTGATGAATAGGTATCAAAATTAATGGTTTGAAAGGTCAAGCACAGGTTAAAAATAGCAAAAAAAAAAAAAAAAAAAAAAAGAAATACACAATCTCCACGATAGATATAGAACTACTCAGGTTATCTGATAATGAGTGACTACTGGTAGTTTTGTCTTTCAGGAAATCTTTCAATTTTATCTAAGTTATTACATATGTAGATATAAAGTTGTTTATAGTATTTTCTTATTTTAATATCTGTAGAATCTGTTCTGACATTACCTCTCTCGTTCTTAATACTGGTAATTTGTGTAATCTTTTCTTTTTTTTCTGACTGGTCTGGCTAGAAGTTTATCCATTTTATTTGATCTCAAAGAACCAACTTTTGATTTCATTATAATTTTCTCTATAATTTTTCTGTTTTCTATTCATTGATTTGGCTCTGATCCTTATTGTTTTTCCAATTTATTTGGGTTTAATTTTCTCTTTCTTTTCTAGTTTATTAAGGTCAAAGTTGGGGTCAAATAATTAAGGAATTTCTTCTTTTTTAATATCAAAATTTGGCATATTGTGTTTTTTTCCTTCAACTTAAAATGATTTCTAATTTTTATTTTGATTTCTTCATTAAAACATCAAATTTCCTATTGATCACATGATGAAATTTTCATCTCAAACATTTTATTTTTCATCTCTAGAAGTTTGATTTCTATCACTTTAAAATTTTCTTGACTATTAATTCTAACATCTGTGATCATTCTAGATTGACTTTGATTTATTACTTTATATTTGAATTATGGCGTTTATTATTGTGTTATTTCATATTCTAGTAAATTTAAACTAGGTGCCAGTCATTATGATTGCTGTTAGTGTCATATCTAAAAAATCTTTGCATAACTCAAGGTCAAAATCACTTTCTCCTATTTTTTTTTTTAGAGTATTTATAGAATTAGATTTTGTAGTTAGGTCTATGATTGATTAGTATTTAGATTGTGCATATGGTGCAAGGTATGGATTAAAGTTCTTTTTTTTTCTTCTTTTGAATGTTTAATTGTTCCACTTTCATTTCTTGGATAGACGATTCTTTCTGTACTAAATATCTTTGTAACTTTGCAATACATGTTTAATAAACATTTTAACGTCCTTGTCTGCTAATTCTAAAATCTGAGTCAATTCTTGAATGGTTTCAATTGATTTATTATCCTCCTTAGTATAACTAGTTTGTTTTGTTTTGTTTTGTTTTTTTGCTTACCTTATAATTTTAATTGGATGTCAGATATTGTGAGTTTTATCTTGGTGAGTTCTACATATTTTTGGTTTCCACAAATATGATTGAGCTGTTTCCTGGGATGCAGTTAAGTTACTTCAAAATAGCTTGATCTTTTCAGGTCTTTTCTTTTTGTAAGATTTAGGCAGATTTGGAGCACTGCCCATTTGGAGCCTAATTATTCCATACTACCGAGGCAAGGGCCTTATGTATAGTTTATAATATGCCCTATAATGCTTGAGGTTCTCCAGTCTGACTGGTGGGAATAGGTATTATTTTTAACCCTGTGTGAGTTAGTGTTAGACAATATTTCCAATAATATTTCTAGGTGAGTTTTCCCTCAGTAGTGGGTAGTTACTATACATGTAGGGGCTGTTCAATATTCAGCTGAAAACTTGAGGGGAACCCTCTGTATATCCCTGGAGTCCTCTCTCTCTGCATTTTTGTTCTCTTGGTAATTTGACCTGCAAACTCTAGTTACATTTGTCCCTTTCATTTCTCAGCTCCATCTACTCAAATCAGGTAGTCCAGGATTCTGCTCTGGGTCCCCATCCTCTATCCCATCCTGGAAACTCCCTGAAGGCTTTAGCCTAGGAAATCATAGATATATCTTTAGTCTGGGGAATATATAGACTGCGTCCCTTTCTCAGACATCGGTCTACCTCACTGACTTGTTTCCACTGTTGTAAAAATCTTTATTCTGTATAATTTGTTTACATTTTTTTAATGGCTTTGGTAGGAAGGTAAATCTTGTCTCTGAAACTCTATTTTGATGAGCAAGCAAAAGACATGATATTTTTCATAATAATACAATTCAAGACAGGGATGAATGGGAATTGTTGAAAAGGAAACAATAAAAAAGATAATTACATTGATAATTTTTGTTTCACAGCAAAAACGAACATAGCAGGGAATGTGGTTTTATGGAAATTTGCTTGTTTGTTCTTTAACTTATAACAGAGTTTCTTGGACTTAATCTGTCATCCTTTTATCTGTTTTATATTTTCGACAAATATTCATGTCAACACAATGGATATAGTTTATATGATCTTGAACGTGAGCTTCACTGTACTATAAGTTATTTTTTTAAAGGGCACTTAAAATTATCTTGTTGCAATTTTAATATGTGTGTGACTATTCCCTGTTAAAGTTCAACTATTATATCTTACTCATTTCTTTGTTTCCAACATTATTTCTCCATAAATATGTTTATGCCACAAACATTCCTAATTTTACTTCACACGTATGTTATCAAACACATGAAAATAATAAAAATTTGAAAACTGCTTAAAATATATAATATTTATTAATATAAAATATATTATAATTTCTCACATTAATCAAAATATGTGCACTGGTAAACAAACAGTAAATAAAAGTGTTCAAGTTCTAGTGATTCTAGGAACCTGAAACTGAGCCAAATCCATATTATAATATTAAAATTCATAATTCAAAGAGTTACTAGAAGCAAGGGCAAACAAAAGTACAGTAAGATTTTCAAAAGAAAACTTGTCTGTGGGAGAAATTAAGTATGTTTTTGTTTAAAACACCAAAAATACATTTAAAAACACTAAAGTCTCTAAAATTTATTTAAGATAACAAAGCATGTATTGATATCTCCTATTCATGGTCAGAAATTTAACTAGAGCAGAAAATAATGACAAATGTTTTGAAAAAGCTAAAATGATTCATATGATCTCTTGTGAGTTGCACATAATGATAACAGTAGGTATCTGACCTGGACTACAGTTAGTTCTGCTTAAGTTCTGTTAGACTGTCTTTCTGAAAGAATTAGTTTCTTCATGTTGTTCAGATAATAGGTAGATTCAAGTGGAGAAACACATGAGATGTGCAAGGAAGATATTTTACACCTCAGATATTCAGATGCATGACTGATGGACCTCTGGTCACACTGTACAATAAACTATTTATTACATGTACTGTTTAAATTATTATGACAGCATGGGCAAAGATTTAGAAATGCAGTACTGTACAGCAGCCTGGTTTTCTATCTATGGTTCTACAGTGAAGGCAAAAAGCATGTGGAGGAAGAAAATTTCCTTAAACAATTTATGGTAAATTTTCATTCAATGCATTACCAGAAAAATACATATCAATTTTCAGGATAGATTTATCAGCTTTTTAGAGATCACAAAAATCTCTAAAATATATGAATGTTTTTATATAGTAATTTCGGTCCCTCACTGAAATTCTTCCCACACATCCTTCCCAGCCTTCTTAGTTCATTTTTTTTTCTCTTATTTTCCTTATTGTGAAATTCCAGGAATGAAAAAAATGTTATAACCTGGAATCCCTGTAGCTTTCTCAAGCATCATGTTCTATAGTTCATTTTTAACATTTGGCCCTTAAATTCCCAGTATATTTTCGTAGATATACCAAACCTTTGAAAGAGCAAATCATGCTTCATGTAACCAAGGAAGTGACTTTAATGGGTTAACGACATATTACTAAAGCCAGATTATCAAGAGCACTTGATACTAAATTCGAACAACTGAAAATTATCCTAACACCCGGCAGGATCAAAACACAAGCATAAAAACAGATCTGTGACTCAAAAAGCATATTTTAATATGATATTAAATAGAGATTAGCAGGTATTTCTTACAGCAACAGGAGAGGTGGACTGAAAGGGTAGAGAGTCTGCAGGTAGGGAGAAGAGCCTATGTGATGAAATGTGAGCCGTAAAACTTGAAAATGCTCTTAATTCTG
The DNA here is from genome assembly GCF_949752795.1 of Hyperoodon ampullatus. Taxonomy (NCBI): domain Eukaryota; kingdom Metazoa; phylum Chordata; class Mammalia; order Artiodactyla; family Ziphiidae; genus Hyperoodon; species Hyperoodon ampullatus. The sequence continues at coordinate 79,525,682 of NC_136926.1, forward strand.
AAGGACATCATAGGTGGGAAGTACTGTTAAAACACTAGCTTCCGAAGCCAGACTTGGGAAAGTCACAAACTGAAGTGTTATCTTTTTATGCTGCAAACATACACAGTGTCCAAAGACATTTTGTGTCCTCTTTCTCTTTTTCGGACAGATGTTGAAAGAAATTGTCTCTAAAATATTATTTGGCCTTAGAAAAATAAGGAAATCTTGTCATCCACAAAAACATGGATGAACCTGAAAGGCATTATGCTAAGTAAAATAAGCCAGACAGAGAAAACGAATACTGCATAATATTACTTATATTAAGAAGCTGAAAAAAAAGTCAAATTCATAGAAACAGAGACTAGAATGGTGGTAGCCAGGGGTTGGGAGGTTGGGGAAACAGGGAGAAGCTGAAGAGGTAAAAACTTTCACTTATAAGATAAATAATGTTTGAAAGTCTAATATATAACTTGGTGACTATAGTTGATAATACTGTATTATGTAATTTGACATTAGCTGAGAGAGAAGAACTTGTGTTCTCACACACACATACAAAGCTATATATGTGAGGAGTGGACATGTTAATTAAATCAGTGATGAGAATCCTTTCACAACGTATACATATATCAAAGCATCATGTTGTACACCTTAAATATATTATAATTTTATTTGTTAATTATGTTTAATAAAATTGAAAAAATAAAAACATTTAAGTTAAAGCACAGTTATTTGACTTCAAAACTCTTGCATTGTCTTTTTTTCCCCAGCTTTATTGAGATATAATTGACAAATTAAAAATTGTATATATGTAAGGTGTACAATGTGATGATTGATAATAGTATACATATTTTAATGAAAGGATTACCACAATCAAGTTAATTACCACATCTATCACCTCACATAGTTACTTTTTTTTGTACCCTTGCAATGTATATCTGTGAGTGTGGGAGGGAAGTACTATGCATTTACATAGAAAATTATGCAAAATGACTACATGTAATCTTCTGAGTTGTTGCAGTTCAAATGTCAGTAAAGGTTTCTGTTTTGATTCTACTTAAAGAAGCCACTTTATCAAAAACCTCAAAAGTTAATCTAGGCTTAGACACATTTCATTGTAACACCAGAAAATCAACATTAAAAAGAAAATATTAAAAACCTGCCAGTCAGAAAATAAATGTTTCCTCCAAAGTACCAACATTTAAACTAACAGCACTTTTTGCCTTACCTAAAAAGTCATTGTTTATATTAGTTGGGATAAACTAATATCACCAAATAACTCGCAAGTCTCAGTAACCTAACAAAATCAACTTCTGTTTTTTGCCCATAATAAATTCCAACGCAGTTTCAGCATACAGCTTTCCTTAGAATCAGAGACCCCCGCTCCGTCCACATTGGTAGCCCTGAGACCATGGAGGTTGCCCATGGGAACCTCTGTGTCTAGACAGTGGATGAGGTAAGGGAGAGCATGGAGTCCCCACACCCACCCTTTACTGTCTCACTTTTATCCACATTGTATTCACAAATACCAGCCACTGTGCATCTCCTAAGTGAGAGGCTGGGCTAAGCCTAGCTGTGTTCCCAGGGAGAATGGGAGAATCCATGCACTTTATGAGAATTGGCAGTTTTTCTACATTATTAGAAGAAAGCAAGGAAAAATCGGTCCATCAAACAAGAATGAGAGTGAAAATATGTAACTATTCACCTGAAAACAAAATAAACACTAGGAGAGAATAGCATCCCCAGGCAGTTTTTGAAAGAACTATTAAAGAAACTATGACAAAAAGAAAGATATGTTCTAATGTTTCAATATACATTATCATAATGTGAAGTAAAAAGTAACCTATATACACCTATATACATATATATGCTATTTTTTCTTTTAGATTATGTGTTATGTTTTGTAATTTTATTTTTCTGAGAGATGGTTCTTGTTTTTTTCTTTTTACTGATGAGTGTTCCATTACACATATGAATATAATAGCTTTCTTATGTCGCTGTTGTTGTTTTGTTTTGGATTTTTAGTTTTAGTTGTGTATTACTAACATTGGAGCTTTAATCAGAGGCTATATTCTATTTGATGAAAATACCTAAAGCCTTACCCAAATTGATTTTACAGCTTGCAGGATTCTGTTATGTTACCTATACCCAAAGTCATGATGCAATCTTTTTTTCTACACCAATATTTCTGTGATAGTAGGTCATGATTTTCCCCAGATCTCCTCCTGAAAATTGATACAAATACAGAATTTTATCAGGTGAGTCGCTGATTTTTCTAACAAGGGCCTTTCTTCACTCTAGCATGGGCCCTAAAGTCCTTATGCAAATGAAAATACTTCTTGAATTTATGTGTCTCTAAAATACTTCTGTCAATGGCAGGGAAGACATATCTCTGCCATCCAAAGATCTTATTTCTGCTTATTTAGTTTGAAATCTTGGCGAAGCTTATTTAGTTTACTAAGATGAATGATTCAGTCCCCCCAAAACTTATGTTAATAGGTATATGATTGATATCCCAGGCTTTATGATTCACCATTTCCCATATATGTGATACCTGAACAAAATACACACTGCTAACATGAGCAGAGCTAGGCACCTGAGAGATCCCTGTAGGCTGTAGCAGAGATGACTGTAATACTCCATCAAAAAGTTCAGAATTTGCAAGAAGTTTCCTTTCATCTATTATTAGGATTTTTCTGCCCAGTATACCATATATTGCATATGAAGTCCATTTAGTTGACAATTTATTGGGCAATAATCTAAAAATTATTTGTATACCATATTTCATCAACTCCATGTTACCACTCACTGTAATTTGTGTTAATATGTCATATACAAGATCAGATTATAATTATAATTCTAAGCTGTTGATTGTGAGACATTTCTCTTTACTGACATGCAAATTTGTGAAAAATATGTATGTTAACATCAATATAAAATTTTTTGAGCAACCAGTCAGACAAGCTCGCTGTTCTTCAATGAAATAATGGAAAGAATTGATTTTGCAGACAGTTTTTTCAGCATTAATTTATTGTGAATATTATATGAAATCTAAAGCTATAAGTTCAGCTGCATATTGTAGTGTATCACACAGCTGGGACTCAGGGGACCAGATTTCCAGCTGGACCTGTTGATTGGCTCTTTGGGCAATACTGTAGCAATAAATACCCAGACTTCAGAGATTTCAACTGAGCATGTAGGTTTTTTTTTTTTTTTTTTTTTTTCATTTTTTGGCCACACCATGCAGCTTATGGAGTTTTTATTTCCCCGACAAGGGATCGAACCTGGGCCCTCATCAGTGAGAGCACAGAGACCTAACCACTGGACTGTCGGGGAATTCCCTGTAGGTTCTTTAGCCGTGCCTCCACAATTAACTGGTCTGTAATCTCATAAAGTAAGTGTCCACTGCTGGCAAAAATGGATTATCAACATTTTTTTAGGAACTTCAAGTACACATTCAAAGAAAGCTAAGGAGAACTTAACAGTATGATGTGCTGCCACTTTGATGGATGGTCCTTAGTGTAAGATACTACCTCCAAAGTGCCATGTGATTCTCTTTAAATAAAAGTTTATAGGGCTTCCCTGGTGGCACAGTGGTTGAGAGTCCGCCTGCCAATGCAGGGGACACGGTTTCGTGCCCCAGTCCTGGAAGATCCCACATGCAGTGGAGCGGCTAGGCCTGTGAGCCATGGCCGCTGAGCCTGCGTGTCCGGAGCCTGTGGTCCGCAACGGGAGAGGCCACAACAGTGAGAGGCCCACGTACAGCAAAAAAACCCAAAACAAAACAAAACTATAATGGCTTCAATATTGATCTCAGATAACATTTCAAAACAAGATATTTTGTCATAACGTATCAAAGTAAATATAACAGGATACTGAGAGTGAATGTGTGGCTTTGGCAATTGGCAAGGGGACACATGGCTAAGCTAAAAAAAAAAAAAATCTATCCTACATTCTAAATAAAGCTGCAAGCACCGGCGGGTAAAAAGTCCTCCAAGGTTTATTAACTGATAGGCCAACTAACTTTGCTGCGCTGACCACAACCCCAGTGCAATATCCACTATGTAGTCTTTCCCCTGGATCCATAATAGCAGTTACTTTACAGAGGGGAGGGACTGGATAAGTAAACAGTCAGAATTAGAGGCATGCATTATGGAAAAGTTGAGAATATTTCAACTTTTAACGTGTTCACCTGTTAAATGAAAGTGAAATGTTCCAAAAAGCCAGGTTATAAGAGAATCATGTGTAGATATTGAGGCCCTTTCAAGGTAGTTATTTATTGTACACTTATGTCTCATAAGATGTCAGTTTAGGCATTGGATCTGATGTCTCCTGCACTTCTGGTTAAGAGTAGAGACACTGAAGAGAGAAATGTTATACAGACACCAAATAATTTCATAAAATTTTTCATGGTAATGATACTTTTTCTGCTTGATTCTATTCAAATCTGGAGTTGGTCACTTCTCAATAAAAACATTCAGTAACAGACAAATATGTGACAGTCTAGACATGGTGTAGTGACACAAGTCACTTATGGTGTTGAAACAATCTTATTAATAAATCCTTTCCTGTGATCTCGTTGTATAAATGGGAATACTTAGATTTTATTTTTAAAATCCTTTTTACTTATTACATACCTCATTGCATATTTCATGGTAAACTATACACTCCTTAGTGCAGATATTGATATTAGATGTATTTATACTTCAATCCCAATTCCTACACTGTATCTCACTAAACAGATGTTAATTATTTATTAAAATTATTATTGTTAAAATATTTTGTTAAATAAAGGTATACTTAATTTTTAAATTCATATTATATGGCACTGAGACCTACTGAAATGCTCTAAGAAGGAAACAATTATTTCATTGCTGTTCATTCTTAGATAATTTATATTTCTTATTTGAGCCTTTATTTCCTTTTGGGTAAAATGATGGTCTTGTATTAAATCAGTGTGATCTGGGGACACTACCTATGGTAGTGTTTAAACCATGGGCTCAGCAGGCAAATAGCTTGGTTTTGAATTCTGACTCTGTCTTTTAATAACTGTGAATTTGATAAGTTATTTAAACTCTTTGTCATATTTATGACAGGGCTACTTGAGTATTAAGTGCTAAATGCTTATTAGTATAACTGGAATAAAAGTACATCCCTATCTATATTATTTGTTATTATGAATTATTGTGTTAATAATTAGTCCTAAAATTTTAGAAGAAATTACCTGGTAGATCACTCACCAGTTAAAGCACATACAAAATAGCTTATTTCAGCATGTTACATAGGAAACAACAGAATCTAGAACATAAAATAAACATGCATTCAACTAAGTTTTTTTTAAGTGATTTGAAGGCACTGCAGTTACAAAATTGTTACTAAAATCTTTAGCTTTTTAAATTTTTTCCTTAATAGATGGATTATATCCTGAAAAACTATCCATTTGGTGAAGTCAATTTCCATGCCTGTTTTATAAGATCAGAACACATTTTTCTATTTAACAACAGGAAATTGGGGAAGCAGATGAAACATGCAATTGAATCTCATGAGAGCTAAAGGCAACAATTACAGTAAAATCACTTTAAGGCGGTTTTAGAAGCCAATCCCTCAAACAGCATTAACAGGAATATTCTTGGGAGGATTATGAAAAGATATATTGACCAGTAACGGATGAACTCGTGTTATAATCAAAAACTTCTTAAGAAAGTGTTTTGTATTTGTATTTCCTCGTATGAATTTAAATGGTATCCATGTGTTATGTTTCTCTTGCCACTGAGGACTGTCAGGGCTGCTCATTATAGTTTATGTACAAGTGTATACTATATATTTTCACTTCAGATTCCATACAAAATTCTTGTTTTCATTGCTCACTAGAGAATAAATGGGACTCTCCCATAATTTAGTATCCATGGTATTCCTATAGAACATTTTTGGACCATTTACAAAATTAAAATATCAGTATATGATCGAGTTTGCATAAAGGACCGTGGCCGTGTGCTAGAGAAACTCTGCTTGATGCATGTTTCTGATTAATCAATCCTCTCATCTTACACTAACTTCACTCTTAGGTCTCCTGATCCAGCTTATGCAACTATTGTTTGACATATAATTATCTCCTATAATTTACTGTTTGTTTATCATATCATGTGATTTTTCTGTTGATTAACCAACTATGACATGAGATACTCAAGACAAGTTAGCGGCTTAAGAGTGTATTTGTCTCCCTCATGATGGTTCAGGGCAGATGTTCCAGGTCTGTGTGTAATTCTCCTTCATTTGTTGATTCAGACTTAGGACCCTTCCATCTGCTCACTCTACACTTTCCTAGGGCTTACTCACCATCTACATGGTGGAGACCTGCTAGCCACGCCTAGGCTGCAGATGGCAAAACGGAAAGGGATGTGTGAAGCAAGTATGCTGCTGACTTAAAAGTCCTTGGTCAGAAAGAGAACACTTCTGTCTACATCCTATTCCCTTGCCAAGTGGTCAGACACGAGTGAAAGGGTGACTGAGAAATGACGTCCGACTGTGTGCTCATGATGAAGGGGTGGGTGAGGAATATTTGAGAGAGAGCCAACAGTCTCTGTCACCCCATTAATTTCCTTAACTTTTACTATGACAAATGTTCTCATCTGGTATTTCAGGTATTATTAGGAGTCCTTAGGAGAGGAGATAGAACACCCTAACAATATGTCATTACATTATTGCTTGAAAACACGTCAAAATGAAGTGATGCAGGTGTTATTCCCTTGTGTATTCAGTCTGTTCTCCTCAACCAACAGTGACTCCCAGAGGGCAGGGTGTGCCTTGTAAACTCAGGATGCAGCCCCGGTCTGGAATAGACTATGAATATGTTCAACACCTTGGTTATGGCATAAAGAAATGTGGCCAGGCAAAATTAAGATGTTCTTACTACTTAAAAAGATGGAAATGCTACTATCAATTAACTGTGCTTTGATCATGACACCAGTGTTTTGTTATATTTCTGACACTAAATTTAAACAAGAATATGTGTAAAGAGGGTATCTGTCAACTGAAAGCAACTTACTAAAGACTGACTCAGATGAAGTCGTAGTTCACTGCCATATCATATGAAGAATGATAGCCAAACTATGACTAATTAGCCTATAGGAAAAAAACAAAACACATGAGAACATGACAGCTGTTTCAAAGAAACATATTTTGCTGTTTATGGACCTCTGAAGAAAATCTATATTTTTTGGTTGGAAGTTCTTAAGTTCCATTTAAATAAGTAACTTTAAGATATACCAGGAAGAGTCGACCAAGATGGTGACAGAAGGCTCGTGAGCTTCCTTCCTCCCACTAACACATTGAATGTACAACTACAGGAGGAAAAATTGCCTCTGAAAGACATCCAGAAACTAGCTGGGGCACTCCTACAGATGCAAAAAAAAAAAAAAAAAAAAAAAAACACCTCATAGGAAGGAGTACGAAAGGCTGAGACTCAGACCCCAGGGCTGACACTGCACCATACAAATGGGAGGGTTTGGACCCCACATCTAGACCCCAACTTTTAAGACTTTTAAGACTCCCACTGGAGAGACTGGCTTCCAAAACATCTAGTTCAACACCAGTAATCAGGGCAATGAAAGTCAAAACCACAGTCAGATCACCTTGCACCAGTTAGAATGGTTATTATCAAAAGCCCAAGAGATAACAAGTGCTGATAAGGTTGTGGAGAAAAGGGGACTCTTTTGCCCTGTTCATGGGAATGTAAACTTAAACAACCACTATGGGAAACAGTACGGAGTTTCCTCAAGATTAAAAATATATCTAACATATGATCCAACAATTCTACTTCTTGGTATGTATCCAAAGAAAATGAAATCAGTATCTTTAAGACATATTGGCATTGTCATATTTATTACAGTGTTATTCACAACAGCCAAGGTATGCAAACTACCTAAGTATCCACCGATGGATAAATGGATAAGGACAGGGTGGTATGTACATGCAATGGAATATTATTCAGCCATTAAAAAAGAGGGAAATCCTGCCATTTGGAACAATATGGATAGAGCTTAAGGACATTATGATAAGTGAAATAAGCCAGACAAAGAAAGACAAATATCTCATAGTATCACATTTATGTGAAATCTTAAAAAAAAAAAAAAAGTTGAACTTATAGAAACAAAAAGTAGGAAAATGTTTCCCAGAGGTTGGGTCATAGAGGAAATGAGGAGAGGTTGGTAAAAGGGTACAAAGTTTAAGTTATAAGATGAATAAGATCTGAGGGTCTAATGTATTATATGGTGATTGTAGTTGATAACACCGTATTATATAATTGAAATTTACTAAGGGAGTAGAACGCAAATGTTACCACAAAAAAAAAGAAAAATAACAAATCCCCAGTCACTTGAAGGTGTCATAGAGTAAGTCAAATTCTGAGTGTTTCATACAGATAGCATCTATGCATTCTATTTGTGGTAGGATAACAACATCTATAACTTATGTGAAAATCTTAAAATTCTATATCAAAGCCAATGTAAACATTTAAATACTTTTACTCCAAAAGGGAACTTCATGGTAAAGACTGTATCAACCTAAATGTTAGCTTTCTCAACAATTTTTGAAAGATAAATGATATTTAAATCATTTCAAAAATATCTTTACTAATTATAATAAAAGGAATACATTGTTATTTAAGAGAACAAATAAGTTTACTTTAGTATATTAACTTCAAATGAACCAATAGCATCATGTTTTATTAAATATATATATAATTAATTTATTCATGCATATTTTATTGATTCCCTAAAAAACACATCATATTGTGGAGATTGTAAAGATAAATCATAATTCCAGAGATCAAGGGACTTATAATCATAAAATTAGAGAAAAGTTGCTACAACTCTGGTTCTATTTTATACACATAGTCATTTTTACAGATTCATTCCAGATTTTCAATCAAAAATGCAATTATAAAATATAACATTTGGGGAACAAAAACAAAATTCTCCACAAATTTATTTAGGGAATCTGACACATAAAATCACATTTTAATGTACATGTTTATGTTGTCAACTTTATAATATGGAAAATATTATTATTATTTATTAAATTTTTATTAAAAGAACTCCATAATGACTGTCTTGGAAATGCCCAACAAAGACAGTGGTTGTGTGTACATTGTTACCAGGCACTGTGGTGCTTTTGGAGCATTCTGTGTTATTTTTCTAGTCTTATGGTGTAAATAACCCCTTTATAATTTTTCTTCATAAAGTCACACTGTTCCTCAAGACAGAGATGTCATCAAATTTCTGGCTTTGTCCAGTTTGCAACTACCTAATTTTTATGACATGTTCCTAAGTAGCTCAGAGAATCAGATAGTAACTGAATTTCCTTAAAAATATAAATATGTTTCAATAAACATCTGAAGGCATTCTCTCTTCAATTAGGTGACACTCAACAAACAGTTTTTGGTTTGCTGAATGAGAGAGAAAGTAAAATCATTCAAATAAAAAAGCAAAAATCATATTGCAAATGTTTTTGTAACCAGCCTCCATCAGTAAATTTAATATAACAAAACTGACAAGCTATTTTGATTTTATTTACTCTTGCCTTGAATTTTAACTCTCTTAAGTTACAAGACAATATTAAGAAAGCCAAAATGAGTGAAGATGTATTACTGTATCACATCCATTATTGCAAGAGTTTCCATTCTCCAAAACAATGGAGGAGTAATGCCCTTTTCAAGTGTATCAAATGATCTCCACATTTGAAGACAAGCATCTGTTAACAACATAAATAAAATGCAAGTAAAAGCATAAAATATGTAGTTACATGGGAGCAACTATAAAAAGCATTTCTCTTTGATTTTCAATAAATTGTCCATGGCTCAGCTACAGAGAGTGTCTATACTAATTCTTTGTGGAAATAAATGCAGTTCATTCCACATCTGCAAAATATTTGGAAATATAATAAACATAAACATACTTAAAAATATTTTTATCATTATTTTACCTGATGGAACATATTTAATTTTAGTTATCATTTGTGTGTTGATGGATTGATGGAATAGAAATTTATGAGCCTGTATCCTTCATGTATCATCAATATCTATCTTAAATTGACTTCATAGCCCATAATGCATTCTATTACCACACTTCCCTTCTTACTACTTCTCTGTATTTATGCAGCAACAATTGGCATCTTTGATTTTCAAATAACTGGAAATATTAGTTCCTCTGATAGTGACTGAAATGAAAAAATATGACACAACCCCTTTGTAAAATTCTAAAATTCCTGTCAGAACCATTTATAGTGTCTCTTGGGTGGTGGTTCCAAATTCTTGCTAAGTTTTCATATGGAAAGTTACAAACCACAGCTCAACATATATATATGTTGAGCTAAAAAATTAAACATATATATTCATTTATATCTAAATAGTTAGGTAATTGTATCTAGCCAATTAATATCTGAAATAACAAGTGAAGCTATGCCTGAACTACATGACTATTTATTATATACACAACATGTATATGAATGTATTTACATACATAAATACACATGCATATTTATATATGTATATATGCTTGTGTCTATGCATGTATGTATGTATATAATTGTATATTGACTGGGTGACTCACTATGAATAAGAATGTCTCTATTAGTTCATGAGGTAACCTAAAAACCCATATTTATTCTTAATATAATATAGATATTTAAATCTAATCTTTAAAATAGGAGCCAAACATGTTAGGTCTAATAATAAATCACTTTTTACTTATCATCTTTTTTAAAATTGTAGTAAAATACATAAAATTTACCATTAACTATTTTTTTAAGTGTACAATTCAACAGCACTAAGTACATTTGCATTGCTGTGCTACCATTACCATCATCTATCTATAGAAGTCTTGTTATCTTTCAAAACTGAAACTCTGTACCTATTCTAAAATACTCCTAATTCCCTCCTACTCCCAGCCATTGCCAACCATTATTCTACTTTCCGTTTCTATGAATTTGATTACTCTAGGTACTTCATGTAAGTGGAATCATGCAGTATTTGTTCTTTTGTGACTGGCATATTTCACTTAGCATAATGTCCTTAGGGTTAATCCATCCTATAGCACATGTCAGAATTTACTCCTTTTTTAAGGTTGAACAATATTCAATTGTATGCATATTGCACATTTTGTTTATCCATTCATCCGTCAATAGATACTTGGGTTACTTCCACCTTTTGGCTACTGCAAATAATGCTGCAATAACATGGGTGTACCAAATATCTCTTTAAGATGATGTCTTCAGTTCTTTTGGGTATATATCCAGAAGTGAAATTGCTATATCATATGGTTATTCTATATTTATTTTTTTGAGGAATTGCCAAACTGTTTTTCATAGCAGCTGCACCATTTACATTCCCATCAACAGTGTACAAAATTTCCCATTTCTCCACATCCTTGCCAACACTTCTTATTTCCTATTTTTTGATAGTAGTCATACTTATGAATGTGAGGTGGTATCTCACTGTGTTTTTGATTTGCATTTCCCTAATTATTAGTGATGTTGAGCATCTTTTCCTATGTTTATTAGCCATATATATTTTTTCTTTGGAGAAATGTCTATTCAAGTCTTTTCTCTCTTTTTAAAATTCAGTTTGTTCTTTTGCATGTGTTATTAAGATGTAGGGGGTCTTTATATGTATCTGATATTAAGTCCTTTACATATTTATGATTTTTAGATATTTTCTCCCATTTCATGGGTTGCCCTTTCACTCTGGCAAAATTGTTATGTTGATGCAGTTCTTTATCTGTAGGTCTTATGTTCCTTATCTCCTTGATACAGTTTTCCTCAGCAGTTAAGTTTACACACCCCATGCATGCATCACTGAATTCCTTCAGACAATTTTTCATAAACTCTATAATATTCACACCTTATCTCTGCAAGTAGTGATCTACACTGTTATAATAATACTGAACAATTTCATCAAATGTGTTTATTTTCTCTATCAGATTTGCTCTTCTGTCTTTATTGTAGATCTAATTTTAATATTGGAATGGCAGTTACTCTGTTATACTACAGTAGGCAATCAAAACAGATATAAGCTTTTCAAGCAAGTAAAATATTTATGTAGTGGTTCTGAAGGAAAAATCTTTAATTCCTTGAAACATTTTCATCTATTCTATGCCTTAGAACACCAAAGTTATTAACTTCTGACTACCATTCCATCTTTATAGTAATTATATCCACCTTGTCTCTAAAGGTTAATTGATACAACTTGACATCTCTTTTATAATTTTATCATTCCTGTTGAAAATAGGGAGACTAGTTTCACAACATTCTCTACTCTCAACTGTGGCTTACAGAAATTAGGCATGCTGACCTAAACAACAAAAGCAGTATGCATTTCATCAGAAAAATTCTTATGAGCCCAGTGAACAGATAGCTCTTTGGCTTTCTCAAGAAACAAAGTAATCCTGTGGGTTCTCTTACACATTTTGAGTTATTTGATCATTTTCTCCACACCCTGCAAAGGGTCTTTTTTTTTTTTTTTACATTTTTATTTCAGGTGAGTCATCACATTTGCAAGTTTCCAGGATCGTTGGTTTCTGGTGTTATAGAAAAGCACTTAAATTCTAAACCAAAGAAGAGTCTCTCTATCCATAACTCATTTTAGTTTATCCAGACTTAATTTCTTATTTCCTGATATTCCATAAACTCATGGACCACTCACAAACATGCTCTCAAAGTCTCTATTGATTAATTACTGCATGTTATTTTGATTTACCGAGGTTGCTTTGGTGTACATGCCATTTTGTACACAGCTTGCTAGTCATACCAGAAGAGATTTGACCTCATGACTGGACTTATGGCCAGGAGAGGTAAATATTGTCTTACAACTCATCTGTCTCACAATTTCAGGGTAGAAGTGATATGTCCAGTGAGGAAAACTTGGATAGGAATCAATACTGTAATATGTCAATCCACAATTCTCCCTGAGTCCCAGTTCTACCACTTAGCAGGCATGGGAATTTTGATCATGTTATGAACTTCTCCAGGTCTCAGATTCTCAGTATGAAATGTGTATATAATACATATATATATATACATAAAATATAAAATATACATTATATATATAATATATATGAGAGAGAGATAAGAATTAGTTCATTCTTGGAATTTTAGGTTGCAATCTGAACATTAGACTTGAAATAAATGATAATCTAACATAGAATGTATCCCATAGAGTATGAACAGGATTGTGAGGAAAACAAATGTTTATGTGTGTGAAATGAACTTTGCCCGTTGAAGAGAAAAATGGGGGGGAGGAGAAGGAGGCATAAAGATTTTCTTTAAATTATCAAAAGGGCACTCTCATAAGAGGAATTAGATGTATAGAATAAAACCCCAGATGAGAGAAGTAAAAGTAATGGATAGAAATTATGGTGAGGAAGACTCTGTATCAAGATGATAATGTTCTATTAACAACTACAGGAAAAAAATGGACTAAAATTTCTCTGAAATGGGCTTATTCTCACCTCTGTGGATGTGTTTAAGCAGAGTGGGATGTGCATTTGAACAATATTTTGAACAAATTTATGTGCCTCACAGGGGTCAGGACAATATGCTAAGAAATTAATTTTGATTATGAGATCCTAGCCCCATGATGTTATAATTAATTCATGATTATATTTAATGGAATATCCAGGAACAGGATTATTATACATGAGTATTAACGGACATTAATATGCATAATATGCATTTCTTTGTTATAAAGCTTTGTACCATAATACATATAACACTTTGGTTTAGGAAAAAATAAATAATTGCTGACAAATTCAAAACAGCCTAGAGATATGGATTCATTTATAAAATTATGTATGAAATGTTGGTGTTTTCTCACACTCAGTACTGCAGAAAGTCATGGCTAAGATATTTCATCTTTTATTTATTGTAGGTTTACTTTTCTACTGCTATTAATGTTAATGTAACTTAAATAAAATAAACCATCATTATTTATTTTGTTCTGTTTTTGTGAAACTTGGCTTCACTAGGTGTAATACTGATTAAAGTTTTATGGGCAGCCCAATTTCCCCTTGATAATCAAGATCAGTATCCCACCCAGTACATTAACCCCCTTCTTTGCCTAACTTAGAGGCATGAGGAGGTCAAAGTGGACAGTGGCAGTAGTAACTTCTCACCAGTGGAAACATTTTATCTCTTGAAGGAAGCAATACTGCCTTTGGAAGTCTCTAAACCAGGACAGCCTAAGGTCATGGGGATAGGAAGCAAATGTTTTGCTAATGGATCACTAGGTATCAGTGTGAGTCAGCCACTCCTATTTCCACTCTTGATTCCTGAACTTATAAATCCTGGCTGTGGGAAAAACAGCAACATATTTGGACACTGGTTAAGGTCATATACAGAATCTTGATGAGTATATCTTTAGCCCCACAAGGTATTACCACTTAGCTGACACTGAGAATCTTCAAAAGGCTATTCTATCCCTCTTGTTAAGCCAGGTGGACCAGTGAATTGCATGTGCATGGTTCCACTGATGCACTTTATTTACTGTGTAGTGAGTTCCATGATATGTAAAGATTAAGTCTGCCATTTTATTATTTGTTTCTATCTCACCAAAGGAAATAAAAAAGGAAAAGAAGAAAGAAAAAAATGTTCATTCTCAAGAAAATAACTCACTCTGTTGAAATATGTTGAGACTGTTTCAATGAAATCCTCGATGAAAAGTCAAGGGACTTCCCTGGTGGCACAGTGGTTGAGAATCCACCTGCCAATGCAGGGGACATGGGTTCGGTCCCTGGTTCAGGAAGATCCTACATGACGCAGAACAACTAAGCCCCTGCTCCACAACTACTGAGCCTGTGCTCTAGAGCCTGTGAGCCACAACTACTGAGCTCGCATGCCTCAACTACTGAGCCCACACACTTAGGGCCCATGCTCCGCAACAAAAGAAGCCACTGCAATGAGAAATCCATGCACTGCAACAAAGAATAGCCCCCTCTCACCGAAACTAGAGAAAGCCCGCTGACAATAATGAAGACCCAACACAGCCAAAAAAAAATAAATTAAAAAAATCTTTTTTAAAACGTTGAACAACATTCTTACATTCTTTTGTGGAATAATGTAATATTTTTTTTAAAATTCAAGATTAAGAGTATGAATACTCTTTCAAAGCAACCTGAGGTCCAGGTCTCAGATTTTTTGTGCCTAGCAAAATTTACTTCGAAATGATACTGGAAATTTAACCATAAATCAATTTTTGTGTAAAAACATATTAGAGAAGATGAGTTTGGCTTCATACTGAGTGATGCCTCAGAGAGTGCTGTAAAACTGATTTTTTAATGAATATTGTCATTTGCCAGGTTTTTTAAAATTATAAAAACAATATAAGGTAATGGGTAAGTCCTCAATAAACATTTTTGAATGGCTGACTATATGAATGAATAAGGAGAGATCACAAATTTTATAATAAACATGTTCTTTGATATGCTTATTGACAAAATTACTTATTTTTACCACTATTTTTCATAACTTCTAATAATTGCTTAGAAATATATTGAATTATCTATAATAATTTATCTTGGACAGAAAATTTTTATAATTTCTGAATTTTTTGAATTGGAGAAGTTGGCAAATATTAAGGATAAGTATTTAGAAATTTTAAAATGTAAAATATTTGCATATATCATTAATTCACGAAAATATATAGCACCATATAAAGTGAATGAAATGATTTGGAAAAAAAATGAACTAACAATTACAATATGGAATAATTACCTTTATGCTGAAAATAATTATTTTAAAAATCAAAATAAAGATGAACAAACTGGACACATCCCAGCTGATCTAATACTCAACAAGGGTATTAGATTAGCTAAAATCAAAAGTATACAAATAACAAATTAAGAAAGGTCAAGAGAAACTCACAGAACAAAGACATTTAATAAAGGAGAAACAAAATATATCTCTCTATATAAATCTGGAAACCCAGATGAAATGTATGCTTTGGAGAAAATATGGTATAGAAAAACTGCAACTGGAAGATACAGAGAGTGTAAACAATTTAAAAGAACTTCCCAGTAAAATGCCCAAGAATTGTACTTTTTTTCTGAGGGGAACTTTACAAAATCTTTAAAGATCAGAGAATAAAATCATACCTAAGCTGTTTCAGAGAATAGAAAAGAAAGGACATTTTCCAATTTGTATGGGGGCATACTGAAGTGTAATTAATGTAAATGATAAAACAATACTCTAGGTCAATATCACTTAAGAATATCAATAAAAATTATTATCAAGCAATCCCACAAAATATTAAAGATAATACATTATGACTAATTACATTTTTGAAATTCAATGATTGTATAGATTAAGAAATCCTTTAATATGATACATTCTATTTATAGAACTTAAAAGTAATAGTCATTTCCATGCATACAAAAATATATTTTAAAAAACTGAACTTCTTCAACAAATACCTGAGATAATATCAGTTTTACAAATGAAAAAATTGAGGTTCATTTAATTTAAAGGATTTTGTTGCAGAGG
Organism: Hyperoodon ampullatus; assembly: GCF_949752795.1. Classification (NCBI taxonomy): domain Eukaryota; kingdom Metazoa; phylum Chordata; class Mammalia; order Artiodactyla; family Ziphiidae; genus Hyperoodon; species Hyperoodon ampullatus. Next base: position 79,542,188 of record NC_136926.1, read on the forward strand.
ACAAGCGAGCAAGTAGGGGGTGTGGGATTCCAGCCTTCACCCTCCTGATTCTAAATGTCACTGTAACCCAGCTCTCACCAGTGGGCAAGGCTTTCATTCACATGCTGGGCAGTTGCTCTGTGCCAGGCACCGTTCTACATGCTTTATTTCCATCATCCTATTTAATCCTCCCAACAGTCACATGAGATAGGTAATATAATTCCCCCTGTTCAAAAAAAATGAAAACAAGCCCAGAAGGGTTTTTAAAAAAATCAAACTTCTATTAATTGTAAAAAGAAGCAATAAAATAGTATGATGTGACATATGGTTATTACCTCTTTATATTATAAACCCAAGAGTCAGAATCTTATTGGTCAATGGGTACAAACTTGCAGCTATAAGATGATAAAGTTCTGAGGATTTAATTCGCAACATTGTGAATAGAGTTGACCATACAGTTTTATATTCTTGAAAGCTGCTAAGAGAGTAGATCTTAAAGGTTCTCACCACAAAAAAGAAATGGCATTATGTGACATGATGGTTGTGTTAGGTAACACTACAGAGGTAATCATATTGCAATATATAAGTGTGTCAAATCAACACATTGTACACATTAAACTTACACAATGTTATATGTCAATTATATCTCAATAAAGCTTGAAAAACTGTATATAACTAGAAATAAAATTATTAAAAAGAGAGAGACCCCACCAAGCTCTGGAGCCCTTTCTACCATGTGAGGACACAATGAGAAGTCTGTCACCTCGGAGAGGCCCCTCAGCCAACCATGCTGGCATCCTGACCTGGGACTTTCAGGCTCCGGAACTGTGAGAAATAAATTTCTGTTGCTTAAAAGCTACTCAGTCTGTGGTATTTTGCTATAGCAGCTCGAACGAGCTAAGACAGCACTATAATAAAAATTATTAATGCTACATCTCTGATTTCTATCAGAGATTTCTTTCAGACATTTTTTTTTTGTTAGTCTCCACGATACCATGCATGCATAAGTGTTGTGGGAGCAGGAAAATTCTACAAAATCCATAGAATGAAACTAGAGCAGTTAATAAACCAAACGCTGTGGTACATTGTTAATTCGGGTCCATGTAAAATAAAGTTCAAGTACGAACAGTATTAACATTGTGAGACTGTGTTTAAACAATTGTTAATTACTTATGTCTTATTTTTACCCAGATGATAGATGTGTGTATTTTTAAGGAAACAAGGCTTTTTGTCTTTTTGTTTTGTTTTTGTTTTTGTTTTTTTTGGAATAGAAAGCATGCCTTGAGAAAAACCTTTCCCTCTTTTACCTGGATTTATAAATCTAGGTCTCAGCATTTGTTTTGGAGGGAAAGTGGGGAATAAGAATATCAGGTCCAAACATTTAGTATGTAGCTTTCAGTAATATAACAACATTATACTGCATATTGTATTAATTAAAAATAGGACACCATGTCTACGCAGACAGAGCCCTACGGGTGAAGGGGTAGGGTATAGAATCTTGTCTTAGTCTGCTGAGAGATTGAAAGAATAAATTGTGTACGGCTGAAAATTCTCCTTCCTTTGTGATTTTAGCCAGTCTACTACCTAAGTTTATTTTGACATTTATCAAATCCAAATCTTTATCTAATAAGAAGTCACAGGAGATCTTTCACCTGCTTGGTACTTTTTCCCATGTTTGACATAAGTATATATAAAAATAAAGTTGGTGTAAATTCATGCAATATAGATGCACAGCAGCATGCAGGCTGCGGCATTTCATTTAATTCTTATTAACTTGAAATAGGAAGCATCTATGACCCCAAAACCGCAATCGTCTCTCCCAGCCCAGCTTTAACTATTTGCGTTTTTGGATAAGTCAATTTTGTAAGGAAGGATAATTTATACCTATCTTAAGAGCCTAATTTATTATTTCATTGATGACCTATTAAGCCGTCAGTTCTGTACTATGCCCTGTGATTATTAAAGAGCTAACTTTTTGACATGATAAATTAGGATCAATTCAGAAAGAAGTATCAGATAAGAATTTTTAAATCTAAGCTAACTAGAAATAAAATGATAAGTGACCACTCCATCTTCCTATGTCCTGTAAAGTGTCACTCTGGGACTTTGCAAATGAAGTGACTTGCATTTAACTCCTTTTCTAAATGTACTTCTCTATGCATTTACAAGTTTCTCAAAAAGTGAATGTGGATGGAGAGAGTGCTTTAAAACTATTTCAGAATATGCTCCACTTGTATTAATTTGAAATCAAGAAGGCTGATCCACATTGGACTATGTTTCAGAATAAAATGCCCATAAAGATACTGTAGTTCCATTCTGATAAATTCATGTTTTAGAGGAGTTTCCATAATTCTTAAGTAAAGCATTAAACCCACTTCTCTGTTAAATTATATAAGAAAAAAATAATCTACAGGCTTTTGCTTTAAAGAAATGACAGGGATGGCCACTACTTAAACAAGATCTGTATCTTATAAGAAGTACTGTATATGATAATCACTTTGGGAAAAGTGTCCATTCAAAGAAATGGCTGCACTGGGAGAAGTTATGGATGAATTGTAGAGTCATATGCTGAAAATCTAGGTTATTTCAAAGTTATACAATCTTCTTTGACCCATCCAGGTTAAAGCAAAGCCGAACGACAAAACCTGTGCTACAGAAGCATATCCTTTTAGGGGTCAAAGAACCAGGGATAAAAAAGTAATTGCTGTTCAATTGGTTAATTGATTGGATAGTGTATCAATCACTGGAATATGTCCAATTAGAAGCTTAGATAATATTCACCTGGCTATAAAGAACAGAATATGTTTATTATTCGTAATTACAATAACCTTTAAGTATCATATCATTTACTACATATTTTCAGATACATTTTCTAATTTGACCTTCAAAAACAGGCCAAGTAAATAAGCAAGTGTGTTTAGTGAATTCCTACAAAGAACTGTAATAGGCATAGGGAAATTATGACAATTTAATTTGTTTCCCTCAATTCTAGCCTCCTTTCTCATAGAGATATTACTATATTTGACTTTTCACATGAATAAACTGAAGTAGGAAATTTTAATTACTTGCTGATATCTGACAGAATCTGCACAAAGCCTGTTCTTCATAATCCAGGCAAATTCCACACCAGGTTGTTTAACTCTTAGGACACTGAAAAAACAATCATTATTTAAAGCACTGAAGTACTAACATATAGCTGTAAGTGTATTGGATTTCCAAAGAATACCTTAAAACAAGGGTTAGAAAACTATGGCCTGTGAGCCTGCTGCCTGATTTTACAAATAATGTTTATTGGAACTTAGCTGTGCCATTAATTTATGTATCATCTGGGGCTGCTTTATACTATAAAATCAAACACTGAAAAGTTGCAATAAAGACTATATGCACGGCAAGGCTAAATTATTTACTACCTGAGCCTTTAAAGAAAGACTTGCTGACCACTGCCTGGGATTCACAAGGGCCACAAACAATTTCAAATTACAACAAAACAGTAGGGAGAACGCAACCCACAACAAAGAGGGAATTCAAAACCATAGCTTCTCCCAGAGAAGCGAATTGTTCTAACGCCACACTGAGCACCCCGACTTGCTCATCTGGCTGAGCACCCACTGAGACACCTGAAAGATGAACCCCCAAAACATCCAACTTTGAAAAGCAACATGGCTCGAGGCTCGCGACCACAATACCCCGCAGCGAACTGAGAAACCGCTCCTAAAAGGCTTACCCCAGGGCCCAGCACAGAAGCAGCGCTTTGAAAAGCACCCAAACTTTATATGAAAGAAGCCAGCTTGCTAACCTTAAGGCGTTGGTCTGAGGGTCGGCGGCTGCTGAGATAAACTCCAGGGACAGAGGCTGGCGGGCGTAGTCTTTTTTTTTTTTCTTCTTCTTTCCAAGTAGTGCCAGCTTTGTGCTCCCCTCTGCCTTGCCCCAGCTGGTGGGCTCCATCTTCACGCTCTCCTTCTGCCTTCCTTAAATTTTGAGGAGAGATTTCTGGCACGAGCAACGACGGATAAAGAGACTGGAAGATGTCACCCCCATTCTTACAACAATAACAGCAAAAACTGAACAAGCTGAAATTCACTGACTTTTCTTAAACCCGTCAGATAACTGATATGGCAGCTTATTATTGGAAGGCAAACTGCCACGCTGAAATTTGGAAACACAGGTGAATCCAGTCAGTCTCAGCTCCTCGACCCATTAACTGGTAATTTGAACAAATTGCTGGGGACTGAGTGTGGACTAGCATGAGAATGAGAAACTCCTAAAAGCTGCAGTCTTTGGTGGATTTCCCCTCTGGAATTCCAGCAGTTTTTTATGAAAAAGAGCCCCCAGGTCCCCCAAAACAAACAGGAAAGAAAATGGAGAAGGGAGAAAGGAGGGAAAAAGAAAAGAAAGAAGGAAGGAAAAAGAAGGTAATAAAGAAAGGTTCCTTGTGTTTCTGGCAGCGGGGAAAGAAAAATAATCTTTGTGAAAATACGCCTGGAATATACTTGGCAGACCTGTAGAACAGGATTATCGCCATGGCCTACCCGCCAGGGAGAAAGACCTTTCCAGAGACATACCCACCTAGAGACAAGGGCGTTTATCTAAGTCTAGCTCCCACTACCATTCTGCCTCACTTAAGCAGTTGGGGGAAGAAAGAAATACTTGTGAAGGTCATAGCACTGAGACAGAGGGCCACTAAGAGAGATTAATCATAAGCTGAGATTTAATCATAATATTATAGAATGCTTCCCCTCCCCCACCCACATTATTACCGCCTCATCAGAGCTCCAGTAAATAAGAATGGATTATAAATGAAATAACCACAACCCAAGGAATCCATGTAAGGAGACAAACAGAAGGACACTAGGTGAAATTGAAGATATATACATGTAATCACTTTAAATATGAATGGTATAATCATTAAAAAAGATATTGTAAGAGTGGATATAAAAATAACCCACTATGAGATGGGAATATGAAATGCACTTTAAATGTAAAAAGTCAAATAAGTTAAAAGTAAAGGGATGAGGAAAATGTATCATGTAAATATTAACTGAAAAAAAAACTCGAATCTGTATATAAATTTCAGAAAAAGTGGACTTCAGGACAGAGAAAAGTATCAGTTATAAAGAGGGATATTATATAGATTATAGACATAGACATAGAGATAGGAATAGATATAGTCAATTCTCCATGAAAATATAACAGATAACAGTCCTTAATGTGTATGCATCTAACAAAAGAGTACCAACATATGAGGCAAAAACTTAAAGAACTAAAGGATAAATAAACAAATCCATTCTTAGTTTGACACTTCAACACCCTCTTTCAGTAACTGACAGTTCAAGCAGGCAGAAAATCAGTAATAATATAATTACCTGACCAACACTGTCATTCAATCGAATTGACATTTATAGAATACTCCATCTAAACACAGCTGAATAGACACATACAAAGTTTCATCCCAAAGGGGTACTTGTTAACAATTCTGATACTGCTATAGATGTATATTAGAATTGAATAATTAAGTAAATGGATGGAAGATATTAGAAACCAGGTTTCTCACTGTTGGAGCATAGTCTAGATATAAGCAAGTGTAGAAGGCTAGAATGACCCATTAGCTAATAGATTACTGTTGGAACCATAAGTATAAGCTCATATGTTGCTTAATACAGATGCAGATGGTTGCATATGGAAATACTTATGATATGATTAAGATATGTGTATTTACACATGACAGTAAACACATGTATATTTCCCTGCTCTTACAGCTGAGAGCCTAAAAGAAGGAAAAAGAAAAACCAATACCCCAGTAGCAATAAACACTCTTATTGCCCAAATCTTGGTTTCTAACATCATTCACCAGTAGAAGGTCCCAGAGCTCACTAGAGAAATGGCTGCTTCTGGGAGTGAAGCAGGAAATATACAAAATAAACCTAGAACATCTTATTGTGCCAGAAAGTAAGAAAGTGCTACGCATAGACACATACACATACACAGAGTCATGGGGGCGGGTGTCAAAATGACACAAAATCCAAATATAAGAACTCCAAATGGCCAAAGCTGGAACAATCTGAGCAACAAAATAAAGTAATATTGGATTATAACCCAAAAGATAAAGTAAATATCCATGAGTTTATACTGATATAAATGAGTGAATAAATAATCAGGAGACCTCTCTCCCATGCGTAAGAATCTCTCAAAGTACGTACTTACTCTGCCCTCAATGAGGGGAAGCATAATTCCTCATGTCCTAGATGTGGGCTGTACATAGGCGCTTCCTTCCAAAAAATATAGTAGGAAAAGGGAGAAAAAAAGAGTAACTTAACTGTGGAGAAGAGTGACAGACACTACGCCAACCAGGCAAAGTCAACAACAGCAGCAACAGATCATATGGAAAGTATGTACCTTTGATTTGGTATGATTAAAATGGCACCTCAGTGATCTTCCCCCCAAAACACACAACCCCAGTCGAAACACTAGGAAGACATTAGTCAAATTAAATTAGAGGGACATTCAACAGAATACCTGACCAGAGATATTCAAAACAGTCAGGTTCATCAGAAACAGTGAAAGCCTGAGAAACTGTCGCAGTCAAGAGGGGCCTAAGGAGCAGTGAAAACAAAGTGTGTTGTATCCTGAATAGGACCCTGAAACAAAGGAGACATTAGTTAATACCTAAGGAAATTTTAATAAATTGTGGACTTTATTTAATAATAATATATCATTATTGGTTCATTAATTGTAATAAGTGTACTATACTAACGTAGAATGTTGATACTGGGGAGACTGGGTATGTGGTATAGGGGAAGTCTGTACTATCAACACAAATGTAAATCTAAAATGCAACATAACAAACATAAATCTAGAATTGTTTGAAAAATAAAGTATATTCACAATTTTCTTGGGAGAGAGACATTTGTGGCCACAGTTGCCTCATGAGTCAAATCCTATTGCAACACTGATTGCAAATGAATGGCACCCCTAAGAGTTTCTCTATGCATGGTTATGCTCTCTACCTAGCTGTCTGCATTTGCACCAAAACTGGCATTCACTGCTTGTATATTTGGGGCAAGCCCAGCTTTGAGGTAATTTTTATGTACCTGCAAGCTAAACGGTGTCACCAGAAGGTTCTGTCTAACATCTAAAGAAATTCCACTGTGTGGTAGGTAAATGTGTATGAGGTACAGTATTGTATCCACAAAAATCATGTGAACGACCATCTCCTTATCAATCTTCTTCAAACCCAGCTCAAATATCACCAGCTTATGGAGTGTTTTCTCACCACACCTCTCTGCCCTATCTCCTACTGGGCACTGCTAGCTTTGGGATTATGAGAAATGCATTGTTGCACACCTGCTTCTCACTTAGAGTATATTTTTGGTATTAAGAGACCTTGTAGTATTCTCTTTGATTTTCTCAGCATCTACTAAAGTGCTTGCCATGTAATCGGTGCTCAATAAGTATTTATTGATTGGGGTTTAAAAGGGAAAATTGAATAAATAATAAATATGCTACATGTCCTTAGAAAGAACCGGGGATGAGAACATAGCAGAATGGATTCTCACTATCTTATGGTGTGACTTCTGCCTCTTATGATATATGTTACTACGAGTTGTTATATATACATAATGGAATTTTTCATTGCACAACTCTATAGGTACTTAGTAAACTAGAACCAAATCATCTTAAAAAATGCAACAATATAGGATCACGTAGCTATCACATTTTAAAGATATTTAATAATATTATTCAAATGGATCTTTTGAAGAAAATAATTGCTTAAGTAACAAAATACCTTCTAAAATGTGCATTTTCAACTTTTCTTGCTACTTTTAGTAGGTGAAGGACACTTTAAGGACATTGTGTCTTACAAGTAGTTTAACAGTGGTTTAACTGTATGAAATTTAACTCTTGAAAAGATTAACAATGTTTACTACACATTATATTTCCTCAAAGAATATCTACTAAATACTTGAGTATTCCAAACCAAATTGCTTGACTCTTTTATTACTAATGCAAAGCAGTATAGGTATGATATTTAAAAATTCATTGTTTTGGGGTTCCCTGGTGGCGCAGTGGTTGAGAGTCTGCCTGCCGATGCAGGGGATGTGGGTTCGTGCCCCGGTCCGGGAGGATCCCACATGCCGCGGAGCGGCTGGGCCCGTGAGCCACGGCCGCTGAGCCTGCGCGTCCGGAGCCTGTGCTCCGCAACGGGAGAGGCCACAACAGTGAGAGGCCCGCGTACCGCAGAAAAAAAAAAATTAATTGTTATTCTGATCCTCTCTCCTCTGGGGCAATGTCTTAAGTCAAAAGCTCATTGTAAAAGCCACATCTCAGATAATTTCTGCTTGAATAAAGGAACTGTCTGGAGGAAGAGAAGCATCTTGAATTGCTTTATAAAGGTGTGATGTTGTTGAGATTCCCAGTCTCTCAGTGGGAAAGTTGCCATGTTTAACATATTTAATACATTTAACTATCCTACCTTTCAGAAAAGCAATTAGAGGTCATAATGGAATACGCTGATTAACTTAATGTTATATACAGTATGAAAATCAGTGGAAGTGATTAGGGAAGGGAAAATATGGGCTGAAACCTTCCTCAGAGATTAGCATACATGCCACAAAAAAGTAGCATTTGGCTTTTGGAAGTGTAAGGCGTGTGGCAAAGCAAGAGTCAGCTTGGAAATGAATAGCTCCGCCCCCACAAGGCATTTGAGTTCAAATCCCAAGGTTCCATAAGCTTTGTGCAACCAATTTAATTAGGAAAAAGAATACATTATAAGGTAGCAAATGATTTACAAGGGCAGAAACCCTTCTGCAATCTTAAATACAATAAGATGACTCATTCCTAAAAGCTTCAGCTCTGACTTTCAGTTCTAGTTACCTATACATTTTAATAAATCTAGTAGTTTTTATTAATGTTGCAAACCAAGAATTTTTTAAAGGCTGAAAACCATCAGAAATTCAGGATTTTAATATAATATAAAATTCTGTGTGGGTTGGTGCTACTTCCTCATACATGTTCAGTTCTATTCTCTTACTCTGAGCTGATAATGGTAATGTTTGCTTTGACACAAAATACAGAAGGGCCCATAGTCTTCTCTCTAAGTAAAAATGGGTAGAATGCACCCCCTGCAGGGGCAGACTATATGGGTGTCTTGTCTACCTTGCCTTTCCCAGATCAGAGTCAAGCTTCATTTCATCAATAGAAACAAGGCATTTTAATTACTTGGTTAGGAACACAGTAATGATTCAGTGATAATAACTGCCCACCATGTTTTAATATTCACTCTAAAAATATTAAGAGAAAGGATTTTAGGTTACCTTCTTTCCACATGGAGAGTAGAAAGAGAGCATGGAGAATAGTCGCTTGAATACATTTCCTTTGCAAATGGCTCTAGGTATGTGGCTCCTGAGTTATTCTCTCTCTTTCTTGTTTTCATCCTTTCCAGGTTTATTATATTAAAGATTTGCACGGTTTTTGGCCCTAAAGTTGATCAGAAGACAATTTTAAACAAAGAATTTCAAGTTAAAAACTTGAAATTTTTAAAGTCAAATTAAATTGACTTGTATCATTCTATGTTGACCACCTTAAAAATTAAGACCAGAGAGCTTCCCTGGTGGCGCAGTGGTTAAGAATCCACCTGCTAATGCGGGGGACACGGGTTTGAGCCCTGGTCTGGGCAGATCCCACATGCCGCGGAGCAACTAAGCCTGTGAGCCACAACTACTGAGCCCATGTGCCACAACTACTGAGCCCACGTGCCACAACTACTGAAGCCCGCACACCTAGAGCCCATGCTCTACAACAACAGAAGCCACCGTAATGAGAAGCCCATGCACCGCAATGAAGAGTAGACCACGCTAGCCACGATTAGAGAAAGCCCACGCACAGCAACACCACCCAGTGCAGCCAAAAATAAATAAATAGATAAATAGATAAATAAATAAAGACCATATTTGAGTATGCATGTAGAAAGATCAAAAATAAAAACAATTACAATTCAGATGTGCAAAAAAATCAGTTGACTGATATGCTTCCCAGTGTGCTAATTTTATATGATGACCATATATCCCAATATACAATCACACATTGCTGTGGACGAAATAGAAACTTCTATTTTGTTTTCATCCTGAGTGAAGAGGATGTGTGCTGGCGAAATCAATAGATGACCTGGTGCTCAGTAGTGATGGTGGCTATTATCTTGGTATTTCAGGTGGTCTGTTGGTCAATTGCTGTCTCCTTTATTCAAAGAGTACTACATTCTTTAATATGATTCAGACCATGAACTCTGATATCAGTAGAGGAAAGCTAAAGGAACATGTCGGGCTTATTATCATGCTTTTGTTCCTAAGGCACAGATCATTGCTGAAAAATACATCAGGGAATCATGTGTGTTTATTTATGAAAGCTTACTTTGTGCTACCCAACCACATCAGAATAATTCAACTATCCTGTGAGTCTTGGTGTTCAGTTCTCTGTTTCTATGAATCTCAAAAGTCATTGCTTAAAAATAGCTAATCCTTGTCTCTGATTGAGGATTAAATTATGAAAAATAAATCAAGCGCATTCTAAGATACAGAAAACGCTCAAATAGAAAAAAAAAAAAACAGCAAAGAAAGAAGCAGGGGGGCGTGACAAAAGCAATGTAAATGAATGGTAGTTGCTCTGAATTCCCAATGTGAATTTAGTGGTTTTTTCATATTCTTGCCTAATTTTCTTTCTTTCTTTTGCTCATTATTTATTTGCTATTCATGACAACATATACACAAGTATTTATTTTATTCCCTTTATGGGGGGATTATTACTAAGGAGAGGGAAAAATATAAGTCATATTAAGTAAATTAATATACTGGATTTTTATGTCATTATCTAATATAACAATAATCTGAGTATCCTTAAATAATCAATCTTCTGTTCTCATGTTTTGAGGGTGTCATTTCTATGGTTGATTAGTAGCAGTAAGGAATGGTATGTAATAATAAGGGGAAAAGTAAAATGTTCAACATTTCATTTTGATAGAAACAGTTTCAGTAATAATAATATAAAAATGGCTCAGTATGTTTTGAAAAAAGAATACTAATCAACTCTTTATCCTATCTATATGTATATATAATTTATATGCTACCATAACATCTAAAGTAACAAAAAAAATCATTGGTAACCAAATGAATAAAGCCCCTACATTAATAACCTAAGAAGGTAATGCAAATTAGGAACTGGTATGGTATGATGGGTGAAAGCCTGGCATCTAGAACTAATTTGCCTGGGTTTACATTATCACCACTTATTATATGTATGACTTCAGGCAAATTGCTCAGTCTTTCTTTGTCCCTGTTTCCTTATTAGTATGCTAGGAGTAACATCAGTACCTTTCTCTTATAATAGAGATTTAAATAACACTTAAAACAACACTTAGAATAACACCTGGAAATGCAACTGCATTAAAAAAAAAAAAAAGAAAAAAAAGAGTGAGAGAGATTTAAAGGAACAGCTTTATTTATTTTCTTTTTTAACATCTTTATTGGAGTATAATTGCTTTACAACGGTGTGTTTCTGCTTTATAGCAAAGTGAATCAGCTACGCACATACATATAACCCCATATCTCCTCCCTCTTGCGTCTCCCTCCCTCCCACCCTCCCTATCCCACCCCTCTAGGGGGTCACAAAGCACCGTGCTGATCTCCCTGTGCTATGCGGCTGCTTCCCACTAGCTATCCATTTTACATTTGGTAGTGTATATATATATCCATGCCACTCTCTCTCTTCGTCCCAGCTTACCCTTCTCCTCCCAGTGTCCTCAAGTCCATTCTCTATGTCTGCGTAAAGGAACAGATTTGTTTGACATATTCAGAAACATCTGAAAGAGTACAAACCTCATCATTAATACTTTCCTGTTTGGGGCCAGTAGCGTAACTGAATGAAGAGCAGTAAGAGGCAGTGACTCCTTTGCAAAGCACAGAGGGGAGCTGAACTCAACACCGAGTCTCACCTTAGCACTAGCTCTCACCCTGGTCACAGTCTCTCACTCCACCTCCACTTGTTCCTCGCCATAATTTTTCCAGCGAGGATGCAGATATAGCATTTGTTAGGATTCCAATCAGGGTTCATTATGCAGTACTCAACTTGGAGATGCTCAGAAGATGATTCTAGTGGATAAGATCTTTGACGTTTGTTATTTACTTAAGGCAGATGGGTGAACATAAGTGTGAGAAATATGTAGGATTTTCACAGTTCACACTTTTTGCTAGTATGTCCTTTGGTACAGATTTCATTTTCAAGCATTTATGTAAAAAAATAAAGTAACATGACTGTAGACTATTTTATAAAGTGGGAGAAATTTTTGCTCTTAAAAACTATGTTATTGGGACAAATTATTTTAACAATGTGTGATAATGGTAAGGTAGTATGAATAAATATACCATATGATTTATCAACTTCTAATTTTATTTATACAATCTCTAAAACTTAAAACGTTTTCAATTGATCAGCTGAAATTCTATGTAAATTGAATTTGTCATGTGCAGGTATGTTTTAAGTTGTAAAGAGAGTTAAAATTAGTTAATTAGCTCCGCAGAGGAATAATGCGGAGGTCATCTGGGATAAGAAAGGAGTTTCTGAAAACTGAGGTGGCATTATGAGCTGGATAATTGCCTAGAAGTTGCCTGAGTCCTAAAATTGGATAGAAGAAAAGGAGATGATAAAAATGTACTCATCAGAGAACATACGGCAACACGTCCTTAATTTTTTGTTTTTAAAACAAGAAAGGACAGGGGAATGTAGATAGAAGCCAAAGTGCAACTTTTCATTTTGTATCTTCAGAGTTGATGAGAACAATCTGCTTCGTAATTTAATTTTAAATTCTTAACATAAAATTAGAACTGTGGGTATCAGACCTTAGATATTACAACTGGTATGAAAGCTTTCTCTTGGAGCCATTAGCATGTGAACTTCACGTTTTCCATGTAGTTCTAATAAAGCATAGAAATAACTTCATTTCTCCATTAGTTACAAAAGCGAGCAAAACCAACCCTTTCTTTTTTGATAGTTTTTGTTTGTTTCTAAAATATATATACCTAGAAAAAGTTGCCAGCAAATGTTGTTACTACTTAACTTAGCAAGTCTTTTTCCAAATAAATGTCACAGAGGAGTGACTTTCAATCAGAACATCTCATACATAATGTATAACCTGAGCAATTAATTTTTTCCTTTGGTAATAACGGCACATTACCCTGGAAGGGTGAAGGTGTGCAGGCAGGAAGTAACAGCAAGCTAATTATTGTCCTGAATTAATTCATTTTCTTCTCTTTTTTTTTTCGTATTATTAACCACAGTCAGCATACTGTACATTACATCCCCAGGATTTATTTATTTTATAACTGGAAGTTTGTACCTTTTAGCCATCTTTGCCCATTTCCACTTCATTTTCTTTTTGGCCATAATATTTCAAGAGTAAGGAGATAAGTCTATGAGCATTCCTAAAGTTAAACTTAATATAATTATAATAATTATTATTTTAAGAATCACAACAGGTAAAAATGTCATGTTTGCTATACATTAAGCCCAGTTAATTATTTATATGTATTATTTCAGTTAATTCCTCCAATGGTATGATGAGTTATATACCCTTAATATCCCTATTGTATAGATAAATCCCATATATCATCTCTATTCCCTTTCCTAGGACAAAATATTCTATAGATTCGTATCTCTATGTAATCATGAATATATGGTCATTTCCATGTCCAGCCTTATTTCTAGCTGAGATAAACCACTTAGCACTGCAGAAGCCAAAAGAACATATCACATTTTAAATATTAAAATGAATAAGCACAAAGAAATAGCATGAAATAAAGCTGTATAAACTATTTTAACAGGCTTTCAAATGTCCTAAGAAAACTATAAATTATATTTACTTTTTTTGTATTTTGCTAATGTTTTCTACTAGTAAGGTGAATTTTAAATTATTCAAACTATATGAAATGCCAGATTGATTTGATATGTTAATGTATCCACTTTATCGATTAGTTTGTAACTTGAAAGAAACATCATGAAAATGTTTCATTTTATTCAGTTTTTAAGAAACATTTGCCTGATCTTTCTTATGCCCGCTTTGGCCAAGGTGGTTGTCTCTCTCCCTGTTCCACTTACTCTGCTGCATCTGGACCTCTGGTTTCTGGGTGGGGAAGGAGAGATGAGAGATAAAGGGCATATAATCAAGGCTGGCTCTATCATAATTTCACAGCCAAAGTTCTGTGTGATGACCGGCGTCTGCCTGCTGGCACTCTATTCTGGAGCTCATGCATTGGGCATTTGGAGACATTTTAAGGACCAGAGGTCCCTGTTTTTCCTTAGCCTGTGTGACAGTCTTTGGATGACTGATTTAAGCTCCCTTTCAGCTTCTACATTCTGTGCAAAACTTCTACACCTGGAACCACTTAACCTATGGGAAATTCATGCAGTTTTGCCTTGCCAAAGGCTAGGAACTGCATTTTGCCTAGTTTTAGCCCTCTCTGTTTGCCTGCCATTTCATATCAGGCAGCTTCCCATCCTTGGAGCTCTCTAGGAAAAAAAGACGGCAAGAAATACTAACATGTCTCAAAGGATCTAATTTGTGATTGAGATGCTAGTCTCTAATGTAGTTGTGAAATTATAGTTTCCTGGAAGAGGGGATAGATAGTAGAAAGGAGATAGTTGATAGATGGATATGTGGATGGAAGGATGGTTGGAGAGGTACATAGATATATAAGATAGATGTAATTGGATACATAAAAGCCACATAATCCTTTCTACATTTATTTCCAGCTTTTAAAGTACTTGATATCTAATTCCTATTTATATCATATAAAAGAACATGAAGCTACCTTGTAGGTTTTGTGTAGCCCTGTGAGCTTAACAATGCATTTGTTACCAAATTGTATTCTAAAATGTGAAGCATAGAATTCTCATGCATCGCAAATGTTTTCCTATTCATCACACTTCATGGGAATTTATTCATATGAGAACTTCTACAGCAATCATCGAAGGATGTGTTTTGACTAAACAGTATAACATTATTACCTTGTCCCACAACAGGAAATGATATCAATAAGTACAAACAAGTAAAAATACCAAATTCATATAATTTCTAGAAAGATTTAAAAAAATCTTATTGTAACCCAGAAATGCCCAGTGCTATCCTGGTTTGAAAAATACATTAATTTCACATTAATATTCCACAATGTCAATATGGCTTCTATACAGGACCGAGTAAAATAGATTGGGATTCATTATTACATTCATTTAAGAAATATTTATTGGTCACACACCATATGCTAGAAACAATTTTAGACAAGAACAAATGAAAAAGTCCTATAATCTCTTGCCCAATTAGGGTTTACATTCTAATAAAGGATAAAGGCAGTAACAAGTAACATATATATAACGTACTTGCTACAAGGTAGCTGAGTGATTTGATGCAAAGAAAGGCAGAGCAAGGGACACAGTGGGAGAGAGTGGTCTGGTAGGCCTTTCTGAGGAAGCTGCAATTGATCACGGAGTTGAATGAAGTGAGGGAATGAAAAATAGAAATGTTTGGAAGGAGATTGCTTCAGGCCTAGAGCATGGCATTAGAAGAGGTCAGAGCACACAGAGATAAGCAGACACAGGATAACATATGACCTTGTATGTCAGGTCAGAAAACTGATTTATATTTCAAATGCGCTGTGAAGCCCTTGGGATCACTCAGTGCTAGAAAAGAAAGGGATCTGTGCATTCCAGCAGAATAATGTCAGCTGTTACGATGTTGGGCTGTTATTTATTGAACTCTTGCGTTTTGTCTGGTACTACGTGTGCTTCCTGTTTTACTTATTCTTCACAACAATCGTGTGAAATAGGTAGATTGGACCTCGTTTTACCGATCACAACCTCAGATACGGAAAGATTAGACAGTTCGATAAAGTTCACACAATTATTTAAATAAAAGTGAACTAATTCAAACTCAGATCTGATAGGCTCAAGCTATGTGCTTAGTGAACTATTATTGCTAACATTTTCTGATCCCTATAAAGGATTTCAATATTTTCCTGTCTCAACCACTAGTAATTTAAGACTTACACATAAACCTGTAAGTTAATGAAGGGTACTATTTAAGTAGTGCAGGTATTAACGCTAAGCTGTGCTATTTCATAAATATCCTCGCATTGATTTACCTTTATTAAAATTTACGAAAATGAGACCCTAATGTCATGTCTTTAGCTTAGGGTACAGCTGTGTTCTTGCAACAGCTGTGTGACTAGAAAAAAAGGTTAAAATCATTATTGAAATATTACCAAGTATAACTTCTAGAAAATTGCAACTTCTCTACTAGAATCAGATAGTATTTTCTTGATATAGTTTAAAAGGACACTTTCTAGACTAGCAAACAGGTATCCAGCCCTGAATCTCTTTTCCTATGTACCCTATGATTGACAATCCTCTCATTAACTAAACCAGAATTTATTTTAACACATCTGCTTAGTGCCACTGGACTCAAGCACTAAACTTAGTGATGCAGATACTGCATTTTTATAAGGTGTTCATCCAAGTTGATAAGTTGTTTATAAGGCTTTCATTCATGACTGAACTAACTGCAAGCCTCAGAAGACCCTATTTCTTTTTTTCTAATCTATTTTCCATGGATTGTTTTATCTGCTGTTTATCATACGTTCCAGTTCTTCAACAACGATTACATAGCACTATTTTCTAAATACAGGGTACAGCCATTCACGGAATAATTCATGAAAATTTCCCTAACTATACTCTTTCAATTTTTATGTCCATATGATAGGAATATAAATGTTCTCTCAACCCATACATTTTTTTACTTGCAAGTTTTTACACTTTTTGAATTTTCTTTTGTTTACTGTTCTTACTTTTCCCTAAGTAAATAATGATATGAACATACAAGGATTTACTATAGCTTATGTCCTCTCTACTACATTTAATATCTTCCTAAATTGTTGTATTTCAAGTCTGATTTTCTCAGGCTTTTGTAAAATGGTAATATCTGTGTTGCTGACATAATGGTACCTGATTGATGCTGATGAAAAAATTCTCTTCTATTACATAGTATGGATGGTATTGTCTTAAAGTACAGAGAAAAAAATAGTGTAGCCATTCAACTACTCCAACTTTAGCTCAAAATTATTTGAAATACTTGATTAGAGCATATATGGTCAATTTGGTTCAGCTCAGTTTCACATGCTATTAAAAAATGAACACATAAAGCTATTTTGAGGACACAGTATTCACTACTTTCTTTCTGTTCAACCTGTGAATTTTGAATTCCACTTTGATTGGGATAGAATAAAAAGACTCATTCTTATAAGGTTGATTAAAATTAAAGTGTTTTATTATCTTACTATCTAATGTTACCTTAAAGCTTTATGTCCAGCAGCTTAGCATACCTCCTTCATAATGTTACAATAAAAGTCACTATTGTACCTAATTTTATATTCCATAATAAAAAAAATGACACAGAAGAATCAGTTATAGTCTAATCTCTTAATAAAAAAGGAAATGCTGAGAATTTTATCATGTTTTATTTTATGCATGGTAAGAGCAAGGCAGCTGATCATAACATTTAGGGTGAATATTAACTCCAGTTTGAATCCAGTACTCCTTTCATTTATTTCTATTATTTTTAGTAGCAATAAAATTAGAAATCAAAAACTAAAGCTAAAATTAAAAAATTTTTCACACTTTCTACCATTTTCTTAAAGTTCAAATTTAATGTTGAGTAAATATTGATATGTGTTTTGTCATAGTATTGTGACATGATAAAGATGTATTTTGGATACATAAGAAAATAACATATGAAAATCTCCTAAACAAAATGTATGTCCCTTTTTTAAAATAAAGCTGTAATATCAAAAAGAGTACAAATTTCCACTATATCTTTGAGTAATTAACAGATACCAAGCATCTGTCTAACTTTGAAATCAGTTTTAAAATGTGGTCTTGATGACATTTATAAAATATCAAACTAGAGGTGCTTCCCTGGTGGCGCAGTGGTTGAGAGTCCGCCTGCTGATGCAGGGGACACGGGTTCGTGTCCCAGTCCGGGAGGATCCCACATGCCACGGAGCAGCTGGGTCTGTGAGCCATGGCCGCTGGGCCTGCGCGTCCGGAGCCTGTGCTCCGCAACGGGAGAGGCCACAACAGTGAGAGGCCCGCATACAGCAAAAAAACAAAAACAAAACAAAACAAAAAATATCAAACTAGAATGAATCATAGACTCTCAGTCAGAAGCTTGCTTATTCATAGAAAAGAAACAGTTTTTAAAAGATGTATATAACCACCAAGATTCTCCTAGGTGTTTATCTCTGTAGGATATCAGGAGCTTAACACACATAAACTCTTCACTCTTACTTTGTAAGATTTAAAAAATGGACAAATGAAATAATATTAAGACAATCTAGTTCGGGGCCCTTTTCACACTAAACTTTCAAAAATTTTGAGAATTTGTATTGGATGGTATTGAAAAAATGACAGAGGAGTATTTCAGGGGCACACTAGAGCTGGCCTGCATTGGCACCCGAGAGCTGACTGTTAGCTTCACCTCCCATACCTGCAGTCAGTGACAATGTATGGGTAGCTTGAAATAACAATGGGATACTTACCCCCAAGAATATCGGAAAACATTATAAATTGGTCTTTTCCTTTTTCCAGAGAACCGGAGTATACAACTCTTTACCAAGAGACTACCAGTTTGCCCAAATACACATTAGCATTTAAAAAAATTATTTTAAAAAAAGCCCTAATTATTTGACTGCATAGCAGAACCAAACATGCATGCTAATCTTTTAAAGCGAGGTCCCAATTCATTAAGGTAATCATAGTTTTCATCCTGGTCAAAGACTGCTGACTCTAAAGAGCTCAGGGATCCAGCTAAGGACCCTGTCCCCTCAAAAGCATAGGTCTGGAGGGAGTCAAAAGGAGGGGCACAGGGATCAGTGTTAGCCTCTTCGAGCTTTTCTAGAATGAATTTCTTGAATACGGCACTATCTGGGCCAACCTGCAAAGACTGCCTGTACAGGCTCCGAATCTCTACCCTGGTGGTTCTCCGAGTCTTGCGTTCCCGCATGACTGTGCCACCCTGCAGCTCCACTATGTCAAATGCCTCTGTATCCTCCTCTCCGCCACCTTCGTCATCATATCTGAATATATTCTCTCTGAAATCTTCACCTTTCTCAGGAAATAGAGTCTGTTTCCTTCGTTGTTTCAGACCTAGGTTCAAAAAAATAAACCCTGTCAAAGAGAGCATACAAAAACATTAATTAACACAAATATAATACAATATTATATATTATAAATACATATGCTTCATATTACCCATTATATGACTATTATATTATAAATATATAATATATAATAAATATCATATATTAGTATGTTATCATATATTTATACTAAACACATTATTAATTATTGTATGTTACAATATTTTATATTATATATTATACATAAATATATAATGTACTATTTCATAAATATTATATGTCATAATATATTATATACGATATTGTTAAATATTGTTATTTATAATAAACTATATAATTCTTGCTTCTGTTACAAGCTCAAGACATAAGCTTTGATTTTCTGATTATAAGACAAAAAGATATATTTGCTATTGAAAATTTATGGAAGGGACTTGCAGAATGACAAGGAAGTATAACAATCTTTCTGGCTGATGGTTTAAAGTAGAAAAACATCATAAAAATATAGTGATTGTTTATGATGATCAATTTAAGATTAAAAATTTTATATTTTTCTTATATATTGAAAATAGAACAAAGCAGAATGAAGGAAAGTTTTGCAATCTATGTGCATCTGCCAATCTCAGTAACCAATGATCCATGTTAGTGGAAGTTAAGCACATAGAACTGATTTGATTTTCGCCATTGAGACAAATTCGGTGGCATAATTATTTTCTAAGTTAGTATTTATTGACTACAAAATATGTACCAGTCATTTTTCTGAAAGCTTTACATTTATTCATTGATTTGTTATGATACCCATATTTTATTATAATTCTCTATTAAAGATAAGGAAACTGAAGTGCAGAGAGATTAAATCACATACTCAGAGTCACACAGCTAGGAAACAAAAAGCTGGCATTCAAAACTAGAAAGTTGGTTCAGAATCCATGCTTTGTTATACCATATTAATTTCAGAAGTTCCAAACCTATCAGGTTTTTGAATCATAACACTGATATGTCCACATCGATCAATTATATAAGATAATTTTAGCATTGTGTAGAAATAGAACAACTTCAGAATGCTTTTTAAAATTTTTAAATTTTAAAGAAAAGTGCGTGTGTATATGTGTGTGTTTGTGTGTGTTTCATGGATAGCCAATCCTTACACAATCTTGGATCTATGTAGTTGTTCAGTATTTCATCTATAAGAATTGAAACAAACAGGAAGTAATGTTATTAATATTATCACAAAGAAATATATTAGGCAATATTTTATATAAATCTTACATTTAAAGAAATTGAAATAGTGTTCTTGAAATAAGGCCATCGTGTTTGAATCCAGGCACTGTACTTTAATACAGCAGAGGTATATGGTTAAAATAGAAAGGGATCTAATAAATAATTTTTCAATCTATGAAAATTGAAGAGCGTGTTCATGAAACTTTCACAGGAACCTGCTGACTACTGCTTTACTCTGATTTCCCGCCTTCTCAATATTACTTGTGCCCTTGACTGTGAGGCTGCCCTTGGTTTTTACTTGCAGGGTTTCGAGACTAGGTTTAGTTCTGTACCAGTGAGTAATTTAGTACTTGCATCCTGCAAACATTATACTGTTTTTACTACTTGCTTCTGATATCTAGCTATGAAGCTCTAAATTCAGTTTTATGATCAAAGATAATTAAAAATAATTTTGAAAAACTGAAGCTAGGTAGAAATAAAGGGTAACTTTGAATGGTAAAAGAGGAAAGCTTTGAGAAAGACGAGAAGAGTGAAGGCAAAGCAAATCCTGAAACATTTTGTATGTCCCTTTGAGCAGTGAGTTTGGGATTCCAGAACCCATGGCTGATACCATTGCTGTCAACACTCAGTAAAGTTGTGTTGGCTTTGATATGAAGTTATGAGGGAAAGCAAGAGAAGGGTTTAGATTATATATACTGGTATGTTAAAGAAAGGGAAAAAGTTATGGTAGATGCATGTAGTTTTGAAAGCCTGGCTAAAACATTTGGGGCCTCATTTGCCTCTTTCGTAAAATGAGTATAACTTATCTCCTTGTGAAAACAACAGCAACAACAATAGCAAACAAAAACAGGTGGAGCTATTTTACTATTTCTTTTGTGTTTAGCACTTTAAGTAAGACCCTCTCTTTTCCATTTTTTCATCTTAACATTTACTTCCTCAATGCTCCTAGGCTCCAGTGAGCTGCAGTATTAGGTTGGATAGAGGTGTGTTATGGTTATGGAATCTTAGCACTTCATTTACTAGCTGCATGACCCTTTGTAAACCATATAACTCTTGGAATTTCACTTTCTTCATCTACACAATGAAGGTGATAATATTTGCCACTTCTTAAGTTTATCCTGAGGATCAAACTGCATAATTTCTGTAAAGCACGTAGGACAGTCTCCTGGAGTATAATAAGCACTCAATGGAATCTCACCATTATTATTACTAATTTTATATTGCTACATATGTTGCAATGTGTGTCCAAAACACTCTTAAAAGGATGTGCACAGGTGTACTCATATACTCATAGAATTCAAGGATCATCTATTTTCAACCTGAAGTGCATATTCACTCTATTTTTCATTCACTCCACTTGATTTTAGAATTGTAACACATTAAGAAGGGCAATTAAATGCAGACACACACACACAAGCCCACACATACCATTATAATGGAATTAACTCTTTTCTATATTTATCATGTTACTGTCAATAAATGAAGATATGCTCAGTTCACACAACTTACCACATATTATCATAATGCATATCATAATAGCAATTATGACTTCTGTCCTGAATCCCATGGAAAGCATAAGATCCTTATTACTGCAGGTCTGCGTGCTACCAGTGTCATCACAGGCACAGACGTGTATGGTAAGGGTGTTTGTGCTTGTAAGTGATGGGATTCCATTGTCAGCAATTAGGATGGATACGTAGAAGACAGGCTCTTCTTGAAGGCTGAAACCAGTTCTATTAGTCAAAATTACAGCTGTGTTATCTAAAACAAAAATCCATGTGCATGATTTTTTCAATAATACAAAAGAAATTCATACCAGTTAAACGTACTAGAGACAGCAGTGTAGAGATCAAATAAGTTCAAATAGGGAAGAGCAAATTTCTGATAAAAAAGACAAGAGACCAACTCAAAAAGTCATTATTGATTTTGACATTGCCTAAATCCCAATTTAAAAATTAGATAAAGCATACGAATCAGTTCCAAAATGTTTTTTGATAAATATATGAAATGTACATGTGGAACACAGAAAAGAAAATGGCATTTTAGTTAGATATCAATAGTAAATAGGGGGTACTAGCATTAAATTTATAATGACAGTATCAGTTTCATTTGGGTTAAATACTCATGACAGTGCTTTTTCTAGTAGAAACTCATTATTTTTACAAATACTATAAATACACAAGATTTTCAAGTCATCTCCCTATCACAGTAAGTGATCTCAAATAATGTATTTACTAATAAGACAAAATAATTAATTTTACTTGGTGTAAAAGATTCTATTAGAATGTTTCATTTCACTTTGACATTATTAACTCATTTTCTACTTAAATTTCAGAGAATCGTTAAACCTTGGTAGTACTGATTAATTCACCTAAACAGAACATTCAAAAAATTAACAAAAATAAACAATATATACTTCAAAACATTTGAAATTGCTCTTCCCTCAATCCCAAAATATTCTAAATAGTCTTTTCCAGTGCAGTTTATGGTGTCTCAGTACTAGTGCTTCCCCCCGACTTGACTTTGACTTTTGGTATTGGCATTCCCTGAAATATTTTCTGTGGCAATCAAACAAAGTTTAGAAGACACAAACAAATAAATGGAAACATATAAATGGAAGACTTTGAAATAGGCAAATGCAAATAAATGGAAGTCTTTTAAATGTATGCCTACTTATGACTTTTCCCAAATGACCTTTTAAAAACTAATTCTCCATCATGCTCTTGAAGTCTATAAAACTCTTGTGATTTTATTCACTAGGCAGATTGAAGAGGTGAGAGAGTTTATATATTTTTGGTATGTATTTCATTAAATTCCTTGTAACTGCAAACATTAAACCAAATCAATTATTCTCTTTATGTTTCAATATATTTATTTTGTCCCACTAACTTATTTTATATTTACAAAAACAAATCTAACCTACAGCTTATTTCTTATATTGATATTTGCATTTTTTAAAATCCTAAATCTATTTGAGTTTCTTCACTGGGGAATTTGACAAAGGCAAAAGGGAAAGAACGTGTCTGCATTTATTCTCCCATAACAGTTCTCCCCTTATATGGAGCTTAAACTCAGTTGTAAGGAAGGACAGCTGCAGGGGTTTGGTTATAGATGCTTGAGTAATGAATCCTACAGTGTTTCATATCTTTGAGATATGAAGCAAAATTAGAATAGAAATCCATGTAACGACAAAAAAATATTTTACTGAAGTGAAGGAAAAAAGAACAGAGTGGCTCTGTAAAAAGTTATTCCCTTTCTATATGGAAGGAAAAGGAATTCTCTCCCTCTGTACAAAATCCTTTAGAACATTTTGTTCTCAGGCTGATATAATCACTTCGTTTTGAAGGAAAAAGAATAGTCTTAAGCCAATTCCAAATACTTATAGCTCCTAATTAATGACTCCAAATGTCTTTCAATCAATCAAACTAACATGATTATATATCATTTTCTTCCCCAGACATGGGGTGAAGTTTGAGTTATGTGAAGACATGAAAGGAACCATGGTGTCAGAACTGCAATTATATTTGCAAGGTCATTCAGACTTTACAGGGGCCTATAGCCAATGATGACTTGAATAAGTGCTTCTAATTTAAAGAAATCCAGTGGGAAATGGGGCTGATATTTCCAGGACGCTACTTTGAGTTTTGTTCCCAATTTCCATTGTCACTCCTTGCTTTATTTCTCAACATTATCATATTTCAGGTATAGTATAAAAAGTAATGCTACAAATTTCCTTAAAATTAAACAAGATTCTCGAAGAAGAATGGATAGAAAGCTATTATGAGTGAATGGCATTACCTTGATTATCTATGATTGTAAAACTTGAGTTATTTTCTACCACAGATACATTAAAGTAAAAGTGGTGATCTTCTATGGATTCATCTCTATCCACTGCACTGATGGTCTGAATCACCTAGAAAAATATAGGGATAAGCTTTTTTATATTATTATTCAGAAAAATGATCATTATCATTATTATATTCTTCTTATTATTTTAAATTATTATTAGCTTTTATTAAAATTGCTTTACCAAAATCTTTATGGATATTGCAGAGGATATCTCAAACTGGTGGAGAATATGAAAATATTTTTTCAGGTTAAAAATATGTTTACTTGCTCCTTTCAAAAGAACATTTTAATATTACATAATAAATAAACTCTTGTTAACAGAGGAGAAAATTTCCATAAGCTAAGTTTGTTAGAAAACATCCTCTCATCCTTCCTGCCTGGATTTCTCCCTTCCTTCCTTTTTTCCTTCTCCCTTTCTTATCGGAATAAAAATCATTATGATTTGCTGAAGTTATATATTTCCTGTTTATATTGACAGCATAACTGTGGTAAGCTTATTGTCTTACTAGAGTATTTGCTAAAGTAATGAGCTTTTATATTGATTTGAGGAAGTAATGCATTTAAAGCTTAGGGGCAATGTACATGATTTCCTTGACCCACAAAGATTATAGGAAAAGTGTTCCACGTCAAATAAATCCCTCTCTCTATCTCAGATCATAAAAAAATGAAATAATGTAACTAGGAACGAATCACAATTAGTTCTTGGCTTTCAAGACATGAAAGTGTCAGTCAAGTAGTTAATTATTGTCAAAAAAGAGATGTGCTGTCAAGATCAAATAATGAGATTGTGATTAATTCTGTAAATTAAAGTAAATTGACTATAGAAGTTATTGTTTTGAATTTTCTAGAATGAAAGTGCTTTTAACAATGTGTCAAACAAAAATATCCTTAGTTACAAGATGACAGACCCATAATTTATAATGTTACACCTCAAAGGGTATCTCCTCACATGCATAAAGAACCTTGTGAAACTAATGCAATTTGTACATTATTTCTCTACATTGATTTATCTTTTCCCTCATAACACGTCCCTAATTAAATCATAATCATGTAGTGTTAATTAAATAATCTAATAAAAGAAAACATTTTTATTCAATCAATGCCTACAATAATAAATGTTCATCGTATGAGGATAATGATTTTATTTTGGGTTATTATAAGATTTTGGAAGTCTGATATTCTGAATTCTGTCTTTACCACTTAATTTTCTAAGCTTAAAAACTGGAGATACTTTTTTTTTTAATTTTTTAATTTTTTTGGCCACATCGCATGGCTCACATGTGGGATCTTAGATCCTTAACCAGGGATCGAACCTGTGACCCCTGCACTGGAAGCATGGATTCTTAACCACTGGACCACTAGACAATTCATTTTGCTGTACACCTGAAACTAACACAACATTGTAAATCAACTCTGCTCCAATAGCATTTTTTTAAAATGGAGATATTAATACTTAACTTTTAGCATTCATTTTTAGGATTCAATGTCTTAGCTTGTCAAAGTGCTTGTCACATAAGCAGTACATATTTTTATGTGTTTTCTTTGAGAAAACATTGTCTTGTTGGGATTTGCATAGGATGGTGTCTTGAATACTGTGAGTAACCTCGTTATATATATATTTGCTCAATTATGATGGATAGCAAATTGTAAAAAAAAAATCACCTTTATCTTGTTGGCATATGCAGCCTTGATTTTTAGACAAGGAATAATTTATCTTACTACCTGACTTTCTGTTTTAGACACATGCCTCTGACTAAATGTTGAAAATGTTTTCCTTTCCTGTATGAAGGCTCAAGAACACTAGAGAGATTTTGACTTTGTATATATTTTTTAATACTTTTAAAACCAAACTACCCTATACATATGTATAGGTAAATGGAATATGTACAGGTTTCTCTGGTCCTTTTCAATGAACATACCTCCACTTATAAATTGCTTTGTAAACTGGGTTTTACACCACTTTACAAAAATAGGAACCTACTGACATAACAGAATCAGTCACATAGTGGGTATCATTAATTCTATTGAACCAACCTTGAACATGTATATTTTTCTTGAAAACGCAAATCTCTAAAAAGGGGTCAACATTAATATACCTTCAAGTCTTGAGTGAGGATATTGATTCTTCATTTTAATATAACAATGGAAAGTTTTTCATTTTAATTTTCAAATAAAATTCTAAGAAAAATACCTATTTGTTGCATTGGTTAGATTTCTAAACTATATATTTATATCTACTTACCTGGAGCCTATCTCTGGTCTTATACATTTATGAGAGAAGCAAAGAAATCAAAATGCAAAGCTCATACAAAGAACTGCTGTGTTATGACAAATTCTGAAACTGTAGCCTTTTCATTTCTCTTTGTTCTCTGGGCAGAATTTTGTCCAGTTTCTTTCTGACACAATACATGTGATTTCCTGTCTATACTACTTTGAAGTCTACAATGGGAATATATTTTGTAAGCATAGAGAACTTAACAATACCCACCTTTCACTGAGAACTTACCTATTGGCCGGGGTTTGTTCTATATATTACCATAGCTGATCTTTGCAACAATCTTGTGGAATAAACCTTATCATTGTCCCAACTTTATATTTTCTTATATTAAACTTCAAGTCAGTTGTATATCTTAGGTAGGTAAAATTGCTGGGACAGAATTTGAATGTAAGATGATGCAACAGCTGGTGTGAAATATGAGTAGTATATGTGCCCCCCAGAGCCTTTTTTCAACTTTATTTAGATATAATTGACAAATAAAATTGTAAGATATTTAAAGATAATCAAGGAAGACATATAATCATTTTCCTTCTATTAATTACCTTTCATTATGGCTTTTTTTTTTTAAAGAGGCACCCATGGACCAGCTTACTAAAATGTCATTCCCAGATTAAATAGCCTGATTTTAAATCAGTCCAATACTCATTTCTCCACAAACTATAAGGTATGGCCTTTGTTAAACATGCAATTTTTTGAAAGCTAGTCAATAAGCAAGTGTTATATACTGTGATTTGGAGCAAACAACTCAATTGAGTCTGTTTCATTACCTCTAATGGCAGATATCAGTGAAACCTACTTCCAAGGTTAGTTGAGGAACACATTTTTGAATTATTATGAACTATAAATTGAATTATAAACTATAAATCAATACACAGGTACTGAGTATCAATTGATGTAAATTATTAATTCCTTGAAATGTGCTTAATAAATAATTTCTCTCAATGCAAGCTATATTAACCAAAAAGTAGGAGTTGCAGTAAATGAATAAGTGGAAGGATTTTTAAAAATCTTATCAAAATTGCTTGCTTATCTAGTTATTCTAGGTATTTGTTCCTTATATCAAGCTATAAATGCAAATTCTTTCTCCTGTCAAGAAATTGTTGTCAACAAATATGAACAAGACTGTCACTTCTTATCGTACTTCCAAATCAGATTCCAAATCAGATCTGTTTGACAAAATAAATCTATAGAATTCAAAAAGGTTGTTGAACACCTGTTCAAAAGGTCAAAGTGCTAATTAATAAAATAATAGAGCCACAAGAAAATTGAGTCTGTAGTCTGTTTTCTTTTTTTGTTTAGAATGTTTTTAGGGGAAAAATGTTGAGATGCTCATGATATTCTCATATTTTGGTCCTAGACAGAGGCAGAGCTACTCTGTTTTAAAAAAAATAAGTTTTCACAAAACTTTATTGGATGTATTTAAAAGCCATAGATATTGCAATGTTTTACCATTAACTTGTAGAAATCTACCCATATTCTGTTAAAAATTATACATTATTTTATCTCAATATATTTATTTTTTATTTTCCTTTGACAAATTAATTTTTAATGATTCTTTATAAGTTCACATAAAATCATATATAAATTTAAAATTAAATTATGAAAATATCTAATTAATATCCCAAATGTATCCATTTACAAATATTTCATTGACACTTGGAACATGCCACGTCATCTCAGGTCTGGGTGTCCCATGGTGGCTGGGGTCAAGAGTGACTCTCTCACCACTGTTTACATTCTAGTGGAATAGAGGTAGAAGCAGGACTGCAAACGTAGAGTGTTGAGTAAGGACCTAATACCTAAAGTACAGAATAAAAGCATATAATAAAACACCTAAAGTACCTAATACTTAAACTTTTGGGGTCAGAGGACCTGGCATCTAAACTGAAATTAGATTTTACTTCAGAGTTGATCAGTGGCCACACAAACATTTATTTAAGGAGGGCATTTTACAGAGTTTGGACTTCACACCAATGGCCACTCACAAGTTTTAAATTGGGAAAGACAAAATTATTTTTATTTAGAATCCCAAATTATTGGGGGAAGTTTTGCATTTTAAAAGGCTCATTCTATGGACATCCTTAGTGTGGGTATGAAAATAGAAAATCTAGTTAGCAAGTTTGGGAGCAACCGGTTGGTAAACAAAACTCCTGGATGTGCTATACAAAAAGACAGCAACAATCAGTGATAGGATGTAAGTTATTTTAAATGAGAAAGTACAAATAAATTACTGAAGAGTTTGCATAAACTGAAGATGGTACAACATGCTTCCAGATGGAGATACAGATTCCCAGGTCCCCAATTTTCTCTAAGGGTATGTCGATGTCACCAAAGTAAGGTCTTTTTATCATTCCTAAGAAGGCACACAACATATTCTTCTGACCATTGCCGCAAAACTTAAAACTGACTGTCATAGAAGCGGTTTACGTGCCTACAGGCTTACCTAACGATAACTAATGAACAACCATAGTATATCTCTGCATGTCGGCTGTGAGATCGGATAATTCAACATTTGATTTTACAGGAACGTCCCTCGGCAGAACTAAGGTTCACTGCGCAAGTGTTGTTAGGCCCTTGTGAGCTTAGTAAGAGTGGGGATAGAGTATGATTGACAGATTACAGAAAAATTTAGGAGATGGAATCAACTGAACTTAATGATTGATTAGATATGAAGAATAAAAGCCTAGAAAGAATTAACGATAATATCCATTTGTCTTTCTTGCACGACTTGGTGAATTGTAGTAATTTTGCTGGGGACACTGTAAAAAAAAGGCGGGCTTGGGAACAAATCTGGTGTGACCATAGGAGACCTGAGTAAGTATTTTCTCTAATTAGTCGGACATATAGCTTAAAATACAAGAGAAAGAACTGGCATAAAGATCTAGAAGTCACTTGAATATGAACTGTATTTAAGACATATTTGTGGAGGATAGCAGGAAGAGTGAGTCTGAAAAAAATGAAAAGTATTGGACACAAGAGAGAAAGGAAGATGAAGAGAAACCAGGGATCACACTGTGGGATCACAGAAATGTAGTCAAAAGAATACTTTTATATGGAGACAATGTAAATGTCTTTACATTAGACAGTGTATTGGTATGAAAGAATCTAAAAATCACTGCTATTACACTATACTTCTGGAAAAGAGATTTGGTACAAGTCAAGATAATGGGAATCATTAATTTGAAAAATAACTATTTACACAAAACAGAAAAGACAAATTGCCCTAATGTCAGCTCATTTATTATATTCACATTTTGCAAACCAATGATAAATGTTCTCCTTCCCCTCCTCCCCATTCTGGCCATTTACACACTAAGAACAGAAGAAAATCTTCTGTTTACCCACATATGTCGTTAAGGAAATGTCTGATTTCTTCCAGAATACAGTGCAGCTATTCTGGTATTTTGATTTTCTATAATGAATGTTATTATCTACCCAAAGCAGATAGATATAGGAGACGTTTTAACTTGTCATTTTGTCCAGCTGTTTGAGCCTGTGGGAAATGGGATGGGAGTGATTTTCATAGTATGAGAAAACATATAAAGTATTTCCCTTTTGATTTTTAATTCATTACATGTGAAAATCACAATATTCTGTATATATTGTGTCAAAAAACATTAAAGTTAATTTCAGCAGTTTCTCTTTGACATACTAAAAACTTTAATTGTGATAAGAGCACTTAACATGAGATCGACCCTCTTAACACATTTTTAAGTATCGGTAACTATAGAGACAATGTCGCACGCAGATTTCTAGAGCTTATTCACCCAGCTTAACGGAAACCTTATGCCTGTTGGATAGCAACCTCTCCTCTTTTTAAAATACTTTTAAATCTGGCTTTAAGAAAATTTAAAATTCTGTCATATTTATTTGTCAGTATTTTACTAGATAATCTTATCTTCTCAAATAAATTTTCTTCTTTTCAATAACTCTGTTTTGTATGTATTTTATATATTATTGTGTGGACCTAAGCTTCAGAACACTATGCATTGATAGTGTGGAATGCATTGATAGTGTGGAAAGCAGGAATTCCTTTCTCATTACTGTTTTATATTATGCTACCATGTGTGTTTCAGTATTAAGTGAGATTTTGACTATTGATTTGAGTACATTATTTCATTCTTACTATTTATATTATGTGTGCATTTTGACTCATTTTATTTGTAATCCAAAATTTAAGTTTTTGCCAAAGGACTTCTTAGCATCAAATGAAAAGTTTACACATATTTTTACATTATGTGTATATTATACCACTATCTCTAAGGAAAATATTAATAGCTTTTAAAATATCGTTTTGTTATTCTCTTAAAAATACTGAATATGTTTTCTCTTATGGATTGGGCTTTTGGTGACATATTTAAGAACTCTTTGCCTAGCCACAGAAGAGAATTTTTTTCTCCTCTGCCTCTAAAAGTTTTGTTGCTTTAGGTTGACATTTAAATATATGATACATTCTGAAATAATCTTTGTATAAGGTGTGAGGTTAAGGTGAAGTTTTCCATTTCCGCCCTATGAATACCCATTTGCAACAGCAAAATTCGTTTTTTTTGCTGTACGCGGGCCTCTCCTGCTGCGGAGCACAGGCTCCGGACACGCAGGCTTAGTGGCCACGGCCCACGGGTCCAGCCATTCTGTGGCACGTGGGATCCTCCCGGACCGGGGCATGAACCCGCGTCCCCTGCATCAGCAGGCGGACTCCCAACCACTGTACCACCAGCGAAGCCCTTTTTCTTTTTCTTGATTTGCATTCTCAAAGGTATCATTTCATTGTCTTTCAAACAATAGTTTTGAAATAAAATAATTTGGTAAACAAATAAACAAATATTAACTTAAAGAAAGAAAAATGATAAATGCAATTTATTGAATTATTGCTCCAGAGATTTAAAAAAAGCTTAATGTTTCAAACCAATCAAAATAAATCAAGAATCTGACCAAAAAGCTCCAATAAAAAAAACATCAATATTATGTTTGTATTGGTTTTCAATTTTTATTTTATAAGTAATGGTTTCCTTTAAGCATTGAATGAGAGACATTAACCTGCTTCCACCCTCATCTGCATACACAGTGACAGTGTTGTTTCTGTGCCCTATCCAGTGTACACAGATGACTCATAGCTCATCAGAGTCTCTTTAGAAGGGTATGGGCCCCATGTTAAGAACTTGTAATGTATGACACTACTCTTAAATGTTTGCTGCTGTTAGTACTTACAAAATTACTTTGAATAAAGCTGAATTCTACTAATTTTATCATTTAATAGTATTTTTAAAGTATATCTTTACTAAACCCTTTTGTAGAGCAAAAGTTGTATCATTCTTTTTCATATGAGGAGACCGGTATTCAGCATGGTTAGATTATCACTGAATTCGGTTAGTGTGGATGAGTTTAGTCAAGTTCTCTTGCTATTACGCCAGGCAATCTTTCTATTATTGCTGCTTAACTGTCGTTTTTGATGTTTCATTCCCACAGGAGCAGAAACATATTTGAATTACATAACTGATTTTTAGACAATAAAAAATACCAATCAGTCCATACCATGCCCCAAATTAACACTAGAAAACAAACGTTCATTGCAATCCTCTCTAAAGGACCACTTTGTCTCTCAAAAACATGAAACAAAACAAGATAGAACAAATAAAAAACAAAGGATATCAGGTAGAGAATAAAGGGAAGAAAAATTATTTTGCTATCCTTTTCGTTTTTTCTCAAATGCTAAGAGAAGCAAATCCATCAAACTTACACAAATACACACAGTTATCATTGGAAAGCTGTGTACATTCATTGCTTAAGACTAAATTAAAAGTGTAGTAGAGGACTTCCCCGGTGGTGCAGTGGTTGGGAGTCTGCCTGCCGGTGTGGGAGAGGAGGGTTCGTGTCCCGGTCCGGGAGGATCCCACATGCCACGGAGCGGCTGGGACCGTGGGCCATGGCCGCTGAGCCTGCGCGTCCGGAGCCTGTGCTCCACAATAGGAGAGGCCGCAGCAGTGAGAGGCCCGTGCACCAGAAAAAAAAAAAATGTAGTAGACAATGCCACTCAAAAGAAAAAAAAAAAAACTAGTGAAGCCTGAGTTAATAAATACTTTTTTTTGTTTGTTGACTCTGTGGTCACTTTGATGCCAAGAATGATAATTAGCTGGAAAGAAAATGGCTTGTTGTTTAGTTTTCTGACGTTCTAGCACAGTTAAGCAATCTTCAGTATCTCAAAATAAATTCATCATTAACAAATTACCAATGTTTGTAAAACAATCAAATCCCGATTTGAAATAATCAAGAAAATATTGTATATATAATAGAACATGGTTTTAAGATATAGATATATTTGTTGAAATTTGTTTGGAAAATTTTTAACAATTTTAAAATGCAATACTTTTGCCCTTCATACTTATTCATAGATCTGCACTGTAAAAAACGAACCAGCAAAGCTCATGGAAAATCTCATGAATTCTTATACACATAGTCACATTATAAGCTTTAAAAAACAAATTTCACAATTCAAAGCATTTTTCCCTAATTGTTTTTGAACCCAAGTTTTAAAAATTTGATCATCTTGATGTCAAAATAAAGGTAAGGGAAAATGTTGCTTTTATAGGATGACACTGATTGTTCTGGAATCTAATTGTTTCAAATTGTGCTACTTCAAGACTCATTAGTCTGGTTGTTCTAATAATCTAGGAGCTAATTAGAAAGACTGCTTTTCTTTTACTGGTTTTAAGGTGATTTATTAGGTAATTGGTATTCCAAAACATCTTTTATTTTCTTTGTTTTTCCTAAATTAAGTAAAATTATCTATATGCTTAAATTATGTTTTATACTCATTTTTATATACTCAGTATTTCTATAGTCATAAGTAATTTACAAACATGTTTTCTATAAATCAATTTATTAAAAATGTTCACTTCCTATGAATATTAGTAGTAGATTCTATTATAAAAGACTATACAGTAAAATGTGGTTTTTTTAAAAATGAAAAATAGATTAATTTATAGTAATACATATTATAGAAAATGATTTGGATAAACTTCAATAGGACCACTATATTCTAGGGAAAATATTCACATTGACGAATCATTAACATGTCATCTGTAATGGATACAAAGTACCTGGATATTTATTTATTGACAAATTTATTCACAGTATTTCCAAAAGACAGTTACTACATCAGTATCAAGGAACCAGCTTTTAATAAGATGATTTCTTATCAATCAGCATGCCCTCTTATATGTTCATAACAGAAGCACTTTTTTTTTCAGTTTTTGCAAATAATTATTTTCCCTCTATCTTTTGCCTTTATTTTTAATTAAAATTTATTGATATACCAAAAATGTATAGGATTTGTGAATATATTTACTTGTAATGGAAAACATTTACTAAATTTGACACTGTTTTCAATCATTTTATTTTTTAAATAGAATTTGCTTCTTCATCCTTTGTCTTTTAAGTTTCTGAGAGTGTGTGACATGTAAAATTAATTTCTTATCTTTTGGGTATCATCACCTCATAATATTTTTCATATTAATTCTATTACATTTAAGAATAGAGAGTCTTGTACTAGTCCTAGAATTCAAGTCTCTATTAGACATTTAGATGAAGTATTTTGGTCAAAAAGCACACGTTATTTGCCATAGCTGTATACGTATATATGTACACACATTAATGGCAGAACTATCCCAACTAGTGCTGAAATATAAGTGGGATTATCTTTTGCAATTTGAGAAAAAATTATTTACCTCTAAATATTTATAAATGTTCTAATTAAAGAGGACCTCTGAAAATTATCATACCTATCTTTCTCTAAAATATATTAATTGTACATAACTGAAGAAAATAAAGAAACATGCAAAGAAATAACAAAATGAGATGGAGTTTTCCTTACAGTGGTCTTCAATATTATTAAAAATACGAGAGAGAGAGAAGAAGAGATCTAAGATAGTCGGGTAAGAGAAAGAGAGCAGGGTTTAACTTGGTTTGCATGGACAGATATCCCAATTTTATTTACTGATATTGCATCTACATTTTCTATAATTCTCCAATAAAAATATCACAGAATCTTGGGAAAATAACTGATTTGAGATCTTGAACAGGAAATATAAAATGCTCCTATGTATCAGTCTGGTTCCAATTGAGAGAGACAATAATTAAAATGAAGGAAGTTTAATATAAAGAAGTATTAAGCTATAATAGGGGAGTAACTATAAAGATGTAATGAGAACTCCAAAGGGTACTCTGGGGTTCAGTGAAATCATCTAAGGACAGACAAATGTGGAAGGGAGACAAGCTTCAGATGTCCTTGGAGGAGGTGTGGTTGCGGCATCTTGCACGCACGGCAAAGGAATTCACTGGGCTAGAACCAGTCCACATTCTCCAGGCAAACATGGATAATTCTCCAGGGTACAACTGGGCTGGTGGTTGGAAATGCAGAGGGAATTGGGAGACCACTGCAGGTGCAAGGCCGGGAGCACACAGTGACGACACTGGCAAGGGTGTAAGACCTCCTCTGGCTTGGGCTGGAGTCCTATTGTTGCCAAGGGAATGTACATTTGGGACTTTGGGAACTGTGCTTGTGTTTAGGTAAAGCAATACATGTATTTCCACACATCCAGTTAGCTGGTCAACCGTGCAGCATGAGAAAGGGAAAAGCAAAAATGCTACACACATAGAACCAGGAAGAGGAGCCCTTTTCCTCCTGCAATGTGCATTCAGTGCCCTTTATTGATAAGACTCAACCTTGCACTCACAATAAAAGATGCTCTAATGGGCCAATCCATTATCATAGTTTCACAGTGCCAGTTCTTTTTAAGCAGGTAGTGAAGGATGAATGTGCAGCTAGGAAGCAATAATTTGGTAAGTGGCAGAGCCTAGAACATATTGCTGTACCAAAAACGATGAAAGCAATCAAAGACTAATAGGTCATGTCTAAAGTACACAGAAACGGACACAAATTCTGAAGATCTATTTTTCTTAACATCACCCATTTATAAATCTGTGATATAGATTGCTTACATTCTTTTCTTTTGTTTTTACTCGAGTGTATGTATGTGTACCCATGCAAGTGCACATATCTTTATTTTTTAAACTAGCATGGCTCTGGGTTTTTTGAACATCAAAGAGGACTTCTCTTTGTGTGTGTGTGGGGGGAAGGAGAATGTGTGGGAGAAAAAAGAGTGAACTTCACTTTGGGATTCTTAGTATAAACAAATTCACACCAAGTCTATTGTCCTTGGCAGAAAGTCTCCCCTCAGATTTTACTATTAAGAAGTTTTATGTTTCTTACTCCAATATTTTCTAAATTACATATTCCCTATATTTTATTCTTCATTCTTCTTTTAGCAATTAACTTTGGGGAATCTCAGGCTGAGAGGTGTATCACAAAAGGCTCCTCTTTCTCATTACATTCCCTTTCTCATCTGCAATCGAAAGGTGAGATTCTTTCCTCTCTGCTTTCACCACCCAAATTTTCTGTTTGCCATCTGGGGAAGTATATGCTGTTTCTTCATCTTCTCTTGGCTTAAGCCAGAATTTACACTATGTGACATGTATAGTTCTCATTGTATGTTTTGATGGTGTAGCCACTTCTTTATTTTATTGATTATTTATTTTTTATTTTTAATAAAAAAATTTTCTCTGAAAAAATTTAAACAGAATGTTTAAATTGTAAGATAAATTGATTATTCCCCAAATTATGTGACTTTTAAGGAAACTGATTTACTACACTTAAAGTATCATTTATTAGATTTACATGAATTATTTACGTGATTTTTTAAAAAGTTGCCTATTTGTTGATGTGTCCAGGTAACCAGGTATGTTTGAAATGCTTGAGAAACTTAGATATATCAAATTTTTAAGCATAGATCTATTTGTAACACCAAGTTTAAAGAGATGTCTAAGCCCAATGTCTATAGAAGAGATGGGTCCCAGTTCACTTGCATTCTGTTTTTGAATCTTTCTATCCTATATTGTATGTTCACAGGTTTCTAAATCAGTTTGCTTTTGGATCTAGAGGACAGTGTGCTGCATTGTGGAGAGTATCTGAAAGTTTTATGTTTAACCTTTCACTTTATCAAAAACCCTGGGTATAAATCCATTTAAAATAGATATTTTAAGTTTAAATTCATTTGTACATTTATAATTATTTTTTATTATTTTTAAAAATATTTAGGAAATACTTATAGGCAAGATTTGAGAATTATTTCCAGAATAAAATGTATTCTAGCATAAACTTAGCTGAATAAATTTCACAAGACATTTTAAGACCCATGTAAAATCCAAATTGTCTCCAACTAGCTTTATTGATAAATTCAAGCCTACTTAGAATAATTGATTTTATAGTATATATACTTATTCGGTATTTTGAAAACTAGTTTATAAATTTTTTAAATGTTTTATGACATTTAATAGGATACCTTAAAAAATGTAAAGTTATTGTGTACTGGAAATGAGACACTCAAAGAAGAATTTAATTTAAACTCTACATTTTAAAAATGAGAAAAAGGTAAGCTCCTCATGAGAAAATGTGTGAAAAAAATTGTGAAGGGCTTCCCTGGTGGCGCAGTGGTTGAGAGTCCGCCTGCCAATGCAGGGGACACGCGTTCGTGCCCCTGTCAGGGAAGATCCCACATGCTGTGGAGCGGCTGGGCCCGTGAGCCATGGCCGCTGAGCCTGCGTGTCCGGAGCCTGTGCTCCGCAACGGGAGAGGCCACAACAGTGAGAGGCCCGCGTACCGCAAAAAAAAAAAAAAAAAATTGTGAAGTAATGATAAGTTATTTCAAAATGAGTATGCTCTCATAAGTCTTTACATACTTAGTAATTCATTTGAAATTGAGTTTCACTTGTGTTGATGTCTGATATATTTTATATATCATTTTATCTTTATCTTCATGATGAATGGGAAAATAAAAATTAATTAAAATTATCTATTCTATGGAATCACAAAAGATAATTTTTCTTTATTGAACTGACAATGTGCAAAGGATTTACTCGTGAATCCTGACTGTTAGCAGATTTTTCAAACATTTGAGGAATTTGGAAGTAGCAAATGTGAAGTTTACATATTTTTTTAAAGAAAGAAATTTAAATTATACAGAATTTACAGCATTAAAGCATGGAATTAATATAGCTAAATAACTCTTATTTTTATCATTTCAAAGTGGGAGGAATACATAGCAAAAGTTATTCTGTATAAAACAAGGCAATGTTTCGACGTCGGCAATTTATTATGGATTCTTACCTGACCAGAGACTGCGTTTTCACAAACGTAAGTCTCATAGTATTCGGAGAACTCAGGAGCATGATCATTGATATTGAGAACTTGCACATACACAGGGACTGCAGAAATCTGTTCTATACTATCTGCAAATTGAATAAACAGAATGAAAATAAAGAATGCTAATGCTGTCTTTAGGGGAAACATGGTCATGAAAACTGCATTAGAGGCTACATGGTACATTTTTATTATACTTGAATAAAAGCTGAGGACAGGATAGCTATATAATTCATCTATTATTCAACAATACAGCCTAGAAAAAATGTTCTCAACACATTCAGCTCAACCAATATTAATCCAGTGCCTTGTATCTGCTATGGACTGTAGGAGCTCTTGAGGAAAAGTAGTAAAAGTAAAGGAGATAGTCAGGTACATGAGAACTTTTGTTTTTAAATCCAGGAACTATTGAACATATTTGTATTAACCCTGGCCTCTACGAACTGAATGCCAGTAGCACCCTCCACTCTAGTTGTGATGATCTAAATTGTCTTCAGACATGGTCAAATGTACTAGGAGGCAAAAATGCCTGCAGTTGAGACGTGTTGCTCTATCATAACTTTCACAAAGGCGCTCGCTCACCAGAAATGAGGAGAATGATGATTTAGTCCATGTGTTAAATATGAAACACAGAGCCAGTGATGGTGGAAGGATGAAAAATAGTGGGATGTTAGCCTCTTCTAGAACCTAATCTGGCAATGGATAGTAAAAGTTAAACTACATATATCTTTGACCCAGTCATTAGTTTGGGAAACCTATGCTACAGTCCAAGACACCAATATATAAGAGTATGTAATCCAATGTATTTATTCCAGAATTGTATGCATCCCAACCAAACAACTGGAAGTAACCCAAAAGGGATTGGGGAAATAAATTACCACCAAACTATGAAATTGTGCATGCTTATTAAAAATGAATGCATCAATGTAACACATGTAGTAATATCATGAACATTAAAAATGTATTTTAATCTTGGTTCTCAATTTGAGAAAAATGCTCACCACTGTTTGTCTCAGTTGGTTTACTGTAAAATGGAAATGATACTAGTAACTAGCTTATAGAACTGTTATAAAGATTAAATGAATTAATGCATATGAAACATTTAGAGGATCACTTAACATATAAATAAGC
The DNA here is from genome assembly GCF_949752795.1 of Hyperoodon ampullatus. Lineage (NCBI taxonomy): Eukaryota > Metazoa > Chordata > Mammalia > Artiodactyla > Ziphiidae > Hyperoodon > Hyperoodon ampullatus. The sequence continues at coordinate 79,581,126 of NC_136926.1, forward strand.
AATAAACATTAAATACTATTATTTTATTTATCTACTAACCAGAAGTGATATACATGATGTTTTGTGAAGTGCTAAAAAACAATTTGTAGCATAAGGTATTGTATATTTGTATATCATTATTTTAAATCTTTCTTTTTATTTTAAAAAGCCGTGGGAAGGTACATATATTGAAGAGTGGGGAGAGGGAGTTTCTTTTGTTTGTCTCAGTGTTTTTATTTATAATCTTACATGCTCTTTTTTTTTTAAATCACAAAGCATTATATTTGCGATTGTAATTCGTAAGGGCAAATACATATTAAAAAAAAAAAAAAATGGAGGCTTAACTCTCCCTGTTGAAAATTAGGGAAAAGTCTTTCCTTCCTTCCTCTTCTTAGAACATTTACTTTAGAAAAGCTTGTAAACTGTTTTTCTATCTCTTTTAAATGTATGTAAACCTTTTAAAATTGAGATAAACCTCTTGCCAACTTTATAACCCAGGCCTGTCTTTCTCCAGTCCTGGGAGCCAGTTCCTTGAAATAAAGACATCAACGAAGATAACACTTTTTTATCCCAGTTTCTGTGGGAGGGTAGGAGCCTAACTTCAGCAAAGGTCTTGACCCTAAGATGCAAAACTACCTCTTGTCATAAACATATAAAAGTTTAGGTTTCAGTTAGCAAACAAACACAGATGGTCACTCCAACTACCTAGTGAATTTAGGATAAACTGTATGGCACATGGTGATGTGAAGTTCTCCTACTTTAAGGCCAGTAATGGTTTATCTTGAGAACATGTCTGCAGTGGGTTATATCTGCTTGGCTATGTAAAAAGCTGAGATTTCTTTCTGATTTGGCAATTTCTTATCAATTTACTGGGATGCACATCAAATTCTGGTTTAATGATTTTCAATTATAAAACTGTTTCTATTTCACCTCGTGAAGAGGTTTTCCAGGTTGGGATAAAATTTTTGGTTGTAATTGTTTTTAACTAATAAATAACAGTGGCAATTATGATAGAAATTGCAGCTTTCAACTCATTAAAATTAAAATTTGCAAGTTTTATTGCATACAAAAGAAACCCATGGCCTTTAGAAAATACATAAACCATTAAGAATTATGATGATGAGACTCTTCTCTATTGTGTTACATTCAGGATAAAATTGATTAAGAAACATTAAATATGAAAATATATTTCTAGATATTTCAAGATGAAATTATTCAAAACTTAAGTCTAATATTTTTTATGGTTTAAATATATATCACTATAGAACAACTTTCTGCATAAGTAAGTAAAATGGAAAAAGTATATCAGTTACAAATAAATTTAAGGAAAATTAGTAAAAAATTCATTTAAAATTTTTATCTATTTTTCTGAAAAATCTATTTAAAATCAAGTTCAAATTAAACCTTTGGCATGACTATAAAAAGCATACACATATCTTCACAGATTCATTTTAAAGTAGTTAGTTGTCTTATTCACTTAGTTGGCATGCTGATAAATAGCTTGTTGCTTAATTTGGGATGTTTCCAGGAAAAAGATTAAGCAGAGTGAACTTCATTTGCTGGGAAAACTAATGTGAAAATGGAACATCTCTTTCCTGTAATCAGCATAATTGTTATGTCACAAGATTCTAGGTAGTTAACACATGCAGCAAGTACTTTTTGTAACAAATATATATGAAGCCTTGTTTTCCACTGTTTAGGTGGTTTGTTTATATTACTATGTCTTAAGTGACTTAAATGGTCAAACAATTATTTTGATATCAATATTATGGTAATGAGAAATTGGGACTTACAATTATTTTCTACAAAATTGTTCTAAAATGAGTTTAATAATGTGGATTAAAAATGAATCAAGAGACAGAGGGAAAAATACATGAAAATTGGTTACTTAGTGTTACATAAGTTCTTTCTAAGCAGTTTCCCTTAAAATGAAATAAACATTTTCAAAAATATATCTTCAAAGATGAGTGAAATGATAATTAACTTTGTGGGGTTTTGAAAATATTTATCTGATTATATTTTATTTTGGAATTTTATTCCCCATCCTGTAACTTTTCAACTTGATAAAAATAACAATGGGAATATCAAATCTCTCTTTTTCTAAACGAATTTTTTTATTTTGAGGAAACTGATCTTATAGCACCAGAAGCAGATCAGCATGAACTGTGTAATTGCTATACTCGATAACATTTCAAATCACTTATTTCTAGAACAGTGATTAACTTCTCAGTAATAAATTCCATGTAATATAAATATATTCAGCTTATATTCATTTTGCCTTTCACAGGCATTTTTTCCTTAACCATATTTTTAATCTTCTTTTATTTATAAATTTTGTTTTAATACAATATTTGTGTCTAACAATACAAATAATATATTTTAAAGACTCTGCTTTTTAATAACAAATTGTAGTACTTCTAATTTAACAGAAATTAATGATATAGTCTTACAAAAAAAACCCTTATATATAAACTAAGATTACAGTGGCTAATTATTTACATAAATTCAGTAAAACATGCTCTTAATGTACAGTGGAGAAAGGACAGCCTCTTCAATAATTGGTGTTGGGAAAACTGGACAGGGACATGTAAAAGTATGAGATTAGATCACTCCCTAACACCACACACAAAAATAAGCTCAAAATGGATCAAAGACCTAAATGTAAGGCTAGAAACTACCAAACTCTTAGAGGAAAACATAGGCAGAACACTCTGACATAAATCACAGCAAGATCCTTTTTGACCCACCTCCTAGAGAAATGGAAATAAAAACAAAAATAAACAAATGGGACCTAATGAAACTTCAAAGCTTTTGCACAGCATAAGAAAGCATACACAAGACAAAAAGGCAACCCTCAGTATGGGAGAAAATATTTGCAAATGACAAAGGATTAACCTCCAAAATTTATAAGCAGCTCATGCAGCTCAATAACAAAAAAACAAAAAACCCCATCCAAAAATGGGCAGAAGACCTAAATAGACATTTCTCCAAAGAAGATATACAGACTGCCAACAAACACATGAAAGAATGCTCAACATCATTAATCATTAGAGAAATGCAAATCAAAACTACAATGAGATATCTTCTCACACCAGTCAGAATGGCCATCATCAAAAAATCTAGAAACAATAAATGCTGGAGAGGGTGTGGAGAAAAGGGAACACTCTTGCACTGCTGGTGGGAATGTGAATTGGTACAGCCACTATGGAGAACAGTATGGAGGTTCCTTAAAAAACTACAAATAGAACTACCATATGACCCAGCAATCCCACTACTAGGCATATACCCTGAGAAAACCATAATTCAAAAAGAGTCATGTACCAAAATGTTCATTGTAGCTCTATTTATAATAGCCCAGAGATGGAAACAACCTAAGTGTCCATCATCGGATGAATGGATAAAGAAGAAGTGGCACATATATACAATGGAATATTACTCAGCCATAAAAAGAAATGAAATTGAGCTATTTGTAATGAGGTGGATAGACCTAGAGTCTGTCATACAGAGTGAAGTAAGTCAGAAAGAGAAAGACAAATACCGTATGCTAACACATATATATGGAATCTAAGAAAAAAACCAAAAATGTCATGAAGAACCTAGGGGTAAAACAGGAATAAAGACACAGACCTACTTGAGAATGGACTTGAGGATATGGAGAGGGGGAAGGGTAAGCTGTGACAAAGCGAGAGAGAGGCATGGACATATATACACTACCAAATGTAAGGTAGATAGCTAGTGGGAAGCAGCCGCATAGCAGAGGGAGATCAGATGGGTGCTTTGTGACTGCCTGGAGGGGTGGGATAGGGAGGGTGGGAGGGAGAGAGACCCAAGAGGGAAGGGATATGGGAACAGATGCATATGTATAACTGATTCAGTTTGTTATATAGCAGAAACTAACATACCATTGTAAAGTAATTTTGCTCCAATAAAGTTGTAAAAAAAAATGCTCTTTCAATAGTTGAAGGCTACTTTACGTAGAAACACATTTTTCAAAGATGTCCAGTCTTCCTTTGAACTGATTTGAATTCTTTTCTCAGCAGTCTTTTAAGTAATGATATAAATAATTTGTTCTCAGAAATATCCAGTGAATAAAAGTTTCTTGCTTTTAGACAAACATCTTTGTGTTTTCTGACACCAAAAGCCTTGGTGTTTCTTCTGTGCAGCAGGCATTTACTCCCCTGCAACATTTGCTCCCCATCATTTATCGTTTAGTTAAACAGAAAACTCAAAACCCAGACCCAGTCCTTCTGCAGTTTCCAAAGAGCTATTCAATGTATGACAAAAAATATGCAAGAGATGCTTTGTACTCCACCGTCTCATCAGCCTACTGCTCAGTAAGGTGAGGAGTAAGATATATGTTCAAAGACTTTCAAAGAACAAGCCAAGAAAGGAAACATGATGAATAAAATTCCATGCAAAATCAGTTTTGAAAGGATGCAATCTAAAACATTGAAAACTCACAAATTGAATCCTTTACTGTACTATATTAAAACCATTGAGTAAGTAATAGGGAAGATTTTGATAATCCTTTCCATTGTGTTTTATCCATTTTTTTGAGCCTGAATGAATATGGTTGATCTAATTCTGACTGAGAATTCTGAAGACACAATCTAAGTGGTAAACTGGGATGATTTTATCTAGTTTTGCAACCTGAAAATGGAATCATCTGCCTCTCTGTGAAAAAAAACTGGTCACTACTGGTTATTAAAGATGTGACTATCAGCACTGCTGACACAATGAGTTTAATATGAACACATTTTACTGGGAAATATTTTATATGTCCAGTTTGAAAAAACTTACAAATTTATATTCAGTTTTTAAAAATTGATTTAAAAATGCATTCATGAAAAATATGGTAAGAACATATAATTATATAATTAAAATTTCTTAGAATTTCAAGGGATTTTTTTGTTTAATTCTTGTGTTTTTTTGAATTTTCCATGATTTATTTCTTGCATTGAACATTAGTTATTGCCATAAAAATAAAGATATTTAGTGGTAAGTATATAAATAAGCTGTAGTAAGAATGTGCAGACATTTTGAATTTAAAATAATAAATTAAATACACGTGTATGAATTGACACATAAAATACCATTTAATTCTAATTTCAGCAACACTTTAGCTTTTGTCTCTATGTTTAGAGATTACTGAATGGTTTAAAAAATATGGGGAACGAATATGTGGTTCCCAAATGAGTACTTACATTTTTCTGTGGCTGTAACACTTAGGTTATACCAAGCACTAATCTCTCGATCAAGAGGGTTAGTTGTGAAGACTGTACCATTGTCATCAATACTGAACACTTTGCTTCTAGTAATAGAATACCTGCACACACACAAATAATTCCTTAATTTTATTATTTTCCCCATATAATACTCTTTAAAGAGTGTATAATACTCTTTTTAAGCAATAAGATATTATCAGATCCACACTCTACACAGCTAATGCAATGCTGAACAATTTTCAGAAAGGTAAATTCTACATTTAAGATTCAACTCAATGGAGACAGGAAAAAAAAAAAAAGCATCAAAACCCTAAAACAGCTCTAGACTTCAATTTACACGTGTGAAATCTAAACACATGTCACTCATTCTCATTCCCAGAAGAGAATTTTCATAAGTGAATGACTTGGTTAAAAAGAAATGGCAAAATGTCTTTTGCAAAATGAAGAGAAGTACAAATAAATGGGGGTAAAAATTAAAGCTTGTGAAACATGTTTTTCCTTTGAAGCAATGTAAAACAAATTCTCAGTTTAGGCTGCTGAGTCTCCTTGCTACACCACATAGTTGCTTTCTAAATCTGTACATCATATTATAATTACTTGATTGCTGACATATGAGAAATATTTGTTTTTGTTTAAGGAAATAATTAGATAATATCTAATAAAAATAAAGTATGTATTTATTACATATATTTATATATGTATATATATGTGTGTGTACACATATAAACATATCTATATATATACATATATAAACATATATACATATATAAACATATCTCCTAAAAGTGAGGAAGTAAGGATATTAGGTGTAATGTGCTATTATTAGATCATGCATGGAAAGAAGCCAGGTAATAAAATTCTCTCATGCAAAAGCCCGGAAAATAATCTCAAATTCCACAATGAAAGAAGACTTTGAAGTACTCAGCATGTCTTATCTGCTTGCAAGTGATTAATAATAAAAATTAAAGAAGAGTAATAACTAGAGTTCAGTGATGCCTTCTCATTGCATATATATTCCTAAAGATTTTGATAAGACATCAATGAGATTTACCATAATTATGTGGCAAAAGATGAGAATATTTTAATCTTGAATTGACAGTTCTCTAAAAATATCACACTAATTTGTAGGTTGGTGTTGAGGGGGAAATTAAAACAGAAACTACAAAGAATTAAGCTTTAAAAGAATTCAGTTTTAGCTCTACTCATTTTTAAACCTTTATAAGCAATTTGCTTACATATCCACATGTGGTCACATTTCCTACTTAGATTTGTTGACAAAATGAAACAATAGTTTAATATTTTGTAGTAAAGGTACAGAATATCCTGTTTCTATAATACACCCTTCCAAATAAAACCAACAAAAAGTTTGAGATTATTTCCTTATAAAAGTTTTTAAAAATTATGACCCTGAGTCATCAGTAACATTTTAAATAATAGTGAATACACACCATTTAAGAAAGGAAAGAAGTCTGTAATACATATTAGAAAGAGCTTGAACTAAAACGCTTAAAATATAAAGTTTTAATCTTTGGTTTGCTTCATAAAGCAAAGTATTTTTAAAATACTCTTCATTCCTCTAAAAATGCTGAGTGAATAGAATGTGGCTATGTAATGTTTTCTCACTGCTAAGAGCTCTTGACAGAATGATAGAAACAAATGATTCTTCCATACATATAAGGATGCCTTTATATCGGGTTCTTAATTTTCGTACGCCTCTACTATTCCCACTTCCCAGAAGAAAAACTGAGGCACATAATAGCCAAGCCCAAATACAAAGCCTAGAGATTCTCAAGTAGGTGCAACTCCACCAGATCTTTCAAGAATTTTAAAGTACTTTTTTAATGTACAGGTGAAAGATGTTTAAAGACAGCCTCTTCCACTGGTGAAAGATATCCCTGTCATTCGTGAACTAAATACAAACCTGCTTCTGGCTCCTGAGCTGGGCTCTTTCTCACAAACCTGATTACTCAGATTATTTGTCCTTTTATGTGAATATTGGTAGTTTCTTTCAAGGAATTTCAAGGAATTGGTCTGAATTCATAGGTGTAGAGTTGTTCATAGTATTTCCTTATAATATTGTTTAATATCTATGGGTTCAATAGTTATGTGCCCTCTTCCATTTCTGATAATGGTAATTTTTGTCTAATCTCTTCTTTCCCTCTTGGCTGTCTGGTTAGATTGATCATTTTTACCAGTGTTTTGGAAGAAACAGCTTTTCATTTCACTGTATTTCTCTATTTTCAATTTCACTGCTCCTGCTCTAATGTTTTTTAACTTCTTTTTTCTTTTCCTTTTTTTGCTTGCTTGAATTTAAATTGCTCTTCTTTTTCTAACAGAAAAAACTATATTCTTTCTCATATTTATGAAATATTATAAAATTTGACTATAGGCTTAGTTAAAAAGGAAAGTTTAATAATGTCCAAAGAATGAATCATCCACAGTAGTGGCAAAAGAATATATGCCCTATATGTGGAATCTAAACAATATGGTAATACAGAGAATGGGGATAAAATGAAAATCATAAGGAAAATTTCTTGTGAAGTTTCTCATAATTGTATGATGGAGTTTTTATTACAGACTGCTTCTAAGCTCTAATTCCCAGCACATTAGGCTCCTTGAAGCAACTGTATCATCTCACTTTCAGGTCTAGATTCTGCGTTCTTCCTTCATACCTGCCCCCAGTTCTCTTAAGCAGTTACCATATAGCTTATTATAATAATTTATACAAAGGCAAACTTACTTCTCAAGTTTGTCTGCTCTTGACAATGACAAGAATATTTCGTTAAACAAGTTGATTTATCACACATAAGACTTGCTGAAAATGATCCTGGAAATGCCTATGCTTCACAGAAACATGAGGTGATATTCAGGAGGAAAACCTGAGTAATATAAGTTATTGGAAGTAGGTATATTTTACCCTGCTTACTATGTGTTAATCTCTTTTTCCCAAGCAATGGAACATCGCTGAGGGGAAAAGCAATGCATTTCCCCTATATTATCATTCCCTTTGCTTTCTATATATCTTGCCATGGGGTGAGTATTAAGGAAGAGATATTATCAAATTAAAACTCAAATTGAAATTATTTAGTATTTTCTGGATCTTTTGCTTCCAAAAAAAAGGGGAAACCTCCTGAAATGTGTTCTTGTGGACTTTTTAATATAAATTTGATATTGAACATTTGCTACATAAAACTATACCACATGGAAAGAAATCTGTGAACCTATTATTTAAGCATAATATTATTTGAAAGACACTCTCAATGAACGTCCATAAGAGACATTGAAAGATATTCTTTTTGTAGGCTCTCACAAACTGTTTTTAAGAGTAATTAATTTTGTGGGTATTCCCTGGTGGTCCAGTGGTTAGGACTCCGTACTCTCACTGCGGAGGGCCTGGGTTCAATCCCTAATCAGGAACTAAGATCCCACAAGCCAAGTGGTGCAACCGAAAAAAAATTTGTAATTTAAATAAATAAATAAAGTTCAGTTACAGAAAGAAGAACAAAAAAAACCCCCAAAGTTAGCAGAAGGAAAGAAATCATAAAGATCAGATCAGAAATAAATGAAAAAGAAATGAAGGAAACAATAGCAAAGATCAATAAAACTAAAAGCTGATTCATTGAGAAGATAAAAAAATCCTGATAAAACATTAGCCAGGATTATGAAGAAAAAAAAGGGAGAAGACTCAAATCAATAGAATTAGAAATGTAAAGGGAGAAGAAACAACTGACACTGCAAAAGTACAAAGGATCACGAGAGATTACTACAAGCAACTATATGACAATAAAATGAACAACCTGGAAGAAATGGACAAATACTTAGAAATGCACAACCTTCTGAGACAGAACCAGGAAGAAATAGAAAATATGAACAGACCAATCACAAGTACTTAAACTGAAACTGTGATTTGAAATCTTCCAACAGGGCTTCCCTGGTGGCACAGTGGTTGAGAGTCTGCATGCCGATGCAGGCGACACAGGTTCATGCCCCAGTATGGGAAGGTCCCACATGCCACAGAGTGGCTAGGCCCGTGAGCCATGGCTGCTGAGCCTGTGCATCTGGAGCCTGTGCCCCACAACGGGAGAAGCCACAACAGTGAGAGGCCCTCGTACCGCAAAAAAAAAAAAAAAGAAAAAAATTTTCAAACAAACAAAAGCCCAGGACCAAATGGCTTCACAGGCGAATTCTATCAAATATTTAGAGAAGAGCTAACACCTATCCTTCTCAAACTCCTCCAAAATACAACAGAGGGAGGAACACTCCCATAATCACTCTGTGAAGCCACCATCACTCTGATAACAAAACCAGACAAAGATGTCACAAAGAAAGAAAACTACAGGACAATATCACTGATGAACATAGACGCAAAAATCGTCAACAAAATATGAGACAACAGAATACAACATCACATTAAAAGGATCATATACTATGATCAAGTGGGGTTTATCCCAGAAATGCAAGGATTCTTCAATATATGCAAATCAATCAATGTGATACACCATATTAACAAACTGAAGGAGAAAACAATATGAACATCTGAATAGATGCAGAGAAAGCTTTTGACAAAATTCAACACCCATTTATGATAAAAATCCTCCAGAAAGTAGGCATAGAGGGAACTTTCCTCAACATAGTAAAGGCCATACATGTCAATCCCACAGCCAACAGCATCCTCAGTAGTGAAAAACTGAAACCATTTCCACTAAGATCAGGAGCAAGACAAGGTTTCCCAATCTTATCACTATTACTCAACATAGTTTTGGAAGTTTTAGCTACAGCAATGAGAGAAGAAAAAGAAATAAAAGGAATCCAAATCGGAAAAGAAGAAGTAAAGCTGTCACTGTTTGCAGATGACATGATATTACACATAGAGAATCCTAAAGATGCTACCAGTAAATTACTAGTGCTAATCAATGAATTTGGTAAATTAATGCACAGAAATCTCTTGCATTCCTATACACTAATGATGAAAAATCTGAGAGTGTAATTAAGAAAACACTCCCATTTACAACAGCAACAAAAAGAAAAAAGTATCTAGGAATAAACCTACCTAAGGAGACAAAAGACCTATAGGCAGAAAATTATAAGACACTGATGAAAGAAACTAAAGAGAACAGAAATAGATGGCGAGATATACCAAGTTCTTGGATAGGAAGAATCAATATTGTGAAAATGACTCTACTACCCAAAGCAATCTACAGATTCAATGCAATCCCTATCAAACTACCACTGGCATTTTTCACAGAACTAGAACAAAAATTTTCACAATCTGTATGGAAACACAAAGACCCCAAATAGCCAAAGCAATCTTGAGGAAGAAAAACAGAGCTGGAGGAATCAGGCTCACTGACTTCAGACTATACTATGGACCTAGAGTAATCAAGACAGTATGGTACTGGCACAAAAACAGAGATATAGATCAATGGAACAGGATAGAAAGCATAGAGATAAACCCATGCACATATGGTCACCTTATCTTTGATAAAGGAAGCAAGAATATACAGTGGAGAAAAGACAGCCTCTTCAATAACTGGTGCTGGGAAAACTGGACAGCTACATGTAAGAGAATGAAATTACAACACTCCCTAACGTCATACAAAAAAATAAACTCAAAATGGATTAAAGACCTAAATGTAAGGCAGACACCATCAAACTCTTAGAGGAAAACATAGGCAGAACACTCTATGACATAAATCACAGCAAGATCCTTTTTGACCAACCTCGTAGAGAAATGGAAATAAAAACAAAAATAAACAAATGGGACCTAATGAAATTTAAAAGCTTTTGCACAGCAAAAGAAACCATAAACAAGACAAAAAGAAAACACTCAGAATGGGAGAAAATATTTGCAAATGAAGTAAATGACAAAGGATTAATCTCCAAAACACACAAGCAACTCATGCAGCTCAATATCAAAAAAACAAACAACCCAATCCAAAAATGGGCAGAAGACCTAAATAGACAGTTCTCCTAAGAAGATATGCTGATTGCCAACAAACACATGAAAGGATGCTCAACATCATTAATCATTAGAGAAATGCAAATCAAACTTACAATGAGATATCCTCTCATACCGGTCTGAATGGCCATCATCAAAATATCTACAAACAGTAAATGCTGGAGAGGGTGTGGAGAAAAGGGAACACTTTTGCTCTGTTGGTGGGAATGTAAATTGATACAACCAGTATGGAGAACAATATGGAAGCTGTTTAAAAAATTACAAATAGAACTACCATATGACCCATCAACCCCACTACTGGGCATATACCCTGAGAAAACCATAATTCAAAAAGAGTCATGTACCACAATGTTCATTGCAGCTCTATTTACAATAGCCAGGACCTGGAAGCAACCTAAGCATCCATCAACAGATGAATGGATAAAGAAGATGTGGCACATATATACAATGGAATATTACTCAGCCATATAAAGGAACGAAACTGAGTTATTTGTAGTGAGGTGAATGGACCTAGAGACTGTCATACAGAGTGAAGTAAGTCAGAAAAAGAAGAACAAATACCGTATGCTAACACATATATATGGGATCTAAAAAAAAAAAAGAAAAAAAATGGTCAAAAGAACCTAGGTCAAGATGGAAATAAAGATGGAGACCCACTAGAGAATGGACTTGAGGATATGGGGAGGGGGAACGGTAAGCAGGGACAAAGTGAGAGAGTGGCATGGACAGATATACACTACCAAATGTAAAATAGATAGCTAGTGCGAGGAAGCTGCATGGCACAGGGAGGGGTGGGATAGGGAGTGTGGGAGGGAGGGAGATGCAAGAGGTAAGAGATACGGGGACATAAGTGTATGTGTGACTGATTCACTTTATTATACAGCAGAAGCTGGCACCCCATTGTAAAGAAATTATACTCCAATAAAGATGTTAAAATAAATAAATAAATAAATAAATAAACTTGGTTATATAGAAAAAAAAAAGAAAGAAAGCTGGAGTAGCAATACTCATATCAGATAAGACAGACTTTAAAATAAAGAATGTTATAAGAGACAAGGAAGGACACTATATAATGATCAAGTGATCAATCCAAGAAGAAGATATAACAATTGTAAATATTTATGCACCCAACATAGGAGTACCTCAATACATAAGGCAGCTGCTAACAGCTATAAAAGAGGAAATTAACAGTAACACAATAATAGTGGGGGACTTTAACACCGCACTTAAACCAATGGACAGATCATCCAAAATGAAAATAAATAAGGAAACAGAAGCTTTAAATGACACAATAGACCAGATAGATTTAATTGATAATTATAGGACATTCCATCCAAAAACAGCAGATTACACATTCTTCTCAAGTGCACATGGAACGTTCTCTGGGATAGATCACATCTTGGGTCACAAATCAAGCCACAGTAAATTTAAGAAAATTGAAATCATATGAAGCATCTTTTCTGACCACAACACTATGAGATTAGAAATGAATTACAGGGAAAAAAACATAAAAAACACAAACACATGGAGGCTAAACAATACGTTAGTAAACAACCAAGAGATCACTGAAGGAATCAAAGATGAAATCAAAAAATACCTAGAGACAAATGACAATGAAAACACAATGATCCAAAACTTATGCGATGCAGCAAAAGCACTTATAAGAGGGAAGTTTATAGCTATACAAGCTTACCTCAAGAAATGAGAAAAATCTCAAGTAAACAATATAACCTTACCCCTAAAGGAAGTAGAGAAAGAAGAACAAACAAAACCCAAAGTTAGCAGAAGGACAGAGATCATAAAGATCAGAGCAGAAATAAATGAAATAGAAACAAAAAAAACAATAGCAAAGATCAATAAAACTAAAATCTGGTTCTTTAAGAAGATAAACAAAATTGATAAACCATTAGCCAGATGCATCAAGAAAAAGAGGGAGAGGACTCAAATCAATAAACTTAGAAATGAAAAAGGAGAAGTTACAACAGGCACCACAGAAATACAAAGCATCTTAAGAGACTATTACAAGCAACTCTATGCCAATAAAATGGACAACCTGGAAGAAATGGACAAATTCTTAGAAAGGCATAACCTTCCAAGAGTGGACCAGGAAGAAATAGAAAATATGAACAGACCAATCACAAGTAATGAAATTGAAACTGTGATTAAAAATCTTCCAACAAACAAAAGTCCAGGACCAGATGGCTTCACAGGTGATTTCTATCAAACATTTAGAGAAGAGCTAACTCCCATCCTTCTCAAACTCTTCCAAACAATTACAGAGGAAGGAACACTCCCAAACTCATTCTATGAGGCCACCATCACCCTGATACCAAAACCAGACAAAGATACTACAAAAAAAGAAAATTACAGACCAATATCACTGATGAATATAGATGCAAAAATCCTCAACAAAATACTACCAAACAGAATCCAACAACACATTAAAAGGATCATACACCATGATCAAGTGGGATTTATCCCAGGGATGCAAGGATTGTTCAATATACGCAAATCAATCAATGTGATACACCATATTAACAAATTGAAGAATAAAAAACTTATGATCATCTCAATAGATGCAGAAAAGGCTTTTGACAAAATTCAACACCCATTTATGATAAAATGCTCTCCAGAAAGTGGGCATAGAGGGAACCTGCTTCAACATAATAAAGGCCATATATGACAAACCCACAGCAAACATCATTCTCAATGGTGAAAAACTGAAACCATTTCCTCTAAGATCAGGAAGAAGAAAAGGATGTCCACTCTCAGCACTATTATTCAACATAGTTTTGGAAGTCCTAGCTATGGCGATAAGAGAAGAAAAAGAAATAAAAGGAATACAAATTGGAAAAGAAGAAGTAAAACTGTCACTGTTTGCAGATGCCATGATACTATACATAGGGAATCCTAAAGATGCCACCAGCAAACTATTAGACCTAATCAATGAATTTGGTAAAGTTGTAGATACAAAATTAATGCACAGTAATTTCTTGCATTCCTACACACTAATGATGAAAAATCTGAAAGAGAAATTAAGGGAAAACTCCTATTTACCATTGCAACAAAAAGAATCAAATACCTAGGAATAAGCCAACTTAGGGAGAAAAAAGACCTGTATATAGAAAACTATAAGACACTGATGAAAGTAATTAAAGATGATACCAACAGATGGAGAGATATATTATTGTGAAAATGACTATACTACCCAAAGCAATCTACAGATTTAATGCTATCCCTATCAAATTACCAATGGCATATTTTACAGAACAAGAACAAAAAAATCTTAAAATTTGTATGGAGACACAAAAGACCCTGAAAAGCCAAAGCTGTCTTGAGGGAAGAAAACAGAGCTGGAGGAATCAGACTCCCTGATTTCAGACTATACTACAAACTACAATAATCAAGACAATGTGGTATTGGCACAAAAACAGAAACATAGATAAATGGAACAAGATGGAAAGCCCAGAGATAAACCCAAGCACCTATGGTCAACTAACCTATGACAAAAGAGGCAAGGATATACAATGGAGAAAAGACAGTGTCTTCAATAAGTGGTGCTGGGAAAACTGGACAGCTACATTTAAAAGAATGAAGTTAGAACACTCCCTAACACCATACACAAAATAAACACAAAATGGATTAGAGACCTAAATGTGAGTCCAGACACCATAAAACTCTTAGAGGAAAAAATAGGAAGAACATTCTTTGACATAAATCACAGCAAGATCTTTTTTGATCCACCTCCTAGAGTAATGGAAATAAAACCAAAAATAAACAAATGGGCCCTAATGAAACTTCAAAGCTTTTGCACAGCAAAGGAAACCATAAAAAAGATGAAAAGACAACCCTCAGAATGGGAGAAAATATTTGCAAATGAATCAACGGACAAAGGATTAATCTCCAAAATATATAAACAGCTCATGCAGCTCAATATTAAAAAAACAAACAACCCATTCCAAAAATGGGCAGAAGACCTAAATAGACACTTCTCCAAAGAAGACATACAGATGGCCAAGAAACACATGAAAAGCTGCTCAACATCACTAATTATTAGAGAAATGCAAATCAAAACTACAATGAGGTATCACCTCACACCAGTTAGAATGGGCTTCATCAGAACATCTACCAACAACAAATGCTGGAGAGGGTGTGGAGAAAAGGGAACCCTCTTGCACTGTTGGTGAGAATGTAAATTGATACAGCCACTATAGAGAACAGTAAGGAGGTTCCTAATAATTGAAAGTAGAACTACCATACAACCCAGCAATCCCACTACTGGGCACATACCCAGAGAAAACCATATTCAAAAAGACACATGCACCCCAATGTTCATTGCAGCACTACTTACAATAGCCAGGTCATGGAAGCAACCTAAGTGCCCAATGACGGACAAATGTATAAAGAAGATGTGGTACATATATACAATGGAATATGATTCAGCCATAAAAAGGAACGAAACTGGGTCATTTGTAGAGACATGGATGGACCCAGAGACTGTCATACAGAGTGAAGTAAGTCAGAAAGAGATAAACAAATATCGTATGTTAACGCATGTATGTGGAACCTAGAAAAATGGTACAGATGAACCAGTTTGCAGGGCAGAAATCGAGACACAAATGTAGAGAACAAACATATGGACACCAAGGGGGGAAAGCAGTGGGCGGGTGGGTGTGGTGGTGTGGTGAATTGGGAGATTGGGATTGACATGTATACACTGATGTGTATAAAATTGATGACTAATAAGAACCTGCTGTATAAAAAAAATAAAATAAAATAAAATTAAAAAAAAACAAAAATAAGAAAACACAACCTCTGTTAATATTTGGGTGTGCTCACTTATTTTTTTCATTTATTTTACATAATATTTTACTTGTAGTAAACCTATGACTCTAATGATTTTGTATTATTATTATTATTATTATTATTATTTTATTTTGTGTTATTTTTAAAGAATCATGCCATGTCTTTATGTTAATAAGCATCATTAGAAAGCATTCATCATTCATTGCCTTATTTACACCACCGAGATTAGATATTTAAATTGTTTTGACAATTTTATTTTTATAAAGAATAATATAATGAAAGCTTTAATCATGAAAGCATTTTTTAAAATTATGTATTCTTTAGTATTGTCAGAAAAACAAACAGGTTAATATACTCTTTAAAATCTAAACAATTAATTTACCAACTTGTATATACACACACATATATATATTCTACATATATACTTATATTCATTATTAAATTTACTGCTAATAAATAGGAAGTGTATCTACATATTAGAAGGCAGCATTTTATGATTAGGAATTACAGTGGAAAAGTGGGAGCATTGTCTGTCTCAGAAATTTAAAGAAGCTCTTCTTTGTGTCAGTAGCCCTTCCAAAGAGCAAAGCAGTACCCAGCACCTTAATAAATATATGGAAGTTTGTGTAAGTCCCTGGACTGTAAAGTATGGAAAATGGATGAGCAAGGGAAGGTGGTGGAAGGAAACACGTAACAGGTTTTGCTTTTATTTTTAACCAGAACTATGATGTGAGTACAAAAAAAAAAAAAAACAGAAAGAAAATATACTACCTGAATATAACAGACTAATTTAATAGAGGGTAAATATTGTTTAATTGCAACACAGAAATTTATTTCTAATTGATTGGGCTTACTTCAGTTTTACTCCTTTAGTGGTACCCTATAAATGCTTAGTTTATTTTTGAATATCATTTTAATTAAACAGTGTTTAGATGAACCACATTGTGATCAGCTTTGTTTCTGCTCTGATTTGGCATAATCAAGGGTTTCTTTTCCCTCACCTTCTTACCCCAATTAATAGAGAGTTGACTGCATCTAATTTTAGTTGATGATTGCCTCTTTCTTGCACATGTTTTCAAGTGCTTATTTCACTGCATCTTAACCAATAGTGAGGCTTCCTGTTTCACTTTGTTTAAACTGTTGCAAATTTTATAAGTACCTTAGAGAGAAATACAGATCTAGATATATCTTTGTTACATTAATATGAAATTTTATTTTCAAGCTAATCTGTGTTCCCTCATTTACTAATGCAAAGCTGGCCTTCCAGACATACCTGATAGGAGATTTCCTCTGATCTGGATCTGTGGCAGAGACGGTGCCTACAAATGATCCGTACGGGCTTCCTTCAAAGATTTCAAATATGTAATACGGGAGGAGGAAAACAGGAGGTTCATCAACATCTTCCACCTGGATCTTGATGAAAGTGGTGGAAGCTTCAGTATGGTATTTCCTGAGCTCCTCATCAACTCGGCGGTTTTTAACTTTTGCTCTAATACGATAGTGGTTCTGGTGCTCAAAGTCTACTTTCTGCAAAGAAATGCAGTGTACACAGAAAACTGGTATCAGTGACCCGAGGAATTACTTAAGAAAAAAAAAGTTTTTATTGTTAAATTAAATCTCAGTTGCTTTCCAGTTAGGTTTTACTATTTATGTTCTTGGATCCCTCTGATATCATTAAGTAGTTGCGTAGCAAATCCCTATGTGTATTTTGTTATTTATGTCTATTATAAAATGTTTTGGGTTAATAATTATATTTTTTATTTAGGATTAAAAGTATACTTTTCTGAGTATAAATATAGAGTTGAGAATTAATTTCCTGTTATTTAAGATAATTTCAAAAAGTTTCTCCTGTATATTAAAATCTTAAAAAAAACTACTCTACAATATAATTCAAAAGATCTCAGTAATAATTAACTCTCTCCTCAATTATATTTGAAATATATAGATATAAAATATAAATAACTGAGCTTTTTTCTTTATTTTTTCAGAAGTATCTTGCATAAAATTGATAAATAATTAGCTATTTGTATATTATTATTTGTTATTAATACTAAAATGTAGGTAATAATCATATATGTTAATATTCTAAAAAATGAAATATCTTAGAATTTTTTATAAAAGCACATATAATATATCTTTTCTTTTGCTCCCTAAACTAAATCACAGGGTCTTATTTTAATTACTTAACAAAGCAAAAACTAACTGGTTACACAAAATATATATGTATTTCTGATTTGATTTTGCATTATTATGCAAAACAATTTTAATGCATCTACCTTTATTAATATAATTATTCCTTCTTGGGTCTCATTATTAGTAATGACATCGAACGTTTTTGAATCATCTTCTATGCTGTAATCCATTTCTGCATTCTCTCCTATGTCATTATCATATGCCATGATTTTTCCAATTGACATCCCAACAGGTGCAGATTCAGAGACAGTCAAGCGGTATAAACCTTTAAAAACAAAATTCAGGATATTTTGCACAGATAATTAAAGTAAAAATCTCCCAAATATAGCACGCTCCCTTTATTATGGGCTGTCGGAAAAACCATACCCACCCTTTTCACCAATAACTTGTTCTAAATACCTGTCTCTGTTGCTCTCTTTCTCCCTTTATTTTTTTGCAATCTGAACATTTCCCTCAAATTTTTTGAGTATCTATTATTTTCTCTTAAATATATCTTAGGACGTCCTTTCACCAGTACATATAGTTTCCAAATTTCTATTCATATGCATACCTTCTCAATATCCATAGGTTTATTTTTATTGTATCCTTCCACCATGCCAAATTAAATTTAATAAAAAGTTTTTCAATTTCACTCAAGCATTCTCTGATACCTAAAATAACCAATAAATATGGAGTTGGCCAAAAGGTTCATTTGGGTTTTTCCATGAGATGTTACAAAAAAACCTGAATGAACTTTTTGGCCAACCCAATATAAGTATGAATTAAAGATGGTAGAGTCCAAAAACAAATAGTTGAGTTCTAAGGGTAACAGTTTGACTTTGAGAATCTGAACCTGGATTGCATTAACTCCATTCCATTAGTGGAAATGGAAAAGAAAGATACGGAATATTATGCAACCATAAAGAAGAATGAAATAATGCCATTTGCAGCAACATGGATGAACCTAGAGATTACCATACTAACTGAAGTATCTCAGAAAGAGAAAGACATATACCATAAGATATCACTTATATGTGGAATTTAAAATGTGACACAAATGAACTTATCTATGAAACAGAAACAGACTCAGAGACACAGAGAACAGACTTGTGGTTGTCAGGAGGATGGGGGTGGGGGAGGGATGGATTGGAAGTGTGAGGCTAGCTGATGCAAACTATTATATATAGAATGGGTAAACAACAATGTCTTACTGAATAGTACAGGGAACTATATTCAATATCCTCTGATAAACCATAAAGGAAAAGAATATCAAAAAGAATTATATATATGTATAACTCAATCACTTTTCTGTACAGTAGAAATTAACACAACATTGTAAATCGACTATATCTGAATAAAATAAATTTTAAAAAAAAGAAAAAGAGAGAGAAAGATGAAGTCAGATGACCCCATTGTTTTCGTCACAAGAAAATAATGGCAGTTATATTTGAAATACATAGATATAAATATAAATAAGTTTTTTCTCTTTACTTTTCAGAAGTAACTTGCATAAAACTTACAAAGAACTAGTCATCCATATATCATTTGTAATCTATGCTAAAATGTACAAAATAATCACATGTGTTAATATCCTAAAGAATAAATCTTTTTAGAATTAAAAAAAGGAGCATGTTCAGTATAAATTTTCTTTAAAGGGATTCTTGACTTCCTTAGTAGCATATAGCAAGTCATTCCACAGACTGCTTTGTGAGATTTTCCTTTTTTTAGGTGGGAGAAATGTTACTTTAAAGTTGGTAACATTTTGCTGTTTTCAGGAAGTAACAGTTTAACTGTGCTACTGTGCCTCTTTCATTGTAGGAAAATTAAAAGAAACTTTTATTTGATTGTACAAATTAAAAATTGCCAACAAGTTAATCTGGAGGAAAGAGTGACACTACCCTAAATCTGAAAGCAGATGCTTTAAGCACTTTGCTAAATCAAGACTTAGTTTGTGCTATTTCCCATACTTTCAAAAATTATTTATTAGAATCCTTTTTACTTACTGTCTTTAAATATAGGCTTATTGTCATTAACATCAGAAAGTTTGATTAATACACTTGTGTATTAATTAAATTAATTAATAATTAATTAACTTATAATAATTAATTAATAAATAAAACAAATAATAATAAAATAGTAATTTTAATTTATTTTAAATTTATTTAAATTTAAAATAAAATTTAAAATAAAATTTAAATTTATTTATTTAAAATTTAATTTATTATAAATTAATTTATTTTAATAATTAAAAATTAATAATAAAATAAAAATAATAATAAAATAAAATTAGAATCCTTTTTACTTACTGTCTTTAAATATAGGCTTATTGTCATTAACATCAGAAAGTTTGATTAATACACTTGTTGTTCCAGACAGTGCTCCAGGCAGACCAATCATGTCTTTGGCTTGAATAATCACCCAATACTCATCTTGCAGTTCTCTATCCATTTTAGAAGATATTCTTATGACCCCTTTAAAGACATAATAAACTATAATTATTATTTCATTATTAACCATGACATCTTCCTAGCTAATTTCTTAAGAATTCAAACATAAAAGCATTTTTTGACACATTTTGAACCACTACAATGTGCCAGATGCTGCCCTGGAGAAAAAAATACAAAAATAATAAGTCAATCACCACCTCTGCCTAAAGTTTAGAGTGGTCATCACAATACTAATAGTAGTGGAATCTTAATAAAGTACTATGTTAAGATAAACCACAGGGAGAGAAGAAGAATGTCTTATTTTTACCTCAACTTATTTTCTGCTTTCTTCTCTAACATAATATCAGGGCTCTACAATTAACTTTTCCCCTAAACTTAGAAGAAGTTAGTTTATTATGGATACATGTAAAACTATAATAACAAATTTATGCAAAAATATTGTGCACCTGTGATGTTAAATCTATTTTGAGTCATAATATATGAGGAAGAGCTGATTTTTGACTCACAGTTATTCATAACCCAACAACAGAGATATTCATATCCATATTGGACCACGGAAATGTTGTAATAAGTGTCCACTTTCTATAAAATTATTTAGTAAAAAGTTAATCATCACTGAAAAAAGCCTAGGAAAAATTTAAGGTGGTGAATAGAAGGGCTGTAATCCTAAAGATTTGGGGAACACATAATACAAATATAAGAAAGAGAATGGCTAATCTTCAAATATGTCTGGGGAAAAAGTGTTAATTTAAAAAGTGTGATACCTGTAAAAAATAAAAGAAGGACAAATTGGACCACATTATGATGAGATTTTAATTGTGGACTGAAGTGTTTCACAATTATACTCTGTTATATGAATCAGTATGGAAACCATGGAATATATGAAACAGATGCTCCTAATATCTCCCTGTGTGTGACTCAACAGGGAATTGTGTTTCCTATTAGCAAAGGAGAATAGTATTAGAGTTTTGGAACTATATATCCAAAGGTGTAGAGACTAGTCAGCGAGTGAGACGAACACAGAGGCCTTCACTTCCCATGTATGGAGGCTTCAATTAACTTTGCTGACTTTATTTTCAACATGTCTTCTTACCTTCAGAATGGATAAAGGATATATATTCCTAGATCCTCTTACACACTCAAAAACTTACTACTTCTGTGCTTTGGCTTCCAATTGTCTTGCTGCCGGCTCTACTGCTCCTCCATTAATGCAATTAATTGCTTTAGCTAATCTGCTCAATATGTTTAAGAAGTCAGCGAGGGCTGGAGGAAAAGTGCTCAAAATCGTTGTGAAGATCCAGTGTCACCCAGCACACATGTACTACACAGATAGCCCATTTTCTATTCTCCTCCTCGGTGCTTTTTCACACTGGTGTCTAGTTAGTCTAAGAGCTTAAACACTCTCCTTTCTCAGGAATTTCCTATACATTCTTCCCATAACCTAGAATGCTTTCCATGCTCTCCTACCTTGGTCACGTGCTCAGCTCAGCATTCTGGTTTCAGTGTATTCTGCCTTGGTCACAGAATATGAAGGAGTTCTTACTTTCTTCTATTGAACCTTGCTTATTTACTTCATAATATTCACAAACTCAATGCATGTATTTATTAATACACAAATGTTTAATATTTATTTGTAAGTTCCAAGAGAAAAGAGTCCCTGTTGCTTTCCTTTTATTATTATTATTTTTTATTTTTTATTTTATTTTATTTTTTACGGTATGCGGGCCTCTCACTGTTGTGGCCTCTCCCGTTGCGGAGCACAGGCCCCGGACGCGCAGGCTCAGCGGCCATGGCTCACGGGCTCAGCTGCTCCGCAGCATGTGAGATCTTCCTGGACCGGGGCACGAACCCGTGTCCCCTGCATCGGCAGGCGGACTCTCAACCACTGCGCCACCAGGGAAGCCCTATTATTATTTTTTTAACGTTGCAATGGTGTCCTGCTGTAAACCTAGTATACTGTACAATGCCTGTTGCATGTTCAACCCTTCTCAACCAAAATTGTGTAAGGAAATGTCTTAAGGCATCCATTGCATGTATTAAAATAACTGTAACCTGTACATTCAGAATAATAGAAACTAGGTATTATCCTGGGGAGAATTTGGAATATAGTCACTCAAATCATATTTTTCAGAATCTGATTCTCAAAAGAAACTTGATTGATAAAGGCTGACCTATTTAATACTTGCTAAATGAATGAATCAATAACAAATGCTTAAAGACCCAACACATGTTTAATTTTTTAAAGCTTTTCATGTCATAAAGATGGAAATAATATTTGTCTCATTAACAATCACAGATTTTTATTGCTTTTGGAACTTGCCACATTC
Organism: Hyperoodon ampullatus; assembly: GCF_949752795.1. NCBI lineage: Eukaryota > Metazoa > Chordata > Mammalia > Artiodactyla > Ziphiidae > Hyperoodon > Hyperoodon ampullatus. The sequence continues at coordinate 79,604,041 of NC_136926.1, forward strand.
TTGGTTGGTTAGCCAAGTTTTTTTTTTTCTCTCATCTTTAGAGTCTATAAGCTCATTTATATGGGTTTAATCTTTGTAGTGACCAAAGCAATCAATATTTGTTAAATGAATCAATGTCACATAATTCTTAACTGTTTAATAGATGTAAATAAATAAGAGCAATTTTAAAATTTATTTTATAAAGTATTCAATTGATTAACAGAAATTGGAGGACAGAAAAAGCAAATGTTGTATTCACGTGAATCAAAAAGACATAAAATTCAGAACTATTTTTTTTTAAGTTCCTACACCCAGCCATAAACTCAGCTTAATCTCATTCTGGCTGGGTGTACAGGTGTAACTCTGTGATTTTAATTTGCATTTCCATGATGACTAATGAGGTTGAGCAATTTTAATATGCTTGCAGACTTTTTGTTTGTCAATTTTTTGTAAATTGCTTGTAAATGTCTTTTCCCTTATATTTAAATTAGGTTGTCTGTAGTTCTGTAATTAATTTGTAATAAACCTTAAGTATGTTTTATATCCCATACACAAATCATTTGTGGTATGGGTGTGAAAAGTCCAATCTCCCAACCTTAGAAAAACCAGCTAAAAGATTAAAAATAATTAAATGCTTAACATTACAACCCATTTATTTATTGAAACATCAGGTCTACTTTACAACATGTTTGTAGGCAGAGAACTTTTGCTCTGACTTTGCCTTAGAATCATGTTGAATTGCACTTCGTTTCTTCCAGGAATACCTGTTGTTGGTTCAATGGAGAAATATGGTTGGCCTTGTCGTAAGCTGTACAGGAGACGAGCGTTATTTCCACTTGAAGGATCATCAGCATCACTTGCTGTCACCTGGATGACAAATGTTCCTAAAGAGAAAATACATAGTTACAAGAAATTAAGCCTATGGTCTTTTTGAAAAACGGATTCCAGTTCTGTAAAGTATTCTTTCTTTAGCAAGCAAGATGATGATATGCAATAAAAGACTAGTCCTCCCTGTTCTGAATTATAAAACAAGTATCTTTCTGTGTAGACAAGAAAATATAACCTTATACAAAATAACCCTAATTTCCACATACCATGTAGAGTTTTAAATATGTGAATCCATGATCTAATGAAATATAACTATTAAACAACCCATTACAATACATAATTAAGGATCATTTAAAGATGTGTTATTAGCAGAGGAATCAAAGGGAAATTAAAAACAGTTTTCTTCAAAAAACTATGTTGTGGGCTTCCCTGGTGGCGCAGTGGTTGAGAGTCCGCCTGCCGATGCAGGGGACACGGGTTCGTGCTCCGGTCTGGGAAGATCCCACATGCCGCGGAGCGGCTGGGCCCGTGAGCCATGGCCGTTGAGCCTGCGCGTCCGGAGCCTGTGCTCCGCAACGGGAGAGGCCACAATAGTGAGAGGCCCACGTACCGCAAAAAAAAAAAAAAAAAAACTATGTTGTGACCTGTACCTCAAAAAATTACAGAATATTAGTAAAATATTAATAAAGATTATTGAAATGATCTCAACACAGTGTCAAGCTGAAGATGAGCATAATTATTTGGCTTGCTACATCCCCTTCTGTAAAATGCCTACTTTCTTTAAAGAAATTTTTAAAGTGCAAAACAAAATCTACCAGATTGATAAGGTAAGTACTCTTATTAAAATTCAGTAACAATCAATAAAACTCATGGGAAATAAGTATTTGTATGTTTAAAATTAATGGTCAAATTAAAAATATTTCTTTAATGAGCTTTTAAATTATTTTTATGTAAACATGGAATCTAGCATTATGGGTCTTGTTGGAAATCCACATCTTTGAGACACTATGTTCTATGTCAATAAGAATGGCAACACAAATGGCACTAAATCAAATAAGCTTGTGATTTTATGTGAAATTAGCATTATGAAGTTTTTCATTACAATCTAATTTTATAAACTGACACATTCTAATATGAAGCCATTCTATGCTTCAGTAATAAAAATGTTGAAACTTTTACTGTGGTCCTCAATTGCATGTATTGATAGTATTTGCTGTTTTGTTTTAGAATTGTTATGTTAGTTATTTAACACTTGTTTTGTACTGTCCTCCACTCAACATGTAGACACTCATTAGTTTCAGGTGTTTTAAATACATTCCTGCCATTTGAGACAACATGGATGGACCTTGAGGGCATTATGCTAAGTCAAAGGCAGAGTATGCAATGAATTATATGAGGAGTCTAAAAAAAAAAAAAAAAAAGGCGGAACTTACAGAGACAGTGGATTGCTGGTTACCAGGGTCTGGGTTGTAGGGGAATTGGGATGTTTGTCAAAGGATGTTTGTAATATATTCATATTACAGTTAGAATATGAATAAGTTCTGGGGAGATTATGTACCTTATAGTGATTATAGTCAGCAATACTGTATTATAAACTTTAAAGTTGCTAAGAGACTAGATCTGAAATGTTTTCACCACAGAAATGATAATCATGTGACATGATGGAAATGATAGGTAAGGCTATAGTGGTAACCACATTGCAATATATAAATGTATGAAATCAGCACATTGTACGCCTTACACTTACACAATATTATATGTCAATTATATCACAATAATACAAATACTAAATAAATGAATAGATAGATACATCCCTGTAGGAATCGTAAAGAATTATTCCAACAAAAGGCTTCTTAGAGACCATTTCTATCAGTTTGTAATAGGCAAGTCTTGTTCTTTTAACTACGCTTCTTTGCACTCATCCATTTCCTTCCCCTACATTTCCTCATGATGTCTCCATTTCATTTATTTCTATCAGGGTTTCCTGTCTCTAGTTTGCAGAACTAGACCACCTGTATTTGGCTTCAGAAACAATAGTCAAAATCATTGTACTCTTAGTTGTTGACCAAGAGAAATTCTTAATTAAGACTTTAGATTTCTTATCTTAGTACCGTACAAATGAGAATCAGGAAGACTAAGAAAATGCACTGACTCATAGACCACCCATACTTCATTTCTAGAGACAAGAGCTATGGAGTTAGGTTGTTATTCCCAGTTCAGTTTATTTTAAAGCCCATTTTAATCGACGCTTCATTTACTTCTAACCAAAACATACCTCTTCAATGTCCTAATACGTCATGACCTTTTTCTCTACTAAATGGAAAACTTAATGTAATATATTAATGTCACAAAAAATAATTTCTTTGCGTGTGGGGTAAATCAAAAAAAGTCAAACTCAGAAAATTTAGTGGATAAAAATATGATATAAATATTCAGAATAACTCTCTCACATGAATTTGTTAGGGAGTTCAATTTCTAGGAAAATAATTATTGTTCTCCCTTATAAGACTCACTGCACTTTTAAATTAAAAGTAGCAATCCTGGGCTTCCCTGGTGGCGCAGTGGTTGAGAGTCCGCCTGCCGATGCAGGGGAAACGGGTTCGTGCCCCGGTCCGGGAGGATCCCACATGCCGTGGAGCCTGTGAGTCCGGAGCCTGTGCTCCACAACGGGAGAGGTCACAGCAGTGAGAGGCCCGCGTACTACAAAAAAAAAAAAAAAAAAAAAGTAGCAATCCTACAGAACTGGCATAATTCTACAATGTTTCAATGTTTCAAACAGTGCTTGATGATGAACAATTGATGACTAACCAGTGATTCACTTTTTATGTTTGTGAGTGAGTGAGTGTGTGTGTGCATGCGTGTATGTGTGTGAAATCATGTGTCTGTGAATCTTACTATAAACTTACCACGGAAAAAAGAAATGTAAAATAAATTAAGATGATACAAATATGCAGCAGAATTTCCAAAAATTCATTGCATAAAGTCTTGCTTTATTCTTACTCATAATTTGTAAATGTCGTCTATAAAATTCAGAAGGACTTTAGCAATGTTCAATTCCTACATCACTCTGATGATCTGATTTTATTTTCTTCAGTTGTTTCAGTCTTCCCTTTTTTCCTGTTTCAGTTTTATTGACATTACAATTCATTAAATACAGATTAAGCAACTTTAAACCCTCTAAATATTTTCTAAATTGTTTTTCTAAAAAAGTAAATAGAGAGAAGTAAGCCTGTATACTTTCCTAATCAGTAATTTAAATACTGTAGAAATCTTCAAAAAATAGTCAAATGTAAATAAATAGTAATAATAAATAAACATCAAAGCAATTAAGAAATACAAAAATATTTGATAATATTTTGTATATTTATGTTTTCCATTAGGACTTGTCATGTGTAAGAGGAATTGTGCATTCACTTGCAGTTAGGTATGCTATACTATAGTGCATACAAAGTTGACAAAATCACTATGTGGCCAATAATGTGTCTTTCATGGAAATAATCAATAATTGTTTCACAGTCCCCTCTTCCTTGTGTTACCAGTTAAATATAGGCAACAGACACTTAGTTGTTGAGTATCATCTTTAATGTGCATTACTGACTCGATCAATGTATGAAGCATGGTACATGTCACATATATAATCTAACCTGTTTAGTCTCTCTTTATTCATTTCACTGTGCTCTCACTACAAGTGACAAAGTTGGGTTTATTACATTAATGGATCAAAAATTAAATTCTCTCTAAATTATATTAGAAATAAATGTATTTCTAAAGAATAAATGGTCTATATGTACATTAATGAAAGATATGCAGACTATTTTAACCTGAAATATATCATCAGAAGGATATTCTTCATATGTATTCACATTATTTAATAGGTTTCTTAGCTTAACTGTGTTTTATCATATAGTGTACTGGGTTATAACTAGCCCTCTTTCAGATTTAACCATGTCTTAAAACAACTTTATTCACTGTCCACATGACTCACACACTTTATCTCACACACCATGGAAGAAGCTGCAAGTAAAAAAAGTAGATGTCTACCAAATTAACTCTGGCTTGTTGTAATGCAGGTACTAATACAATTTTTTAAAAATTAAAAAACAGGGACAAATGCTTCTAGGACAAGATGCCAGAAAAAAAAATAGGGTTTAGTAGGGCTGTCATAGGTAGAACTGGAAATCTGATCGCCCTACTTTAGAACACTGGTGACAATGCAAAATGATCACAATGATTATGTGTAAAGGGAACGGCCAATAACCCAGAACGAATATGTATATACTGAATCCTCTCACTCTTAACTCCTATTATTCCACCTTAAGACACCATCCTGTAATTAGAGTTGAATAACTGATGGCAACTCTTAAAATTTTAAATTTTAAACTAGATTCATGAAATTGAATTAGCAAGGAATGTAGACGAGAGAGTGGGAAAAGCCTTCTCTTGGTGACTGAAGGATCCAAAGGTCATTGTGAGTCTCTGAGTTGAGTCAGCATAGCTAGATCACAGATGACCAAACTATTTGGAAATGCAAAGAGCCAATGACTGGACTCTTGCAGTCTGAAGATCTCTTAAATCAGTTGGTATCTACACTGTTAAGTGAACAAAAGTTTAGTTCTAAAAAATTATTGTCTCAGAATCAGATTTTAATAAAAGTAATTTCTCAGTTTACTTGTTCCTATAATAAACTTACAACATAATATGTTGTAATATATCAATTCTGCATTTTATCCATTACATTGATAGTTGATATTGTTTGTCTATATTACCCTTGAGAGATTTTCTTCAAACATGCAAAATTTAAATCAGTTGTGTCTTTCTAGATGGATTTCTAGAATCTTAAAGCTAGTTTTTGCAAAGGACTTTATAAAAATAAATTTAAGATGATATTTGACTATGCCCACTTTATCAGACATATCATATTGCAAAAACATTTTACATAGGTGATGCAGCATGTAAACTTGTACCAAATTCTTGAGAAAAAAAATCACGTTGATTTTATTCAACCTAAAAGCAGCTTCCACACAGTTGGAGGATCTCTTCTTGTGCAACATCTCTCCTCGTGTCTTTCTTTTCTTACATGACTGACCAATCTCATTGATTCTAATTCAGCAGTCAATTAAGTTCTTACAGTTCGGTCACCCTGTACGTTTGCCTTTTCTCTACCTAAATTCTCTACCAAGGGGATCTCATCCTTTGTCATGCCCTCCACGCCAGCAATATGCCAATAACTCCAATATTGATATATACAATTCTCCTCACCCTGCAATGGAAATTTTTTTTCCCAGAACATGGCATGGCTGGCCTCTTTGTATCATTTCCTTCAAATGCCACCTCCTAAATGTCCCCGTTTCCTCCAGTCAATTAATCACCATCATACTTTACCCATACTTAACACTTTAATAAAATACAATGTCAAATATTACCTGGCTTATTTAAGATAATTATTTACTGTTCATGTGCTATAACTAAAATATAAGTTCCATAGTAGCCGTTACTTCATATATTTCCTTTACAACTGAATCCCCAGTCTTACAAAAAGTTCCTAGAACATGTGAGGACCATAACATATGCTAGTTGAAGAAGAAGGAGGAAGGGGAGGAGAGAAAGGAGGAGGAGGAGAAGAATGGAAAGGGGAAAAAGAAATATCACTGCCAGACTTCCCTGTGGCTCAGTGGTTGAGAATCCGCCTGCCAATGCAGGGGACACGGGTTCAAGCTCTGGTCCGGGAAGATCCCACATGCCGCAGAGCAACTAAGCCCACGTGCCACAACTACTGAGCCTGTTCTCTAGAGCCCACGAGCCACAACTACTGAGGCTGCGTGCCACAACTACTGAAGCCCGTGCACCTAGAGCCCAAGCTCTGCAACAAGAAAAGCCACTGCAATGAGAAACCTTCGCACCCCAGTGAAGAATGGTCCCCGCTTGCCACAGCTAGAGAAAGCCTGTGCACAGCAAAGAAGACCCAGTGCAGCCAAAAATAAATAAATAAATAAATAAATAAATTTATTTAAAAAAAGAAGAAATATATCACTGCCTAGTTATCACATAGGACAATATTAATGTGTCAATTATATCTAAGGACAGTTGGTCTTGATACATGCTACACAGCTAAATTTGTTTAGGCTGTTGTTAAAACACTATGTTCTGAATATATGTAGAAGTAGGTCTTTAAATTGTTACCTGGAATGTTTAAAAAAATGAAGAATCAGGAAAATATGTAATGGAATATACATTTTTAGACTTCCTAGCTAATGAATCAAATGTTTAGGTAAGGCAGTTTTAAAGCACATTAGCATAATTTAAAAATGACAATTATTAAATTACATTGAAGTTTATCATACTTAAGTAAATTTTGTGAATTAAATTTTACTATCTGTTGTATTATTAAACTTTTCTCACAAAGAATGTGTGGACAAATTTTGTGTAACCATACCATGATTTTCTCCCTATTGGAAAGACATGTCTGATTTCCAAGGCAGTCAATTATTACATCTAATGGAAAGCATTCTCTTCTACAAGTATTATATTTAAAATATTTATTAAAGTGGCATTGGGTTTGAAAAAGAACTTAAAAATGGATATGGCTAAACAGAGGTCTTCAACCATTTTGTTTTGTTTTTAGTTTTCAAGTTCTGTTGTTTGGATGCATCTAGGATTCTAGTCTTATAAATTGGTTTCTCCTATTTTTATGTGTGACTCTTTCAGGATGATCTTATGTATTTTTTGAGATACAAAAGAATAGTTTGTTTTGGAAAGTAAATTCTTTTATGGAAGAAACCAATAAGTGAACAAGCTAAAGAATTTTATGTATACTCAAATAAACGTTTCTTTCTATTGAAGACTGAAGTTATATTTTAATAAGACAAATTACTTATTAATATATAGTATGACTATTTACAAGATTTTAATCATAAGTCTAATGTTTTCAAATATTTTACTTAACACATTTGCAGAAGGAAGTACCCGTGTAGAACGGTAAATAATTCACTTCCAAAACATATGCTTGAAATTTTAAATCTGTTTTCATTGTTAATAGGTACATCTTTGATGTAAATTAATATGCAATACCTTCTGGAGACATCTCTGGTACAATGGCCTCATAAGGTTCATCTAGGAATTTTGGTTCATTGTCATTGATATCCGACACTCTGATGACAAACTCAGACTCAGGTTCCATAGCCCTTCCAGTAGTGGTGTCTATTACCTGGGCTCTTAGAGTGTAGAGGGACCGTTCCTCTCTATCAAGCTTCTGTACAGCATATATGTCACCTGTTCTTTCATCAATGACAAAAATACTTCCAGCTCCAGCTCCCAAAAGCTTGTACTGGAAAGAGTTGTTTCCATTGTCTAAATCAGATCTTAGCTGCAAGTGCAAAGAGAGATAATTTACTTTCCAAACATGTTAAGACAAATTTTAATCATTGCAATCTTAATTTCTGTTAATTATTCCCTAAGAATTCCATATAATTCCCATATTATATTAAGTGAGGTAAAATGTTAAGTTTAAGATTAACATCTATTACCATGCAGAGAAGTCTTTGAATTTTCAACGAAAAGCACTATACAAATTTCATTACTCTAAACAAATTATTCTAATTAGAAACTATAATGATTGAAAAACAAAGCCCCTTTTATACATTATGCACAAAAAAGTTGGTTCATGTTTACTCTATATGATTACATTTTTAGTCACTAAAACCATACTCTCAAATATTTATATTAGATCGGGGCCTAGAGACAGAGAGATAATGATCTAAAATAAAGTTAAACTGTGATGTTCTATCTCTAGGCTAAAAACACATAGAAAACATGGAAATATTAGTAAGAAAATTAGGGAGCATGTTGAGAAGATGATAATAATCTCAATCATCCATAAAATCTACAAATTGCTTTATATTAGTTTTCTCAATTAATCCTCATGCATTCATTGTAAAATACACATTGATATAATAAATTCTTTCAATAGAGAAGGAAAGTGAGACTGAAAATTTTAAAAACTTTCACAGCGTCACATGGTTTTGGGGTAGAATTATGATTTACACCAAAAGGCCTGTTTGATCTCAGATCCTCCCCTGCAAACCGGTAGCTAATATGATCTTTTAGTCCTTGAGTTTTAGCCAAATTAGCTCTAACTCTTCCTTTCCAACATAGGTCACTCATTTCTCAAATGTACTTCTTTTGTCCTCACTATTTTATTTATTTAAGAGCAAAGTAAATTTGTCATTATTCATAGTGTGAATGGGATTTTGAATTTTATATATAAAAAAGATGTTATGATATAGGTAACATTGTATGATTTTTCATATCTAACATATTTTTACATAAAGAAAGGAAGGATTAGAGAATAATCTCTTAATTATTGTGAATCCATGGTTCTCTTGATTCACCATTTATGAATATACCCATCTTCAAAGTAAGAGCTTCTCTGAAAAATTACAAAGTTAGCCAAAAAATACAACCTTAATTTCATAATTTTTCTGATAGCTCGAAGTACAATATATTATTCTGGACTAATTAATAATGTTTTCTATGTGATTGTGGAGAATATCTAAAACAACAAATTTTAATAATTTTAATAGTGTGTGAACATCACTGCTCTACAACGAAAGAACCAAATTGGAGACAATAAAAAGATAATAAGAGTTACAGCCTTTAAAATTTGAAAGTCCTTCATTACTCGTAAAAGTGAAATCCCCATGACCCAGTGATAAGAAATTGTGGAAAACAAATGTATTCTCCAATAAGTATACCAAATGAAAGCAATGCTTAGTCCCTGGTTTCCAAATATTATTTCAATATAGTTTGAAAATTTGAATGTTAGAATGAAGACAAGTCAAATTCAGTCATGAATAAATGTATTTCAAGTATATTCATGTTAATTTTCATAGATCAGTGAGCTTCATCTCTTTAAGGACCCATATTTAATTTTTAAAAAATTGAACATCTTCCTCTTGTTGTCACAAAATGCATTTTAAACACTTTTCAATTTCGTGGATTCTAGTGTTATAAAATTTTCTGTATTTCCATTCAAAAATATTTTTCAATTACATTGTTACTATCAATTTGGCAAATCAATATGACTAAATTTTTACCTAATTGTGTGTTCCAAATTTAATCTGTTTTAACAAACAGATCAAAAAGTAAGTTATTTTGGACACATCATCTACATTTTATTTTTACCAGCTCTGTTATTACAAGCATGTAAGTATTCATTATTACTCTCTTTTAAACCAGTTACCTGTGTATGGTTTAAGCTTAATGAGGTTGTTTAGAGGAAAAGATATCTGTTAGAATATTTTCATAAATATTTTTACTAAATGAAAAAGAAGCAAAACCAACCGCTATATGAAAGGAGGAAATGGGAGATATGTGTGGGGAGCAGAAAAACAAAAAACAGAAAATGTGAGTTATTCAGTGACTAGTCCCTGTTCTGACTGCACTGATGCACTTCCCTGTAGAGCCTTACCGCTAACATTCGCCTGTCAATAGTAGCATGTCTCCTTATTCAGTGTTGGGAGAGCCCATGGGGATCTGTGGAGTCCTCTGTAAATATGGCTAGAGACTCAGGTAACTAGCAGACACTTAACAACGGACCTCACACTGTTCTGCCTGTGCTTTACCTGGAGTCATCTTAGAAAATAAAAAGGGATGGGAAATATTACTTATAGCAGGCAGGCATGCGTGCGGGTGGGCGCATACGTACACGTGTGCGCGCACACACACACACACACGATTGAAATCTGTTTGCCTAAAACCCTAATCTAGGCCTTTGGTTGAATGTACTCATATATTTGGCTGATGGGACAGATGAACTCATATGGAATCCAGACAACACACTAACACTGCAGCTCCCCTAAAAGGGCTAGAAAAAGAGAGTTAATAAATTTTGAGTGTTTCACGCTTTGGGCCCAATTAAATTTTAGTGTCAGTTAATTAGTGGTTAAACTTATTTCAGTTCATTCATCCAGAGAAAGAGCCTTACAGAGAAGGACATGATATTATAACTATCTCTGTTTGAAGAAAATCAAATAATAAAACCCAAAAACATAAATAGGAAATGTTTTGTCTCATAAAGGAAATTTTCTTAAAATGTATTCTTATAAGAAAATGAAATAATTATTTGTTTTACTTCAACTTCACTAATCAAATGAAGTGTGTAGGCTCTTGAAGCTACATAAATGTAAAAGGATTTGGTATTAATCTGCTTCATTAAAAATTAATGAGGGGTAAATCAACACCTACTTAGCATAATGGAAAATCAGGCTAAATACCGTTGGTAAACATTACTGTTCTCTGTGTGGTGGCTTTGATCCATAACCAAAAATAACACCATCACATTTCCAGATGTTGATAAATGCTGTAATTTGTATGAGGTTAAAGTGAAATTTAAAAATCAGAGCTTTCCCTCTTTTTCAAGTTTTTGCGACTTTTAGGTGCTTGCAAATATAACAATCAATTATGCTGGTGTTTGAAGCTTTCTAATGGTTCCACTAAGAAAAACGGAGAATTCATCAAATACCAAAGCCTCCTCTACTCTTTCGATCAGATTTACAAGGTTATTTCCTGTAGCACTTTCAGAAAATCAGTACCTGGCCAATGTGATGTCTAGTCTTATTCATTTCTTCTGGTACAAAAAACTGGTTCCACATCCAGCCCCGCCTCACTCTCAAATGAGATCCCTCTGGGTGCTTAACTTGCTCTGTTTTAGAGTTTTCTGTTGCTATAAGGCAAGGCAATAGGAGAGGAATTCCCAACATAAAAGGCAGCAATAAGCAGCAATTCATTCTGATCTTTATTCCACTGGTACTCTTCAGAGGAACAGTATGTTGCAAACAAAAATCTTATGTTCCCTTGTGATATTTTTAACTCTTAGGTATCTTTCATATTCCTAGAGAACAAAAAACAAAACAAAATTCTCAACATTTAAAAAATAACATTTTCTCGCATAATTGTTAAAGACAGGATACAACTTTTGTATCTGTAAAAATGGAACAGAAATATACACTCATCTTCCAGTTCAGCTACTTAATTATGTTTTGTAACTCAGCAATAATTTGAATGGTACAATTACAAATTTCTGCTCAGTCATTGTAGTCATAAATTTGCCTGAAGGTTGAAAAGTTGCTCTAGCAATCTCCTTGATTGATAACTGACACTGAGATATTTAAAAAAATTTAACCTGCTTACTTCTTCCTTTCTATCTCAGTAAAATTCAAACTATCCAATTAAATCAACCACCAAGCCAGGGGAAAATGTGACATTTTTCCTCTTTTTCAATAGATACGTTTTTTCATCCAGTTTCCCACATTATGGTATTTTACATAGCTAATTAAATAGACAAAATGACAATTCAACTTAAAACCTGGGGGATTTAAACATTTACACTGATTTATACTGATGTTATAAAACATCATGTGAATAGAAATCCTGTTAAGATATTTTTATATTGCAAAAGATATGAAAGAAATGTTTTTCAGCTTAACAAAGAAATAAAACCATTTTTAAAAAATAAATGAAAAATTACAGTGCTTGGGTAAAATGACTGAATGTTTATAATACGTAAAATGGAGATGAAAGGTATCTTTTAGTATGTAAATACTGAGACAAAAAACTCAAGCTACTGACTTTTCCATTTAAAATTTTCCATTTACCTGATACTGATCATAACAGCTCTCCATGATATGACTGGTAATTCTCACCCTTATATAAAACTGAATAACTTTGCAATTTCCACATCTATATAGTGCCTCTGTATAACCAGATTGGATTTGTTTGTTTGGGATTAATGAAGAAAAATAATTTTGTCTAGTCTACAAGCCATAATCAGCAGAAAAATCATAGAATCTCTTTCTGTTAGGAGTTTTTCATATGATCTTGTTTTGAATTTTCTCCACATATTTTTGATAGTCCCTGACAGGTTTTCTTAGGTCTTTGGCTCTTGTTAGGAAGAGTTATTAAAAACACTTAATTAAGAAAGAACACATTGTCATAAACGGGGATCCTGTGGTCCCTCTGTAATTCCTTCAAGCAGATGTATTCTTTGTTATAAGTTTACTTAATGAAAGTCATGAAGAAATTCAGCTGAGGTGAAAATTAAAGATGAATTTCACCCTTATGTTAAATATTTGAAATTCTTATGTCTGTTACTTAGAAATAGCTAAAACATATATTTTGATAGTTAGTGAATAATGAAAACATTTGGAACAAGTACAGTTTTCTTTATGAGAATATATTTTGTATACCTTTGTAAAGCTATCACTAACAGTGATATGAATTATGCTTAAAATGTTGGGTAAATAACATCTATGTTAACTTTATATTATGGTATCTTCATACATCTAAACAGAGTATAATGAACACCTATATACCATTACTTAGGTTCAAAATTATCAAAACACGGTCATATTGTTTAATCTATATACATATCCACTTCCTGATATTAAAACAAATTTCAAATGTCGTTATCATTTTTTTTTTTTTGCGGTACGCGGGCCTCTCACTGTTGTGGCCTCTCCCGTTGTGGAGCACAGGCTCCGGACGTGCAGGCTCAGCGGCCATGGCTCACGGGCCCAGCCGCTCTGCGACATGTGGGATCTTCCCAGACCGGGGCACGAATCCTTACCCCTGCATCGGCAGGCGGACTCTCAACAATTGTGCCACCAGGGAGGCCCAACACTCTTCTTACAATTCATTGGATTTAATTGATTTTTCATTTTTATGACTAGAACTAATCAAAGTTGCATTACGCACACACACACACAAATGGTATCTAAACAAATAGAACATTGTGTTTATTTCCAGGCTCCAGCTCTATGTGTGTGTGTGTGTGTGTGTGTGTCTGCGTGTCTGCGTGTGTGTATGTGTGTATGGAATTTATACAGGGTGAAAACTAAAGTGTAATTCATGCAGATAAACCACTGAAATATTGATTAGAAAATATAACATATATTCCAGGTTTCCTTTATTATCTAATCCTAATGAATTCACAGCTTTCAGATAGTATATAACTAACAAAAAATGATTTTCAATGTTAAGAAAAACTAAAAGACAAATTTAGAAAAGTAAACATTTTAAACAATTGATGAATAAGGTACACTTTTGAAGATTTCATGAACCATGAAATAAATCATAGCAGTTTTACAAAACCATCAGTTAACATATATTTTGAGTCAAAAATTCCACAATCTTAGAATGATGTAAAGTTATTGTTTTAGGCATTTTTCACCTAAAACGTTGTTTTGCATGATTATAAAATATAATCAGTTAATTATTTTCATCACATAAATAATATCTGTCGAATTGAACATATATATCGCTATAAAGACAAGACAAAGGAAAAAAATATTTTTCTTCTTACGAACAATATATTCTACTCTCCAAAAAATTTGTTACAGTTATATATTTTGTCCTCAATTTCCATTATAAAGATATTATTTTGGTTTTCACTTGTTGAAAATCTTTTTAGCCACTTTTATTATAGTATTATAAATAAAGACAGTTGTACTCTATTTGACAATTTTTGCTCATGTTGTATTAGTAGCTGAATAAAGCCTAGTCAAATATATCCAAAAAATGTTCCTTTCTCCAATTATCAATTGTGTTCAGTACATCTTCTTTACAACTACAATATCTATAAATTTATTCTACCATCAAAAGCAATACTTCGTAAGCACCACTTCTAAATGGTGTGGAAAATATGATTCTGTAATTGAAAAAATCATAATATAAACATGACTTTTTTAAAAGCCCAAATCATAGTGAATGAAAAAAAAAGTTTAAAGTCATATACCCTGTATTTTGCTTGTGTGTGTGTGTCTGTGTGTGTATGTGTGTGTATAGAATCAATGAAAAATTTTAAAATTCATAAAGTATTATCACAGAATCATATAGTATCAGATTCAGAGGAACTGGGTGAAATATTAAAAGCATTTCAGCAAAAACACTTTTTTGACAATAGTAGTAATAATTATTAGTTTAAACTCTGAACACGTGACAATACTGTTATTATTTTACGTTGGAGCTGATTACATTTTTTCTACTTTAAAATTTTTACTATGCATGAAGAGAATTCCTTGATCCTTAAATGTATAAAGTAAACTATACCTTGGTTAGTTCCATCCCTCTATTTGTGGGAAATGATTTACACATCTTAGTCTACTCTGGATAAAATGTAGATTTTCCACTCCATAGTTTCTGATTCACCAGTTAAGTATTTTTAACAAGCACTATAGGTAATTCTAAGGCAAATAGTCTGAGGACACTACCATCATCATCATCATCATCATCATCATCATCATCATCATCTTGTCTAACAAGTATTGAGTGCTTACTCCATGATTATAACTATACAAAGAGTATGTCATTTTTTAGTTAATTTGTCTTATAACAATTCTATGGTATATTTTCTTTTAATGTTGCTATTTTATAAATGCAGACAATGAACATATGTAGGTTAACTAGCTTTGCTTAGCCATGTAATCATTGGTGGGATTGGAGTTAAATCTAGAGAGAGCTTATTTCTTTCTGAGTGGGTACATTTAACCAATGTGGTTGCAGGATTCTGGAATATGGATGCTATTTTGGAAATGAAATATGTGTGCAGATATTGGCCAAGGTTTATTTTTAGAGCAGTGGTTTCTGAACTTTCATATTTTATACTCCTATCAGAAAAAAATGCTGAAGGTGGGCTCCAATATTTGTTGTATATTTATATACTAATCATTTACTTCTACAACTTTCACCACTATATAGATATTTTATAAATCACGTTGAAAATTGAAATGCAAAAGAATGAGATAAAACATCAATACAAATAGAATTTCTTACATTTTCCCACAGCTCAGTTGATGGTATTGTGTATGCCCTATGTTACATAAACACCTATTTGGAGACTGTTCTGCAAGGTAGAGGAGCACCACATGGCCATGTTGGATGTTCCAAATCCACATCCCCCACTTTATCCTGCTTCCCTTCTCTTCAAGAGAATAATCTGCTCTGGTTCTCAGACTGACTTTTACCGTAAAGCCCTGATCATGTAGTAGTAACTTTCTGGTTGCCAAATTATATCTAGAATGGATGGTTATTATAAATAATAAAGGTTGAGAATACATAATAGTAGATAAAGGGCTTCCATGGTGGCACAGTGGTTGAGAGTCCACCTGCCGATGCAGGGGACACGGGTTCGTGCCCCGGTTCGGGAAGATCCCACATGCCGTGGAGCGGCTAGGCCCGTAAGCCATGGCCGCTGAGCCTGTGCGTCCGGAGCCTGTGCTCCGCAACGGGAGAGGCCACAGCAGTGAGAGGCCTGCGTACCGCAAAAAAAAAAAAAAAAAAAAAAAAAAAAAAATATATATATATATATATATATATATATATATGCAGTAGATAAAGGTATGACATGAAGTAAAGAATTAAATCAAATAAACCATATAGTATCCATCTGGTTGTTTTTCTTAATTATATTACTTATTTAAGTCTTCATTTAATATTAAATTAATGCTAACCATTAAGGAAATCTGTATAAAATGTAAAGATTTGTACATATATAGATACAAGAGTTGCATGGTACTAATCAGGGTGCTTAAACACTCTCAGATTGAGTTACTCCAATTGCAAAATGAGATAACATACCTGACTTCTATGTATGTTGTGATAAGTCATTTAAAAAGAACTGGAACTGCACCTGGAACATATTAAATGTGCAATAAAAGTAGTTATTATTATGCCATAAACATGGCATTTATTTAAATGTTTATAAACACAGATTTCTTTGTAACCCTCTAATTAATTCATCCTTAGGGTGCATAAGAGAATCACTAGTAAGTCCCTATTACCACAGGAATAAAAAATCAAAGGAGTAACTGTCAACATTAATGTTGTTTAAATCATAGAGGAAAGAACTCCTTTCAAGACAGGGCAACAAAAAATAGGAAATATTTGCTGCAGACTGTATACAAATGATTTCAGGTTTATACACCCAAAGCTAATGTATGCAGTTTCTATTATGTGAAAAGTCAGGTTTTGAAGTAGAAACGTACTATAAATAGTGACAAGACCTAAGACACTTCAGAGATAGAATCAGAAGGCTAAAACCATCACCTTGTAGTGTCATTGTCACATCTAAATATAGATTTAGAAAAGTTGATTCCATGAACTTGTAAACTGAAATCTATCTACTTGCCTATCAACTTTCTTTAATAAAGAAACATATATCCTCAAGTACAAAGCTGTAATGATAGTTGGGGTATCTAAATCAACCACCTGAGTCATTGCCAAAAAAAAATCTAGTGAAGTCCAATTTCATGACTGGTTTTTTAAAAGATAAATTTGAGAAAATCTCTTAGGAAGTAGAATAACAATGCATAGATCTAGAAACTTGGATAGAAAAGATCAGGAAATTAGAAGGTTAATTCAAAAGGCACAGCATCCACAAATAAATCTCAAATTAAATGGAGGGGAAATACTATTACAGGATAAATGTCCATTTACTGTCTTCACGGTCTCTCATTCAGTCTACAGAAAAATGCAGTCTGGCTTTTTCCACCCTTACTACTGTACAATGCAACCAATCCATTGAGGTCAAAAGGGATCCCCTTTATTTGTTTCTATAAATTTAATAAATACTTTTATTTATTTTTTTAAAATTAACTTCACAGTGGCATGGCACATTGTTGCCTGCACCATAACCACACATCATTTTCAAAAATCTCCCTTTTTTGGTTTGCAATACACCATACACGTTTGTGGTTCTCTTTTTTCTGAGGAATCTCTGTTTCATTTTACTGTCCTATTTCTTAAATTATGGAGTTCGATTCTTAAGGAATTTTTTGTTCATTCGATTCATGTTTATCTCCTGGTTTTACAGCTTCAATTAATATTTATATCCTGAAGCATCACAAAGCAATCTCAATAGTCCATATATATCACTTCCCTGATCTACAAACCTATTTTCCAAGAGGTATTTCAATGTCCATGTCTCACACAGAAATAATTATCTTTTATCCCCCATTCCACATCATCACTATGTTGTTTCTTTCACTGAATGAAACCAGGGTCCACTCAGAAACTCTCAGTTGAATAAAAATTCCCCTTTAATGTTTTCTTCACTTTACCTCTCATATACATTCAGGCTTCATCTATAGTCAAATCTACCTCTTAAGTCTTTCAAAGATATGCACTAATCTCCTACAACCTCTAACTTCCTAATCCATAATTTCTTGTTATTAGTTGCTTCTCATACCAGCAAAATAAATTGGAATGATATTTTGAAATTAGAAAATATCTTTCAGGAGTGTTAAAGATTTCAGACCATTTAATCTACTAAACTCAGGTCTGAAACTCTATCCTACAGAAATAAACTGACATTTAGAAAATTCTGGTGCAATGCATTTGTTTATTGTGTGAAGAAATTGGAAACCTAATTGTTGAAGATAGTTGAGTAATTTTTGACATCTACACTCAGTCAAATATTTAAAGAGGTTGGACAGAATTATGACAATGACAGTGTATAGTTTTGTAGTAGAAAAACTATATGCTATCAGGAAAGTAGAGTTTAATAGTGAGTTGTATTTAATTAGAAAAATCAGTATTCACAAATGAGCATGAAAAATAGATATCTTTCCTAAAGTGCCACTAAAAGAGACCATAACAATATCAGCAAAAATTTACCTATTACCAGCACTAATATGCACCCTAAGTGTCCAGATTTTGTTTCTTACACCACTCATTAATTAAAAACAAAAACTGGTGCATCTTGATGAATAGCTCAAGAGAAGTTTTACAAGTGATTCTCAACACTTAGAAAAGAGTGGATTGAAGAGTGACTAAAGGTCAAAAATTGAGTCCCAAGAGTAGATGTGTCTCTCAGAGTTGTTGCAAATAGAGGGAAAGCAGAGATATGTCTCTGCCCTAGGGGGCTTCGAGTTAATGAAGAATTTTTTTTCATTTACTATACTTTTAATATCCTTTCTGAATTTTAACAATATATTTAAACACAGTTCACATAACTGGTCAATTAGAGAAGAGCACATTTGTTACATTTTGAATACAAATTTGTGCTAAATACATTTTGAAAAGTTTTGAATTTACATTCCACAGCTGGCCTAGCCACGTATGAAGAATTTTTTAAGATAGAAATTACAGTGTTTGAGAGCCCATTTGTAGGAGAGTTAAATGAGCAATAATAAGCAAAGATGCTGCAAAGAAAAAAAATAAACCAAGCACCAAAGTAACCACTCAATAAATTCTGTTTATTATTAAGAATGATAATATATAAGTAAATAATAATAATGTAATTACCACTATTTATGCTTCGCTATGACATTAGAGTTAAAAAATAAATTCAGGAACTTCAAATGATTTCTCAGAATATTCCATGTGTTAAGATAACACTTACTCAAATCAACTTCAAAACTGAAAAAAAAAGTTTATAAAGAGTTTGCTCTTACAATATTTACTCACCAAAAGTTGGATTAAAATTATAAGAAATTTTGGGTCCTAATATGGAATGTCCATTTCAAAGGACATGTTTTTAAAGGAAGTGAGAATATATCACTATTTTAGTACAAAATATGTTTAAACAAACATTCTTTCAAGATAAGTAATAGATGTTTTTAAATATATAAAACAGTAAATGTACCTCCAAGAGATGGGATGGGTTAAAAATACATAGACTTAAGGAAGGAAAATCATCATGAATATAGTTCATTTGAGACACAAAATTGATTTAAAAAGTAAGGTAGGATATCGTATTTAAATTTTTTATTCCTTTGTAATTGATACCAGGGAAGATAAAGATGCATTCTTTTAGTGCTTAATGTAGAAGCATTCAGTATAACTTTTTTTTTTAAAGATTTTTTTATGTGGGCCATTTTTAAAGTCTTTATTGAATTTGTTACAATATTGCTTCTGTTTTGGTTTTTTGGCTGCAAGATATGTGGGATCTTAGCTCCCCAAACAGGCATTGAACCCACAGCCCCTGCATTGGAAGGCAAAGTCTTAACTACTGGACTGCCAGGGAAGTCCCTCATTCAGTATAATATTAATGTAGAAGCTGAATGACTGAATTATTGAAGGAATAAGTGTCTCTGTTTTTCCTAAAAATTTAAGTTATGTGGACTATGAGACACTCCAACTTGTCAATGGGTAGAGAGAGTTCATATATTCTGTGGAAAGGGATGATGTTCTTACATGAAATAATTCCTTATATAATTTTTTTTAAATCTGGAAACCCTTATAATTATTTTGTTTTGTAATATGTAGAAAGGAGCTAATTAATATCTTACTAAGATTTGTAATATTTAACTCATATACATATAGCCTTAAACATGTATTGCTTGTCCTTTTTTCCCTACAAAACAAAAGCTTAGTGGTATCATTATAATACAGTGTCACATACCTCATGAAAATTATTCTTATGAGTTAAGAACTGTGTGTTTTAAACGTTGGTTTAAAAAATTCCTATGTATATATGTAATATACATATATGCACACATATATACACACACAATGACAGGACTGTTTCATACCTATAAAATAATTTAAATTTGCAGCAACATGGATGGACTTGGAGGACATTATGCTAAGTGAAATAAGTCAGGCAGACAAAGACAATTACTGTATGATATCACTTCTATGTGAAATCTAAAAAATATACACAACTAGTGAAGTTAACAAAAAAGAAGCAGACTCACAGATATAGAGAACAAACCAGTAGTTACCACTGGGGAGAGGGAAGGGGGGAGGGAAAATATAAGGGCAGGAGATTAAAAGGTACAAACTATTAGGCATAAAATAAGCTCTAAGGATATACTGTACAACATGGGGAATATAGCCAATATTTTATAATACTATAAATGGAGTATAACCTTTAAAAGTTGTGAATCGCTATATTGTACACCTGTAACTTATGTAATATTGCACAGAAATTATACTTTAATTTAAAAAAACAGTTTAAACTTCTTATAAGTGACTTTATTAAATCTACACTCTAACATGGCACAGTATTTTAACAAATAATTTGTGTGGGCTTAAAATTATTAAATGAATATATATGTAAATTTGAAATTTGACCATAGATAAATATATAGACACACATATGTGTGTATATGTATATATGTGTATGCATGTATAGAAACACATATGCTTATTTATTATTAACCAATAAATTTGGAGTCAAATTCTGATATGCCTATAGAATTGGCATAGTCAGTAGACATTGGTTAAGGACAGAAAATAACCAAAGAGAAACCAATGTTTTAAGAAGCCCCAAGACAAAAGTCCAAATTAGAAGAAGGGGATTTACATCCAATTAAAAAATTACAGCGTGGCCCTTTTATTTTTCATCTAACACTTTGGGGAAAGAGTTATATTTTGCTTCAGTAATTCAAGAGCAACTCCAAGAACTGTCAAGAAGTATTTGCTTAATGACAAAAATACCATTAAAATTTCAAACAGAAGATTCATCCCTATCTTTTTCTTTTTATCTTTTTTAGTGTTCTAGTTATAGTTTATATCTGTGTCTGAATTTGGTGGTATTATCTCTTTATCAAAGAGGTCATACAAATACCATATGATATCACTTAAATGTGGCATCTAAAATATGACACAAATGAACTTATCTACAAAACAGAAACAGACTCAAAGATACAGAGAGCAGACTTGTTGCCAAGGGGGAGGATTGGTGGGGGAGGGATGGATTGGGAATTTGGGATTAGCAGATGCAAACTATTATATAGAGAATGGCTAAACAACAAGGTAGTACTGTATAGCACAGAAAACTATATTCAATATCCTGTGATAAACCATAAAGGAAAATAATATGAAAAAGAGTGAATCACTTTGCTGTACAGTACTTCAATAAAATAAATTTTTTTATAAAAGGAGGTCATAGATACTCCACTTGAGATTTTTAAAAATAAAATAGATGGAAAACTCTCGAACACAATTTAGCTTTAATCCAACTTAAAGGCAGAAAAATGGTGGCGTTTTCCGTTCCCATGATTTATGTATAATTTTCTCATTTCCACAGGAACATTTCTAAATTTTGCACTTAGAGAAAATTACCTCGGTTATTTTTAGCCATAACTAATATGCCAAAATTACTCCCACTTTAATATATTACCCTGCTAATTTACAAAATTAATTTATCATGTAAGTTCTTAGAAGGAAGGAACAGATAAAATGTAAATGTACTGATCTTGTATGTTGATAAGTCACTGTTCTATAATAACATTTCAAACTTGACTTCATATGCCAAAGCAGAGTCCCTGAAAAATTATTTTTGCTTTAAGACATTTTTTGTTGATTCTGAATGTCTTTTATTGAGTACTAATTAATGCGACAAATTTCTGACAAAAACATTTCTACTTTACTAATTCTAGAGGCATTTTTAATGTGAGACAAGAGTTGTCTTACTGAATCATATCAGAATATTCAAGAGGGCATGCAACATTTCAAAAAGAAATTGATTTGCTGTAAATTGTGAAAAGGTGGGTTTTAGAGCATTTTAGCTGAATTCTTTTAATTGAGTGGTGGCAACAAAACTCTCTAATGGTATAGATCTTTAAAAAAAGGGTCAAACATGTTTCTGGTCACTATGGAAAAAGTAACTCATTCATTTCTCAAATTTGTGAGCTGTCACCAGCACGGCAAGGAAGAAAGGATTCATATGCTTTATTAAGTTCCATATTTGTTTATGTTTCATCCTTCATCTGTTATGCCAAAGCAAAGGTACAGGTATTCGAAGATCATGGTTATTAAAGAAAGTCATCATGACAACAAAATATAAAAGTTCCATTTTCCCATATTCATCAGCATGGTTCTCACATATTAGGTCAGTAACAATAAATCCCAATCTAAATAAAGGTATATGAAAAGATCAATATGTTCTTTTAAACTGTGTAATACATTTATTCCTATTGCATTAGTACTCAATAACATGTTAAATACTATACTATAACACTTTAAATATAACATAATATTTAAAGGGTACATGTTAAGAGCATGACTGGCAAAAAATTTACTACCAATTTATATTTAGTTACTGATTATTATTTATCAAATTATGTGTACTACATTATGGCAAATTTCTGAAAGATGGGTCAGGTTTCTTAAGAATGCATGGGAGGAATTAGTACACATCATTTTAAAACATCTTCAACTTATGATAATTTAATTGAATTATTTTTTTAAATTTCCTGGAGATAAGTACCTTAGAAATATTTCAAAGGGGGAAACAAAATAAAATAAAAAATATACTTAGGTAATATATGCATTAAGTCTTCTACAAATTGTGTGAAAGCGTGTGTGTGGGTTTAAGCATAAAAGGGCACAAGTAAAGGAAATACTAAAATTGAAACCATAGTACTTCCCTGGAGGTCCAGTGGTTAAGGCTCTGTGCTTCCACTGCAGGGGATATGGGTTCAATCCCTGGTGGGGGAACTAAGATCCTACACGCCATGCAGTACAGCCAAACAAACAAACAAACAAAATTGAAAACGTAGAAGGAAGATATAATTTACAGAATAATCTGATTCATTTCAGTCATTGCTAAACACTGTTGGTAAAGTAGAAAACACATATAAAGAATAAGAGGTCAAATGATTTCTAGATTTCACAAACTGGCTATTTTAAAAGATTAAATAATTCTAGACTGCTAATTTTGTAATATTTATTCTTTTTTGGAAATATTTTTACTGGTTACAAAATTTGGTAAACAGAAATGTTCAGATTATATTGAAATTTAAATATTTTCAAATTAAAAATTATTAGTATATATATTTGCATGCTAGTGATATTTAGACATTTAAAGTATTTAGAATTTGAAATAATATTATATAAATGTATATTATTTTATTACATTACTCCATATTGTAAATACATCCAAAATATAAATATATATTAATATATAAAATTTTATATATTATATATTATAACTATATAAAGTTGCAAATATTTTAAATAAATAATATTTTCTCTGTGGGTATATTAATTAAAAAATAAACTTATAGAGCTAGACTATAAATTTATATAATCTAAAGAAAAGTTTGCCATTCTATTTATGTATCTTTGTTGTTAACCTCTTCAGGTGTTATTTCATATGCTAGTTACTGATTTACTAAATCCCTTTGGCAAATTTACATTGAAATATTTTATTAAAATTGGTAACCCAATTAAAATTATTTATAATGAATTAGAATTGAAACAATAATAAATGCCTTTCACAGTTTGCATTGCTTAATTTATAGTTTTGTGTATTTCATATTTGATGAATTAGCCTTCTTATTTCATGTAATAGATGTAATATATTACAAATTAATATGTGTTTGTATTCATAATATGCTCAATAATTTACTTTTTTTAGTAGTATTTTTGTAACATTCTCAATTATCTAAACTTTTTCACTCTAAGAAATATTGAAAGTCAATAGAAAGTTTGATAGGCAAAAAAACCTGGCAGAGAGGAAGAAAATAAAATAATTATATGTCAACTTTAATAACAGATTGTCCTTCAAAGAAACATATAGTTTTATTGAGATATGTGAAAAGCTCCATACAGAATATCATTTACTAAGAAATAAATAATTTATTACTTTAAAAATAGTTACTCTATAAATAAATATTTTTCTCATATCTTTAAGGCTGATAACTTTATTGCTCATAGCATCTGATAGTAGAGAGATAAATACAAAAAATACTTAAGAAACAAAATCCTGGAGAAAGAAAAAAAAGCAGTAATGCTACATTCCTCCCAAGAAACTTATTTTAAATTTTCTAGATATAAGCAACTTTTATTTTCCTCGATCTGAATTGTAGAGCTGGCAAATTGATTTTTGTTTTAGAGAATGTTCAATGCACATGTCAAGTTTTAAAAGTTTTAGAAATTTTTCCTTATGAAGTGCAAATTAGCAGAGTTTTTCAAGTACTTTTTGGCCCTATTTTCATTGAGTTAACTTATATAATAAATACATGCCTGATTATCACATTCTTACCTGTGTATCTTCAAGTTCAATAAGCTCTGCAGAAACAAATTCAAAATTCACATGAAACACATGAGGAATAGTAGGAGAGTTTGTCCCGATTTTGTTTCACAGACTTCTCATCAAACCTTATATGTGCCGCATTGCTCTGAGTTACAGACGCTTGTGCTTTTAGTACCAAGACCTTCAGTATGTCACTGCTTACTGAATGCTATTTTGGGTTCTCTGAGTAGAGCCATGAACACTGAGCCTTTGTGCAAAATATCATAAGGGCACTCTGATGTCCGTTCATAGTCTGGGATTAAAATGCAGACAGCTCCAGCAAGTAGCATGAGCTGATTTTTTTCACCCTTTTTCCTAACAACAACCAAAAAGAAAATAAAGTACTTATTGGCTTGAGGTGATAAGGAGGGAATTCAACTTATGTAAGAGAATTCTGCAAGTGGAAAGGACATGCCCTCTACTTGGGGATTAGC
This sequence comes from Hyperoodon ampullatus, assembly GCF_949752795.1. Taxonomy (NCBI): domain Eukaryota; kingdom Metazoa; phylum Chordata; class Mammalia; order Artiodactyla; family Ziphiidae; genus Hyperoodon; species Hyperoodon ampullatus. The sequence goes on from NC_136926.1 coordinate 79,629,301, forward strand.
TGATGAAACAAATGATCAGTTTAAAACGGGCACAGAAGTTACTACAAAGAGAAAAGCTTTTTAACTGTGAGTCTGTGCCTTCTGACTGCTCCTTAATTCAGTCTTTCTATTCAGGAATAAAGTAAAATACAGAAAGAGAGGGTAATATCTAAATTATAATCCTCTTCTTTTCCTTGGTTTATGCATTACCTAAATACAGTTATTGTATTAAATTTATAATTAGAATTTGTTATAGTTATTGTTATTTATTATGAAATACATATTATACTCCATACTGTTTACTCAAGCTGTTTTTAGTTAAAAATCATCTTTTAACCAAATCAGAGAGAGGTTAAAAAACTGTGAACAGTGTCTAACACTATGATTGATGTATATAAAATTTAATATTTTTATGGTTTACATATGCAATTATTGTGAGGAGACAGCTTCAAATTTCAGAAATATACTTGAGTCCTGCAATATGAGGAGTATATACATGTTCACTGTATATGTTATAACAGTGGAAGGAAAGTAGGAAAAAGATTACAACCAACGTTAATGAGAACTAAATAGATTACGTGACGTCTGATTCATGCTTACTCTATTTTTCAATTCATAAAAACCAAATTTCATTTGTTACCATTTGCTAAATAAATAGATGTTAGATACCTCTGTACCATGCGGCAAAACCAAACAAGAATAAGTTAAATAAGTTTTTCCCCACAAGCTATTTTTTAAATTTTAATTGTGGTAAGAACACTTAACATGAGAGTTACCTTCTTGACAAATTGTAAAGTGCATAGTACAGTCTTGTAAACTAGCAGCATAACAGTGTACAGCAGATCTCTAGAACTTTCTCATCTTGTATAACGGAAACTTTATACCCATTGAACAACGGCTCCCCATTTCCACCTGCCCCCAGGCCCCATCAACTGCCATTCTACCCTCTGCTTCTGAGTTTGACAAATTAAGACACCTCATATAAGTGGACTCATGCAATATATCATTCTGTGAATGCCTCATTTCACTTGCATAATGTCCTCTAGATTCATCCATGTTCTAGTGTTTGGGTAAGAATCTAACATTTTATGGGGTATTGTTTCCTGCCTTGATACAGTATCCAGATCCACTCTGAACTGCAATTACACTTTTTCAACCTGATAGCCTGTTTTCGCAAGACGTCCTGAGGGCTTATCTTAAGGCAAAAGAGAACAAGCGTGGATCAGCATTTTCTACACGATTGTTATAATACCACTAAAAGGACAATCAGGACTGTAGAAAATCCACTGAGACAGTATTAAACTTTCTAAAGAAGGTACAGTTTGAAACTATATATTTTATGTAGAATACCATTAACAGCAATTTTTGATTTCTTTAAGGGAAGATCTGTCATAAAACACCTATGTAAAGTGACCAACTAGATTTGATTTTAATCTAGCACAAAGTACTATAAATTACTAAAAAAATGCTTGTCCTCCCTGGGGAAGAGATAGGCGGGAATCCAGCAAGTCTCTACACGTATGCCAAAACCAAGAATGTAGACTTGGCTGGACTGATGGGACTCAAATAAGCTTAGTCATCAAATAAGCTTAGGGATTATTTCTAGTGCATTTTCTTCATATCAGGAGAAAAGTCTTTTTCAGGAGTGGGAGGGAAAAGAAGTAGTGCATGGAACATGACTGTATAAGAATGGAGAGTCTCAGAATTAAGTACAGCACTATCCATAGGAGAGCCAAAGCCATTACACTATGGGTTATTGGAGGTCTCCACACCATAGAACAAACGTAAGGGAGGGTGGACAATTCCTGCAACACAGACGCTGTTTCATAACTACAGAGTAACATTCTAGTAAACAATTGTCAGCTTTCACATGCAATCTTGGGGAATTCTACAAATGTCATCTGCCAGCAGGCTGATGAAAAGAGCATGAAGTTTTAGAAACATTTAAGCCAGGATTGAATTGAGTCCATCTAAATAAGGATTTAAATTAAAATATTACAATTCATCAATGCGCTGATGAGCCATCAGTTTCTTTTTTAAAAGAAGATAATTAAGGAATGTAAATCCATTGACTAGCTGCAGACTGGACCAGCTAATGAAGTTTAGATCTAACAGCAGGCAGAGGACAAAAGCCAAATGTTATAGGTTATAGTTACATAAACACAAATAAGACTCTGACCAACCATCTCTTGAAAATGTAAAGCACACATCATTTTTAAGCATAAAACAAGATGCTTAACAAAATGAAATTTTAAAAAAAAGAAAATCCAATAAAATCACTTTGAGAGAGAGGAATGTTAACCTCCACTGACCATGTGATGAGATGTGAAATACGTGTTATTTAATCAAGAGATGATCATGAGAGAATTTTAGAACATAACGGCTGTTTGCAGACTGAGCTGTACTGTACGAGATGTCCTGACTATTGTTTAAGTTCCCTGAAATATAATTGTACCTCTAAGACATTTCTGCATTTTATGAAATATTTTGCATATATCTATATAAAGAAAAATCCTGTTTAAGTGTTTTGTTTGTCTGTTTTGTGGTATGCGGACCTCTCACTGTTGTGGCCTCTCCCGTTGTGGAGCACAGGCTCCGGACGCACAGGCTCAGTGGCCATGGCTCACGGGCCCAGCCACCACGCGGCATGTGGGATCTTCCCGGACCGGGGCACGAACCCGCGTCCCCTGCATCGGCAGCCAGACTCTCAACCACTGCACCACCAGGGAAGCCCATTAGTAGTGTTTTAATATTAATTAAAGGACAATCTTTCTCCACATCAGGATCTGCAAACTAAGAAGCCAATTGCCCAATACACCCAGCTCTCTGTTTTTATAAACAAAAAAAAATGTTTTATTGAAACACAATCATTCTCATTTGTTTACATATTGTCTGAATTGTCTGTGGCTGTTTTCATACTCTAAGGGCAGAGTTGAGTAGTTGCAACAGAGACTCTTGACCTACAAAATCTAAACTATTTACCCTGGGACTTCCCTGGTGGCGCAGAGGTTGGGAATCCGCCTGCCAATACAGGAGACACGGGTTCGATCCCTGGTCTGGGAAGATCCCACATGCCGGAGCAACTAAGCTTGTGGGCCACAGCTACTGAGCCTACATGCCACAACTACTGAAGCCCATGCACCTAGAGCCCGTGCTCCGCAATGAGAGGCCACCACAATGAGAAGCCTGCGCACTACAATGAAGAGTAGCTCTCACTCGGTGCAACTAGAGAAAGCCCGTGTGCAGCAATGAAGACCCAACGCAGCCAAAAATAAATAAATTTCAAAAATATAAAAATAAAATAAAATATTTACCCTGGCCATTTACAGGAAAAGTTTACCAACTTCTGATTTATATTCATGTGATGTAGTGAATTTTAGTTCATATTTATAGCATAGTTTACTTAAAAATTAAATTACATGCATTTGATCAATAGATAAATAAGCACACATAAATATACAAAAATCTACACAGCAGCAATCATCTTGTTCTACATTATTTTTCCTGTTGGTGGGTCAATGAATTAATATGGTTGAATAAAATGTTAGCTTTTTTAAAGATAGCTTAAATAGTTTATATTTACCTAAAATATATACATTCAGGTTAGTTTTATACATATATTTAGCCCTAGGGTGTCAAGGCATTTTCTTTGAGATATTATCCTCAGAATGAGTCTCTGCATATTTTTCTATAAAACACATTCATCATATGTCTATGTTTTCCAGTTTGTTTAAGAATAAAGAAGGAATTTAAAGAAACATGTGAAGGCATACAGTTTAATAAATTATTTTTATGGGATGTTTTAGGTTATAAGTGAATTATGGTAGAAAGTACACATGGCTCCCATATTCCCCCTGCCACACACATGCAGAGCCTCTTCTACTGTCAACATCCCCCATCAAAGTGGAATATTTGTTATAATTGATGAACCTACAGGGATACATAATTATCACCCAAAGTCCATAGTTTACATTAAGATTTACCATTGGTGCTGTACAGTCTATGAATCTGGACAAATGTTTGGACATGTATCCACCGTTACAGATACAGAGTAATTTCATGGCCCTAAAAATCCTCTGTATTCTTCTGCCTATTCATTCTACCCTCCCTGTTAACCCCTGGCAACTACTGATCTTTTTATTGTCTCTATAGTTTTACCTAAAGTTTTACAAAATGTCATATATTTGGTATCATACAGTATGTAGCCTTTTCAGATTGGCTTCTTTTCCTTACAATAGGGATTTAATTTTCCTCTATGTTTTCTTCATGGCTTGATAACTCACTTGTTTAATCCCTGAATAATATTCTACAGTTTATCCTTTCACCTACTGAAGGACATCTTGATTGCTTCCAAGTGTTAGCAATTATGAATAAAGCTGTCATAAACATCCGTGCACAGGCTTTTGTGTGGATATAAATGTTTCCTATTTGGTTTCAATGATTTTTTTCATATCTATTTTTAAAAATGCTTTTACTCATACCCTTCAATAGCTTTTTAACACCTTGCTTTTAATGAGCATTTTTAGAACATATATCTTAAATTTAATGGAAAAATAATGGCTTCTACTTTTCAGACATATTTTGCTTGTTATATTTTATAAATCTATGTTTTCAATAATTAGAACGCCTCATATAAATAGTTTTGCAAACTAACATAGCTGGCTTTTTGGAAGAATATATTTGCATGGTTGGGAGAAAACGTGTGCTCATATATCAGAGAGTATTGCGGCAGGTTCAGAGTGTTCTGTTTTGCAGAAGAAATGGAAAGCCTCAGTTATTTCATTTTATGGTACATATGGAACGGCTGTGCTATGATAGAAACTATTTAATGCTCACCGTATTTCTGCCAAGTAGTTGTTGGCCCCCTTTACATTTGAGTAAATGTGAGACAAATAGCAAAGCAAGGTCTTGAAGAGTCAGAGGATTTTTTATGCCAAAGCCTATATTACACTCACTATAACACACTCTTTCTTTACTGAAGAAAACAATTTTTAAAAGAAACACTTCTCTTAAAAACATGATGGGCAGTCTAATTTAGTAGTATTATAGTAGCCACCACTTGTAAAGCAATAAAACATAAGCATATAAGCACTTAAACTAATGTCCTTTCTTCCTTAATTGATTCCTTTTTTGTCCTTCCCAAGAAATTTTTGAGCATCTACCATTTCTCAGGCCCCTGTCTTAGTGTCAGAGGTACACTCAGGAATGTTCCAGAAAAAAGTCTCTATCTAGATGAAGTTCATGTCTTAGTTTAGGACATAGTTAATAGACAAGGTAAATTAGTAAAATATATAGTATATTAGATAAACAAAAGTGTTAAGTAGAAAAATAGAGGAGGTAAGGGGGGTAGTTAGTATTGTCATGGGGTAGGAAACACAAAATTTTATACAGAAGATTCAGAAAAGGTCCAACTGAAGAGATAGTGGGTAAATACATGACTAAGATGAGGGAGTGAGCCCTGAAGTTATCAAGCTGAAGCACAGCTTAGTTCACACAAAACTATTAGCCAAAAATGCTCAAGGAACATCAAGGCATCCTTCATGGCTGGAGTGCAGAGAGGTAGAAAGCAGAAGATGATGATGATGCTGATGATGATGATGTGTGTATGTGTGTGTGTGTGTGAGAGAGATTTGTGCACATGGGGGCAGATTTTATAAGGTCTTGCTGACAACTTTAGGTTATTTGGCTTTTACAAGGAGTGAGTTGGGAAGCATTGGACAATTTTAAATGAAAGACGATGTCATCTTATTTACATTTTAAAGAACCAATCTAGCTTATGTGTTGAGATTACAATGTCAGGGGTCATGATGGAAAAAAGGGTAAGACATGTTAAGAGGTGTTGTAAAAATCAGATCTGTTTTCTGGATTATAGCAAACTTATGACACAGGTAATAATTGATCAGGCAAATCTGGTTGTAAGGAAAAGAGATTTATCTCCAGAAATGACTTGGCTACTTTCTCTCTCTGTGTTCCTTTTCCAATTAATATCAAATTACGTTATTAATCTCCTCTCTCTGTGTACGGCTTTCTTTCACTCAGAGTTTCTGTTTATTTATAATTTATCTTATTTATGGCTGATTGTCAACACAAATTCTTAGTGACAGATTTTCAACTTCTACTAGTAAATGCCTATTTTCTTCCTGTTGAAACTTCTAAGGGGACAATAGCCAGGTCATGGAAGCAACCTAAACGTTCATTGACAGACAAAAGGATAAAGAAGATGTGGTACATATATATAATGGAATATTACTCAGCCATAAAAAGGAATGAAACTGGGTCATTTGTAGAGACGTGGATGGACCTAGAGACTGTCATACAGAGTGAAATAAGTCAGAAAGAGAAAAACAAATATCATATATTAACGCATATATGTGGAATCTAGAAAAATGGTAGAGATGAACTGGTTTGCAAGGCAGAAATAGAGACACAGCTGTAGACAACAAACGTATGGACGCCAAGGGGGGAAAGTGGCGGGGGGTTGTGGTGGGATAAATTGAGAGATTGGGATTGACATATATACAATAATATGTATAAAATAGATAACTAATAAGAACCTGCTGTATAAAAATAAATAAATAAAGTTAAATTAAAAAAAAAACCTCTAAGGAGACAAAGTAGTCTATGTACATCAGCAATGATCCTATACTCCCTTACTTTTTGGATTCACAACCTTTGTCCAGTTTCTATGGCAAAGGAAGTAGATGGTGTTGTACACAACAAATGGTAATTCTCCAGGGCATCCCTTCCAGCAGCAGTAGGATAAAGGATGCTGTGACTCTTTCGGGTGATATGGAGTTGTCAGGCATCATAATATATGCTGGTTGCTATTATTTTCATCCTCATATAAGGCGTGAGGAAACTAAAGTTCAGAGAATGTCATGCAGTTAGAATGTTTTGCAGCCAGATCTCAAGCTTCTGTCATTGATGCCAGAAATGACACAGTTTCCAGTCTATCACACCGTCTATATTTAGGAGTGCAAGCGAATATACAGCATTTATTCTTTCACAGAATGTTTACTGAGTGTTACTATGAGTGATGCACTGGGCTAGAAATAGACAAAAACAAACAAATCAAAATTCCTACTACTGCCTTTCCCTACAGGAATCATGGCGTCTATTCAAGAGCTCTGCATTGTAACAAATGTCTTAATGAATTTTAAACTTTTAACACATACACACTCACATGCTTTAAGTAGCTTATGTACAAACAATAACAAAATTGGACACACACATATATTATAGTTTTATATTCTATGTATATTCCAATTTTAGAATTTATAATTGTTATTTGCAGGAGACTTTGCCTAACCATTAACTCTTGGGTTAAGTTACTGGAAGCCTAACACTTGAAACTTCCCTATATTTACATACTACATAATATAAGCCTATAGATATGGAAGATATAGACTAATATTTATTTTACCTCAACTACTCTTATACGTTCCTTCCATACAATTATTTTAATTAATCCTCATAACAGCCTCAGTAGGTAGATGGTTTTCCCATGTCAGGGTTGAACAGACTATAGACCAAAGAGGTCAAGTAACTTCTTCAAATTGTACAGAGAGTAAATGATAGAATCAGAAATCAAGCTTATGAAGTACAATACCAGTCCCTGTAATCTTGACTACTATGTTTGGGGACTTTGTAGAGGGTGATTAAGGAGTGAGAAATGTGCTTGAGTTGACAAGAGTGAGTGGAAGACACAGGTGGTTTGCTTTCAAATGATTCTCCTTACTAAATTATCAGATAGAAGATAAATCTGTATACAAATACTAGTAATATATGTGAATTGTGGAATAATAACAAAATGATAATAAATAGGCACTTTTTTTAACATCTTTATTGGAGTATAATTGCTTTACAATGGTGTGTTAGTTTCTGCTTTATAACAAAGTGAATCAGCTATACATGTTCTATATTTTTTTATCTGCATTCTATCATGACACTATCAAAAAATGAGAGTGTAAGATTGAGACAGAAATGAAAGATGTCATGACAAACAAACAAACAAAAAATATTGTAAGTATATTTTGAATTAAAATGTAAAAAGAAGGGACCATATGCTAATGTAAGACTTTTCAATATGGCAATAGCAAATATTAATATTTATAATGTTTTTCTCTGCCCAAAGCATGCTTCCTGTAAACTGATTTTATTCATTTAACAATTTATATGATCTATCTTATATTTGTTTTTATGATGGAATGAGGACATATGGAGGAAATATATGTTTATTTTACCTTAAGTTATATTTTTAAAGTTCTTGCATTATTCACACAATACAATTTGGCAAGACTAATATAGAAAAAACAAATGAATTAACTGTTTTCTTGTAAAGCCCCAAAGAAATTCTTACAGATATGTATGTTAACCTCTCAATACTTTGTTTTCTTAGTGATGGTGGATTTTGTCTGTTAGGATGATTAGCCCCACAGATTCATCCTTACTGGGATAATAATGGACGCTTTTATCCAAGATACCAGAGGATTATCTAACATACATTACATTTAGGTCTAACATACATTTAGGTCACACTGTGTATACTGAAGCATTTTATGGTGAATAAAGCAACCATTTTGATCTATGGTAGTATTGTTTGGAATCAACAATAGCTAATGAGAAGTCAAGAAAAGAGTCACCTATCATATGTTTGCTGATGATATGCATAATGTATTGGTTTTCATCTTCCAAGGGGCAGATGGCAAGATGGGATTAGATGTGCAATAGTTCATTGGGGGAAGTGCCTGGGAATGATGAACATGAAGAATCAGAAGTAACTAGGAAAACAGTCAGAACATAATGCAAGCCTGATGCCTCTGAAAAGGAGGTGGAAAGGAAGGAGGATGGAATGGGAGAGATTTAAGATTGCAGCATTTTTCTGATAAATTTTTGGTTGAGCTCATGGGCAGTCTTTGACTCAAAACATCCTTTGAAATAGAGTTTCATAGAAATAGGCCTGTACTAGTAGCTCTCTCATGGTCAATCATTGGCTGGGAGCAGCCTCAGGGAATCATGAATGTGGCACCAACATGGTGGTGGATCCAGAGTCCAGAGGGATATTAGAGGGGGCTGTCACTCAACCATGCTCCTCACAGCAGAGGATCATATAGAAATGTTCATGGCTATCACAATTACCATACTGAAGTGGTTTGCAGAAAGACTCTTTTTTCCCCCTATTACAAATGTATAGGGACTCACAAACTCACTATCAAATGCCAAATATTATTTTTGGTAGATATTTGTAAATTCAAGTCACCTACTTGATCACCATCTGACTAATTATATGGATAGCATGGACTAAAATACGGTAACCAGAAAGTGTTCCCATCATTTTCTATTTTACATGGATCTTCATCTGAAAGCTCCTCCAGGAGAGTGGGATGCCCCCACCATTATTGTCTTTATTCTGCTGCTACTAATCATCACTTTCCATCCAAAACTCTATTGTGTCAACTGGACTGACAATCCTTTTATGCTGAAGCATGAGAGAAATAGGCAGTAAAGGCTGTTTCCTCATAAGCCTGCTTTATGACAAAGATAAAAGATGCATATGCTATGAATATGTCTTTACTTAAAGGAAAATTTTACTATGGAATTAAAATTTTGAAATGATAAAGAAGCTAAAAATCTTGAAAATTTCCTTGAATCTTCGAAAGACAAACACTTAGACTTTCCTAAATAGGCCCTCATATGCTTTTTTCACTTCTGATGCAGCTCTGTTATTTCCAAGTTTTTGCCTGTGCTGCAATTTATTTATTGTCATTTTGTTTGATAGTGAGAATTGTCAAAAGCATTTCTCTACAGTCAATGGTAATTTTATCAACTTAACTTACACTTCATATTAAAATGATTACAGTGAACTTCAGAAAGGTATACAAACCAAAGTTTCTGCATATGAGAATGAATGTCTTAAATCATTAGTTTAGATGTGTACACCTGAATTGTGCAAGTAAATAAGAAGCACTTGACTTAGTTGGAATGAAATTGCTCTAGTGGCATTAAGGATATCCAATAAACCATGAAAAGTATGAAAGCTTATACAACATGATAAAGGCAGTTCTGTGTAACAAGCTATGACACTGCTCTTTATAAGGCTGGCAGTGGACCTTGTGTGTATTCCCAGTGGGAAACATTATAGGATAATCCAACATAATGCACTCTCAGGCTAACGTTATGGGCTTGTTTTCCTGTATTTCCATATTAACATTACAGGGAATGTGAATATCCATAATCAAATATAAAATCATTCTCCAGAACATTACTTCAAAGGTATGGAGAAGAATATAAATAACTGTAGCACATTTTTCATTAATGTTCAAATAAAACTGATGGTTAGTTTATACAAACACTGAAATTTGAGATATAATTAGGTATATATGAGTGAATTTATGTAATGTTACTGGATCTCAACTTCATTCACACATAACCATTATAAAAATATACTAAATCCAAGGACATCTGAAGAGTTTTTAATGTTAAATATCTGGTCAATTCAAATATCATTTGGCATAGGATCTTACTGGAGAAACATATAAAATCATTTTAATTAAAAGTCTGGTAGTTTCTGATAAACTAAATTTAACTTCATTGCTCGTAACTGTTTTGATCTGTCTTAGTAAGTTTTTGCTTTCACTATATATTATAAATAATAAATTCAGTTCCAAGGAAGCAACTTACTTGTTGAGGCTGATTTATGTTCAAACACTTTCTTTTTTCCATTTCAATACATCTTTTAGAAATCCCAAGAAGAACGTTTAGATGTTAAGGAAATCTGTAGCAAAAGTATTTCTAACCTAAACCAATGAATAGTAGTTGTTTTCTTCACCGATAAAATTGATAGCTGATGCAAGCTGTATTTTTTTCTTCTGTACTCTCTTGGTAGGTATTTTTGCAACAAGATAACAATTGCTTCACTGATTGCCTCTCACTGGGAAACACACTTAAATGGGAAATGCACTATCTAGGTAGTTTCTGTGGGTAAAAACAACTTTGTCACTGGGGGAAAGAAGTATGCAAAATGCATTACTTCAACAGTTTTTTCAACGTTGCACTGGCATGTAGAGGATCAGGAATGCTTGTTTGTATTTGACTCCACAGTGCACTATGGTTTGCCTCTTTTTATAACAAAAATTTCCCCTCACTATGACTATATTTTCCTTAACATGGACTACAAAAATGGGTCCTATGTTAACAGTTAATTCTACATGTAATTATAATTAAAGAGGTATGTTTTGCATAAAAAATCATTATTAGACTATGACTAATGCCTAAATTAATTAACATGGTTATGTTGGATAAAAATATGCACTGTTTTCCTGTGTTAAGTGGATAATTTTCTGTAAATGGTTGTATCTACCTGGATAGACTAACTCAGGCTGTGGTTTACAAAAAAAACTGTAAAATCTGGGCTTCCCTGGTGGCGCAGTGGTTGAGGGTCCGCCTGCCGATTCAGGGGACACGGGTTCGTGCCCCGGTCCGGGAGGATCCCACATGCCATGGAGAGGCTGGGCCCGTGGGTATGGCCACTGGGCCTGCGCATCTGGAGCCTGTGCTCCGCAACGGGAGAGGCCACAACAGTGAGAGGCCCACGTACTGCAAAAAAAAAAACCACAAAAAAACAAAAACAAAAAAACTGTAAAATCTTAGTGGCTTAAAAAAATAAATGATTCTTTCTCTGAAACCTACATTTTATAGAAGGTAGCTGGAACTCCAGTTTGTGTATATTCGCTCCAGAACTCAAGTTATCAGGGCAGACACTATATTGAATTGATGCATGTTGTCAGGGTCTGATAATGAAAGACTGATGGTTCTTTAAATTTCCACCTGGACCTGACAAATGTCACTTCTGCTCATGTTTTATGGGCCTTCGATGGAGTGGGGCAGTGAAATCATAATAGGTTCCTAGAAGGAGAGCCAGCAGTATTAGAGGGACTACCATAGGCCATCTATTTGTCCAAATATTGGGTTCCTCTCCTTACCATGCAGACACACTCACTCAGTCCTCTGAGGAACAATGCAAAAGTCCCATCCAGTTATTATGTTCCAGCCCATCTTCCAAAAATTCTGAGTGATATCTGTTTTTGATTTTGTTTTTGTTTATATCATGTCCAAATGTGATTCCTCTTGGTCTAGAGACCTACGTATTAGAAAGACAAGTTTTCTCAAAACTCAAACAATGCGCAATGATAGAATAGGTACAGAGCCCACAATATGCTCTTGAATTTGGAAAGAATACAAAACACACAGAGCAGTGACCGATAGGTAGCAGTTTTGAACTCTCTCAGGAAAGCATGGCAAGAGCCCTTACCCCAGCATGGGAAACACTCCAGGGTTAGGTCTTAACTCTGCTCCCTAGGAAGAAATAGCCAATTAATTTTTCTCTGTAATTTTTTTTTTTTTTTTTTTTTTTTTTTGGTGGTACGTGGGCCTCTCACTATTGTGGCCTCTCCCACTGCAGAGCACAGGCTCCGGACGCACAGGCTCAGTGGCCATGGCTCACGGGCCCAGCCGCCCTGCGGCATGTGGGATCTTCCCGGACCGGGGCACGAACCCATGTCCCCTGCATCGGCAGGCGGACTCTCAACCACTGCGCCACCAGGGAAGCCCTCTCTGTAAATTTTGACATCACATTCTGGCAGTTTCTTTTTATCCTTTATTCTCCCTGACCATGTCTAAATTAGATTGGAGAATATATCCTTACTAGGGCTAAGCAACTTTCTCAGCCCATTTCCTGACTCTAGACACCTGGAGAGCAAAGGGACACTTTAAGTCTTAAGCAGTCACACGTTATGTTGGTTTGAGAGTCGTGGTGGTGGATATTTTGGCATTACGATTTTCTCAAAAACCAAGCTGGCCTCTGCTTTATTTGATTCTAGTTAGATCCACATGCCAATAGGTACATTCACAGTACTTTCTTAAATTTACTTCCTGAATTTGCTGTGTATCTTTATTTTTTTCATTCCAACTCCAACCATGATGGATGTATGTGAAAGGCAGAATTCTAAAAAGAGTTCTTTCAGAGAATGATTAAAATTGAACACATATTAAAATAGTTGTATTGGGTGACATCAAATCACTTTCTACAGATGGGTGGTTAAAAAGGTGACTTTGCCTATTACCAGAAACCAATACAGTAGTCTGAAGATTACTTAGATTTTTCCAAATGCTGCCAAGAAGATGATATTTTCACTAACCAAGAAGCCTGGGTTGTTCATCTTGTTTGTGTTTTTATTAATATTGTCATCATTGTTGTTTCAGGTTGTATAATAAAATAACTTTTTAGTACAGGATTTTCAGCAGCTAGCTATTTGATCTTAAACCAGAGATTTATAGTTTTGGATTTCAATATTTATCTTTAACACTATTGTTGTCAATTATAATAAAAATTGGAAAGTTAGAGAATTTCTGACCATGTTTTTCACACAAGAACTCTAATATAATTGTAAATCAAGCCAGCTGCTGAAGAGCTATAACACAAATACATGAGAATAAGCATGGTGAAAATATTGATCACAAAAAACATATTTATTTAAATATGTTTTCATCATTTGTTTAATTTCATTATGTTGTTTTAGGTTTGACCAAGTTGTGAGTTTAGCTTGGTAGTTAACTTATTTGACTCACTAAAACCCTATATCTAGATGCTTTCTAAGGATTAAATAGGACACAAATGTATTTAAAAGGTTTAGACTGCTCTCTATTTAGAAAAAAAAAAAAAGAAAGAAGTTCAAAGAGAATTTTTTTAATGTTGAAAAAATGTTTAAAAAGGTCAACTGAATTATAACAATAGTATAATAATGATCAGATGAAATAGTAGAGAAGTCTTCCCTCCTTTTCAAAATTCAGCAAATAAGTTTTGAAGAAATAACTTATTTCTGTATTGACTATTAGAATTTGTCTGTGAAATTATATGGTACTAGATTTTTTGTTCCTGGAAGTAAAATAAGAATTAAACTTCTGTAATAGAAATAACACCATACCAATTATTCATTTTTTTTCTTCAGTTGATTTTTTTTTTTTTTTTTGTAGTACGTGGGCCTCTCACTGTTGTGGCCTCTCCCGTTGCGGAGCACAGGCTCCGGACGCACAGGCTCAGCGGCCATGGCTCACGGGCTCAGCCGCTCTGTGGTATGTGGGATCTTCCGGGACCGGGGCACGAACCTGTGTCCCCTGCATTGGCAGGCGGACTCTCAACCACTGTGCCACCAGGAAAGCCCTCTTCAGTTGATTTTTATAGTTTGTGTTATTCAAGGATTTCTTTCTTTTCAAACTAAGTATTTACTACCCTACATTTTCATATTTCTTTAGTGTCAAAGACCAATATAATATTCACTAAACATAATACCCTCTGGGTCCATCCATATTTTTGCAAATGGAAAAATTTTCATTTTTTTTTTATAGCTGAGTAGTATCCCATTATATGTTTATATCTATATATATCTATATATCACATCTTCTTTATCCATTCATCTGTTGATAAACACTTAGGTTACTTCCATATTTTGGCTTTTGGAAATAATGCTTCTATGAATATTGGATGCATATAAGTCAGACAAAGAAAGACAAATACTGTATGTTTTCACTTATATGGGAAATCTAAAAAATAAAATGATGAATGTAACAAAACAGAAACAGACTCATAGATACAGATAAAAAACTAGTGGTTACCAATGGGGAGAGGGCTAGGAAGTGGGGCAAGAGAGGGGAATGGTCTTGAGAGGCATAAACCACTAGGTATAAAATAAATAAGATGCAAGGATGTAATGTACAATACAAGTAATAGAGCCAACATATTTTATAATAACATTAAATGGAGTAAAATCTGTAAAAATATCAAATCTCTATTTTGCACACCTGAAACTAATATAACACTGTAAATCAACTATACTTCAAGTAAAATACTTTTTAAAAAAGATCAATACTTACTTCAGAAGCCTAAAATAAATTCATAACTTAATGGATATTAAAAGCATTTATTAAACTGTAAATTCCATGCAAACAGTAGTTATCTTAGTCACTTGGTATCATACATCTAAATGACTGGAAACTTAGAGTTATTTGTTGTAAGCCAGGGTTCTCAAACTTGGCACCATTGTCATTTGGAAATGGATTATTTTCTGTTGTGAGGGCTGTCCTGGGCATTATTGTCAAATGCCTACCAGTGCCTCGGGCCACTACCCCAGGTGCCTTCGCACCCTCTCTTCCCCAGTTATGAAAACCAGAATGTCTCCAAACACTGCAAATGTCCTCTGCAGGACAAAATCACTGTTGGTTAAGAGCCGTTGCTCCAGGCTGAAGGATGAGATGTAACATCTCGCTTATGACAAAGCCTATGCATTATTTCTTAATTAGATAAGAAATTGTATCATTATTCCATTTAATCCAGCTTCTTAAATAAACAAAAAAGTTGACCATAAAAGCTAATTTATCTTTCAAATGCTCTGTTTACAGAGAGATTCACATTCTAAATTTAAGTGGCTTTGAACATGAAGATTTTATAAAAATAATTACATTTGTGTATCATGCTAGGGATAAGATGGTTACTTTTTTTTTAAGAAAGACTAGGAGTTAAATATTTGAACAATTAGCTCTATTCTCTTTGCCCATAGGTTGAACTTTAAACATGCATGCCTGTACAATATTTTAATAGACTATTTTCAAGAATAAGATGGAATGTTTAATGGAAGATAAACAATTGAGGAGTATAATCAAGAAATAAAAAACAGGATACTAAAAATAACATAGAAAAGTAAACTCTAAATTTATGCAACTAAAACAGAGACATAAGTCTCCCAAAGGGGTTCATTCATACGCAAATTGATACAGACATATTAGAGTGTGAATATGGAATTAAGATTCATATAAACAACACATAACATAAAATACTGGACACTATTTATTGATATTCCATGTTATAAAACATTAAGAGGTTTAGAAATGTATAGTTCTGGACTATCTCTTGTTGCTTTATTTACCAATTTAATTTAGATACATGAAATATACTGAAAATTTAAATGCATATATTGTGTGCAATAGGAAGAAGGAAATAATTATTCAAAACTTAAATGTATGTGTTCATATATTTCAGAAAGCAAAGGAGAATTAATTAACATAAAATGAACAGGAAAGAATTGGAAATAAATATACATTGAAAAGCAGGTTTTAAGGATAAATTACTTTCCGGATAATATTTTGTGTTTCCTATCCAAAGAATGATATGTCTTTCTCTTGGATAGATTTGTCCCAATTTTATGACTGGAGGGCCTCATACATCTCTAGCTAAGGACCAATAAGAGTATATGTGAGTGGAAACTACCTGATGCCAGAGAAATAGTCATCCACAAGGAGCACAGGACTCACAAGGGCCAGGAATATATTGCGTCCCAGCAGTCAAAGTGGAAAACTTGTAATTCATGGGACATGGGTTTAGTACCCAGAAAGGTATTATCTCACTATGACTATTTAGCCCTTTACTAAAAGCTTCTTTGGTCACATCTAAAAAACCTAAAGCCAGCACTGATTTGCTTTAACCATACTCTCTAGAGCTTGATCCTCCATACCTGACCAACAACTCAAAACTAGGACCTAGGGTCTACCACCTAGGGTCTTCTGAGATACATTGTATTTCTACCTGTGTCACTCTATTTTCTGACAACACCCTACGCCATTCAATCATTTCTTTTTTTCTGCCCAGTCCTGGTTCGCTTATGTGGTTCAGGTGACAATTTCCTTCACCCTTGCATCATCATGGAGCTCTCCTTGGTGCTCAAAGAGACATCAGCACAAAAGTCTTTATCTGTAAATGGTAGATTTCCCTTGGTTAAGTGTCAAAAGAAATGCTGAAGCTGAGACAGCACAACCTGAGCACAAAACTAAAGCTTGGCCATCACAAAATAGGAGCCCAAGGATTGTTCATGTCCACAGCACCCATGATCCAGCAAAAACCTTAACATCCTCAAAAACAGTCATCCATGGTGGTACTACATGGATTAATGGCAGAAGAGTGCTGAATTAACTATCTGCTTTCTCATATTAAGACTTCAGAAGAATTAATGACAAGCAAAAACCTACAACATCAAAAGGAACATTAGGGCCCACAATGACACGAACTTTATCACAGCAGAGTCACTGAGAGATACAGCTTTAAGCAACATCACTCATACCTGAAATAGGTCTCCTGTTGCCATTTATTCATTGCCATTTTTGGAAATCCTTGAAGTCTGAAGTTGAGCTAGGAAGGATTACCTTGGAGGCCAAGACTGAAATTTCTGATGAGAGAAATAGTGTAATCCCTAAAGTCGCACACCTCAATCCTGAGCAGGAAATCTAAGCATGGATTTTGCTGCTTAATCACTAGGGGAATCAGGGACACACTAATGACCCTTCGTGAGAACTACAATACATTGACTCATGTCCTTGGGATATTTTAATGTAAATATTCCATTACAAATTCTCTTTATTGAGCTTAAACTAGACTTATGTTTAAGCTAAAAAAGACCTACTAAATTTCTGAGTTGTAATATATTAGGGATTCCTAATGCATGTGCTATTTAAAATTTTTTTTTTTTTTTTTTTTTTTTTGGTGGTACGTGGGCCTCTCATTGTTGTGGCCTCTCCCGTTGCGGAGCACAGACTCCGGACGCACAGGCCCAGCAGCCATGGCTCACGGGCCCAGCCGCTCCGCGACATGTGGGATCTTCCCGGACCGGGGCACGAACCCGTGTCCCCTGCATCGGCAGGCGGACTCTCAACCACTGCACCACCAGGGAAGCCCTGCATGTGCTATTTAAACTCTGACCAGCAGAGAATCTTAGCAGTCCTACAGTAATAGCAAGGAAACCTGTTATTGTTGGGATTGAAAGCCCAAGAGACAAGTGGTCACTTTGTCTTTTTCTTACCAAAGTATAGAAATATTCTAACACACTGAGAAAGCTTTATTAATTAATGTTCGTTGTTCTTTTTCCTACTTTTTTAATTATAAAAATTTAATAAAACTTCATTTTGTGAAGTTATCATCTAAGTGCAAATGAATTCTGATGAGTCACAGAAGACATAAATATACTCAAAATGACAGTACACTCACAGTTTTTCTCTGTATTCTTCCTCTATTATGGTAGCTTAGTGGTGATGGCTTATTTTCAGTAGTGTAAAATGGATGAATTCAATGTGACCTTCCCTACTCCATGTGTTCAGAAAATATGATATGCTCTGGGGAATTAATGACATATCATCACCATTACCCTAGCAAGAACATCATTGCTGTGATTTGTACAAACCATAAACTGTTGTGGGAAGGATACTGAAATTAAATTGACATTGAATGAAAGTTAAAATTGCGGCCCCTCTCACATACACATATTTGGCTTTCTTCATTTTAATAAGGCATTACAAAGAGACTTTCTGATTGATAGGTGTTTGGTATTTACGATCATCTAAAACAGACAAAATTTGCAGAAAACCTAATGAAAGTGGTTTTACTAACTTTTCACAACTTATATTTACTGATGCACATGTAGAAATGTTTGTGTTGGTGGTGGCTAAACTGGCATTATGTCAACTCACTGCATACCATTTGTCTGTAAACTTTGTTGGGGATGATATAAACCAGGCTGCATATTTGTTCTTTAATTCCATTAATCTTAGTAGTTTGGAGATATTAGATATTGATAATATGTTTACATGCAGACGTTATGTCTAGAGATTATATTTAGTTACTATTATTTGATTCTTTTATTTCTATTTAATTTTGTTTCAAAATTCAGTTGAAGGATAGGAATATTACTAATACCTCTCTTATTAAAAATGCAGGCAATGATTACTTTAGTCTAATGCAACATGGGCTGTGATGGGAGTAGCTTTTCTGATAACACTGTAGAAGCCAAATAAACATATCAAATAGAAGAAAATGTGACGGAAGGCATCCAGGACTTGAGGGATCATGATTCTGGAGAAAAGGTAAGCTGACTGAGGTGAGCTCACCAGCATTTTGTACACCTCTTTTTTACAAAGCATTCCCTAATACTTGGCATAAAAGGAGAGAGTCCAAAAAGCCAGTCAGGCAGTGATTTCCAAGGGGGCAGAGAAACTGACAGAGCTTTCAGCAATCTCACAACCTATGGTGACAAACCCTAGAGTTGCTGGATTTCAAGACAATAAGACTTGAAAGGGCAAGAACATGGAGAGGAGAGAGGTTCAGAAAATTTATCTTGACGTTTGACATCTTTGAGGCATCTGAGATTCTTAAGTTGTGTAGGGAGGGAAGCTAAAAAGCCAAGCAGAAAAGTCACTGAAAATCATGAGAGAACTATAGTTAACTTAATTAGTGCTGAAAAAAATAAAATTTGAATACAGAACCTTCTGGGGAAGGTGGACACTGATAATTATCCCCAATTCTCGGTTGATACTCTGAAAGGGCTCTCACTTTGGAGTGATGTGACTCAGAGGTACAGTTATATATACAAAGACTGCATAGTAGGCTGGAATAAATTAAATCCCTGAGTAAATTGACAAGATTTGTCCCCTGTTAGGGTTCTGGACCCAATTCCAACATGTGTTAGAGGGTTCTCCCCACACCACCAAGCAATTCTCTGGACACCAGCTGTGTGTTCTACAATTCAACTCAATTCTGACACTGTCTACCTAGAAATAGCACCAGAATCCACAGGTTAAGGGTTTGGCCCCCCAAGAGCAGCAGTCTGAGTCCAGAGGCCTGTGAACCAGGGGCGTCAGTGGTATAAATTCTAGTCCAAGGGCAGGAGAAGACCGATGTCCCAGCTCCAAAGGCAGGTAGAAAGAAAAAAAGGTGAATTCCTCCTTTCTCTGCCTTTTGTTCCATTCAGACTCTCAATGAATTGGATGATGCCCACCCTTATTGGGGAGGGCCATCTACTTTACTGAATCCACAGATTCAAATGCTAAGCTCAACCAGAAACACCCCCACTAAACATACCTAGAAATAATATTTAATCTAGGCACTCCATGGCACAGTCAAGTTGACACATAGAATTAACCAATAAACAACTTTTTGTTGTTGTTAGAATTTAAAACAACTTCTTAAACAACAAGGTCTTACTGTATAGCACAGAGAACTATATTCAAGATCCTATGACAAACCATATTGGGAAAGAATATTAAAAAAAAGAATATAACTATATGTATAACTGAATCTCTTTGCTGTACAGCAGAAATTAGCATAACATTGTAAATCAACTATACTCCAATAAAACATAAATAAAAAAACTTCTTAATTTCTTAATTGCAGAGTTACTTAACTTCCTATACTCAACTTAAATGTTTTCATGCCATTGCTTATTTTTTAGTATGCTATCTAATTATTCTATGACTTAAAAAATAATCTATGTATGATATTAAATGATAAATTTGCATGCTGAGGGTATGAAGGAGGAAAAAAAATTTCCTTTGAAGGGGTTCAGAACAAGCCTCCCCAGAATGTGCCACTTTGGCATATGGATTATTTTAAGCTGAAGACAATCAAGGCCCAAAAGACTCAGAAAGAGATTTTTATTTCCCGCTTAACTTCCTAAAATAATTTAGAAGGGGTGCCTGGCTCAGAGAGAGAGCTATTACTAGAGATAACTTTTTATCTGAATGATCTGTCGGTCTGGCAGGGCAAACATCTAATAATCAAACATTTGCTCTTCTTATTGCTTTGTAAATTATCCTCCACCCCTTTGAAGCCCCAGGCCCCTATCTCAATCCTTAGCTCAGAATACAAGATTCACCTGCACAACTTGCCCTTTGGGTCTCAAATCTTTGGGACTCCCATGCATTCATAATTAAATTTGTTTTTCTCCTATTGATCTGTCTTATGTCAATTGAATTATTAGACCAGCCAAGGAACCCAGAAGGGTAGAGGAGAAGTTTTTCTTCCTCTACACCCTCTAAGCTTGTAGGTTTTTGGCTGAGACACCCCTGTAAAAAAAAAAAGACAGATTAACAGAAAAACAAACAAAAGTTTTACAACATGTATACCTTCTATATACGTGAGAGATAGACAGGAAAACTGAGTAACTCTCTGAGAGGGTCCACACCATCACCTTAAACATCATCTTCCTCTAAAGACAAAAGAAAGATATTGGAGGTCGGGGAGCCGCTTATGGGAGGTTAACAGGAAAGCACAGTTAATAGGATATGGTTGTTATGAAGATTTAAGTCACTATCATCTCCATTGATAAGAGTTTCTAGAGATTTGGTGATCCCTCTCTGGTTATGGTAAGGGAGACACCTGTACAAATGGAGATTTCCCTTGCACGCATAAATATCTCTTACAAAAGGGTAACTTCTACTCAGTTTTCAGAGCTTCTCCTGTGTCTGCTGTCTTTTAAAAACAACCAGCTTAAGATAATCGTCGTGCCAAGCATGCTTATTTTGGGGTGAAAAATTCTGCTCCCCTTCACGTGTGAGATGCACTGAAATTTCATTTGTATCAGAAACTCATTACAAGAGAATATGTAGCAAAATACTTAAGGCATAAAAGTAAGGAAAATATTTGTTATGTTTCAGTAACTATGGCAACATTTTGTATATTTTGTCAAAGAAGGGAGAAGTCTGCTCCCTGTTTCCAATCTTTTTTTTATAATACCACTTTCCTGATATCTAAATTTAGCAAGAAATGTTTACCTTGATGTAATTATATTTCCAATACCTCACAAATTTAAAAAATACTAAAAGTTTACTCAAACTGAAGGCTGTTTAAATAAATGAAATTAAAAATCTCATACTAGAGATTTATGTTCTTACTAATTTAGTGAAAAAAAATTGCATGATAAAAATTTTAGAAAAATAAAACTTTAAAATGAGACTAGTCAAGTGTAGGGGAGCAAAATTTGTCACCCCAAAATGTGTCTCTTTGGCATGAGAATTACTTTATATGGATTATTTTTAAGAAAGAGCAGACACAGGAAGTCTTTCTTTTTACCTTCCCTTTAACTACCTAAAAGAATTTAGATAAAGGGCCAGTTCAGGAAGGGCATTATCACTAGAGATATCTGCAAAGAATGTGGGCTGGAGGGGGTGGAAGGAACTCAGAAGGGCTTGGGGACCAGTGTACACTCGGTGTCCCATTGTCTCTGCATGGTTCAGCAAATATTTGTTTACCAAACATTTGTTTTCCCATCTTCATGTGAATTGCCTCCCTTCCCTTTGAAGTCCCAAACTCCCACCCCTTCTTCTTCTTTCCATTGGCGCATAAGCCTCAATTGGCTAACCTGTCCTAGAGCTCATATTCCTATGGAGCCCTGTATGTATATATTTAAACTGTTTTTTTCTCCTGTTAATCTGTCTCACATCAATTTAATTCTTAGATCATACAGAAGAACCCAGAAGGGTAGAGAAAAAATGTTTTTCCTTTCCCAACACAAGTTATTATGGCATGTTAATATTTTTGACATGACTGGGTGATTTGTAAACTATTTTTGTACATTGTAATTGTTCTGTGTTTGTTTTTAATAAATGCAATGGGATGCTTCTCACTGCTATTTAAGTAAAATTATTGCTGTTGGTTGCATAAAAATATGGATCAAACTTACACGACTACATAAGAAATGGTAAGTAGATGGAAATTTAAATTTTCATGTAATTTTCCAAAACTTTGTTCTTTTCTAAATCATAAGGCTCATATCTAAATTAAAAATATGCTTGTCATGGAGTTTATCCACACTCACAGAGATACATTTAAAAAATCCAAGTAACACTTTCTTCAAATTATAGTTCATACTACATTCAATATCTTGTAATAACCTATAATGGAAAAGAATTTGAAAAAGAATATATATATATATATATATATATATATGAATCACTTTGTTGTACACTGAAATATATTGATAAATCAACTATACTTCATCAAAAAAAAAAGGAAAAAAAAAGGATATAGTTCATATACTTCAACTTTTCTCCAGCACTACTAGTTTCTCTGCTTAGAGACAAATTAATATGGGAAGGAGACGTGGAGAAACATTATGATCCATTCTTCAAGGGATATTAAAACATAATCATAACAGACAAAAATACATTGCAATCTCCTCAGATTTCTACAGGCAGATGATTCTTAACTGGCAAAATATTAATTGATTTCAATTCTGCTAGTTAACAACAATATCAAGAAAAACTAAAGATAAGTTTATCATCAGACCTGACCTAGTTCTCCAGAGTACTTTTTTCAAGTTAGATTTTAAAGTAAAACTACATAATGTGACCCAAACCCTGACACCAGTTATCTGGGTTTTTTTGTTTGTTTGTTTGTTTGTTTGCAGTACGCGGGCCTCTCACTGTTGTGGCCTCTCCCGTTGCGGAGCACAGGCTTCAGACACGCAGGCTCAGCGGCCATGGCTCACGGGCCCAGCCGCTCCGTGGCATGTGGGATCTTCCTGGACTGGGGCACGAACCCGTGTCCCCTGCATCGGCAGGCGGACTCTCAACCACTGTGCCAACAGGGAAGCCCCTGGTTTCTTTTTTTAAGTGTTATGTTTTTGTTTTAATATTCTCTATAGAATGATAACCTATGCCCATGTCAGTAAAATTATTTGCACTTCCAAAACAGAATAATGCCAGGTGAAGTGACATAAACCAGTAAGTGGTAATTTATTTTATTACCTTAATTTTAAATACTTTAAACTTCTTCTGAAGAGTTTGTCCAGTTTAGAACAATTCAAATCAAACTGGAAAAGACCTACAAAATTACAGGCCCTATTTTTTGGACCTGATGGCCAGATGAAAGAATTTTAAACATATTTAAGCAATATTTATAATCATATTTCTCTAAGTCAGTGTGGTTTTGGTGAGTTGAATGACTAACATTATTTATGAGTGATGGGAAAGTATAAAATAAAAGAAAAAATCTAAGTATTTGAAAACTTTACTTTGGGTTCAGTACCAGAAAGAATCTCCTATTTTGAATATAAAGAATAATATAATTTTTTTTTTTTTTTTTGCGGTACGCGGGCCTCTCACTGTTGTGGCCTCTCCCGTGGCGGAGCACAGGCTCCGGACGCGCAGGCGCAGCGGCCATGGCTCACGGGCCCAGCCGCTCCGCGGCATGTGGGATCCTCCCAGACCGGGGCACGAACCCATGATCCCTGCATCAGCAGGCGGACTCTCAACCACTGAGCCACCAGGGAAGCCCAATAATATAATTTGATTAGCAGAAAATGTTGTTTCATTTTAACCCACAATAATTCATGTTGAACAAACGTTTCATGGTATTGTTTTTGACGGGCATGGATTTAATAGTTTGCCCATCATACCTCCATCACTCACCTTGACTCTTATGCAACTCGCTCTCATTTCATATAAAAACAATTAATTGTTGCCAAACCTTTCCTCTGATTCCTCCTTTATTTCTTTCCCACACAGCCATGATTTACTTTGTGACAGGGGTCCCCAACTCCTGGGCTGCAGACCAGTGTTAGGAACTGGGCCACGCAGCAGAAGGTCAGTGGCAAGTGAGTGAGCAAAGCCTCATCTGCAGCTCCCCGTCACTCCCCATCACTCACATTACTGCCTGAACCCTCCCTTCCCACCTTCCGTGGCAAAATTGTCTTCCACGAAACTGGTCCCTGGTTCCAAAAATGTTGGGGCCCCCTGCTTTACGAGATTTAACATCTTCCGGTTTTACCTAGAACTAAAAGCAAAACTAGCATCTCCTCCACAGCCCTATACTTTCTGACCACATCCACTTCATTGGAGGCCAGTCTCCAAGGTGTCCCTCGTGTTTTCATCCTGCCCTTCATAAGTTTCTCTAATAAGTTAGCTCTTTTCATTTCAGAGTAGTTTTATGTTCAATTATGTTAACATAGAATGTTTGTTTCTTACACCTGCACCTTTCTTACCCTTCCTTTCCTAGTCTTCAAACATGCACATTCTTCAGACTGATTCTTATTGTGAAAGGAAAATCAAAATGGAGTCAGTATTGCTAAGAAAATTCTCTAAGTAGAGTCCGGAGGCCATTGAGGAAGTATGACCTTATGCAGGTCTCAGCCCAGATGGAGTCCGAACTTTGATCCCCGATTGTCTTAACTCAGGCATCCAGAACACCTGCCCAATGTTCCAGAAACTCAAGATACATACCGGACCCTTACCTAAAATAACTCCTGGCAGTCTGTCTCTTAAGGATAAATATTTTCTTTCTTGTATCAGAGTCAGAGTAATAATTTCGGCCAGGGAATTTAACAACCTCGTGGCTTTTGCCTTTATGAGTCCCTGACTCTTCCTTTTCCCTGGAACACTCTTTCAGTGTTATCCAAATCTGTGTCTTCCAAATTGCAGTTCCTAAGACCCCAAATAAAGCTCTTTGTCCTTTGCAGGCTCAATACTGACTATTCAACATTACCTACCCTGAGATTTCAGCTAAAATGTTACTGTCATACAGAAGCTTCTGTCGACCTCTCCTGTGTAAAGCTAAATATTTTCTCTTGCTCCGATTTACAGAGCTATGTTCAATTCCTTTACTGCACTTTAGATAATGTTAAACAGACATGTTTACAAAAAACTTTTGTTTTCTCATTAGATTGTGAATGACCTAACATTAGATATGAAGTCTCTTATTTTCATCACTAATTCAAATGCCTATCATCGAGTTTGGGACCCAGAAAACATGTACGGTACATAAAAGTCACTTTGAGTAGATCATTTCCCCTGAAATTTTGGTTTTGACAGTGTAAAATGCTTAGTAGGTAATAGCTTTGATCTGTTATTGATTGGGACAGAGATGTGTTACAATGTCGTGTAAACTGAAATAATTTTTTATAAATTTTGCTTTTCTTCTTTCTACTTTATTACCCCAATTTCTTTTATTTCACTAGCGTTTTATTTACCAGGCATGAGGATTAAAGAGAGCATGGGAGCATGGGAACATGACATAATATTAAGGAATACTGAACCCTGGAAAATACCAAGGCTAATAATTAAAGCATCCTTACTTAAGCCTCAGTTTTATTTTTTGAAAAATAAAGTTGGTAGACTAGCTAAAGTTTAAGCACCTATGAGGCTGTAAACTCCAATTTTTCCTTTAAAAGTATGCCACATGAACTATAAAAATCACATTTTTATGTATGCGTTCATAGGTAGATGTATTTATATTTTGTTTAGGAGTGGAACATAGATTTCTAGTCCTTTGTGAATGATTGAAAATTAATCTTTTACAACTTTTTTAAGGCTTTTTCTAAGTAAACCATTCTTTAGAAACCATTCATTTGCCCATTGGCTTATTATGATGGCATGCATTGTATAACAACTATAAGTAAATATTTCTGTTTTATGATGTGACAGAAATAGGATAAAAATGAAAAAGCCATGGATCCATTCCCCCAAAGAATATAATGATTAACTTAAAATTTCTATTCTTAAGAAAATAGTTTTATTATTCTCTCCAAGGCAAAGTGCTTATGTGAGCAGTTTCTCACAATTAAGAGAAATTTGACATAAAAGAGAGAAATCTACTTTTATAAAATGGTGATCAAACGAAAGGATATCATCAAGTAAAACTGTATATTTTAGTTGACCTTTTATGAAACTACTCAGAATCACTAGTATGTACAACATGAAATTATAAATTGGGTTGAGATTTAAATTGTCTTTAAGAATCAGAAAAAAATGTGTGATTTTTGAAAAATGTGAGATTTTTCTCTTTGTAACACTGTCATTATTCTTATGCACCAAAAAAAGTGGTTTCATTTTGAAAAAGACCTTGAAAATCATTGAGGTGAGTTTCCCTGTGAAACTTCTGAAATGATATTCTTCTATTTTTTGGCAGTGATAATGTTTTTACACATTCTGAAAGACAACTCTATTCAGTTGTTTTTTTTAGCACTCCACAGAGGGTTAAAATAAATTTACTTGTTTATAAAGAGAAATTTTAAAACTAAGATTTAGAAAAGGTCAGGTTACCTGTAGGTCAAGAAGCATATTAATATTCAGAAGCCATCATTACACTGGATCTTGTAGGGACCCAACTCACAACTTGAAGAGGAATCATTTAAATGCAGATCACAGCAGGTCTCTAAATTGTATTTCAAAGGCAAAAATTAAAGAGTACTAAATGCCAAAATAAAAGAGATTTGAAATGTCTTGGAGCTTAATCTTTTTCTACTTATTCCTGAGGTTTCCATCATATCACTATTGAGTATCTACAAATTACTGTGTTTTTTAATTATAATTTTTCATCCCTAAAGGTATGCTATCCACAATCAAACACACAGTATAAAGAAAGCATTGGTGATAGCTTATAAGAAAATTAATTTTTACAAACATTGCTTTCTGGATGCAATTAAAGATTGCTGGGTTCTGAATGTCCTGTTCTGCCCTCTGCCTAGCACACTCTAGAATTCTATTTCCTCCTTAAATGAAAATTGTCTTCTTCTGTGTAGGACAGGTTAACTGTGGTCATACAGGATGTTTTCCAATGCCAAGAACCAAATTTAACATTAGAACCAAAGAAGACCACAACGAGAATACAGTCTCCACTCCCCAACTCTTTACTCAGAGCCTTAAAAAATCACCTTCTGGGGCTTCCCTGGTGGCGCAGTGGTTGAGAGTCCGCCTGCCAATGCAGGGGACACGGGTTCGTGCCCTGGTCCAGGAGGATCCCACATGCCGTGGAGCGGCTGGGCCCGTGAGCCATGGCACTGGGCCTGCGCGTCCAGAGCCTGTGCTCCGCAACGGGAGAGGCCGCAGCGGTGAAAGGCCCGTGTACCGCAAAACAACAACAACAACAAGAAAAACCCACCACCTTCTGATTTGAGACAGTTTGAACCCCAGCTTCCTCCTTAATTTCTGTTTGTTTAACCCTAAGAGGACTCAGGCTTTATATTTCTTCTCTTGTACTCTTAGTGTCATTCTATCTCTGTACATTCACGACCTTATCCCTTTGCTTGTCAACACCCATTTCCTCTATCCCTTCTATAACCTATTAAAAAAGCTGTTCAGCATCAACAAAATGCCTTCTATCCAAACTCACCTGCCAAACTCCCACTTGGTTTAAGTCTAATTCTATGCCAAGTTTCTATAAATGTCCGAACAAATTGGGAGAAAACATCTTCAAAGATGCTGATTGATCTCATTACATTTTCATGATTATAATCCCAAGGAGGCTATTCTTTTTTTTTTTTTTTTTTTTTTTTGGCGTTATGCGGGCCTCTCACTGTTGTGGCCTCTCCCGTTGCAGAGCACAGGCTCCGGACGCGCAGGCTCAGCGGCCATGGCTCACGGGCCCAGCCGCTCCGCGGCATGTGGGATCTTCCCAGACCGAGGCACGAACCCGTGTCCCCTGCATCGGCAGGCGGACTCTCAACCACTGCGCCACCAGGGAAGCCCCAAGGAGGCTATTCTTGATACCCACTAATCACACCTTATTTCTTGGTATATACTCTCTCACTCTCCTTTCTCTTCAAATATTCAAAACCTCTTCTCCTTGGGTGTTGTTGATCTCAGTTTTGTTGCTCTAAGTACTGCCTATGCTGAAGATTCCAGCATTTTTATGTCTAGACTGAACTTCTCCCTTGATATCCAAATATTATATACAACCAGCTAATTGACCTTTCTAGGTGGATGTCAAAAAGGCATGTCAAATATCACACTTCAGTAACTGAGCCTTTGATCACACCCAACTGTTCTTCCCACAGTCTTCCCTATCTTAATGCCAACTTCTTTCTCCAATTGTTTAGGCCAAAAGGTTCAAGTCATCCATGTTTCCTCTCAGTTTCTTAAACACCTAATTCATTGTGTCAGTGAGTCTGTTTCTGTTACCTTCAATATACAGCTTGAATCTGATCATTTTTCTTTATACTATAAGCCAATGTATATACTCCAGAAAACCCCTACATATGTAATAAGACACAGACATGCCCAAAATCATCAGATCTTAATAGAAACCCTGTAAGTAATATTCCTGCAATATATACGGATATTAATATACATACATCAAAATAAATGCAACTCTTTTGAATAGAAGATTAATACATTTGTTAATTCATTCAAAATATACTTACTGAGCTCAAACTCTGTATCAAGCAAAATTCTAGATATTTCAAATACATCATTAAACAAAACAAAAATGCTTACGTTAGTGGAACATATTCTGGTAAGAAGGCACAGAAACTTTAAAAAATAAACATAATTAATATATTACTGATGTGGTATGTTAGTTATAAAAGCAATGAAAAATGGAAAAGAAATGGTAAATACGAACTGGGGAGAGAAACAATGGAATATTTTGTAGCAGGGAACAAAAGCTACCTTTCACATATTAATGTTGCTGAATCTTAGATATTTAATAGTAAGTTGAAAAAGCAAGATGCAGTAAGTTCAATATGTTATAATAAAAAGTATATCTAACATGGATAAAATATTTGTTGTAAAACTATTAGGAAAACATGGAATGACAATAATTGTGGTAAGCAAGAGAATTAGAAGGAACTCCCAGTGAATATCAGTAATATACTTTCTTAATTTGTGTGATAAACTAATGAATTTTCATTTTATTATTGGTTTCAGAAATTTTAAAAAAAGATACAAATTCTGTTGCATGTATCAAATATTGTCTTTTAAAAAATAAAAGAAAAATGTTCGTAATAATTTGCTTAGTTTTATGTCAGCTCCCAGTGCATTATTGCACACATTCTTAAAAAGAAAAAAAGAAAAAAAAATCTGAAGGTATATAACTAAGTTATCAAGAGTCCTTACATTTTCTGGGTGAATGGTAGGTTACCTTGAGTTGACAAAAATTTTTGTCAAGATGTATTTGTTTTTAATAATAAATTAAGAAATTTTGCAAATACAAAGAAACAATATGAATTTGAAAAGAAAGATATATAACTTCATAATTAGAAGAAAATTCTGAAGAGACTCTTGATGGCTTTAGAAAAAAATATTGAGTGGTACTAGATTCTTAGACACATGATGATTATTCGAAGTGGAATCTCCAGTCTCCACTGAGTTCCTACTGCCAGTGGAGAATAAACTCCAAATTCCTTTTCAAACCCTGCAAAGATGGTAGAGATCTGGTGCTTGCCTCATTCACAGCCTCTGCTCCCACCGTACTCCCTCTCACCTCACTGGTGAGTCTAGCCCCATTCCTTGCCTCCTTGCTGCTACTCAAACACCAAGCATGTTTCTACCTCTGAGCCTTTGCATTTGGAATGTTCTTTTTCTGTGTATTTGCATGACTTAGTCTTTCCATTGTCCCCAGTCTTTTCTCAGAGTCAACTTCCTGATTGTCATGGTTGCTACAAAAGCAGGAAACATAAAAAAAAAAAAAAAAAAAAACACTATAAAAGCTGTCCTCTAAATATAAAGTGTTTGATACTGGAAGTGTAAATTGGTACCATTTTATGGGAATGATTTGACAATATCTGTCACATTCAGAGAGCAATTTTTGCAACAAGCAAATATGTGTTTCACGATTTTCCTTGCAGCATTGTTTGTGTTAGCAAAAAAAAAAAAAACAAACTGGAACAAAGAACCTGCAAATAAGGCTATGGTTGGAATAGGAAATAACTGAATATTTGGGTAGGCCTATGGTTATTCCATGTCTGCAATGCACAAAATGAAGAATTTTCTACTTACCTGCACAAAATGTATAATGTCCCACAGGACATATATGATGATAATTTTTTGAGTCTTGAACATTACTCCATTTCGTATACAAAGACAAATTTTTTGCATGATTTTAACCACATTGAATATATATTTTTTCAGAAATACAAATCCTGTGTAAACTGCAAGATGATAATTTATTCTATATAGAATATTTTCAAAAAATTTTAAACATTTTGCAGAGATGTGTCACAATGACAACGCTGCAGGTTTTTTTATTGCAAAAACAGCATGCTTATTTTCATCTATATTTGTACTGATATTTACACTGCGTTTAAGTACTGGTGCAAAGTGATTATAGGTTTTCTAGTATGGCCATAGTTGAATACTTTCATGTTGAAAGCCATATTATTTTATTATAATTAACTTTTATTTCTCCTTTTTGTAATTACTATTAGTACACTTTATTGACCCCTTTAAATTTTTGCACATGTTTTGAAAGATTATTTTATCAGTGAATTCTGTTGCAGGATACAAAATATTGTTGTAAAAATTTGGTTTAAATAGTTGAACATCATAGAGAGGAGAAGTATTTCTCTTATCCTTTGCTGTTCAAATATCAATGTTTATTAGTTGGACCAACAACATTGGCATTCACTTGGAATCTTGTTAGAAATGCATAGTCCAGGGGCAGATCCATCCAATCAGTACAGATGTTAAATCTGTATTTGGCTGTGCATTCATATTGACACTGGTATTTGAGAAGCACTGTTTTAATCCATCTATTCCCTCTACTTTTCCACTGCTAATAGTTTTGTCCTTTATATTTTTTTAAGGGTTCTGCAAGAGTTTAAGTGCTTTTTACTGATGTTTCCCTCTATCCACTCTTCAAAGAGCAGAAATGATTCTTATGTTAAAAGAAAAGCTCTAATTTGTCTGATCCGTTCAACAGCACCTGGGTATTCTTAGGAAAACACTCACAGCCTGACCAGACATGATCCTTCCTCTTACCAAGAGGCCATGTGAGACCTAGTCTCAGCACACCTCAGCCAACTCATTGTGGACAAATATGAATTGCTGTGAATACAAGTCTGAGGCTTTTCTGTTTATCCATGTTCTATGCTGTTTCTTATTTCACAGTCTGTGCAAGCACTATTCACTTCATTTCAAAAGTTCTTTTCCATCCCCTGACCCAGTTCCCTCAGTTTTGCTAGTCCTTACTTTTCCTTCAAATATGAACTCAGATACATCTTCCTCAAGAAAAGCTTTCTTTAAACATTAATATTCATTGTTTGGTATTTTGTTTTAAAAGTTGATATGTTCTAAATTATATTATTTTTTACTGAAAGATCAAATATACTAATAGATAATGGCCAGACCATATATGTGATAAAACTGCAATCCACAGTCTCTGCAGCAATCAGTCAGGAAGCCGAACATCATTGGCAGTGATCTACCCAGAAGGTTAGAACTTGGTCAGTGACAGATAGCTTGCCTGATGTTTACCTCTGCTTCCAACTCAGGACCAACCAGAGAAAGCCAGATATGCTCCCTTAGCCAATTACAGAGAATGTCTCTAATTAGCCCACCTACAATTCCCCACATCTTCCAATCAGAGCATACCTGGAGGCTTCCCTCGATTTTACTATAAAGTTTATTCACTTCCCTGCCTGCCTTTGATGCTCTACCAGAGGCAAGTGATCGCTATAGCAGGCTCAGAATGAATAGCCTTTAGTTTTTCTCATTTGGATCAGCTTTGTTTACTTCCACATTACTAATTTAATGATTTGAAAAAATTTTCTTTATCTTGGGTGAAATTCATATAGTGTGATAGAAATAATAAAAGGAGTAAAAGGAGATTCTATTATTCTCTGTGTTTTTCTCTCAAAACTAAGCACTCTCAGTCCAAAATTAGATTATCTCTCTTTAAGTAGCAAATAAATTTTTGGTGTATGTGGCCAGAGCACAGACACATTGACATAATACTATATAAGAGCATTTAAGAATTAAGGAAAGTATCTTTTGTTCTCACCCTTCCAGCATTTAAAAAATCTGTCCATTAAAAAAAATATTTTGCTTTGTTGTGTATAGCTGGTTTGCTGAATACCAATAAACACAAGGCTATTTCTAACCTGCGGGGCAATCATTTCTAGGAAATCAATTTCAAAATAGTATGCTACTGCATTGTATTTGTGTGCAAGCCGTTTTCATAGAAAACTGTATCCCCATACATTTCACAGAGTTAAATAATTCAATTATGGAATGCAATAACAGAAGTAGAAAGAAAAAGCTATGGTTTTAGATGGAATTTGAAATGGCAGCTCTGATGATGCAGAAAGATAGAGAAAGCCTGCTCCAGATGTTAGTCACTGCTACAAAGAGGACGGGGAGGGATATTTTGTGTGAAGTGACATGCAAGAGATAAATGGACTCCACGTATTTTGGACATATCAATTTTGATTATGCAATTTCAAGCTATGAACCTAAAATTGGGAGAAAAAGCAACATCTTTTATCTGAAAATATAGTTTGATTTGGAGTTAGATTCAACTGGTATTTATTGAGAACCTGCTAAGTGCTAGATAACATTCTGGAGTTTTAGATATACTGTTATTATGAGATGCTGGAGAATCCCTACTCAAAAGTTCATGGAAAAAAATAGCTATGGATGAATGCAAAATCAAGATGCCCAAGAGCACAGCATTAATTATAATTATGTATATCAAGTAATAATTTTATGTCTAGATTTGAGAAAAGAATATATTTTTTATATTTACTGTAAACATTTACCTTATACAGGAAAGTATGAAGAATACAGTGCTAATAACCCCAAATCCCAGCACTCATAAATAACCACTACAAATATTTATATAAAGACTTCCAGATTTTTTCTATGCATCTATACACCAATTATATGTGTGTATATCATGTTGATAAGTACATATGAATGTATTCCCAAATGGGAATGTAATATGAGAAATTTTAATATTTTCAAATGTTATCAGTGTACCTCTTTGAGATAACACAAAATTCAGAATCTCCCATTTGAAATCAGGGATATGAGTTTAAATGATTTGTTGGCACTCAACAATTCTGTGGAGTAACCAGAAGAACTAATCTCATTCAAGAGTCCCACTCCCACAGCTGGAGCCCCACGTGCCTGGTTCCACCTCCAAGGAACCTTGATGGTCAATACCCTCCAAGAAGATAATCCTCTTTTCCCTTTCTCTCAGGATTAAAGCAAATACCCACAGCTCCCTGGCTGTGCTGAGAGCCTCAGGAGTCCACAGAGGCTAATGGTTTCGAAGGAGGGGTCCTGTGACCTCAAATTTGCATAAGAACTTTTTTTTTCCCATCAGGCTTGCTTTACAGCTGATGCCAGGGTTGTCATGGCTTCCCTGTGCGATGTACCTAATCCTTCTCTACCCTTATTAGAATATATTCCTTAGTGTCATGACTTCAAGAATAAGATATAACTCTCCCCTTTTAACCCAATCTTAATATTGCCATCATCTCAGCTTAAATCAAATCCCATGTCTTCCATGGAGGCTCCTGACTGTCTCAACATTTTCTCTAATTCCTCTGAACCACTGTGAAATTATCCCCTTTACCTCTTACACCAGGGCATGTACACAAATATCTTTGTAAAACAATTGCTCTAATTAGCACCTAACACCTAGAAGTCAGGCCTTATATTTTATGTTTGTTTATCTAAGCATCCAGCAGAGTCCTGAACTGTACCATTCAGGATTTCCTTTGCTAGTGATTGAAAGCCAAGTAAGACTAGACTAAGTAATTTGGTTTTTCATAAGGGAAGGACAGAGGTGAAGTTAGCCTTATTTGGGGAATCAAAGTTAGAACTCTCTAATGTCTGTTTCCATGGACATTGGCCCATTTTCTTTTGTGCGGGTAGGTTTATATGTATTTTTGTGTAAATGAGTGTATGAGAGGGTTAGCAAATATTATCATAAACAACTCCCATGCTAACCTTACAAGCTCATTGCAAGAAAGTTAAAAATGACTTTTTTAAACAGGAAAGTCAAGCCAGAAAATTCTAGAAAAGGAATGCAACTCTTTATTGAGTGGTGATGGATTTATTTCAGTGGTGATGGGTAGGGAGAGGTGTTATTATCAGCCTGTCCAATGTCATGTGCCTACTTTGTAATCATAACAATAGGCCTATGATTCACATCTTCCAACAAAACCACGCATTTGTTTAGAGTAAAAATGGTTGCCAAAATGCAGTATTGAATTATGTTCTGATTGTATATTAATGCCTTATCCATGTTGATTATAAAACTATATTAGTAATATTAATAGATGATTCTAACTTTTCATAACAATAAAAGTACATTACAACAAAGCCTTCTGAGATGGGAGTGAAAGCCTTTACACATTGGTGGTAATTTCCTTCATCATTGTTCTGCAATGGGAGAGATTTCCACATGTGTGTTTGTTTAGAGAAAGTCCTCAAATCATAAAAATACTTCTGCCTTCAGGGAAGAAAAGAAAAGATGGCAGTAAAACATTCAAGGGCAATGAGAAACAAGTTGTTTTTTTTTTAATTAGGTAAAATAAAACATGGTAATTGTTAAGTGTAGATTAGCTGGGGAATATTTTTCCTACTAAAAATAGAGAAAAACATTTTCATTATTTACTGATTATCTGACAGAAGTTTTCCCTATCACATTTTTAATTGTAAATTAGTTGACAATTAGATGCATTATCTCAATCTTATCCACAAATAAAGTATCACCCTGTGTAAAGCTACTATTGTCATAGAAACTAAACGCATTATTTTAAAATTTTTTAAAGTTTTGGCATTAATTGTGTACATTGATACTAATAAATTCTGTGAGAAACGTAGCATGGTTATTAACATTCTCAGTTTTCATATGAAGAAATTTTGACCAGAGACTTTAAACAATGTGTTCAAGAGTATATGCTTAGTGGTTTTTATAGCTGAACCCAGAATCCAAAGCTCACTGTTCATTCCACTACCCAGGATTTTATGTATGAACAGCTAATTTCCATCACATTATTTATCTGTACCTATGCCTTCTTGTATGTGCATAATTAATAAGAAAAAAATCCTGAATTAGACAGTTCTTAGACACATAATATGGTACATTTTTCAGGATTGAGTGATTATACTTTTAAAAGTATCCTCATCTTTTTTTTAGAACTCAGGAATCAATGTTAATGGTTGATTTTTCTGTACTTAACCAGAGCAGGTTGAAGCAGAAGAAACTCCTGTGTGTTTGTCAATGTTATGCAGGTATAATTCCACGTGTCAGCTATTTTTACTGCTCATGTTCCATATTCACTCTCTGTTTTTCAATTAACTGAGAGGTAAAGGACTATAACAAGAGAGGGAAGAGGAATAATGGTTAATATTTTCTAGTCAAAATTTCCATTTTATGATTTCTGTTTGAGTTAAATAGCACCTGGAGAGTAAGGCAGACAATAAATAAATGTACTCTTTCTAAATGAAAGCTCTTCTGCCATCTCCCAAATGCTTCCTTACCATAACGACCTATGTCATTTTAAAAATTACCCAGGATACTATCAAGTGAAATTACTCTCCTGAGTATTTGTATAAACCTATGCATGACATTATGTGTAAACAGCCCTAAAGATCTACGTCATCTCTCCAAATATAGTTATTAAGTTCTAATAAATTTATTGTAGTGAGTCAGTTCTTTTCCTCTGGTTCTCTTGTTCCCGGCAGAACTGAGTGTTCATGGGAAAGAAAAAGGAGGGAAATAGTAAACTCATAACTAATATATGGATATTCTCTTTATAAAATCAAACATTAGGGCTACAGGAAGTGGGTCATTTTTGTTGCAGGTAGTGAAACCTGGAACAGCCAGGCCTCTGATGGGAGAGGATGATTAGAGTAAATATCTCCTGAGTCAAGTTAATGGATAAATTTAAAGTACAGGGTGATGAGCACCAGGTGCTCAATCAATACCTAGTACTGCCAAAGCCTGAAGACCAGGGAATGGGGAAGTCAGTCCATTAATGCTGTGGTGTTTGTGCAGATGAGTCAGGAAGAATAGAGTAGTCCAAACCAGAGCCTATAAGAAACAGCATAGGGTTACTTTATTTCAGCTGATCTTCCCTTATTGCTAGAATGACTAACATATTTGGGTCTAGAAAGCTCTGTCTGCTGTTAAATTGGAAAGACTCTCATAGCTGCATGATTGCATTCCAAAGAAGCAATGTGGGCTCTGGGAATGGACATTTAGGTGTGGTCCATCAAACATGCCTTAAGAGGAATCAAGAAATGGTGGAACACTGTGTCATTTTTCATAAGAAATTATATATATATAACATTTACAGCCAGTAAAACCTTTATAAAATTGACATAATTAATAGTACAAATCCAGTTAATGGTCTGAGATTGCTAATCTAATTCATTGAAATACAACAATATATTTTCCAATAAAATTTTTTAAAGCATCTGATGTGCTCCAGGTGTTTTCTCAAATATATCATATTGAATTTTTACATGATAGGAAATATTAATCCTGTTGTAAAGATGAGAAGATGAGTATCAAAGAGGTCAAACAGGTTACACACTGGCATAGGAAGAACCCTGGTCATTGAGAACTGCTTTTGCTTCTGGCCCTGTCCTGAGAGAGCCCTGTTACCCCATCACGCTGTCCTGTACACAGCTTAGTTTTCTACAGGGATAGTTCTGGACAAACTAAAGAAGATGTTTCTGGATACTGTGGGGTACATTGAATAAGTAAGTTAACATTTATAAACACATTATCAATGATCAGAAATGAGGGATGCCGACAAGTATAACTGGGTTTTCCAGAGGCTTTTGGTGCCTTTATTTAGAGCTTAATTTTTTTTTTTTTTTCTGTACGCAGGCCTCTCACTGTTGTGGCCTCTCCCCTTGCGGAGCACAGGCTCCGGACGCGCAGGCTCAGTGGCCATGGCTCACGGGCCCAGCCGCTCCCCAGCATGTGGGATGTTCCCGGACTGGGGCACGAACCCGTGTCCCCTGCATCAGCAGGCGGACTCTCAACCACTGCACCACCAGGGAAGCCCTTAGAGCTTAATTCTTAAATATCTGTTATTCTCAAAGAAATCTTAAATAGAGCGAGTTACTGTAGAAAAAAATAAAATCACATTATAAAATTACTAAAAATCTCAAGAAAAACTAAGATATACTTGAATCTTCTGACATTTCGGGGAAAAGAAATTAAGGAGGAGATAAACAGAAACTGTGACCAGCTTAATTATAAGGATGTATGCTGTGCCAACAGAGTTGTTTTATTGGGACAGTGACCCTTGAATAAGTGTCACGTTTCCTACTGATTTTAAATTTTAGCATCCCCAGCTCTGTTAGGTGAATAGTGAATAACTAAAATTCTAAAATAATTTTAGATATTTATCTGAATTTTCAAATCTTATTATGTGCTGCTTGGATGACAAAGTTGTTAAACAGAATAGTTAATTGCTTTTGTCTATCGTTCCCTACTTTTCCCGAGAAAACAAAATGCTTTTCCTTCAATAAAGGATGGTATTTCTATCCTCCAACTACACTTTTACAAAAGAAAACAAAGACACCTTCTGTAGGAACACTCCTTGGAAACAAAAATCCTCCATTTACAGCAAAAAAACAGCCATTTGAAAATTTGGGGAATATAAACATTAAAAATAGAAAATGAGTTGCATGGAACCCTGTGAACCTGTAGAAAATCAGTTTAAAAAATGTGATTTAAATGCTCAGATATGTAAATCCTGTACTAGTTGATGGACTTTATCACCAGTTTATACTCTTATCATCGGCAGCAAATATCTGACTATATTCACTTTGATTTACTCTACAGCGACTTCTTCAGGTTTAAAGCTCTTTGACCAAGACAAATGGAGTGACAAATGCAATAAATTAGATATGCATGATACAAGCAGAGACATTTTAGCCTTGTAGTTACTGAAAAATAAAAGGCAAAGGAAAACAAAACCTCAGACCTGTTCTTCATCTTTACTAAAAGGAGATGCCAAAGACCCAGTTGGGGAGAAGGCAATTTTGAAGATGTAGCAGTCATTACACAGGAGATGCTTCTGTGGATGTGGATGATACGGGTTCATTTTTTTCCTCTCTTTTCTATTTCCTTCTGCCTCCCCCACTACCCCACAAGACAGCTTGGAAAACTTTGGCAGATGTTGCCCTTCCAGGGTAGTGCCAAGCAGCCATCTCTCTTCTGCTGTGACAGCTTCCACAGGAGGGAAGCTGCCTGTCCCACTTCGTTCAGTATGTTTGTGAATATTTGATTTTCACAGAAGAAAAAAGAGGGTAAGACGTCTGGGATTCAATAGAAGGTCAGAACGGCAATCTTTTTGCCTGGTCCAGCTTTCTTTTATACTCTGACATCTGGCACCCATTACCAGAACAAATTAGAGCAATTCCAAGCAGCAGCAGAGGAGGAGGACTTCCTGTTCTCAGGCAGCACAGTTATCAACGTGAACACAGGAACTGAGGCTCAAAACAATGCAGCCTTAGAAATAGATTTGTGGCAATTGCTTTGCTGACTTAAAGCACAGCTCGTGGTAAGTGTAATTAAGAAGAAGATATATTCTATCACAGAGTCGCAGTTATATTGATGAGTTTCTGCTAAATTTTCATGTTATTATAATATATGAAATCCAGCTATGTGGAATCCCACTATCAAAATCTAAACATTATATTATCAACTTTTGTTTATCAAGAGAGAAGACAACCATCAGAAATAGTATAAAACCCAAGAATTTAACTGTGCTCTTAGAATGCTATGGTGTGTTTACGTAGGTCATTCATAAAATTCATCGTTTAATAGGTCTTTCTTTTATTTAATTATTCCCATTTTCTTTATTACACATATTGGCTATCTTCCCAAAATACCCCTTGGATTTTTCATGCCTAATAATTCAATGGGAGTAGCTAAACTCCTTTAATATTTGTTTTTCCTCTTTGGAAATAATTTTCAGCATCCTTTAAAAAAATTCTTATTTATTAAAAAAAAAAACTCTTCTAGGGAATTGCTACAGACGAAAGAAGCAAGCAACACTATTCAAATAGAATATAGAAATTAAATTTCTGGGTAACTCACTCAATGACCATGCTAGGTTTTCATGTAATATTTTGTGATATTAAATATACAAATCACAGGGCTAAATGGTGGCTTAGGATGGCATACTGTCTCATAAAATAATTTTGTGATTTATTTTAAAAATGTTTAAAATAAATTTATAGTCATGAGGGTGTATTTGAATTACATTTTAAATCACAAGAATAGTTGTTACTCTAATCAGTGGACAGAATGAAATGTATTCTCAGAGCTTTAATTTGTCATTATTGATTATATATATTTAAGATATATTTATACATATTCATATATGTATAAATACATAAACACATGTATACATATTCCTCATTTATTATCACAATTTCTACTTTTCTATACAGCTTTCTTCTCTCTCTGCCTCATAATAGATTTATTTACGTTATCATTTATATAAACTTCTGACATCAAAGGTTTTTTTCCTATATATATTTGTGTTCTATATAGTAGGATGGGAATTTATTAAATACTAAATAACAAATTATCTCTTTTCTACTCAAACATACAGTTATTAAATTTACATGTAGGAAGCTAAATGCTGACACTTTACCTGTACTTAAGCGAAAGCCTGATGTCAAGAGGCAGAAAAAAAAATTTGGTGACTTACCAAAAATTGTTCTCCTAGTTTTTACTTGTTTATTAATGTTTTTTAATGCAGCATTGTCAATTTGCTGGCTGAACAGAGAGGGATACCTACACAACAGAGGAATGATACATTGTCCAGCTGCTCCATTTGCTGTGAATCTTATGGGCAGTTGTCCTGGACAGCTAGGACATGGGTGCATAGTGATTGAGTGGTTGAGGTTTTGACTGTTCTGCATTGTCTTCCTACAGTCTATTTGTTTCTGGTAATTAAAAAAAAAAACATTTTGTCTCTTTTTGTTGTTATTTATATCTGTCTATTAAATGCTTGACTAGTTGGGTCTATGATAGCAGTAAGATAGAAAAATCCTCTTGTATCCTTTTTTAATTTCTCTACATAATCCACAAAGAAAATGAAAACTTAATCTCTCAAAATAAGAAATATATTCAGTTATTTAAACAGGAAATTCATATTCTAAAGTGAAAAAATGATCAGATGTTTCTATTCATTTTTCAAATATTCCATATAATAATGTTTTCTCATTACATGAAGTTTAGATTATTTTGTCCAGTTAAAACAATTTAGATTTTATCTAAATCTACTGTGGAATTTATTAATTTGTAGTAGATCAATGTTAAAATTAATGTGTTGAAACCAATCTTTAAGTGTGAAATATAATGTTTAATTTTTATTGTTATTTTACCATATAACTGTATGCATAACATTATTTACACATATCCTTATGTCAGAGATTCACACACTCTACAAATGTATCTATAATCATAAATTCAATTTCAAAGAATTTAAGGAAAGATATTATTTTAATTCTTTAACTTGCCAAGATATTAAAGCTTATAATTAACTATAAAGGTCTGACCAATATTCAATTTTACAGGAACAATTTTTTTTAAATTGATAAAACAATCATGAGATATTACTAAATCATGTTATTGAAATAAGCAATGATTTTGCTTTGAGTGTATGAGAAATACAATTGGAAAGCTCTTGAGCCACTAATAATAGCAAAAGCTAATTTGTGAGAATTCCCATGTTACACCTTTAAAATCTCATATAGTTCCCAATTATCAGTGCAGTGATAATAAATACAAGATCAAAGAAAGTGACACCTTTAATAGACTTTTGCTGATAGTCATGTAATTAAATATTTCTTCTTGGCTCAATTTTTTCAAATATGGAAAAATACACATGCTTTCAGAACACTGATTCTGAATAAATTATTTTAGATAAAATTATATTGAATGCCAAATAGTTGTGTTACACCCACAGTCTTACTATGCTTTGGGGGGAGAATAGGGTGGGTATATACCCCCTTTACCACAGGATCCCTGGAATATAAGTACAGCTTTCCCAAGATCTTGATGCTTCCCCAGGAACTATTATTAAGTAAAAGAGAAAGGAAGGCTGGGACTCTGATAGCCATGTCAAACTTTTTCATCAAATGCTTGTTCTTCAGAAGGCTGTGATTTTTCCAGTAACATCTAGGGCTGTACCACAGTCTATAGATTTCCACTTGGCAGAGGCATCTATAATTTCCAAAGTCTGTTGAATCAGTTCAAGAGACAGAAAATTAAAGAGAAGGGTCAGAGGATTTCAGAACTTGAGATGGTTCAACTTGATCACTGTCATTCAGGGCATTTGGTCAAACCCATCAAAGAAGCATTCATTTATCCTCTGGACACAGTATCGAAAACTCCAACTATTCCTTCATTTGTTTTTCACCTCTTTTTTCAGGGCACTTTCTGACTTGCAACCCCTTCTATTTTCTGATGCAACTCAACATCATCAATTCCTTTTCACTGATGGCAAGAATCTACAGCCCTGTCTGTAGAAGGGCATGGTATGGCATTTTCAGTGTCAGCACAGTAGTAGCAGTCATTCTCTCAGGACACTCGCAAGTGTGCACAGGGCAGGATGTGTGCAACACATCCTAACTAACAAGGAACCACTTCCAATTCTCCTTGCAAGTCCTGGCTGCCTTTCTAAGAATTTCTGTGACAGTAGTTAAAATAATGAGTGTCCAACTTGCAGTTTCCTCATATGCAGGAATAGGGTTGCAAGAGGAAGGAGTCAAAGGCTCATTCCCACTTTTTTGTTTTCCCCTGTTTGAGAACTAATGTTCGGTTTGCCAGTGGTGAGACTTTCCCAAGCTTTCTCATCATTTGCTAACCTTCTTCTGTGTCATTTGGCTTATGCAAAATCAAGAGAACTCTAGAACCTTACACTCCACAGAGCACAGCAAGTTTACTTTGAGATCGTGAAACCAAAGGTTAGTGATACTTCCATCTGGGGAGCCAGAAAAGGAGGAATATTGTAAACTCCATAACCTGTCTCTAGGCAAATAGGAAGCTCAGGATCTTGGAGAACATTAAGGAAATGTCCTTATGTCCCTCACTGTTTTTTGCTTTGTTGTGTTTTATTTATTTTTAAAATTTTAAAATATTTTTTAATTGAAGTATAATTGACCTACAACACTATGTTAGTTCCAGGTGCATGACATAGTGATTCATTATTTCTATACATTAAAAAATGTTCACCATGCTAAGGCTAGTTACCATCTGTCACCATACAAAATGTGAAAATATGACTGACTATATTTCTCATGCTGTACATTTCATCCCCATGACTCAGTAATTTTGTAACTAAAAGTTTGTACCTATTTATGTCCCTCACCT
Organism: Hyperoodon ampullatus; assembly: GCF_949752795.1. Classification (NCBI taxonomy): domain Eukaryota; kingdom Metazoa; phylum Chordata; class Mammalia; order Artiodactyla; family Ziphiidae; genus Hyperoodon; species Hyperoodon ampullatus. The sequence goes on from NC_136926.1 coordinate 79,672,229, forward strand.
ATTTCATCCCCAACCCCACACCTTCTGTTTTATTTTTAACCAAGGTATAATTGACATGCAATAAACTGTATATATTTAAAATGTACAATGTATACACACACACATACATGCACAGACAAGGGTGAATGATACCACAATCAAGGTAATGGATGTATCATCAGTCACTTGCAAGTTTCCTTTTGCCCTAAATGTAATCCCTCTCAGTAGCTCTCAACTCCCAGGCACAAACAAGCACTAATTTACTTTATTTCACTTCAGGTTATTTTTGCATTTCTTAGAATTTTATATGACTAAAATCATATTAGATTTATTTTTTTGGGGGGTGAGGAACAATTGGCTTCTTTCACTCAGAATAATTTTTGAGATACATACATTTGGTTGCATCTATCAATTGTTCATATTGCTGTGTAGTATTACATTTTATAAATTCGTAGAACTATTCATCTATTGACAGATATTTGCATTGTTTCCAGTTTTGGTTACTACAAATAAAGTCGCTACGAATATTTGTCTACAACTCTTTGTAGAGATGTGTGTTTATTTTTTTAGAGCAGTTTTTGGTTCATAGCAATATTGAGAGGAAGGTACATAGATTTCCCATATAAACCCTCCCCCTACACATGTACAGCCTCTCCTATTATCAACATCCCCCATCAGAGTGGTATATTAGTTACAATTGATACATTGGTACATCATAATCACCCAAAGTCCACAGCTTACCTTAGGGTTCACTCATGGTGTCGTGCAGTCTATGGATTTTGACAAATACACAATGACATATATCCAACATTATTATTTCATACACTGTAGTTTCGCTGCCCTAAATATCATCTGTGCTTCCCCAATTCATTCCAACCTCTCCCCTAACCCCTTGAAAGTGCTGATCTTTTTACTGTCTCCATAGTTTTAGAATGCCATATAATTGGAATCATACAGTATGTAGGCTTTTCAAATTGGCTGCTTTCAGTTAGTAATATGGATTTAAGTTTTCTCCATCTCCTTTCATGGTATGATTGCTCATTTATTTGTAGCACTGAATAACATTCCATTGCCTGCATGTACAGAACATGTGTTTTTTGTCTCCTTGGGTAAATAGCTAGAGGGTAATGGCTAGACCACATGGTAGGTATATGTTTAACATTTTAAGAAAGTGGGAAACTATTTTCCAAAATGGTTTTACCATTTTACATTCCTATGAGCAGTGTATTAGCTTTCCATTTGACCCATATCTTCATAAACAATTGCTAGTCAATCATTTTACTTGTAGATATTCAAATAGATGTGTAAGCATCTCTGAGATATTTTCAGTCTCAATATGGTAGATTATATTGAATTAAATTTAAGACTGTTAAATCAATCTTGTATTCTGGAAATAAGCCATATTTGGTCATCATGTATTATACTTTTAACATATTACTGGTTTAATTTGCTAAAATGTGTCAAGAATTTCCAAACCCACTAAAGTAAATAGGAATTTAAAAATATTTTCAAGACCACACTTTCATTTCTTTCTTTCCTAGGTTTTTGTATCTTTTAATTACAGTACACCTATATATTTTAACATCATTACCATTACTATTATGTAATTAATAGGTATTTGTAATTTTTATTTGAATGGCTACATGCCTACTTTATAACTGATTATTTTATTATTAAAGTTAATACTACAATAATAATATTCATAATAATTTCCCTCTTTTAAACAATTTTCATGTTATTAACTACTCTACAAAAAGAAAAGACTATTTTTAAACTCCATGCATGTCCCTATATTTATATTCTAAAACATTCTATAATTTAATAAAATTGTAAAAGAGACATCAATACTGGGTATAATAATTTTTGTACTATACATAACTGCTTAGTTACTAGAACAAATAGATGGAACTTCATCTTGATTATATTTTAATATCTTGAAATATTTTTGAGTCAAAATTATTTTAAATGCTTAGTATCATTTCTAATTTTTCCTTAGTAAACTAAGTAATTTTTTCCCTATATATTCACTAGTCTTTTTGTTTTTTTCCTGTTAGTTATAAGCTTATTGAAAAATGAATATATTTGAGATTTTTCCTCTGTTTTGTTATTGCTACTTTTATGGACAAATTAGACGAAAAATAGGACTTCTATTTTTATAGACCCAGATTTATTTGTTCTATTTTTTTTAATTTCTTGTATTTATCTCAATTTTAGAAAAAAAAATTTTTTTTCTGAGTACTTATATTCAGCTTTATGTTTGGCCATTTTATCATTTTGTGGTAATGGATGTCATATTTTTACATTAATTAATTCATCTGCTCTTTATTTTATAATATGCTGAAGGGTATGTACTAAATCTATCATTTCCCTAATTTTGACCAAACATCTCAAACCTGTTTATTGAATAACCCTTCTTTATCTTAATAATTTCATCTTACCCCTCCTTGTCATGGTGAATTTTTCTATATAATAGTGTTTTTCAGGGTTACTTTGTCCTAACTTTCCATCTGTTTTTTCCTCTGCTAGTAACAGATGGTTTTAATTACTGTTTCATTACAATTTTCACTTTGAAATGCTGATAAATATCTACCACTAGGAACAAAGGAAAAAATAACTAGATAATGAAAAAAAATTATTCAGAAAACACGCAAAAAATAGAGTCCATTTTTGGGTAGCCATGCATATAACTTGAGAATTTGTCTAATTTGATTTATTATAATCCATTGTCTTTATTTACCTTCATTATGTAGCACTGAATGTGGACATATTATGACAGCATACAGGACACGAGTTTTTTGTTTTTTAAGGGGAAAACACTTTTGACTCTTTAATATCTTTAATCTTTCTTTCTTTTACTTTCTCTGTTGTAGCATGTCCTAGATATTTCTGTCACTCTTATGTGACTTGTAATGACTGAGAAGTGATACTATTTAGTACTAAGATAGATTTAGGCTGAAACAAGTAAATAAATAAAAGTTTTGACCTGAGATTAAACTGACATTATTATCCTTTTCCAGGTGTGATGTCTCATTAAAACAAAGAATAAAAATAACTCTATATCCTTTTTCTACTTACTAACATATCAAATATGATGATTTAATCTCTATTTAGATATATAGCTACATCTAAACTATATGTGTAAATATCTAATATAAATGCAGGCATACAACTTGTTATAACAAGAAATCTATTCTACATATTAGTACATCAATACATGTAGTACAGACGCACATGGACACACACAGTATAAGGCCTTACTGTGCAGAATACCAACAGTGACTGCTTTCATAGACAGAATACAGATTTCGTCAAACTAACCTCTCAACAAACCTTTTTACTTTCCTTTGATTCACGTATTATGAAAGATATTGATTACAAAATTTTAAGGTCTGGCTTTCGAACTGCTTACAGTTAATTAAGAACAAGTAAAGCATTTCTTTTCCTTCTTAAAAAGGAAGCATGATCTAAGGAAGAGTTAGCAAAATATTAAAATCTATTACATTTGTGTGTTTGATCCAGTGCAGAATGATATTATGTTGTACAATAACAATGGTGCACAGCAGTATTTTCTATTATATAATAAATTTTTGAAATATTTTATGTTATCATTTTGAAGAAATTTAAGCTACTTCAAGAGCAGAACTTCATTTTTTAAACTTATTTTTACTTTTTTATTCATTTATTTTTAAACTTTTTATTTTATATTGGAGTATAGTTGATTAACAATATTGTGTTAGTTTCAGGTGTACAGCAGAATGATTCAGTTATACATATACATGTATCCATTCTTTTCCCATTTAGGTTGTTACAAAATATTGAGCAAATTTCCCTGTGCTATACAGTAGGTCCTTGTTGGTTATCCATTTTAAATATAGCAGTGTGTACATGTCAATCCCAAACTCCCTAATTATCCCTCCCCTTCCCCCAGTAACCATAAATTCATTCTCTAAGTCTGTGAGTCTGTTTCTGTTTTGTAAATAAGTTCATTTGTATCATTTTTTTTTTTTTTAGTTTCCACATATAAGCGATAGCATACGATAGTTCTCTTTCTCTGTCTGACTTACTTCACTCAGTATGATGAATCCAAAATGAGCAAATTTGTATTTCAACTCTTCCCAATAAATCTATAGAAAGATTGTAAACTAATAAATGTTTTGGTCTCATGAGCAGAGTGCTCTCTGTGGCCTCTGCGTGAAAATCAACCCAACTGGAATGTGGGTGTGCGATAAGCAGATAAGCCCTGACAGTTTTGTCAATGTATTAGCATTTATCTAAAAGAGGCAGACAGGGAGTAGGGAAAAGGTTGGTACCTAGGGAGTGATGGAGTAGGAAGCCTGGTACATCTTACTGGAACTCTCCCTGCAATAACAATTAAAAATCAATCATTTAAAATCTCTGGAAATTGTCCTAATGGCATATAGCAAATAAGGAAGTATTCATTGAAGAAAATCTCCAAAGTCCACGCTAAGAACAGTGAGAATCTGTGGCATTTGAGTCACAGATGCTGCTTCACCACCCTCACACCACACTGATGCTGCTATAGCTCTCCCCAGAACACTCCCCTCTGGGCACATGAAAACCTAGAAGATGTGGGCAGGGGAAGCGTGTTCCTTTGCTCCACAGTGTCCATTCCGGGGTTATGTTTTTACTCAGAGAAAGGCAAGCTGCTAGTGTTTTTCATTCCCCTGAGCTCTGTGTTGTAGACACTCTAGGCAGGTGTGGCCAAGACCAGGTCTCCCTTTAACCTCCTAGCCCCACTGAAAGGGTGGAACCTGTACATCCAGAGGACAGGTTACAATTATCTCAGGATTAACCCCTCCTCTACCTCTGGGCAAGGGCAGGGGGAAAGGCAGGACTGGAGGACTAAGACCTCTGCAGCTCTGCCTGGGGGGACTATTTGCACAGAGCATGAAGAACTTTTTGCTTAATAGTGTTGTTGACAAAACAGAGACCACTGTGGAGAGCAATTAGGTGGTTAGTAGCCCCATGATACACTCTAAGGCTACTAGCACCTATAAGTTTAATAGAAACAGAGAAAATGGCAGTAAAGAATTACCCTCCTATGAGCATGGACAAGTCTGGGGGTTTGCAGGGCTGTATCTGCTAGGTTCCAACCACTCAAGAGCAATTAGAGACAAATGTGGGACACACATGAAAGTATTTCTCAAGCTTCCCTTCATAGTTCACTCCTATGTATTAACAATAAATATTCCAAAAATGGAATTAAAATTTCCACTTATAATAGTATCAAAAATAATAAAATACTCAGTTATAAATTTAACAAAAGAATTGCTTGTCTACTGAAAACTATAACTTGTCAAAAGATAGTAAAGAAAACTTATTGAGTGGAATGACAGCCATAATTAAGGTGAAAAGATTTAACGTTGTTAAAATGGCAATATTCTCCATGCTGATCTATAGGTTCAACACAATACCTATCAAAATCTTAGCTGGACTTTTTTGTTTGTTTGCTTGTTTGTTTTTTGCAGAAATACAAGCTGATCCTAAAATTCATCTGAAAATGCAAAGACGCAGAATAGTTAAAACACTCCTGGAAAGGAGAACATAGTTGGACAACTCATGTCTATTTCCAAGTTTGCTACAGAGATACAGTAATCAAGACTGTGTGATACTGGTATAAAGATCAATGCATAGACAATGGAATAAAATTGACAGTTCATAAATAAACCCTTATATCTATGGCCAGCCAACTGATTTTTGGCAAGCTTGATGAACAGTTCAACATGGGGAAAAACAGTCTTTTGAAGAAATGGTGCAGAGACAACTGGATAGTCACATGTAAAAGAACAAAGAGAGAGCCCTATTTAACACCCTATATAAAAATTCTTTCAAAATAGATAAAAGGCCTCAATGTAAGAGCTAAAATGATAAAACTAATAGAAGAAAATATAATAATAAATATCTGTGATTTAGGGTAAGCAATTGTTTCTTAGATACAATACCAAAAACACAAACAACAAAAGGAAAAGTTTTCAAAACAAAAATTTTGTGTTTCAAAGGACACCATCAAGAAACTGAAAAGAGAATCCACAGAATGGTGAAAATATTTGCAAATAACATATCTGAAAAGGGACTTGTTTCCAGAAGACATTAAAAAAAAAAACTTTAACAGTTCAATAATAATGACACCCATTTAAAGAAATTGGCAAAGAATTTGAATAGACATTTCTCCAAATAAGATATGCCAATAGCCAGCAAACACATTAAAGGATACTCAACACTGTTAGTCATTAGAGATGTACAAATCAAAACCACAGTGAGATATTACTTCACACCCTCCAGGATGGTGTCAGTAGAAAAGACAGAGGATAGCAAATGTATGTGGAGAAACTGGGATGCTTTTACACTGCTGGTGGAAATATAAAATGGTGAAACTGCTTTGGGAAATAGTTAATCAGTTTCTCAAAAATTGATAGGATTACTGATAGGGTTAAACATAGGGTTACCATATGACCCAGCAATTCTACATTGAGGAATATATCCAAAAGAAGACATATGTCCATACAAAAACTTGTATAGGCATGATAATAGTACCATCTCTCATAATAGTAAACTGAGGAATAAATAAAATGTGACATTTCCATTCAACGGAATATTCATCTACAGTAAAAATGAATGAAACACAACATCGAGGAACCTTGAAAACAGTATGCTACATGAGAGAAGCAAGTCACATAAGACCACTTATCATATGGTTACATTTATATAAAATGTTCTGAATAGGAAGATCTATAGAGCTTAGTGGTCATCTTGGACTGGGGTTGGGATTATAGGGAAGGGAGGAGTTACTCTAACGGGTATAGAAAAAATTCTGAATTTATATTTTGATGATGGTTGCACAATGCTCTGAATTTCAAAAAAAAAAAAAAAAACAACAACAACAACAAAAAGCACACACACAAAAAAACTTTGAATTGTCACTTTAAATAGGTTACTTATGCAGTGCTTGGAGCATAGCTCAATAAAGCTGTTATTAAAAGAACATTATTAGCTGCTTTCAGTCTTTAACCAAAAGTCTTCTTTTAAAAATTAAAAGAGTAAATGGAAAAAGATATACCAGAAAAAAATTTAATTTCTAAGTTAATATTTCCAATCTTGTTTTTCAATTATTATTATTATTATTATTATTATTATTATTTATTTTTTTTGTGTGGTACGTGGGCCTCTCACTGTTGTGGCCTCTCCCGTTACGGAGCACAGGCTCTGGATGCACAGGCTCAGCGGCCATGGCTCACGGGCCCAGCCGCTCCCCGGCATGTGGGATCTTCCTGGACCGGGGCATGAACCCGTGTCCCCTGCATCAGCAGGCGGACTCCCAACCACTGCGCCACCAGGGAAGCCCCAATTATTTTTTTAAAAAGAAGTCCAGAAAATAAATTTTAGTGTAAATCACAATATAATATAATCCACATTAATAATATAATTACCATGCATGAGAAAGAAAATAAAAGTTTATACAAATCATTAGTTAAATTATTTACTGGCATTAATTCGAAGTTTTAACTGTCTTCTAGAAATTTGGTATGATACAAGCATAATATTTTGGACAAATCATTAAAACTCTTTCCATTTTATTGATTAATATTTCCCTGAAATATATTAGACATGCTCCAATAAAACAGCAGTGAACTAGCAGACAAATTGCAGCTGCTTTAAAGATTCATGTTTTCATGCAAATTTTTTATATTTCAATATAAAATGTAATAAATAAAAAGAACCAGATATATAGATCAGCTTCCTAAGTGCTGTGAAGAGCATTCATATGAGAGAGTCAGAGCTCAGATGAAAATGTCTCTCTTGTAGCTAATGCCCTGAGGTTTAGTTCTTAGAATAAAATGACTTTCATATTATATTGTATTTGGTGGTTTACTATGCCAAATGAATCATAACAAAGGAAATATATTTCTTTTGCAGGTAAAATAATATATTTAAAAAATTTTTTGTCAAATGTAAAATAAATATATTGATTTGTCCTATTAACTTTTCTGGAAAAGTGTATGAATATTATTGATATATACAAAAATGAGTTTGCTGTTTCCCATCTAAAGGAGTTTGTCTAATATTTGAAATTCCTTTATTCCCAAATACACCTCTCTTCTCAGTGCAGCAGGATGTCTTGAACTATCTCCGGCAAATAAAACTCTTTGTAACATTCTCCCAATTCTGGCGGGATCCCTGTTTCTCTGACCAGCTATACACCAAAGCAGTTAGATCTATAATTATCTTAATTCTAAGAAATGCTCTATTTACTTTGTCTTTGAAAGAAAAAAAAAAACAGTGAACCGTTGGTCAGGCTCTGATATCTCCCTCAATATTCTGTGTGCAAAAAAATAAAAAAATTTAAAAAATGAATAATAGCAAATACTACTTGTCAATGTGCATGTGGTAGCTTGAGAAAAATAAATGGCTTATTTTTTAACTTTTTCACATCATAGAATTCTAGATTACTCGAGCAGGTGAAACTGATTTTAAAGCCAATGATTCACATTATGTTTGTAACAGTTAGTACATCAATATTTATGGTCAATGATATGTGTTTTCTTAATTTTATTAACCTCTTTGTCTTCCCAACACCTAACAGAGAAAATGTTTAATGAATAAATGAGTTAATAGATGGCTTGATGTTTCATATATCTGAGGTCCCCAAATTGCTACTGAAGAAGTTATAGACTGTCTACTTTGGTGGGTGGAGAGTTGTTATACTTTGGAACAGAATATGAGTACAATGAGTGCACCAGGGTACCAGAGATAGATCAAAATATTTTTCAAGTGAATATCAGTTGCTGCAGGTAGTATTATAAGCGCCACTGAAAGATATTAAACTTACTGCCTTTTGTTTTCGTTGGCATCCCATTATTGTTCATAAGCTAAAGAGAAATATAGTAGTAAGCCATATTAAAGGACAGAATTGAGGGTTAACATGGATATGACAAAAGATGAGAAAAGATAAGATGTCTTTGAGAGGCATATTTTGAAGTGCAATAAAGTGTAATTATATTATAATGTCAAGTCTGTGGGTTTTAAATATATATATATATATTTATAATTATATTTTAATTCCAAAATATAAAATATTTTGAATATAAAATATTTAATTTTAATTAAATTTAATATTTTAATTAAAATATTTAATTTTAATATTTTAATTTCATATTAAGGATATTACATTTCTACTGTTAAATAAATTCCTGAAAATTTCTCTTATACTGAAAAATAGAGAACTAACCATGGCAATAGGATCAGGCAGCTGATTCCATGCTCTCGTACACAGTAAGCACCTCAATGCCTTCCTCCTGTAGTGTATTCCGATGTACACCATTTCCATTTCCTTATGGAGAACTTTTGGGCACTGAATTCCTTATTAGAGTGTTTCTCTAACATTACCCAAGGCACAGATTATTTTATGTCTTTCAGTCTTAGGAGCAATTTCAATTAATGATCAATTCAACAGTTCAATAACTGTTTCTTAAACAGCATGGATCATACCTCTGTGCTTTACAGCACAGATCACTTTGCTCCTTCATTGCCTCCACTTACAGGAGAAAGTTAAATGTCTTGAGCAAGATGTCGAAGCAATATTATGGTCATAGTTCTCAAAATAAAAGCAACAATGAAATATAAATTTAAGTCTAGTAAATTCAAGAGCAGTTTTTTTGTTTTGTTTTGTTTTTTGTTTTTTTGTTTATTTTGCAGTACGCGGGCCTCTCACTGTTGTGGCCTCTCCCTTCACGGAACACAGGCTCCGGATGCGCAGGCTCTGTGGCCATGGCTCACGGGCCCAGCCGCTCCGCCTCATGTGGGATCTTCCCAGACCGGGGCACGAACCCGTATCCCCCACATCGGCAGGCGGACTCTCAACCACTGCGCCACCAGGGAAGCCCAAGAGCAGTTTTTTGAAAAGAAAAAGCAGAGACACTTATTCTTTTGATGATTTCCTGAAATATTAATATCTATTTAATGGCACACTTTTTCTTTCTTCTTTTTTTTTAGCCAACACTTGTTTTATAAACAACTTATTTTCTAAAAAAAATTTTCAATTAACATGCCTATCTGTTTATATTTGCTATTCTCAACTACATAAAAAATTAAATATTAAGCAAATAAATAGTATTGCTAACATATTTAACAACAAATATTAATAACCTGTGCAGATATTTATTTATGCCAACCCCAGTTTATCCTGCATCTCTCTGCTTTTGATGGATGTTGTTCATGCCTGTAGATTTCCGGTAACAAACAGATTTTTAATTTTCATACATTACACCTCTCCACTGCCAGTCTTTGATGGATGATATGGTAAAGTATTGGCACTATGTTTTAAATCCTGAACAGTAAAGAAATTAATGACATAAGATTCAGTTGCTTTTCCCTTCAACGACACTATTGTCCCTAATATTTTTTGATTCTTCATAGTGCTTACTTCTCTGGTTCGCCACTGTAGTGCCAGCACATCTTAAAGACTGACTGAGAAAGCATACAATGCTCTTTGGACTGAGCTATCCAGGATCTGTATCCAAAGTTAATAAACAAGCAAAGGGCAAGCTTCTCCACTTATTTTATAGCATGGCTCTGACATTGCCTTATTTGTCAGAATATTTTTAGAAACTTGGGGGCTTACGTAAAATAATGGCTCAAAATTAATTCTAAATTTACACCACCCTTAATATTTCCATAGAATAATATTTTCCATAACTGCTTAAAACTTCAATTTTATATGTGCTATTTTCCAAGTTTATTAGAATTCCTTTTCCCTACATTTCAAGTAATGAAATTTTTAGATTGAATTAAAATTATTTTGATTACATTTTCATCAGATATTTCTTGAGTATAAAACTTCTGCCCAGTACTGAAGTAGCTATAAGGTAGGATTGAAAACAAAGGAAATGTAAAATTTAAAAAGTTCCTATGGCTTGGAAGCAGGGAGAGGAGTAACACATAAACAAATATAAAGTATAATAAAGCCTAAGTAACTGAAAGGCAAAAGAAGACACAACCACTTTTAGTAAGCAGGGACACCTTCTTTGAACCATTTGAAAAAACAATGACAAATGTTTATATAGATGATTCATTTATTCTTTGAGATTTTGTAATTTTTCTTAGAAATTCTCTTTGGTAATTCAACTTGGAAACCCTAGCTTTATAGCGAACAAAAAATTTCTATGAAAACGAAAATTATCACCATAATAGAACTAGCTTCCATGTTTCTCCAACTTCTTATACTGACTTAATGCTCTTTATACTCTATATTATCTACAGTCCTGTCTCTATTTTATATCTATCTACATCTGTATCTATATTCTATGTCTAGTCCTAAACATATCTATCACTATGCCTTTATCTATATCTATGTCTACATCTGTAGTCTTATATACACATTTATTGTTTCCCTAATTAACATGTTATTTATTATGGCTGGCTTCATACAGCCAGTGTCTAAAATTTTGTCCCTAGCATCTAGTAAGCATGCAATAAATGAATGAAATATTAAGCACGGAGCAATATTTAATCACACTTCACTTATTTCAGCAATGTATGTTTGTCAGTCACAAAGGAGTAAACATGACCCTGCTCTTCTCTGAAACTAGGATATTAAATGTATTCCTCTCATACAAGATATTTAGTGCAGACTTATTTTGATGGTTTACACTTATGCTACATGAAGTCCAACAATAAACGTTATCACCAGCTAACTACAACATCAAACAGGAAAGAGATGTCTATCTCTTTACAAACACCAATAATTGTGCACATTTTCACAAAAAAGTCTTCACAATTGATATCCTATCTAACACAAAAAGGGGAGGGAAAATAAAAATTGGTTATAAATAGGTACCTGTCTTTTTTCTTTTTTTCTAGTTTTATTATTGACATATATCACTGTATAAGTTTAAGGTGTACAGCATAATGGGTCGACTTACATATATTGTGAAATGATTACCACAATATGTTTAGCTAGCATCCATCATCTCATAAACAATAAAAAGAAAAATACGAGAAATACAAAGACAGATACAATTTAAAAAAAGGAAAAAATTTTTTGTGATGATAACTCTTAGGGTTTACTCTCTTAACATTCATATATACCATACAGCAGTGTTAACTGTAATCATAATGTTGTACATTACATCCGTAAGTACTTATTTATCTTACAACTGAAAATTGATACTTTTTGACCACCATCCTCTAATTCCCACCCCCCCATTCCCTGGCACCTGTCATTTTCAAGGAGTGTTTTGTTTGTTTTATTTTTGTTTTTTTAAGCTCTGCAGCTGTAGCTTAGTTCAAAAGTGTGTTTGGAAAGATGCAACCAGGTATTAAAACACATTGCAGAACTTCTGGGATGAAAAATGCATCGGTTATGTATGATTAAAGAAAAGGTGTGCTGTATTTATCTTACACATGTCTTACGTTAAATACAAGCCATATATGACTGTGTATGGTCCAGTTTTGTCCTCACTGTGCCCTGTTTAGTACAATCAGTTAAAGGAAAGTTAGTTAAAGGGAGCTAATTCTAAAGTCTGGAAAATGTTATTAGAAAAGAAAAAACTTGCTTTTAGCGGAAAAAAAATCATCTAGCTGGGGGATTCAGGACTGTGAAAAATGATCTCTTAAGAAACAATATTATTCTATGCAGTCTTAAAAGAGCTTCTGGTCTTTCTAGGAATTTCAAAGATTCCTGGCATTTAGTAGATAGAAGGTAGTTTTATTTGAAGCTAAAGCTAAGAAATACTTTGTTGCTTTCACCAATTTTGCAGCATAAAGGTCTATAACATATACTATGAGTTTGATAGATTCTAAATTCATGACTCTGTTTCAAGTAGAAGAGATGACCAAGTGCTATTTTAAGGTTTTGTATCATCAGGTGTGTATATAAATTCCTGTTAGCTTCATATAAGATTAACGTAATGCTTTCTTACTCAACTTGGTGCACGGGCTTGCTCCAGTAATTGACTTCTAGCTGGAAAGATAGAAGTTGGTTCAAGGTCTACTGCAGAATGTACCCAAGAATATTAATTCTTATCATCAGAAAATCTGCCTAAATAAACATTTCCATCATCCTTGTCAACCAATGATTATACAGTTAAGTTACTGTAAAACTCATTGCTGATAGGTGTGGTTGGGATTGTCATTGTTACCCTTTTATTGTAACACGCTCCAAATGCCCTGGCTTCAGGGACGAATTATATATTTACCCTACTTTAAGTCCATCTAGCAACAGCTAGTATATGTGAGTTTGGCAATAAAGAAACTGCAGAGGGAGCAGAGTGGCAATATTGGTCATTGTAGAAAATTAGAGGTGTAATTTATCAAAGAGTAAAAATTATATTTTTACATGTAGTTTCCCTAAGCAGTCATAAGAAATAGGCAACAAAGAACAGAATCTGTATGCCTAACTCTAATGTCCAAATATTTGCTCTATTTCTATGTGTTGATTTTCTGTTCTCTGCTTTGGTTTTGCTTTGCTGGCATAAATTGTTCATACCATTACCTTATAATCCTTTTGTATTTTTGTAAGTTCCATAGTGATTCCCCTCTTTTATTCCTGATTTTAGTAATTTGAGTCTTCTTTCTTTCGTTCTTGGTCAATCTACCTAAGAATTTTCAATTTGTTGATTTTTATAAAATTGAACTTTTGGTTTAATTCTTTTCCTCTATTGCCTTTCTATGCTTTATTTCATTTATTTTCTTCCTTCTGCTTCCTTTGAGTTTAGTTTGATTTTTGTTTTTTCTATTTTCTTAGATTGGAAGGTTAATTCACTGATTTGAAGTTTTTCTTCAT